>NC_141925.1:25678329-26284787 GCF_057802395.1 Ceratotherium simum simum
AGAATCAGTGAGCTTGAGGAAATACCAATAGAAACTTACAAAACCGAAAAGGAAAGAGAAAAAAGAATGAAAAAGAGGAACAGAATATCCAAGAACTGTGGGGCAATTACAAAAGGTATAACATATGTGTGATGAAAATATCAGAAAGAGAAGAAAGAGAGAAAGGAAGGGAAGAAATACTTGAACTAATAATGGTTGAGCATTTTCCAAAATTAAAGGCAGAAACAAAACCATAGATCCAGGGAGAGTTCAGAGAACACCAAGGAGAATAAACACCAAAAAAATCTAGGCATATCATATTCAAACTGTAGAAAATCAAAGACAAAGAGAAAACCCTGAAAGAAGCTAGAGGGAAAAACATCTTACTTGTAGAGGAGCAAAGATAAGAATTACATTCGATTTCTCTTCAGAAATCATGCAAACAAGAAGAGAATGGAGTAAAATATTTAAAGCGTTGAAAGAAAAAACTCGGAATTCTGTGTTCAGGAAAATTATCCTTCAAAAGTAAAAGAGAAATAAGGACTTTCTCAGACAAACAAAAATTGAGGAAATTTGTTGCCAGTAGATCTGCCTTGCAAGACATGTTAAAATAAATTTTTCAGAAAGAAGGGAAATTATATAGGTCAGAAGCTCAGATATACATAAAGAAAGGAAGTGCATTAGAGAAGGAATAAAGGAAGGTAAGATAAAGTATTTTATTTTTCATATTCTTAATTGATTTAACAGATAACAGTTTGTTCAAAATAATAGCAACATGTGTTTGGTGATAACAGCTTACAGAAAAGTGAAATGAATGACAGTAATATTACAAGGGATGGGAAGGAGGAGTTGAGAATATTCTGTTATAAGGTACTTGTACTATCTGTGAAGCAGTATAGTGTTATTGGAAGGTGTACTTGGATTAGTTGTAAATGTATATCACAAACTCCAGGGAAAACACTAAAAAAAGGTACATAAAAAAAGAAGTATGATTTATATGGTAAGAGAGGAGAGAAAATGGAATCATATAAAATGCTCAGTTAAAACCAGAGAAGGCAGAAAGAGTGGAAGACAAAAAACAAAAAATAATAACAGTCACAACAAAACAAAGAATAAGGGCAATGAATAGAAAATGGTAAAAACATGGTAGATATTAATCCACTATATTAATAATCACTTCAAATGTCAATGGTCTAAATACACCAATTAAAAGACAGAGACTTTCAGAGTAGATTAAAACAAAAACAAAAACAAAAATAAGACCTAACCATATGTTGTGTACAAGAAATCCACTTCAAACATGTTATTGTCTGAATGTGTCCCCCCCAAATTCATATGTTGAAATCCTAACCCCCAAAGGTGATGATATTAGGAGATGGGGCCTTTGAGAGGTGCTTAAGTCGTGAGGGTAGGACCCTCACGAATGGGATTAGTGCCTTACGAAAGAGGCTCTAGAGAGATCTCTAGTCCCTTCTGCCATGTGAGGACACAGTGAGAAAGCACCAGCTATGAACAAGGAAAAGAGTCCTCACCTGACCATGCTGGCGCCTTGATCTCGGACCTCCCAGCCTCCAGAACTGTGAGAAATAAATTTTTGTTGTTTATAAGCCACTGTTTGTTACATTCTGTTATAGCAGCCTGAATGGACTAAGACAAAACATAAAGACACAGATTAAAACTAAAGAGATGGAGAAAGATATGTCATACTAACACTAATCAAAAGAAAGCTGGCCATAAGAAATGATGAAATCCAGCATTTGTGACAACATGGATAGACATTGAGGAGATTATGCTAAGCGAAATAAGTCAGAGGGAGAAGGTCAAATACCTTATGATCTCACTCTTAAGTAGAAGATAAAAACGACAAACATAGAGACAGAGATCAGATTGGTGGTTACCAGAGGGGAGGAGGGCAAAAGGGATGATTAGGCACATGTGTGTGGTGATGGATTGTAATTAGTCTTTGGGTGGTGAACATGATGTAATCTATGCAGAAATAGAAGTATAATGAAGTACACCTGAAATTTATACAATGTTATAAACCAATGTTACAGCAATAAAATAATAATAATAAAAAAAAGAAACAACAGAAGCAATAAAAAAAAAAGAAAGCTGAGGCAGCTATATTTATTTTAGACAAAGCTGACTTCAGAGCAAGGACAACTACCAGGGGAAAAAAAGGTGCTTTGCATAATGATAAAGGGGTCAATTCTCCAAGAAGACTATGGTCATTAATGTGTGCGCGCCTAATAACAGAGCATCAAAATACATGAGGCAAAACTCATAAAACTGCAAGAAGAAATAGATGAATCCATTATTACAATTGGAAACTTCAACACTCCTCTCTCAGTAACTGACAAATCTAGCAGGCAGAAAATCAGTAAGGACATAGTTGAACTGAGCAGTACCATCAATCAACTGGATCTAATTGACGTTTATAGAATATTTCATCTAATAACTACATTCTTCTCAAGCTCACAGAACATTCACCAAGATTGACCACATTCAGGGGCCGGCCCAGTGGCGTAGCGGTTAAGTGCACGGGCTCCTGTTCAGTGGCCCGGGGTTCGCAGGTTCGGTTCCTGAGCGCGCACCGATGCACCACTTGTCAAGCCATGCTGTGGCGCGTCCCATGTAAAGTAGGGGGAGATGGGCACAGATGTTAGCCCAGGGCCAATCTTCCTTAGCAAAAAGAGGAAGATTGGCAACAGATGTTAGCTCAGGGCTACTCTTCCTCAAAAAAGAAAAAAAATAAATGAAATAAAATCCTGTGATACTGAGACATCTGCTTCTCCAGGGAGGGGGAGACTCGGCCAGTTGAGCAAGTGCCTAGCAAAGTTTCTTTGCTTTTGGCAGGAGTTACATCAAGTCAGTGGGGTGACAGTGGTTACCTCAGGTTAAATCACACTTATTGGCTTTGTGCAGGGGAAAGTATGGCTTCTATTTGGCTTTTTGAAATGTCCCTCATCACTACCTACACAATCTCCCCCTTCCTGAAAAGAATGGATGTCAGACTTGCTGGAAGGTGGTGCTTGTATCTCATTCCTTCTTCTGCCTCTTCACCCTCCAGGAAGGGGATCCAGTGTATGGCTGAGGGGCGTGACAGTGAAGTCAGGAGAACCAAGGAGTTCCCAGCTTAGCAGGAATTTCAGCGCTCTGGGAGGTATACTAGTTTCCTAGGGCTGCATATATTACCATGTATTGGGTAATTACCATATAATTGGTGACTAAAACAACTGAAATTTGTTCTCGCACAGTTCTGGAGGCCAGAAGTCTGAAATGAAGGTGTCAGCAGGGCTGCACTCCCTCTGGAGGCTCTAGGTGAGTATCCTTCCTTGCCTCTTCCAGGTTCTGGTGGCTGTGACATTCCTTGGCTTCCTTGTCTTGTGGCCACATCACTCCCATCTCTGCCTCCGTCTTCACATCTCCTCCTCCTCTGTGTGTGTGTCTTCTTCCTTTTATAAGGACAATTACCATTAGATTTAGGACCCACTGGGAAATTCAGGATGATTTCACCTCAAGATTCTTAATTTAGTTATATCTACAAAGACTCTTGTTCTAAATAAAGCAACATTCACAAGTTCCAGGAATTAGGACATGGATATATCTTTTGGGCGGCCACCATTCAATCCACTACTAGAGGCAAATGGGGCTGGTTCAAATCCCAGCTCTAACATTTTCTTTTTATTTATTTATTTTTTTGTGAGGAAGATCAGCCCTGAGCTAACATCCACGCTAATCCTCCTCTTTTTGCTGAGGAAGACCGGCTCTGTGCTAACATCTATTGCCAATCCTCCTTTTTTTCCCCAAAGCACCAGTAGATAGTTGTATGTCATAGTTGCACATCTTTCTAGTTGCTGTATGTGGGACGCAGCCTCAGCATGGCCGGAGAAGCGGTGCGTCCGTGCGCGCCTGGGATCCGAACCGGGGCTGCCAATAGCAGAGCGCATGCACTTAACCGCTAAGCCACGGGGCCGGCCCTCTAACATTTTCTAGGTGGGTAACCCTGAGCAAGTCATTCTCTTCTTCACCTGTAAAAGGGGGACAACTGTACCTAATGTGTGGGGAGGTTGTAAGGAATGCCTTAAACATAGAAAGTACTCAACAAGGGTGGCCATTGGGATAGTTCCCTCTTCTAAATTCCTCTAGAACCCTGGCATGCTGTCCCACTTATTTGTCCCTCATCATTCATTGCCCTGCTTATCGCTTCATGCCAAAGTCTTATCTTTCCAATGAGTTTTCACTTCTAGAGGGCAGGGCCAGTCTGTATTTCATGTTTTACCTCTTTATAGTCCCTAGAATTATATTAATGGTGAGAGATGTCATCACTGAGGCCCTGTATGTACTGGGTACTTTATATACATTATCTCATTATTCACAGTGGGCATTATCTTACCTATTGTGTGGGCTAGTTCACTGAAGTTTTTTTTGTTTTTTGTTTTTTTGTTTTGGTGAGGAAGATCAGCCCTGAGCTAACATCCGTGCCAATCCTCCCCTTTTTGCTGAGGAAGACTGGCCCTGAGCTAACATCCATGCCTATCTTCCTCCACTTTATGTGGGATGCCGCCACAGCATGGCCTGACAAGTGATGCTTCAGTGCGTGCCCAGGATCCAAACCGGGGCCGCCAGCAGCAGAGTGTGCACACTTAACCGCTACGCCATGGGGCCAGCCTTTCACTGAAGTTTAAATAAGTTAGCATACCCCATGAGTGACAGTGTCAGGGCAGGAAACCAAAACTACTTTATGTATTTTAAGCTGCAAATTAGTTGATTACAAAACTATTGGCTAGGCTAGACCTATAAGGATGGCTCTGTTAACAGTACCAAATTGACTCACTAGAGGAGCCTCTGCTGCAATCATGAAAGTGAGGAATCAAGAGGCTGCCCTTGGAACTACTAAGTTGAAAAACCACACAACTGTAGCCAAGGCCACTTGTGTATAGTTGTGCAGGTTGTACACCACACAAAGTTTCCCTGATGAAGAATAAATGGGGGTTGCAGTCAAGCCCATGCTCTACTCACCAAGCCATATACCCTGATGTGGGACTGCCTCCTGGTGGTGCTGCCTTTGCTTTGCACAAATGCATTTTTGACTCCCAAAGTGACACACTGCCAGGGCTATGTCTTCCCAAAAGGGGCACCTTTTTCTTCATGTGGTATTATATAAGCTGGAGGAGACTTGGATCATGGCTGCAAACTAGGGATTAGTTCATTGCCTCTAACCTGCCTCTTGACACCCACAAGGCTGGAAATGAGACACTGGAACACTGCGACAGAAAACCCCCATGTCTCCTCTACCTTACTGGGATCATCAGAATACAGCAAATAGCAGCAAGAAAATGGCCCCTGTTTCATTTCCACCTTCTAAATCTCATGCAAAGGCATGAGGATGGAAGATGCAAATGGAAGAACCTAGGGGCCGGCCCCGTGGCGTAGTGGTTAAGTGCGCACACTCCGCTGCTGGCGGCTTGGGTTCAGGTCCTGGGCACACACCAACGCACCGCTTGTCAAGCCACTGTGGCGGCGTCCCATATAAAGTGGAGGAAGATGGGCACAGATGTTAGCTCAGGGCCAGTCTTCCTCAGCAAAAAGAGGAGGATTGGCATGGATGTTAGCTCAGGGCTGATCTTCCCCACAAAAAAAAAAAAAAAGAAAGAAAGAAAGAAAGAAAAAATAAATGGAAAAACCTAATATGCAAGGGAATCTAGGAAATGTAGTATTTAATTTTCCAACATCTATAGTTCAGAGATGCTTATTAGAAGAAGGTAAGAATAGATTCTGGGTGTCAAATGACATCCCAAACTGTGGGAAAACCAAGTTTTAATGCAGGTATAAACCTGTGCTCGCAATCATGCACCCTACACATAGTAGAATCATAAACTCATTGAGGGGTAGCTCTGGAAGGGGCCTTGAAGACCATCTCATCCAATCTGCTCATTTTACAGATGAAGAAACTGAGGCCCAGAGAGAGGAAGTGTTTAGGGGGTGGGTAAAGAGTGGCATAAAGAGGCTGTGATGGATGGGCTGGAAAAAAATCTGCAGGAAACATCCGAAGTGTTTCTGACTTTACAAAGATTGAATGTGTTGAACCCAATTCAGCTTCAAGAGGATGCTGGCCCTTAAGAGATGCGAGCATTTTGATCTAGGAAGAGGTAAGAAAAGAAACAGCCAGATGATCTAATTCTAAGCTTCAGGATTTTTTTGCTCTTTTAATTTTGAGGGCAAAACATTGAAGCAATAGAAAAATTACCTGTAGGAAAATAAATACAGTGATGTTCTTACAGTAAAAAAAAAAAACCTGTCCAGGGTGCTGACAAAGCTCAAAATCTCCAGGTTGCAAACAGTTTCACATCTGCTTATGTGTGAGAATTTAGTGACTTGTACCCAACTGCTTGGAAAACATGAGCAACTGCTGACACAGAGCAGCCAATAGGTGTGTGCCAATAGGTGTGAGGATGAAACTTCTGGAAGCAGGCCTCTGTGCTCTGCCCTCGTCTCTCTCTGACTTCTTCCACACCCCCACCTCCTCACTCTTGCCAAGGCTTTCCTTGCAACTCATTTTGATACCGGCTCAAGAGAAGGTTGACATAAGGGAAGCCATATTGCAGAAAAGAAACCCTATTTTAACTTTGAATGACCTCTGACTAACTAACCCAGCTGGATATGCACCCTGCAGGAGATCTACCTGCTCTGCAGATTTTACAACCCCTGTTTGTGCATGTACCTCCCAGCTGCAATAAGATGACAACTTTGTTTTTTTGAGTTCCTTAGGAATGTGATGACCCTTGAATAGAGAGTCTATACTGATAGCCATCATCAATGAAAACTGAAAGATCTGGTGTGGTGACTCCCAGTCCGTAACACCTGAGGGTCAACATTCCTAACCCCTGGCCTATATAACTGCTGTGAGACTTTATGCCCCCTTAAGATGGTTCTTTGAGACTTTAGTTGGCCATCTTCCCCCTTGCTAGCAAGCTGCAATAAACTGGCTTTTCTTTTCCACCATCTTTCCTCTTGACGATTGGCTTTTGTCTCGCAGCGAGCCGATCGTGGCGTTGGTGTGGTAAGAATTTGGGGTTTTTAGCCCCCAGGAAAATGCTACCACCACCCTAAGCTAAACATTCCTGAACTACCATACTCTGAGTGTTTAGATTTATTTTTCTAAACTTCCTTTTGAAACAGAAAACTTACAGAAAAGTTACAAATCCAGTACAAGGAACTTTTCCCCCCTGAACTATTTGAGAATAAATTGATGTCTTGATGCATAATCACCTCTGAATACTTTAGTGTGTATTTCTATCTACAAGGCCATTCTCCTATATAACCACAAAACAACCATCAAAAGCAGGAAATTGCCATTGTGGGGGATAAGAATTGGCCACCCCAAGATTTGGCATGAGGATTGTTTTTGGCTGGTTATGAAGCCAGGTACCTGAGGGTTACTGTAGATATTAAACCAATTTTCTATTTCCTGTGTGACTTGAAGGGTGACTCAGGACTCTCAAGGAGTTGTGAGAGGGCCGGCCCGGTAGCTTAGCGGTTAAGTGCATGTGCTCTGCTACCGACGGCCTGGGTTCGGATCCCGGGCACACACCAATATACCACTTCTCCGGCCATGCTGAGGCCACGTCCCACATACAGCAACTAGAAGGATGTGCAACTATGACATACAACTATCTACTGGGGCTTTGGGGAAAAAAAAGGAGGAGGATTGGCAATAGATGTTAGCTCAGAGCCGGTCTTCCTCAGCAAAAAGAGGAGGATTAGCATGGATGTTAGTTCAGGACTGATCTTCCTCACAAAAAAAAAAAAAAAGGAGTTGTGAGCTTGTTTTGTCTTCCAGGGGGTTTATGAGCTTCTTTTGCAGAAGAAAGAGTATGGCTTTGGGGAGGCTGCGATCACTGCATGGCAGCCCTCAGCAGCTGTTGAAGCCCAGATGTCAGATTGCCTTACTGGGAGTGACCCCTTTGTTTCCCTGAAGCTCCTCCTGCCAAGCCCCTTAGCTCCATAAAACCCCCCTACTTTCTGCTCTTGGGAAGGTGGATTTGAGTGAACCCAGGCTCCCACCTACTCATTTTGGCCAGTTTGACCAATGTCTCAGTGTTTGGCTTGCTGGCCATCGGGCACACGAACTTGAGATTAAGAGGTTCAGTATCAGATATATATTTTTTTTCTGAGGAAGATCAGCCCTGAGCTAACATCCATACCAATCCTCCTTTTTTTTGCTGAGGAAGACTGGCCCTGGGCTAACATCTGTGCCCATCTTCCTCCACTTTATATGGGACGCCGCCACAGCATGGCCTGACAAGTGGTGCATCGGTGCGCGCCTGGGACTGGAACCCTGGCCGCCAGCAGTGGAGCGCCCGCACTTAACCCCTACGCCACGGGGCGGCCCCTCAGATATTTTTTTAAAAACTGCAGACATAGGAAAAGCTCTGAAAACCAAGTAGAAGTTACTCCTGTAAAAGATATTTATATTTGTAAGGGAAATCTCCATTTGTAAAGATATCTCCCTCTCTGTACCAGGAAGAGGGGGATGACCTTATCTCTAGAAACTCTTATCAATGAGGAAGACAAGAACTTAAATCTGCACAATAACCTTACTCTTGTTTACTGTGCTTTTCTGCTAATCTCCCGTAACTGACTCCCCCCACCCCCAACCTCCTCCTTTGTCTTTAGCTGAAGATGCTATTTAAGGTGGCAACCTCAGCCATTCTGGCGAGTTGCTCAGTTTCCCTGGGTTTCTCCTATGTATACATGTTATGAAGCTTTGCTTGATTTTCTCCTGTTATTCTGTCTCCTGTCAATTTAATTCATAGCCCAGCCAGAAGGACCTAGAGGGTAGAGGAATTCTCTTCCTCCCCTATACCATCAAAACCTCAGACACTGCTCAAGTTTTGTCTATTAACCCAAAATGCCCTTTACAGCAGAAGGATCCATTTCAGAAGCACACATTGCACTCAGTTGTCATGTCTCTTTAGTCTTCATTATTCTAGAGTAGGACCTCAGCCTTTTCTTGATGTTATCGTAAAACTTTTTGTTACTGGGATGGCACTGCTCCAAGGCCCTTCAGAGCTAGGGAATATATAGACATATACACACATATACATTTACATCTATATTTATTTCTGTATCTATCTATACATTTATTGAAAATCATAAATCCACTCCAATACCTCCAATTCCAACCCAGCACCATAGGGGCTGCCTGAGTTTTCTCCCTTTCCCAATTGGTGTCTTCCTTCTCTGACACTGAGAAACCTGAGTCTCATTATCCTTTTTTTAACTTTATTTATTTATTTTTCCCCCCAAAGACCCAGTAGATAGTTGTATGTTATAGTTGCACGTCCTTCCAGTTGCTGTATGTGGGACTCGGCCTCAGCATGGTCAGAGAAGCGGTGCGTCGGTGCGCGCCTAGGATTTGAACCCCTGGCCGCCAGCAGCAGAGCGCACACATTCAACCGCTAAGCCACGGGGCCGGCCCTGTCATTATCCTTAAATATGTAATTAGTTGATCAATACTTGGTGTAACCAGTCTCCTATCTCTCCTGCTATCTCCTTCCCTTCCACAATGCCCTCCTAACCCTGTCAGGCTCTGACACCTGTGCTAGACCACCATCTCTGGGCACCTCCTCACCCCACCAGGGCTCTGCTACCCAAACTGGCCCACTATCTTGCCCCCACCCCCAGCAGAAGCCTATCTTGCTCTGTCCACCCCTAAAGGCTTTAGAATCTAATTGCTCAGGAAGGGGAGGGGGTGTCGAAGGGGAAAGAGCAGATCTCCTTTGAAGAATTTTTCTTTTTCTTTCCTCTTTTCTTTCTTGCTTGACCCTTTTTTTTTTTTTTGTGAGGAAGATCAGCCCTGAGCTAACATCCATGCCAATCCTCCTCTTTTTTTTGCTGAGGAGTTGCTTGACCCTTTAGTCTGCCTAATTCTCTTTCCTTCTTCTAATTTGCTATTTTTAAAGCCATTGGCTTAGAAACCAGATTGCCTAACTCATTCATTTACTCTTTCATGATACAAAGTCTTTTATTACTGAGTAAACTGAGAGGCCCTGGGTTCTGAGTGAGGCCTTTCCTAGGAGTTGAGTGCATGAGCTTGGGTGCATGGACTTGGAGACATCTATTTTGAACTTTCAGAGGTCCCCTTTACTTCACTCCTGGAGCTCAGCTGGATTCTGGATGGGGGTGGGCGGGGGAGGGTGGTTGGCAAGCCTGGGAGAGCTTGCATGGCAAGCAGGATGCTAGTCCCTCTCTTTATCACTGAGGGGACCCCTAGGATCTGTCTCAGAGGGTCTGGTTAGCTCAGAGAGCTGACACTGATGGAGAGAAGTAGATGAGTTGTGTGGGTGGGACTCCTGGGGTCCAGGAGAGGAGGAGACTGGGATTTTCTGGTGTTGGGTGTTCTGAGCTATGGATGCTGGAATTCCAATCCTGGCTTCTTCCAGCCAATCCTAGGGAGAAACAGTGAGCCTCTGGGTCAGAAATTTTGCTCAGAGATGATGACTGGACTGGGGGTTACTTCTCCTTCATGATTAATGAAACTTCTCCATCCCCAAGTTCTTCACAGTCATGGCCCCAGATGAAGCCTCTGTCTCTCCATCCTCCTTTCCAACTCTGAACAGCTGCAGCACAAGGGCTGAAGCAGTTCTGGGGTCAAGGGAGGTGAGAAGCAGCATGTCCATGACGTGGAACAGCCATGAGCCTCTAAGCCAGGACCTATCTCAGACATTCCCAGAGATCTTCATGCCACTGGGATCAAAATCAGCCAGGAGGTAAGGTGGAGAGGGGAGTGTCCTACTATGCTAGAGGCGGTTGTCGTGTTCCTGGACTTCTTGCCCCTTCTCCCCGTCCCACCCTCCATGGGTAGCTGGGGTCAGGGAATCCCCGAGCCTTGCTTTTGCAGGTCTTGGATTTTGCCAGCCACTCCTCCCCTCCCTCCCCCACGCCCACCAACCTGCTCCCAAATGGTCCCTTAGTCTCTGCTGCTGCCCAGGGGTTTACCCATCCCCACACCCTGAAGTTAATAGCCCTATAGCTAAACTGGGGTAGGAAGTGGGCAGTTCTGCCCTGAGCTGGCTCACCCTCCTCAGCCCTTGCTGGAGTAGTCTTCCCTCTTTTCCTCCACAGCCTTGGAAAGTGGACCGGGATCCCAGGGAAGAGAAGCTGCGACTCACCCAGGCAGTGATCAGATCTTCCTCAAGGCTCTCTGTGCCTGCCCTATGTGGGATGCTGGGGACTTAGCAGGGACAATGCAGGTTCCCTGTCCTCCTGGAGTATGTCTAGGGAAGGGAGGAAGGGAGTTTGGCTTGGGGGGTGCTGTTCCAGCATCCCCAGTGCCCCTCCCAAAGCACCTACCACACCATGATTGAGCTTGGAGGTGAGCAGGACTCCAGCTGCCAGATCATGGCCACACTCCACAGCACCAGCCTCTGTGTGGCCCACGAGGCCGAGGGGGAACCTGGGTCCCAGGACTGGGTGAGACCAGAGACAGAACTGGATTGCACTGGAATCAATCTCATGTCCAGAACTAGGCAGAAGCACAGCCAGCTCAGGGGAGAAATGTTACTGACTCCCACCCTCTCCACAGTCCACCCAGGCTTTAGTATTTACAGAGAGCTTCCACACTTGTTTGCTTGTCTGCTTCCCACAATAGCCCTTTAGGAAAGTCTGCCAGGGACTATCTCCTCAAGGCTCATAGGGCCAGCGCCCAATATGCTGAGCTCTGACCAAGGCCCACAGGGTGTGTCTTGCCTAGCTGGTCTGTATGCTCTTCCCCTGCTCTCTTTCAGAAAGGGAAAGGAGCTTCAAAATTAGAGGGTGGGATCTGGGGTGGGGGGAAGACAGGAAGCTCAGGCAAGGAGGGCAGGTCTGTCACTAGTAGGGGGGAGGGGATGACAAGGTGGGGACCAAGAAGGGGTGAGGGAAAAGAGAAACTGGCTCCACTGCATGGAAGGGTCTTTCTCACCCGTACTGTAGGATGGGGATTGTAACCCCCAAACACTGTTCTGTAGAGGTTAGGCAAGGAGCACAAATGAAACATGCTGAGTCAGGGATACGAGTGCTGGGGGCTGTCCATGTCTGGGGCAGCTGCTACTCAGCCCTGGTCAACACGCTGTTGCTGTAAAGATCCAGTGTTGCTGACTTTTCTGATCCTCTCTCTCCCCTCTCCTCCAAAAAACACCAAACTAGAAATCTAGATTGTGATGTGAAATCTCCTGATTTAAATGTCCATCATTTACACACACACACACACACTGTGAAGGCCAAAACAGATATGTTTCCCATCTCTGGCCTAAGCACTAGTCGTGTGCTTGGGCAATGAGGCTGCTTCTCCTCCCAGCTCAGGGCACAGTGAATGCCGGATAAACACCTGTTTGATTAAGCCCATTCCTCCTGCTTCCAAGGTCTGGCCTGCCTCTCTGCTCTGGGCAGGACATGTTTCTGCAATTTGAGAGGAGATGGGGCCCAGGGAATACCATTCTTAATGTGAGAAATTAGTTTCCAGTTCTCTGAAAGGGATTTTGCAAACAAATCCTTCTCCCATGCCCACCTCCACCATGTACTTGACATCCGTATGCAGTCACAGACTTTGCAGAGTACACAACACAGCTCTGAGCAAGCTGAGGCCCAACACTGGCAAGCAGTATAAACAGGACCTGATCAAGCAATGATTTATTGAGTGCCTACTATGATATGCTGGGCTCACGCCTCTAACAGAGACTCTGGCTTGTGCTCTCTGAAGTGCTGTTGATGGGGAACCTGGCAAGAACCCTGCCCAGGGGCATTTTTTGTTCCCAGCGTGAGGAGTCAAGTGCTGTTCATTAGATGTCACCTCAGTGAAGCCTCTCAGGCTTGCTCCAGGCGAGGCCCTCTCTCCACTGTTAGCATGGTGCATTCTATGTTGTTACCTGCCCCGAGTCCATCTCCTTCACAACGCCAGGCTACCCCAGGACTGGGGCTGTCTCCCTCACCTCCGGAACCTTAGGGAGGAGCTAGCACGTGAGCTGGCATGGTGCTTGTTGACTGACACCACCAGTGAAAGGGCTCTAGACTTGAGGAAGAGAGGGGAACTGAAGTTGACAGCGTCACTCCCTTGGCCCAGGTGTGTCATGTAAGGGATCCCATGGGTACCTCATCACACTCTTGTGAGTGAGCCATCGCCATCCCTGTTTTACAGATGAGGAAACTGAAGTTTGGAAGCGGTAGACCTGTCCAAGATGACACGGCGGGGAAGAGACAAGCCTGGACACTCTGTGACAGAGGCTGAGAGAAGGGTTACTTCACATTCCTTCCCTTTAGGCCCTATTCTATGTGGATACGGTTCCAGATGCAGCAAGCCTGATAAAAGGCAAAATTCGGGGGCAGGGTGCCAGATCCATGGGGCTTATGGTGGAAGGACAGTCCCACAGGGGTGGCCACTAGGCCTCCCCAACCTCAAAAAGGCTACAGTTTGTGCCTCACCCCGGAACACAGACAGCTATGGGGAGGAAAAAGATGGGCCTCACAGCTTGGACCCTGCTCTGAGCACAGATTACATAGTGCTCCAGGAAGCCTCCCTCTGGCTCCTATACACTCTAAGTTTTCCCAGTAGGAATACATTTGTTTGGGCAGCCTTCCCCAATGCTCAGGCAAAAGGGCCATGTTCAGTCCCCAATGTCTGGGAACAAGTGAATCTTCATCGTTTTTTCCTCTGTTGGGGGATCAGAGAATGCGCCTGGGGAACCTCTGAGGGAAGGGGCTAAAGAAGGAAGGAGCAAATGACAAACCTTGGGCCTTTTGCCCCTGCCTAGGAATGCCACAAAGCACCCTCTGAACTCAACAGACAGATCTCCTGGTCCTTTGCTTTGGCACTGGGCCCCACTAGCCCTAGCCTCACCCTGTAAAGACATTCTCTTTCAAAGGGGTCATACATCCTGGAGCTCACATAACGGTCCCAAGTCCAAATTCTCTGGTCCTTCTACCAGAACACAGCCTTCCTTATGGTCTCCTCTGGAGGCTAGGACCCCACCCACCCAGTCACCCCACTGCGTTCAACAAAGGGGCGTGCCTCGTGTGTAGTCCCACTCCTCTTGGGCGAGGTAGTTGTTGTTCTTAGTGTGATTAACCCCATCACTCCCTAGGCCTGTGAAAGGATCTGGTCAGCAGCTGCCAAAGGTGTCCTACATCTGGAAGCAGCTGGACCAGTGCTAGACAGCTCCTGCCATCCAAAAACTCTTCCTCCAGCCCGAGTTCTGTCTCTACGGCCTCACAGAACAGGCCTAAGCCCTCTTTTATGGGAGGGCTCTTTGAAGGCAGTGATCCCAGCTCTACTGTTCTGACTCCTCCAGCCTGGTGTTCCCTGATTCAGCCCAGAAATCAGCAGCCCTAGAGGAGCAGAAAAAAGGTTTGCTTAGAGATGCTGGGCCCCTCAGGATCCTTGAGGACTGGACCGAAGTTAGAGCTGAAAGCCAGGGATACCGGCAGGGGCTGCCACCCTGGTGTGTCCGCTGGTGCTGGCCCAGGTTGGAGTTGTGGGCAAAGGCCTTGCCACACTGCAAGCAGACATAGGGCTTCTCACCGCTGTGAGCCACCTGGTGGATGAGCAGGTGGGAGCTCTGGCTGAAGTTCTTGCCACACTCGCTGCAAGCGTAAGGCTTCTGGCCTGTGTGAGTGTGTTGGTGCCACAGCAGATCTGAACCGTCTACAAAACTCTTGCTGCAACTGGGGCACTTAAAGGGCTTCTCACCCGTGTGCAAGCGTTGTTGTTCAAGGAGCTTGGAGCTGTGGTAGGAGATTTTGCCACATTCTGGACAGGCATAGGGTCGTTCACCAAAGTGGATGCGCTGGTGCTCAGTGAACTGGGTGCGCTTGCTAATGTCATGGCCACATTCAGGACGCTTGAAGGGCCGCTCTCCATTGTGGGTGCGCTGGTGCTGTAGGCAGTCCGAGCTGTTGGTAAAGTTCTTGCCACAGTCACAGCAATTGTAGGGCTTCTTCCTGGTGTGTGAACGCTGGTGCTTGAGCAGATAAGAGCTGCGCCCAAAACTGTCACCACACCAGGCACAATGGTAGGGCTTCTCACCCGTGTGCAAACGCTGGTACTGGATCAGGTTGGAGCTAACGCTAAAAGTCTTACCACACTCAGCACAAGTGGAGGGTTTCTCACCCATGTGCACCCGTTGGTGTTTAATCAGGTCCGAGCTGCGGCCAAAAGCCTCCCCGCACTCCAGGCACTTGTGGTGCTGGAGGCTCGAGTGGGAACAAAGGTGTTGGATGAGGTTGGAGCTGAGGCTGAAGCAACAGTTACACTCAGGGCAGGGGTATGGTTTCTCACCAGTGTGTTCCTGGTGATGCTTAACCAGATCTGAGCCACGTCGGAAGCTTTTGCCACACTCCGGACAGTGATATTGAACCTGAAGTGAGTTCACTCACCTGTTGCGCAGCAAGCCAATCTCTGACACTGGGTGTAGTGAACAAAGTAGGAATTTTATTGCAAAACGCTGAACAAGAACGGGCAGCTAATCCCGAACTCCTCAAAAAGCTACAAGCAAGGGTTTTTATTTGGGGTTTTAGGTAGGGGAGGGGGAGCATGTGGGTAAAGTTTACAATTGGTCATTCCAGCTTCTCTGTGCTCCTGGAGATGCTTAGTCAGGCTGGGGCTATCAGCGAGCTCCTTTCTAATCAGAGGTCCTCCTGCTGTTCTGCGAGGCATGCTCAGAAACTTTGGTTACTTTGTTTCCAAGTAAACCTTGTGGGTACAAGATACGGTTGCATCCTAATCCAGGGAAATTTTAACTCCTTCACCCTCAGTTTCAGCAGCAGTAGGGCTTGTCACCCGCGTGGCTACTTTGCTGGTGAATGAGGTCACGGAGGTAGGCTGCGGTCAGTGCACACTGCCGGCACTCGAAGGCTTTGGGGACTGCAGGACACTTGGTTCTGGCAGGGGATTCTTCCTCTCTAGGGCCAGAGCCTGAGCTACATAGGTATTGCAGGCCCAGCAACATTCCCCGGTCGCCCAGCTGCCCGGCCACACCAGGAAGGGCCGCTCAGGTGGAACAACTCCACAATGGAGGGCGGACCTCCGGGATCCTGACGTCCGGTTCCCCCACCGCTCTGCCCGGTCTGAGTTCTCTCTCGCCACTTCTGGCGCCGCCGACTCCATCCCGTGAAGAGCAGCTGGTTTCCTAGATATCAGCCACTCAGCTCACAAGCACAGCCACAGCGGGAGACCCTCGGGACCCAGGGTCCAGCACCGGAAACGCAATGTCCATTAGCCCGAGTCGCTCTAGGAAGTGGCAGCGAACAGTCTCGGTAGGTTTAACCCTCTCATTCACCTGGCCGAACAAGAGCTCCCGATCTGCGGCCGCTGTCGGGAACTTGACACTTTCGGTCTGGTTCGGGGTTCTGAGTCCGTCAGCGCGGACTTCGGTGACCTGGCCACGGCTACGGGACGGCGAAGCGAGCCTGAAGGAAAAGGCGGTCGCTGCCGAAGACACGCTGAGGGCAGAGTAGCCAAGCCACCTGGGGCAGCACGGTACTGAGACTTCATGGGCGGATGTCTAGGTTCTCCAGAGGCACCGGCCCATTCCGAGTCCCCTGGGAGTTTCCCATCTGTCCTAAACTAGGCGTGTTAAGCTTGGCACGGACTACATATCCCAGCATGCTTCGCATGCGCCTTTTGGGCTCGCACAGCGATTAGATTACTACTCTCGACGTGCTTTCTGCAGTTGTGCAGGACAGAGTAGCGAGATCGAAAACTACAACTTCCGACTTGCCTAATAACTGCGGCGGCGCTATTTAAAATGCGTCAGAGAGGCGGTGCCTGGCCACGCCCCTCTCTTCCAGTTCCGCTCCCTTGGATGAGCGGCGAGGAGGGGGGCGGAGCCTTAGGCCTGAGCCAAGATGGCGGCTGCGAAACCAACCCCTACGGACTCGCTCTCGTTCTGCCTCGCGCAGCTCACGGCGGCCGCCGGGGAGGGCCTAGGTGGGGGAAAGGACACAGCTACCAACGAGACACCCTTGGGCCGTGCGCTCTTAGCCCTCCGCACGCGCCACGTCAAGGCAGCAGGGGGAATCGAGCGCTTCCGGGCACGCGGCGGGCTCCGCCCCCTTCTCGCGCTGCTACGGCGAGCGGCTGCAGCGGGTCCCGCCCCGTCCCAGGCTGGCCCCGGCTCCGCCCCCTCGTCGGTCGAGTCAGCGGCTTCTGCTGGCCCCGCCCCCTCGTCGGGCCCCGCCCCGTCCGCTGTGTCGCCGTCGACGCCCTCGCCACCAGCGCGCCTGCGCAAGACCCTGGACTTGGCGCTCAGCATCCTAGCCAACTGCTGCACGGAGGGGGCGTGCCGCACCGAAGTGCGCAGACTCGGAGGCATTGTCCCTTTGGGTAAGTGCTCCGCCCTTATTTCCTAGAAGGATTTGAGGCGCAACTGGCTTCTAGTCTGGGCCTGGGCGGAGTCTTGAGTTCTTTGTGTCTTAGGCTGAAAGAACGTGTGCTTTATGACGGCGCAGCGCCCCCACCTCTCGAGCCGTCACGACCTGTGACGTTACTGTTCTCTTTATAGAGAACTGTTCTCTTTATATTCCAGTATAGAGATACTGTTCTCTTTATATTCCCAGGCTTCCCAGATCAGATAATTACAGTCATTTCTTGGGTATTGTTTGTAGGGCACCTCCCTCACATCTGGGCTGGTGGAGGCCAAAGGGTTATTTGGTGACTTTTAGATGATCCTTACCATCCATTTATGATGTTCGTTGGAGACACTCAATGCATACTGAGTGTCCGGTCCTGTGCAGGGCTCCCATTTGATGAGCTGGAGGTCAGAAGGTGTAGTGATTCATAAAGTGGGCTAGGATCCTCCGAGGCTAGGATTCTTTGTAAAATGGGATAATAATAGCTACCTCGCAAAATTGGAGTAGGGAGAAAATGAAATACAAATATAGGACGCAGAAAATCTAAGCATGGACTGGGTACTTCGAATTATTAAAAACTAGCACAGTAAGAACAAATCCTAACAAAAGATAGCAAGCTTTTCTGTTTACCAGCTAAATTGGCGCCTCCTAGTGGTAATGTTGTTAACACAGTTTATACATCACTGCCTGCCAGATATGAAGTTATACCAGTTTTGAGGAAATCTTAATTTTTTGGATAAAATGAAACATTAATATATTTTAAATTTGCATAAAATGCATCTGGACCATAATGTGTTTGACGAAAGGCCTGGCACATTAATAAGTCCTCGGTGAATTATAGGTTTTCTTATTAGTGTATAAACCCCATGGTTCAGTCACTATTCATTTTAAATAACTCCTGAATCCATCCACTTCTATCCCTTCTTCCATCATGTGCCCAGAGACTGGTGCCCAGGTGCTGGGCTGTGCTGGTAGCTCACTTGGTTCAAGCCCTTGTCCTTTCTCACCTGGACTATTGCAAGAGCCTCCTTGCTGCTTCCCCTGCCTTATTCTTTTCCCCTATAATCTCCCCATAGCTCCAGATTGTATCATGTCACTTCCATTCTTAAAACCCTGTGTGGCTCCCAGTATTTTCACATTCAAGTCCTGACCCCTTGGCCTGGCATTCGAGGCCCTTCATGAGGTCATAGCACAGACACTGGGTCTCACCTCTGGGCCTTCGCAAAGGCTGCTTCCAAACCTGAAATGCCCTGTAATACCCCCATCCACCATCCTTCTAGCAAATACCCACCTATTTAACCTTCCAGACGCAGCAAGCCTCTTCTGGAGGTCTTGCCTGACCCTCTCAGGCCACATTCTTGGGGTGATTAATGAAGGGGACAAGAAGGGGTAGAACCCTCCAGAGGCCAAACTCTCTTGCAGTGACTATTCTTCAGTGCGTGAAGACAGACAGCATCCAGAACCGAACAGCTCGTGCTCTGGGGAACTTAGCCATGGAACCTGAGAGCTGTGGGGACATCCATTCCGCTGGTGAGAAGGCTGTGAGGGTGGAGTTAGCTAGGGCTTGGGGTGGGAGAAGGGCTGGGTGTCTGTCCTTGCTCACCCTCTGTCCTCCCCTTCCCTCTCCAGGCGCTGTTCCCCTGCTCGTTGAGAGCCTGACAGCCTGCCAGGACTCACAGTGCCTGCAGAGTGTGGTTCGCGCCCTCCGTAACCTGGCAGACTCACCCCAGCACCGCCTGGCTCTGGCACAGCAGGGAGCAGTGCGCCCGCTGGCTGAGCTTCTGGCTGCTGCCCCAGACCCTGCGCTGACCTTGGCCCTAGTCCGTGCCCTCCTGGAGCTGAGTCGAGGCTGCTCCCGGGCCTGTGCTGAGCAGCTAAGTCTGGGTGGGGCACTAGGCCCACTGGTCAGCCTGGCCTCCCACCCCAAAAGGGCGGTACGCGAGGCAACTATCCTGATCCTTGCCAACCTGTGTGCCCAGGGCCTGGTACGGCCTGCACTGGGCAATGCTGGTGGTGTGGAGGTGCTACTGGGTGAGCTCCGGCGGCGCCGGGGCTCCAGTGGGGCTAGCCCAGCATCTCAGCAGCCCTTGGTGCGGGCTGTGTGCCTGCTGTGCCGGGAGGCCATCAACCGGGCCCGGCTGCGGGATGCTGGTGGTTTGGAGCTGCTGATGGGCCTGCTGCGGGACCCCCGTGCCAGTGCCTGGCACCCTCGTGTCGTGGCTGCCCTCGTGGGCTTCCTCTATGATACTGGCGCCCTGGGTCGGCTACAGGCTCTGGGACTTGTACCCCTCTTGGCTGGGCAGCTCTGTGGTGAGGCTGGTGATGAGGAAGAAGAGGGAAGAGAAGCTGCTTCCTGGGACTTTCCTGAGGAGCGGACCCCTGAGCGGGCAGAGGCTGGAAGCTTCCGAAGCCTCAGGTGAGTCCCCACCTGATGCTGTGGGTTGGGGGTTTGTGTCTCCTCCAGCCCTCTTCACTACCTCATCCTCATTCTGTCTCAGTAAGACTTTTATTGACTCTGACTCCTGATTCCTTGTTCTCCCCAGACCTGACCCCTTTCCAGTCCCCGTTAAACACATCTCCTCTCCTCTGGGTCCACCTTTGGCCTTCGCTCCACCCCAACACCTCTGAACTTTGGGGCCCAGACAGGGGCACTGGAAAGTAGTATGTGTACTAGTTGGTATGCTCTGGTATGTTCTTATTCTGATACCACCACTTACAAGCTGAGTCATCATGGGAAAGTTAATTAACTTCTCCGAGCCTCCGATTCCTTGTGTATAAAATGGAGGATAATAATACGTACCTACCCCATAGAGTTGTAAAGATTAAATGAGGGCACTTTACGCCTTACCTGGCACTAAGCAGCGCTCAATAAATGTCAGCCTTCCTGTGAACTCTCTGACTTCATCTCCTACCACTCTCCCTGGTGCCCACTACACTCTTGCAGACGGGCCTCCTAGCTTGTTTTTGAACGTGACAGTTAAGTACCGTCTCAGGGCTTCTTGGGTTGCTGTTCCCTCTGCCTGGAGCATTCTTCCTCCTGTGTGCCTTGATTAGATCTTACCTTCTTGGTGGGGGCCACCGTCATCACCCTATTTAAAATGTCAAATCTGGGGTCGGCCCGGTAGCGTATTGGTTAAGTCCGTGTGCTCTGCTGTGGTGGCTGGGAGTTTGGATCCCGGGTGCGCACTGACGCACTACTTGTTAAGCCATACGGAGGCGGCGTCCTATATAAAGTGGAGGAAAATGGGCACGGATGTTAGCCCAGGGCCAATCTTCCTCAGCAAAAAGAGGAGGATTGGCAACAGATGTTAGCTCAGGACTGATCTTCCTCACAAAAGAAAAAAGAAAAGGTCGAATCTTCCCTCCCCCAGCTCTTTTCTGTTCCCTTTTACTTTTCTCATATGCATCACTTCACACCTCACTGACTCCACACTGGCATACCTTATGATTTCCTTATTTTTATTTTTTGGTGGGGAAGATTGGCTCTGAGCTAGCATCTGTGCCCATCTTTCTCCATTTTGTATGTGGAAGGCCGCCACAGCATGGCTTGCTGAGCACTGTGATGATCTGCGCCTGGGATTCAAACCTGCAAACCCTGGGCCACCCACAGCATAGTGCACGAACTTAACCACTACGCCACCGGGCCAGCCCTGGTTTCATTATTGACTTTGTCTGTTTCCCCTCGCTAGAATATAAACTATAGGAGGACAGGAATTTTCCTTTTCTGCTTTGCTTCTCCCCAGCTCCTCAAAGGGGGCTTGGCACATAGCAAGTTCAGTACTTGCTGAATGAGTTGGGTTTTTCCCCCACCTCTCTTTCCCCCCTATCTCCCCTGGGACCCACCTCCTCTCTCTGCCTTCAGTCACTTCCTTCTGCATGACCACTCTTTTTGCCCTGCTCCCTCGCCTTGGCTCTGGGTTCAGTCTCCTCTTTCTCCCCTCCCACAGGTCATGGCTGATCTCCGAGGGCTACGCCGCAGGCCCAGGAGACATCTCTCCTGACTGGTCCCCTGAGCGATGTCCGCAGCCACCGCCACCACCGGAACCGGCTGAGCCAGCCAGCCCGGCCCCAGGCCCGACCTTGCTGCGGACACCTCGCACAGTGCGCACGGTGCGCACGCCGGGCCGCAGCCCTGGCGCTGCTGAGGAACCTTGGGGCCACGAGGGGCCAGCGCTGCTACTGCTGTCGCGCTTCTCCCAGGCTCCCGACCCCAGCGGGGCGCTGGTGACTGGCCCGGCCCTGTGCGGCTTGCTGGCCTACGTGACGGGTGCGCCGGGCCCACCGAGCCCGCGTGCACTGCGCATCCTGGCACGCCTCACATGCAACCCAGCCTGTCTTGAGGCCTTTGTGCGCAGCTATGGCGCAGCGCTCCTGCGGGCCTGGCTCGTCCTCGGCGTCGCCCCGGACGACTGGCCCTCGCTGGGTACCCGGCCTGATCGCAGCAGCCAGCACCGCGAGCTGGGTGTGTCCCCGTGCCTCTCCGCCTGCATGCGAGGCCCCATCCCCCTCTGATGCCTCCCGTGGGCCCAGAATGTGGGCACACAGCTTACTGCCACCTGCTCTCTCACTGCCCTCCCCCGCCCACCATCCAGGCAACCTCAGCCACCAGGTGGGAGGAGAGGAGGGACTCCCTTATGCTCCACCATCCAAGCGTGCAGAGTTCTCCTCCATCCCTTGCCCGAGCCTTGGGGCCCAGATACCCCCGACACCAGGCCCCAACAACTTAGAATTGTGCCTGTCTGCATTTCCTTACCCAATCGATTCTTGGTTCTGCATTGTCCTACTTCCCCACTGGGCACACTGACTTGTGAACCCACGCTCAGGTACCATGTCCTCCAGGGCCTTACCACCACTTCCAACACTGCTAGGGGCTACCCTGTTTTCTGTGCCCCGTTTCAGTCCTTGAAGGCCCAGATTCACTCCCTCACCATCCCACTTCCTGTTCTTGCCCTTGCCCTCCAGTTCCTAGCATCTGGACCCCATCCCTCCAGGGCCCGCAGTCAGCCCCCTCTTCCATGCCCTGAGGTTTTACCCTCCTTCCTTTCAGGGTCCCAGAGGCCTGTCTTGCCCGTCTCACCCCAGTCTTGGATACTAGCTCCCAACCTGACCTGTCTGCCCATCCCTGCAGGTGAGATGCTGCTGCAGAACCTGACCGTGCAGGCCGAATCGCCCTTTGGAGTGGGTGCCCTCACTCACTTGCTGCTCTCTGGGAGCCCTGAGGACCGTGTGGCCTGTGCACTGACCCTGCCCTTCATCTGTCGGTGAGCGGGATGTGGGTGTCTTGCAGGGGTCAAGGGAGCAAGGTTGCTGGTTCCCAGTCCCACCCTTTTCCACCTTCTGAAAGATTCTCTTTCTCCCCAAAGGAAGCCCTCTCTGTGGCGCCGGCTGCTTCTGGACCAGGGTGGTCTCCGTCTCCTCCTCTCAGCACTAACTCGGCCAGCTCCGCATCCACTCTTCCTCTTCTTTGCCGCAGACTCCCTTTCCTGCCTCCAAGGCCTGGTGTCTCCCACTGTGAGCCCAGCCCTCCCGCCTGCAGGCCCCATGGACCTAGACCCACCCTCCCCTTGCCTCTATGAACCTTTGCTGGGCCCAGCCCCCATCCCAGCTCCTGACCTGCACTTCCTACTGGACTCAGGCCTACGGCTCCCTGCCCAGCGAGCAGCCTCGGCTACTGCCTCCCCTTTCTTCCGGGCCCTGCTGGCTGGCAGCTTTGCCGAGGCCCAGATGGACCTCGTCCCACTTCGAGGCCTGTCACCCAGCGCAGCCTGGCCTATCCTGCATCACTTGCATGGCTGCCGGGGCTGTGGAGCTGCCCTGGGGCCCGTTCCCCCGCCAGGCCAGCCCCTGCTGGGCTCAGAGGCTGAGGAGGCACTGGAGGCTGCTGGCCGTTTCCTATTGCCTGGGCTGGAGGAGGAGCTGGAAGAGGCTGTGGGCCGTATCCACCTAGGACCCCAGGGTGGCCCAGAGTCAGTGGGTGAGGTGTTTCGCCTGGGCCGGCCCCGGCTGGCTGCCCACTGTGCCCGCTGGACACTGGGACCAGGACAGTGCCCTCGGAAGAGGGCCCTGGCCCTAGTGGGGCTTGTGGAGGCAGCAGGTGAGGAGGCAGGGCCCCTGACTGAGGCTTTACTGGCTGTGGTGATGGGGGTTGAACTGGGGGCAAGGGTCCCAGCCTAGGCTGTTGATGTTCACTGGGAGGGAACCCAAGGATGAGCTGGCTATGAAGGAGGCCTCCCTCAGAACAGCATGGGAGAAGGCTGAACAGAAGGAGTCACCATCGAGGACTGATGAGAGGATGGAATTAGACTCCAGGATGATGGTCTGAAGACTCAGGATGATGTGAGAAGCCAAAGCCAGAGTCTGGGCCCACGAGATGGAGAATAGCCCAGGGCTCCAGGCACCTGGCCTGGCCCAGCCTTCTGGAGTTGGAATTAAAAACTTTGGAGTTGGATATCCCTATTGTGTGGTGTCTGCTTACTCTCCTGTGGAAGTCCCCCCACCCCTTCACACATCAAGCAGGTCTTGTCCAGGTCTATGTGTCTCAATACAGGCCACTCTTGGCATGTAGGAGTTTAATAAGTAATTATGTAGTGGTTCCTGGAGCCCTAGGATAGAGTGGAGTTCTCAGGCTTCTCCCTAGGATGTGGTTTTGGGCCCCAGGGGAAGCCTGCTTCCTGCTCGCAGGACTTCATTGCTCACCCAGCCACCCAGCTGGACACATAAACGTTGGTCAGGGCTGAGTGAGTGTCCTGAGGGAATGCTGTGA
Source organism: Ceratotherium simum simum (assembly GCF_057802395.1). NCBI lineage: Eukaryota > Metazoa > Chordata > Mammalia > Perissodactyla > Rhinocerotidae > Ceratotherium > Ceratotherium simum. The sequence continues at coordinate 25,702,460 of NC_141925.1, forward strand.
GTGTGGAGATGTATGTCCAGGGCCTTGGCATTACTGTTTTATGAGTGCCCTTCACCCAACTTGGGCCTTCAGTCTCTGGGTCTGTTTTCATCTCTTGGGCCAAGTGTCCTCCTGCTGTTTTCCTGAGGGAAGACCTGCTGTGTTCCTGGAGTCCCTGAGGCCCATCTTAGTCATGCCCAGAGAGAGCCAAAGCCCTGGGCTGGCATTCAGGTGAGGGGAGGGTTCATGTTGCTTTGGTCTCCAAGGCAGGGTCTCCATCACCTGGCTCTCGGATCACTGACCACTCAGGTGGCAGGCTGAGGAGAGTGTCTGGACTGGGCCTGCCAGTTAGCTTCTGGGGAGCTAAGTTTGATACTTGTCTCTGTGCCTTTGTGAGTGTTTGTCCAGCTCTCTGTTCTTAGGTTGTGCATTAGAACCACCCAGAGAGCTTTTAAGAAAAAAACTGTTTCCTGGGCCCTTTCTGATTGAATTGGACTGAGGGGGGGTGGTGCCCAGCATCAGTATTTTTAAAAAGCTCTCCAGATTGTTCTGATTTGCTGCTGGGTTGAGACCCCCATTCCAGTACTCAGGTCTGGGTTGAGACCCACAGTCCAGGGGCTGCGGCACTATTGTGTCTGTCCATACCCATCTCTAGAGTGTCTCAGTCCAGGGAAGGCCTCTTGTTCCTGTGTGTCTGGAGTCTGTGTCTTGCTTCTTTGTGTTCATCAGTATCTTGAGAAAGGGCTCTTTTGGAATGGGTCTGGGTTGCCTTAGTGTTGGGGGAAGGGCTTTGTCTTGAAGGCTGGTTGGGATCTGGCTGCCTGGGAGTGTTTTCCCTGAGTCTGCATAGGGTTTTGGTTTACCTGTGTCTGTTTCCAAGTCTTGGAGAGAAGCTCCTGGCTTAGAGTTTGTGAGAGGGTTCATTGTGTCTATCTCAGTCTCAGAGATTTCTTTATGTCTAGTATGTGTGTTTTTTGGGATCCCTGTTCACGTCTGTCAGGGTCTCTAAGGGAAGGTCTCTGAACCTGGGATCTGACCCTTAGAACATCACTCCTGCCTCCAACCCAAAAATTCCGCCTGTAGCAAGTCTCTCAGGACCGGCCTGGGTGGGAGGAGGGCTCTGTTTAGGACTCAGGGTGCTAGATTTGGGAGGTGTCTGCTTGGGGGCCTGAGAGGTGTCTAAGAGTCTCACTGGACAGAGGATCCCGGGCTTGGTCTGGAAGAGCCACTTCTCTGACTCTGGCTCTGGCTGCCTGGGGCTCCTTACAGCTGAGGCCAGGGCTGGGGTGTGGCCGCCTCCGCGGCAGGCAGGCAGGCTGGGCCGTGGCCTTCCCTCCTTACACGCCCCCACCCCGGGTTCTCCCGTTCATTCCCCCCTGGCCCCCCCAGCCCCATCCCAGCGGGTCCCGGCTTCCTTACATGGTCACGGCCGGGCCTCCAGCTCCCGGACGTCCCCCCGCCCCCCGCCCCCACCGGACACGGCCCCCGCCCTGCTCGCCCCGCGCGGTCCGCCCGCGCCCTGCCATGGAGGACCTGGGTGAGTGGGTCCCGGGTCCCCTAGTCCCCAGACCCCCACTACCGCCTGGACCCGCTTCCCCATCCTGGAGCCCGCTCGCACTCTCCGCATCTCCCCATCCCTGCCTCCTGTCTCCTCGCTTCTGGTCTCTGCCCGTGCCTCCTTTCCGACTCCACGTCCCCCTTCCTGCCTCTCCCTTCCTGCCTCTCCCGGGCCGGCCGCTCCCTCCCTTCTTCCCTCACTCCGCTCCTCCATCACTGGCTGCAGACGGATGGGCAGGGAGGTGCAGCGCCTGTGGGCCCCTGGGCTCACGGGCTCTGGGAAGGGAGGGGTTAAAGAGGCCTTGGGTCCGAGCCTGGGAAAGTAGACGGGACGGGGAGAATGTGACATCAAGTTCTGGAGGAGAAAACGAGCCTGCCCCAGGGTTTTGGGGAGGAGTTCAAGGCCCCTAAGTATGGTAGGGGTCAGGTCTTTGGGGCAGAAAGGGAATAATAGGTGAGGAGTGTCAAGATGCCGGGGAGAGGTTAAGGGTTCCACTGTGGTGCTGAGAGATGAAGAGTAAAGCGGCAGGGACTTCCAGGTTCTGGAAGGCACAGGGTTCAAAGGATCCAGATCTGGGGATGGGGCGGCTGTCTTTGGGCCGGAAGGAGGATCCAGGCATCACATCCTCCCTGTGCATTGCAATTGGGCCTGGAAGGCTGTGCCCTCCATGGGACAGAAGGGGTTCCAGCACCCTGCAGTAGGGGGTGCTGCTCAGTAGGGGTAATCGGCACTGGTGCTGTGAAGAATAAGCCAATCAAAAAGCAGGTCCCAGCAGACTCACCAATGAGGTGCAGAGGGTGGAACCCAGTGTGGCCTGGAGGTGGGCCAGGACTGGGCAGGGCCTATTTAGGTTGGGTGCCAGGCATACAGCCAACTGAGCAGTTTGGGGTGCAGCCAAAATTGGCTCTAGTAAAGAGCCAATTTTGACTGCATTAGGGAAGATTCGGATAATAAAAGAAACATGAGGCTGAGTTTGTGCGTGACTCCCAGGATGAGCCATGTGGGATGTTCTGTTCATAAATATTGGTTGCTGCACTTCCACTTCTCTGTCTTGGTCTGGCCTTGTGTTTCCTTCTGATTCTTGACCTCTGCTTTTAATTCTGGCTTTGGTCCTCCTCAAATACACCCACTTGGAACCCTTATCCTGCGATCTCTTAAGGCCCTGTCTCTGCCCTAACCTTGACCTCTCAGCCTTTCACCCTGACGGCCTCTCCCTGCAGATGCCCTGCTCTCTGACCTGGAGACCACCACCTCACACATGCCAAGGTCAGGGGCTACAAAAGAGAGGCCCTCAGAGCCCCTCACATCTTCCCTGCCCTATGGCCACCAGCCACAGGTGAGATCAGATGCTGAGGGTGGGGGCAACCATGAGGGCCAGGCTTGGCGAGGGCTAGGGGGATGTGGGCCTGAGTGGGGCAAAGTACAGGCCTATCATCCCACACATGTGTCCTTCTCTCTGTAGACGGGGTCTGGAGAGTCTTCAGGAGCCTCTGGGGACAAGGACCATCTGTACAGGTGAGGGGCCTGGGAATTGGGAATGGGGAAGCCAACTGAAACTCAGAGGAGGCTTGGATTCCCCACCCCTGAACCCAGGCTCCCACCCTGTTTCCCAGTACGGTGTGCAAGCCTCGGTCCCCGAAGCCTGCAGCCCCTGCGGCCCCTCCATTCTCCTCTTCCAGCGGTGTCTTGGGCACAGGGCTCTGTGAGCTAGACCGGTTGCTTCAGGAACTTAATGCTACTCAGTTCAACATCACAGGTACCAGGGTTACTGAGACATGCCTTGATGGGGTGGGGGCAGGGCAAGGCAGGGTGGAGACTAAGGGGTATAGACTTCCCAGAGTAGCAGCTAAAGGGACACAAAACTTAACTGGGAAGGTGGGTAGAGCATGGACCCGCGTCCAGTGCCCTTCTCTCCTCTCTGCAGATGAAATAATGTCTCAGTTCCCATCTAGCAAGGAGACTGCAGAGGAGCAGAAGGAGGACCAATCTGATGACAAGAAAAGGCCCAGCCTGTGAGTTTGGTATAGTTGGCAGGGCTGGGAGAGAGGTGATCCATCTTGGATGCCAGAGTTACTGGAGGGAGCATTACTCTAGGAGGCTCTGAGCTGACACAAGTTGTCTTCTACACAGCCCTCCCAGCCCATCCCCAGTTCTCCCAAAGCCTTCGGCCACCTCGGCCACCCTGGAGCTGGATAGACTGATGGCCTCACTCTCTGACTTCCGCGTCCAGAACCACGTGAGTCAGGCAGCAGGGTGGGCCTGTGTGGATTTTAGACCCTTCCACATCTGCTGCCTTGCTGATTCAATCTCATGTCCTCCCTGCTGCAGCTTCCAGCCTCTGGACCAGCCCAGCCAACAGTGCCGAGCTCCATGAATGAGGGCTCCCCATCCCCACCAGGGCCAACTAGCAAGGGCAGCCTAGACACCATGCTGGGGCTGCTGCAGTCCGACCTCAGCCGCCGTGGCGTTCCCACCCAGGCCAAGGGCCTGTGTGGCTCCTGCAATAAACCCATTGCTGGGCAAGTAAGTGGAGCCCTGTGAGTAGAGAGGTAGAGACTCATGGACCCATCTTTACTGAGAGCTAGTCTTTGTGCTGTTCCCTTTTAAAAATAACTCTGGGAAGAAGTTATTACTGTTATTTATATTTTATGGATGAGGAAACTGAAGCTCTGAGTTACACAGCAGGTAAGTGGCAGAGTGAGAATTCCAACCCAGTTCCCATTTATTGTGGTCCTACTGTGTGCAGGCAGTGTGCCAGCTCCTTTACAAACCCCCATCTCATTTAATCTTCACAGAAGCCTCACTGGCACACCCACCATCTCTCAGGCACCCCCAAAGACCGTTTCTCCTCCACCAGGGTCTGATCTGGGAGCTCTGGTTCTTGGCTTATTGACTGAGCAGATGTTATTGACAACTGTGCCCCGTGGTTGACCTAGATCCTCCTGCTAGATCAAGTGCCCTGCTCCCATCCCAGAATTTCCAACCTCATCAGAGCAGGGTGGCATTATGACTTTTGTAGGCTCTAGGCACTTTTTTTGCCTTCGTGGATCCCTTTCTCCATTAGAAAAAAAAATACTAAAAATTGTGTATTATGACTGGGTGGGTGTAAGGATGAATATATTATTATGTATTAAGTCATTTTCTTCTAGCTCATTTTTTTCTTCTGATTTTAAAAGAAATTACATTTTCTTGGGCTCCTAAAAGTATTGTGGGCCCTGGGCACTTACAGACTGACTTAAATATTAGATTCTTCATCCTGATGTCTCAGAGATAAGACTTGGGTGGGGAGGTGGGAGAAATGGATGAAGGGAGTCAAAAGGTAAAAAGAACAACAACAACAAAAGACTTGAAATGCACCACCTAAACATGGCAGCTCGAGGGCCACTCTGACCTGGGGCCTCACCCCCAACTCGCAGGTAGTGACAGCGCTGGGCCGTGCTTGGCACCCTGAGCACTTCGTTTGCGGTGGCTGTTCCATGGCCCTGGGAGGCAGCAGCTTCTTCGAGAAGGATGGAGCCCCCTTCTGCCCCGAGTGCTACTTTGAGCGCTTCTCCCCACGATGTGGCCTCTGCAATCAACCCATCCGACACGTGAGCCCCGCCCGGCCCACAAGCCCCACCTCTGTCTCACTGCGGGATGGCCCTCATCCACTCACAGCCCCCCATCGCTCCCCAGCCCTGCCCCTTGGCCTCTCCGTGGCCTTTTGGACTCCGCCCTCTCTCTTTGACTCCCAAGTTCCTTGTTAGGTCTCCGGCGCCTTAAACTCATACTTCAACCCACTCACCTAGGTTCAGGGCGGGAGAGGGAGGGAAGAAGCGATGGAGGGCCACACTGAGTGTCCCCTTTCATTCCCCGCAGAAGATGGTTACTGCCTTGGGCACCCACTGGCACCCGGAGCATTTCTGCTGCGTCAGTTGCGGGGAGCCCTTCGGAGACGAGGGTGAGAGCTTGAAAGCCGCCAGTCCACTCCACATCCCGCCCCGCCCACTTTGGCCCAGCCCGCTACGACCTCCAAGTCCTCGGGGCCGGGAATTTTCTCCTGCTTTCTTCTGGCCCCACCCTCTCCCACCCGTGGGTTCCCATCCCATCCTATCCCCTCCCGCTCTGCCCCTGCTCCAGACCCTGTCCCCCACTACCTACTGCTCGCTCTGACTGCCGCTCCTCTGGCCCCACAGACTCAGATCTTGTAGGTCCCCGGTAGGGCCTCGCACCCTTTTCTTTCTGCCCACTCGGTTCCCGCCCCTAGGTTTTCACGAGCGTGAGGGCCGCCCCTACTGCCGCCGGGACTTCCTGCAGCTGTTCGCCCCGCGCTGCCAGGGCTGCCAAGGCCCCATTCTGGATAACTACATCTCGGCGCTCAGCGCGCTCTGGCACCCAGACTGTTTCGTCTGCAGGGTGCGCTGCGGTGGGGGCGGAGCCTGGGAGGGATGGGTCAACGGGGGGCGGGACTAGGAGCCTGGGGCGGGGCGATTGTTCTGGGCGGGGCGATTATTCAGGGCAGGGCGCTCCTGGAGGCGAGGCTTCGCGTCTGGGTGGGGCTGCGGGGGTCGCAGTGGGTTATTCAGCTCGTACAGCGAGTTATCTGGTCCGGTCCGGGCTTTGGCCACTGACCCGTCCTTTCGCGGCCGACCTTCCCCAGGAATGCTTTGCGCCCTTCTCGGGAGGCAGCTTTTTCGAACACGAAGGCCGCCCGCTGTGCGAGAACCATTTCCACGCGCGGCGCGGTTCGCTGTGCGCCACGTGTGGCCTCCCGGTGACCGGCCGTTGCGTGTCGGCCCTGGGCCGCCGCTTCCACCCGGACCACTTCACCTGCACCTTTTGCCTGCGCCCGCTCACCAAGGGCTCCTTCCAGGAGCGCGCCGGCAAGCCCTACTGCCAGCCCTGCTTCCTCAAGCTCTTCGGCTGACCACGGTCCTCCGGGAGACCACGGCCCTAAAGACCCCGCCCTTCCCGAAAAGACCCTGTTCTCCAGACCCCTAGGCCTTGCTCTTTGAGCTTGGGGCTCTCCCCAGCCCAGCTGTGTGAGGCCCCACCCACTGGAGAGACCCGCCCCTAAGGTACTGTACGTTCTCCGTGGGCAAGTTCAGAAAAGGCCCGGCCAATCCCAAGGCCACGTGCCCCCAGAGTGGGTCGTACACTGACGAGCGACCCCGTGGAAGCTCTTCACTTTATTCCCACTCTTGAGGGAGCCCCCTGACTGGAGGAGGACCCTTGCAATTCCGACCAGTCAGAGGCCAGGCCAGGACGTCCCTCTCCCCACTCCCTCACTGTTCTGTGCACTTTTTTCTACCTACATAAACAACATTCCACGTCACAATGGTGCCGTGTCTCTGACTGCGCGGGAGAGCCTTGAGTCGGGACGCCGTGCCCCTTGTGCTGTCTCTGGCCTCAGTGGGATCTGGGCCACCTCTGTGTGCTCAGAGCCAGACCTGCAGCCTCAGCCCTTGCGGGATGTCCTTCATGTCAGATGAGCCTGAGGCTGGAAAGGGTGGCGACCAGCGCCAGACTGTACAGATAGTGGCGAGCCAGGAGCTCAAGCTGGGCACCATCGAACCTTCTTGCCTCGTCCCACACCCTTTGGATCTGGGCACTAAGGCACAGCTTCCTTCTTACTAGTATTGACTCATAACATCTCCCCTAGGCAGAGGATGACACTTGAGGTGGTTAGGGCAGTGACTGAGGGAAACACTGGTGCTGTAGGAGCCAGAAGGAGGCTTCTAACTCAGACTGGGAGGCTTTCTGGAGGAGGTGACACCTGAGCTAAGCCCTAGCAGAGAAGGGTGGGGCCAGGGGTTTTTAGGGTGTGGAGAAGTTCAGGCTCCATCTGAGTCCCCAAGCCCCAGGGGCCTTTCTGAGCCCCAGAACCTTCACCTCAGACCATGCAGTTCCCTAGGGAGGGGACCTGGATTCCTGGGTCCAAAATATATGAGCCTTTGAGGCTGGAAATGATGGAACCTCAGAGGCCCTTCCAGCTCATGGAGGAGCTAGCAGCCAAGGAGAGCATACGTGGGTAAGAGACAAAGGTGAGGTGTTCTCTGGGGGCCAGCACCGTGGCTTAGCAGTTAAGTGCGCGTGCTTCACTACCGGTGGCCCAGGTTCGGACCCCGGGCGCGCACCAACGTACCGCTTCTCCGGCCATGCTGAGGCGGCGTCCCACATACAGCAACTAGAAGGATGTGCAACTATGACAAACAACTATCTACTGGGGCTTTGGGGAAAAAAAGGAGGAGGATTGGCAATAGATGTTAGCTCAGAGCCAGTCTTCCTCAGCAAAAAGAGGAGGATTGGCATGGATGTTAGCTCAGAGCTGATCTTCCTCACACACACACACAAAAAAGGTGAGGTGTTCTCTGCCCTTGCCTCAGGCTGACTCCCAGAGCCTTTCCTCTCTGAGGCTCCTCCCCCTGGGTCTTCCCAGGCCTTCCGCTCTTCCCCTTCCTCGTATTCTCCCTGGGCAATGCTGTCCATCCCCTTGCTTGTAACCACCTCCCTGTCTTGAGGATGCCCAAATTGGCCATCTCCAATCTTGATTCATTCATTCACCAAGTGTTTCTTGAGCACATACTGTGCCAGGCTCCATGCCGGGTGCTGGGGAGACCATAGGGAACCAAGCAGACATGCTCCTTGCCCTCATGGAGCTGAAGTCTAGTAGGGGGGACAGATGACAAACAAGTACACAAGTGACAAGTGTGATGAAGTAATGGGGACTTCCCTGACGGCCCAGGGAAAGTTGTTCTTCCCCCTTGTTTCCACTCACAGTACCTCCCCTGTGTCTTTATAGCACTTGTCAGTATTGCAAACAGGGGTTTATTTGTTGCTTGTTTATGTCTGTTTCTGAACATGTTTGTTTTGCTGACCGATGTCTCTCCAGTGTCTAGAATGGTGTCTAGCAGGTGGCAGGTGCTTAATAACTGTTTGTTAATGAAGGAAGGAATGAGGAAGAAAGGAAAGGAGGGAAGGCGAGAAGGAAAAAAATAGAGTTAATAAGTTAGAGAAGGTGGGGAAGGAGTTACTTTAACGAGATAGTCAGAGAAGGCCTCTGGGAGAATGTAATATCTAAGCTGAGACTTGAAGGTAGAGAAAGAGCCAGCCAGGCAAAGAACCTGAGGAGAGCATTCCAGGCAGAGGGAACAGCAAATGCAAAGGCTAGGAAGTAGGAAAGAGCTTGGCATATTGGAAGAAAGGAAAGAAGGCCAGTGTGGCTGGATTAGAGCGAGCAAGAGGGAGAGTAGCAGGAGATGAGGTTGAAGAGGAAACAGATGCCACATCTTGAAGGGCTTTGCAGGCCACAGTGGGGGCCTATAGATTTTATTATAAGTGCCTATAACCCAATGTGTCCTCTGGTCCTTGCCCCTGGATTTCTCTCAGGCACTTCAAGTTATCGCCCCCTGAAGCAGATGCTGTGTATGCCCTGCCCATATCTGCTTAGCCCACCTGGGAAATCATATGTAGACAGTTCCCAGACACCTAGTCTCCCCAGCTGCTTCCTGAGTTTCTGAGGGGAAGGAGGTCTCTGGAGGAAGGAGTATGCTCCTGTACCCAGCAGGCCTGAAGTGGGTGGGAGAGGTTCTGTAACCTCCAACCAGTTAGAGACAGCAATTGGTGAATAAATACCCCAGCTTCCTCGCCCCTTGGAGGTCAATTCTTCTTTTTTTTTTTTTTTTGTGAGGAAGATTAGCCCTGAGCTAACATCCAATGCCAATCCTCCTCTTTTTGCTGAGGAAGATTGGCCCTGGGCTAATATCCATGCCCATCTTCCTCTACTTTATATGGGACGCCACCACAGCATGGCTTGACAAGTGATGTGTTGGTCTGCGGCTGGGATCTGAACCCGTGAACTCTGGGCCACTGAAGCAGAGCACATGTACTTAACCACTACGCCACTGGGCTTGCCCCTGGAGGTCAATTCTGAGGTATGTTCTCCACAGTGTTTCAGAGGGTCCTCATTGGGATTGGGTTCCAATTGTTCACGGTGGTAACCTGTTAATCAACACACCATTTATTGGCTTTTCTCCTTTCTTTATCTCACTTCCCCACTCCTTTATGGCCATTACTGGGATCACCTCCCCCAGTAAAGCCCTTGCACCCCAATTGTCATCTTAGGGTCTGCTTTTGAAGGAACCCAAACTAAGGCATTCCTTAAACATAACTCATCATATTCCTCTAAAATATTGTTCTCTGTCCCCCATCTCAGGCATGAACCCAACTTCCATAACCAGAGATCCAAGTCTGGTCAATTCTTCTAGAAAAGCAGAGGTACAGATCCTCATCAACCTCCTCCCTTCTTATATCCAGCCCTGTGCTGAGCAATGCAACTCCAGGGATGAATCAGATCATTCCCTGCTCTTGAGGAGTCTTTAGGTAGTTGGGGAGATGACCTGTATGCAGGCAAGGACCACACAATGTGCTCAGAACTGTATCAGAAAAGTCAGAGAAGTCTTTCCTGAAGAGATGACATGGGCTGGGTATTGAAGGCTGAGTAGCAGTTGGCCATTTGGGAGGCAGGGAGGCACTCTAAGCAGAAGGCACAGCGTATGCAAAAGTTTGGCGGTATGAAAATATATGGGCTGGGCAGGCCAAGGGCATGGGAAGGAAATGTGACGCCACTCTAGATTTGGTACGGAGCAGCAAGGGGAAGAGCGGGTAGGAGTCGGGGCGAGGCGGGCTTGAACATCAGACTGAGGATCTTCTACTTCCTCCTGAGTGTGATGGGGAGCTATGGAGGGTTTCCGAGCAGGGGAGTGACACTGTCAGATTTGGGGTTGAAAATGATTCCTCTGGATTAGTCAGAACCAGGGGGCTGGCTCAGCCAGGCTCCCTAGGTCAAAGCTGAAGGTTAGGCATTTTAAGGGGGTGAAAGAAGTGATTTTTGAGCCTGGGGGACTGGGGAAGGGATGGGGGCTAAGGCCAAAAAGGGAGTGCTCCTTAACTCGAAAGGGTCTAGTTGCCCAGGACCAGCCTTCGGCCTTGATGAGAACTGATTCAGCAAAACAAAGCCGGGGAGGGGCAAGACCTGGGGGACTTGTCGGCTCACTGCCCCTGAGGTAACCATTAATCCTTCCCCTGGGGAAATCCAGGGGCTCATCCCTTGAGGGGCAGATCCTGGGCAGAATGGAGGAACACACAGAGGCAAGCTCAGCACCAGGGCTAGGGGACCAGAGGGTCCTAATCGACAATCCTGCTGATATTCTGGTCATTGCTGTTTATTTCCTGCTGGTCATTGGTGTCGGCTTATGGGTAAGAAGTCGAGGGGGTACTACTAGGGACCAGGCTTCTGGAGCCTGGGGGAAAAGTCTCAGGGAGACCCAGGTAGTGGTAGGGGCAGGATGTCTGCATCTTTGAGCGAGAAACCCGGGGCAGGGGGACAAGAAAGTCTTTTGATAGCCTCAGGGAGGCCGAGCCAACACTCATTCCTTGTCTTCCCAACTTTGGATCAGGCTAGTTGACGGGGTCAGTGGATTTTCATCAGAGACAACATTCTAAATGAGGTCTCTGTTCCTCTTTCTACATTATGGCTGACCAGAAGAAGCCCATAGGCCTGATCCAAGGCCCCCAGAAAAGTCAAGCTGAATCCAGCCACACTCTGGCTTGGGTAGTTGGACACTAGGTTAGGGACTGGGTCGCTATGGGTGCTTGGGAAGAGGTTGGGGGTGGGGTGGGGTGGGGTGTGAACCATTAGAGGAGCCGAGCACTGGTTAATCTTCAGCCTGAAACAAGGCTGAGGAATGTGTTGAGGAGGCTAATGAGGTCCAAAGATGTGCCCCAAACCCAGGTCTCCCTCCATTCCTGTCCCCCAGTCCATGTGGAGAACCAACAGAGGCACTGTCGGAGGCTACTTCCTGGCGGGACGAAGCATGGTGTGGTGGCCGGTGAGACACGCTGGGCTATGGAGTGGGAGGAGGCCTAGAGAAGCAGCCTGGCTCATCCCCATCTCTGGCCACCCAGGTTGGGGCCTCTCTCTTTGCCAGCAACATCGGCAGCGGCCACTTCGTGGGCCTGGCAGGGAGTGGTGCAGCAGGCGGCTTGGCTGTGGCTGGATTTGAGTGGAATGTGAGGCCCACTTTTGCCAACAACCTCCACCCCCAGTGGGAACCCCTGGAAGAGTCAGACCTGGGGAGGCTCCAGGCAGGGGGAATATGAACCTGGAGGTGGGACTTCCTAATTGGGTGGGGTTGGGCTTCGAGTGACGGTCACACCCCCAGCTTGGGGGCAAGGGGATGTAGCAGATGACCACTTTCAGGGCAGGGGTAGGGCCTGCTCCTGACTTGCTGTGTGAGCCTGGAACAGCTACTACCCTCTGTGGCCTTGATTTTCTCCTCTGAAGTGGGGTGAACAGCCTCAAAGATAGTAAAGTGCTTGTTCTGATGGTCTCTGAAGTTGTGGCCTGTGAAGATCTCTGGGCCAAATTAAAGGACCTTGCAGAAGTGGGAAGGAGACAAAGCTCTGGGACTGAGGCTTGCTTTGGAGGGTTGGAGAGACCAGGGCTTTGAGCTCAGAGCTTCCTGGAGGAGGAGGCCTCTGAGCTGAGCCTTGAGGGACAGAAGGTTTGGGTGGATGGAGAGGAGAGGGGAGGCAGCCCTACTTGGAAGAGGCTGGGGTCAGGCTGAGGGATCCGTGCTTCGGTTCATGTGCTACAGGGGGCAGGGGGCATGGAGGAGAAGAGGAAGATAGGGAACATCTTGGGAGGAACAGGCCAGGGCTCACGGTCTGGGAGGGCAAGGTGGACTCCAGTTTAAAGGCCCAAGAAGGTGTCAAGACCCCATCCCTTAATGCCCAGGGACATCGTCTGCAGTTGTGTCCTCTGGGCCCCAGGTGCGACCTCTTCTAGGAGTAGCACATTCAAGAAGAGAAGCAAGTTTCTCAGACTCTTCAGGGGCGAAGGCCCGATTACAGTAGGATCTCAGACGGGATTCACCCAGAGCTGTCGCGCTGGGCCCGCAGGCGCTGTTCGTGGTGCTGCTACTCGGCTGGCTCTTCGCGCCGGTGTACCTGACCGCGGGCGTCATTACGATGCCTCAGTACCTGCGCAAACGCTTCGGGGGCCATCGTATCCGCCTCTACCTGTCGGTGCTCTCGCTTTTTCTGTACATCTTTACCAAGATTTCGGTGCGCATGCGCGGCGGGCGGGGCGGGACCCTGGAAGGGCGGGACCCTGGAAGGGCGGGACCCAGGAAGGGCGGGACCGCGGAGTAGAGGTCTCCAGAAAGCCTTGGAGGGGGCGGGATCAAAGAGAAATCGCTGTAAGAATCATGACAGAGACAGGCCCTGGCAGGAGTAGGTTTCTGGGGCCACGGCCACAGTGGGTGGGAGTTGGGAAGGGCGGGCCATTGAAAAAGGAGGGGACCTTTGAGGCGTGGCCATGTAGGACTGTGGTCTGAGCAGGAGGTGGACCTGGGTCTCTGCCCTGACCCCTGGGTCCTGACCTGCGTGCTCGCTCCTTACCCCAAGGTGGACATGTTCTCCGGGGCGGTATTCATTCAGCAGGCTCTGGGCTGGAACATCTATGCCTCTGTCATCGCGCTCCTGGGCATCACCATGATCTACACTGTGACAGGTGGCCGTGGCAGGGGCTTAGGGAACGGAGCCGGCTCGGGAGCCGCGCTAGGAGTGTGGATGTGAGGGCGGGTTGAGGGGAGTCACCATAGCAAGCGGGGTGGGGAGGTTCTGAAGTGTGATGTGGTCCCAGAAGGAGAAGGACCTAAATCTTTGGAAAGCGAAGTCCTTCTCTTTCCCCACTGTTCCTTGGATTTGGACTGGAAGTTCAGAGCGCTGGGCCCGTGCTGGGCCCGGGAAAGAGGAAGATTTTATTTAGCAGCTCTTACTCTTCTTGAACGCCTGGGAGGGGAGAGGGGACTTGGCCAGTCTCCAGGATTGCTCACCAAACCCCGTGCAGTTCAGAGGGTCCCGGGGTGGGGCCCGAGGCCAGACACTGGACCAGAGTGGATGGGGCCTGGTCTCCGGGATGGGATGGAACTGAGAATCGGACCTTAGAGAATCACCCCTTCCTGTTACACAGACGAGAAAACTGAGGCCTAGAAGGGGAACTTTAGTGAGGGTCTTGCACGTGGGCGCCTGGCCAAGGGGACATCAGTGGAGCCTAAAACCCAGCTACCCTCCTGACGCCCGCGTGCAGGAGGCTGGGGAACGGGCCATCGTTTTGAAATTTGTTCTCCAGGAAGGGGCACCTTTTTCAAATTCGCACGGACACCGCATGTAGGGGCAGCCTGTCTGGGTTGTCCCCACTGACCCAGGCCTGTTGCAGGAGGGCTGGCAGCGCTGATGTATACGGATACCGTGCAGACCTTCGTCATTCTCATGGGGGCCTTCATCCTCATGGGTTACGGTACGGGTATCAGCCAGCGGGGAGGTCGCGGGTCACAGAGCTCTCAACCTGGGGGCACGGACTTTGCGCATTTTCGGCTTGTGGGTCCTAGGGAGGGCCTTGGCGCGGACGCCAGGTCCCCTGACGGCCTTGCTCTTACAGCTTTCCACGAGGTGGGCGGGTATTCAGGGCTTTTTGACAAATACTTGGGGGCAATGACGTCGCTGACGGTTTCCGAGGATCCGGCCGTGGGCAACATCTCCAGCTCCTGCTATCGACCCCGCCCCGACTCCTACCATCTGCTCCGGGACCCTGTGGCGGGGGACCTGCCGTGGCCCGCGCTGCTCGTGGGGCTTACCATCGTCTCAGGCTGGTACTGGTGCAGCGACCAGGTGCGGTTAGTGCTTGGGCGGGGAGCAAGGCTGGTGCGGAACCAGAACCGCTGTGGGCGGAGCTGAGATGGGCGGAGCCTGAACCCATCAGGGGAGCTAGGTCGAAGGCGTGGCCTGAGGGGGCGGGAACCGGACCAGGGTGGAGCTAAACCAGATGGAGCCGGATCCAAGAGGCAGGGTCTGCATGTGGAACGAATTGCTGGCACCTCTGAGCCAGAGGCGAGTCCTGAATTAAAGCGGCGAGCTGAGGCAAGGCCCGAGGGAGGGGGTATCCAGGACTGGATGCAGGTAGTTGAATGCCCCTCGTCGCAGGTCATAGTGCAGCGCTGCCTGGCCGGGAAAAACCTGACCCACATCAAGGGGGGCTGCATCCTGTGCGGCTACTTGAAGCTGATGCCCATGTTCCTCATGGTCATGCCCGGCATGATCAGCCGAATTCTTTACCCGGGTAACGACTTCATCCCCGCCCCGACCAAGAGTCCTATGTCCCATCCAGCCCCTTTGTTGTGCAAGGATCCAGGTGCCTGTCTCCCATTTCCGTTACCATGTTAAGATTTGGGAATCTGGTCACCCAGTCCCATCTCCCACCGGTGGTCCCATCTCTCCTCCACTAGGATTCCCCGTCCCTGCTTTAGGGATCTGAGTTCCCAGACTAGGTCCCGTCCTAGCCGTGTCGTGCCGTTTCCCGCAGACGAGGTGGCGTGCGTGGTGCCCGAGGTGTGTAAGCGAGTGTGCGGCACTGAAGTGGGCTGCTCCAACATCGCCTACCCGCGGCTCGTCGTGAAGCTCATGCCCAGTGGTGAGGGCGAGCACCCGGGTATTCCCCTGCTCACACGCGCAGACACGCTGCAGACTCCCGCTGGGACAAGTCACCCCTCGCCTAGCCCACACCCTCCCAGGACACCCTGGTGGCCCTAGACTCATGGCTCCCATTGGCCCGCAGGTCTGCGCGGACTCATGCTGGCGGTCATGCTGGCCGCGCTCATGTCCTCGCTGGCCTCCATCTTTAACAGCAGCAGCACGCTTTTCACCATGGACATCTACACGCGGCTACGACCCGGCGCAGGCGACCGCGAACTGCTGCTAGTAGGACGGTGCGGCCTGGGTTTACCTCCATCTCCTCATCTACTAACCAGCTCGGCGTCGGGGCAGGGAGCACCGGTAGAGTTGTGGGGAGATGGAGGTCCTGGGTGACATCTCATGGCCACCCACCACAGGCTCTGGGTGGTGTTCATCGTGGCCGTGTCGGTGGCCTGGCTACCTGTGGTGCAGGCGGCGCAGGGCGGGCAGCTGTTTGATTATATCCAGGCAGTCTCCAGCTACCTAGCGCCACCTGTGTCCGCTGTCTTCGTGCTGGCGCTCTTTGTGCCCCGCGTCAACGAGAAGGTGAGTGTGTGTATGTTGTGAGCCTGGGGCAGGACCAGGACATCCCCAGGAGGCTGATGCTCTCTCCCCCCACAGGGTGCCTTCTGGGGACTGATTGGGGGCCTGCTGATGGGTCTGGCGCGCCTTATTCCGGAGGTCTCCTTTGGCTCTGGCAGCTGCACGCGACCCTCGGCATGCCCAGCTCTCCTCTGCGGCGTGCACTACCTCTACTTTGCCATCGTGCTCTTCATCTGCTCTGGCCTCCTCACCCTTGTAGTCTCACTGTGCACAGCACCCATCCCGCACAAGCATGTAAGTGCCGGCCACTGGAGGGGCACCAAACATGCACCACGTGAGCTAGTGCAACCTTCTCCACCCGCAGTCTGCCAGTCCCCTTCCAGGAATGCCCGCTGGGGAGGACCAATTTCTACATAGGGCTGGTGAGGGCAGGCTAGGAGTGCATTCTGAAGTTGCATTTGCAAATCAGGCACACTGTTTTATTTAAATGACATTTATTTGAGGTGGTTTGGGAGGACATGACTTGAAGATTGTGGGGGAAGTGATTAAAGCCCCCGAAAACCCTTGGCATGGCCTTTGGCACTCAAAACACAGAACCTGACTGGTGGCTGAGCAGGACAGAGTACTATAGTGAAAGCCCACAAAAGGGTTTGGTCTTGTGCTGCTGCAGGGCGGGTGCTCCAGGGCAGGGCTGACTGGAGGGCAGGACAAGAGAGCTGGGCCAGGAAGGATGGGCAGGATTCGTCAGTGGAGAAGGGGGGAAGGCAGCAGGAGGAAACTATGTGAGCAAATACCCACAGGAAGGACCACTGTAAGGACTGTAAGACTAGAGTCTAAAGTACGGTACTGCAATTTTGAGTGTAGACAGGGGACTTGGGGTGATGAAGCAGGGGGGTGAGCAGGACCAAGAGGAGCTCGGGTTTAGTTGGAGGCAGCCATGGAAGGTTGGCTTTGAGTGAGCTGAGCCCGGGCTGGGTATGCAGGCTGGACAGAGAGGAGGTTAGGGAGTGCCAGTGTGGACAAGAGGCCTGAAGATCTGCGGTGAGGGAACAGAACTGCCACTTGGTCTCTGTTCCCACCCTTCCCCAGCTCCACCGCCTGGTTTTCAGTCTCCGGCACAGCAAGGAGAAGCGGGTGGACCTGGACGCTGATGAGCTGGAAGGTCCAACCTCACCCCCTGTACAGAATGGGTGCCCCGAGCATGCAGTGGAAATGGAGGGTAAGGCACTGCCCCAGGAGGTGGGGTAGGGAGCTGGGGGAGCCAAGTTCCCTCACACTAACTGTAGGGCCTCAATTCTTCCCAGAGCTCCAGTCCCCAGCACCAGGCCCATTCCGCCGGTGCCTGCTCTGGTTCTGTGGAATGAGCAGGGGTGGGGCAGGCAGTCCGCCAGCTCCTACCCAGGAGGAGGTGGCTGCAGCAGCCAGGCGGCTGGAAGACATCAGTGAGGACCCGAGCTGGGCCCGTGTGGTGAACATCAATGCCCTGCTCATGATGGCTGTGGCCATGTTCCTCTGGGGCTTTTATGCCTGAGGCCAACTGTGTTGGACACCATAAGCCACAGCCAGGGCAGGGCTCAGCCTCACAATGAGTGGGGGTGAGGAGCCTGCAGTGGTGAGAAGGGAGTGGGGCAGGAGGGGGAGGGGGAAGGCCCTGGTTCCCCTTCTCTCCACCTTGTCTCTGCCTGGGGTCCAGTCCATCTGACTGGCAGTCACTTCCTCTGAGGCCCTGGCCAACCTGCCACGCAGTTCCCCTAAGCAAAAATAAAGCTGCCTTTCCCACGTTCTGCTGTGGCCAAAGTGTCCTTGCTCCAGGCTCCTGTCCTGGGACCTGGACCTCTGTCTGGGCTGCTCATGAGAACTTCTTTTCTGGAGACAGGAGCCATGTGGCCCTCCACTCATCCACCTCTAGCTGGTGCTTCTCAGTCTTCCAGCCCGCATCCTGCAATCCTGGGGAGAGGTCATGGGGGTGCTGCCGGGACTGCTGGGGAGGAGACTCTGGGCTGCCCCTGGGGAGGAGGGTGAGGAGCGGCACAGGCCGGGCGCGGCTTTGTGCACTGCTTAGGCTCCCCTTGCTTCTCCTGGGTAATCTCTGGCGTAAAATAAGGTTAAAACCTCATTTGGTTGCAGCAAGAATTCATTGAGCTAGCACACGGAAAAGGGCTACAATAGAGTAGGTGCCAAATAAAAGACCATCATCAGTAATCTGGGAGCCTCCCCTTGCCACCGGTTCTTCAATGCCAACTGGGATTACACAAACTGTCAACACTGACACAGCCCTCAGGGACCATCCTAACCTCCCTATCCTGCAGACAGGGAAACTGAGGCCCAGACTTAAGCTCACAGAGAGAACTGCAGTCCTCCACCTCCCAGGTGGAGGGGTGGGGATGGGGAGGCAGGGTCCCTGGGCAGAAGGCCTCAGAGGCCAAGGAGCCATAGGGCTGAAGGATGTTGTTACCTTTCAAGAACTTTGGGAATAGCTTGTCCAACACTCGGTGCGTCTCCCTGACGATGACCCAGCTCTCTTTCTCAGGACCTGGTGGGGGAAGGTGACCCAGAAGCTCTCAGATCTCCAAGCTGAACAGGGAGTCCTTCCTTTTTCCACCCCACTTCTAGTCATCTGGTTTAGATTGGGAGGTGCTTACCTGCCTGTACTCGGTTCCTCAGTTCCTCCAGCTCTCCCGGGAGGGGCCCATCTCCCCGCAGGGCTCCAAGCACCAGCCCGTGTGTGGCGGCCCTCAGGACGGTCTCAGGGCCTGCCATCTGGCTCAGAACTACCTGTACATGGTCTGGAAAGACCCAGGGACAGACTGGTACCAGGGAAGGGCCACCTCCCTAAACACTCTCAACCCTGCCACCCTGCTTCATCCCTGTCTGCCCCCAGAGGCCTTGGCCTGGCATGAAAGGCCATCTCTCACCCTTTCCTTTCCAACTTCATCTCATGTTGCTCCCCAATGCTCTGGACACAATGAAATGCCCAACTTCCAAATACAACTTCACAGCAGCTCACTGAGGTTGGTTCATTTTGCATGTCTTTAATGGCCAGTGAGAATAAGCACCTTTTTTTTTTTTTCTTTTGGTGAGGAAGATCAGCCCTGAGCTAACATCTGCAAATCCTCCTCTTTTTGCTGAGGAAGACTGGCCCTGGGCTAACATCTGCGCCCATCTTCCTCCACTTTACATGCGACGCCGCCACAGCATGGCCTGACAAACGATGCGTCGGTCTGTGCCTGGGATCTGAACCCCGGGCCACTGCAGCAGAGCGCGTGCACTTACCCGCTATGCCACCAGGTCAGCCCAAGAATAAGCACCTTTTAACAGACAACTAGCAGACCAGGAAACTCGAGTACTTGTTTCCTCAAGTGGTGACCCCAGATGGAGAGAAAAGTGGCTCCTCAGGGATAACCCAAGGCCATACTCTATGAGTAAGTGTGTTGCAATGTACAAAGTGCTTGTACATACCTTTTTTGATTCTCATAAAAACACTGCAGGTATTAAGGCAGGTATTGTTAGCTCCATTTTACAGAGAGATAAAGTGAATTTCATTGGGGCATGCAGCTATGATTTGAATGTGTCAAGTCTCGTCCAGAGCTCACTCCAGGACACCAGGCAGCCTCCAAACTGTCCAGGGCTTGGGGCCCTGAAGCTGGAGGAATGAGAAGCTGAACCCAGGAGGGCGAGTCTAAGGCTGGGAGAATGTGGCGCACTTACTTTTTGACTGGTCCCAGTGAAGGAGGTAGGGTTCTTGGTGCCCCTCAACCAGCTGTTGCAGCTCAAAGACACTGAAGGAAAGAGAGTGCAGTGGGGGAGGAGAAAGCAAAAGTAGGAGCAACCATCCAGTCAACTGAACAGCTACCTGTTAACCATAACTGACCATCCTTCATCTGTCCTTCACCCACTTCCCAGCTCTCCCTCAGTCATGACCCAGGCACCCCACATCCATCCTTCCTTTCTTCCTGCATCCATTCCTCCATTTTCCTTATCCACCCTTTCCTCCTTCATCCAACAAATACATCCATTATATCTACTCTGTGTTATACAATCTGCTGCCCTCAAGCACCCATACTGACCCCGAAGTCTGTTCAGTAGAGATAAAGAACCTAGAGCAGAGAGGTGGGGCCTGGTCAGGGAGGCCAGTGTGTAACTGGAATAATGAGCATGTGTGGGGAGTGGGAGTAGTGAGTAGGTGGGAGACACTGGGCCACTCACCTGGAGATCAAGCAGTGTAGGGGGACGCCCAAAGATAGAGACACAGATGGCCAGAAACCTGTGGGAAGCTGGAGTCAGGATGTCCAGGCAGGGGGAGACACTGGGAGACACAGAACTTGAGACCAAGGGGTTGGGTCACCTGTCCACAGTGGTTCCATCTGATTGGCTGAAGTGGGGCCAAGAACCTCTCCACTCTGAAGGAAGTGCTTCAGGACCAGCCAGAGCCGGCCCTCGTTCAAGGTCTCTATGACAAGGGCTCGGACTGCCCGGTAGTTGGCGTAGATGTGGAGGGCAGTGAGGAGGAAGAAACAACCAAGGCTGAAGCTGGGGTGACAGAGTAAGGTGGTCAGTGGGGGCAGAGGCCTAGCTGGGCACCTCCTCCCCGCCCTTAATCCCAGCTTACCCAGGGGAATCTGACACCAGAGGAAGCATCAAGAGGCTGACCAGGAGCCCTGCCAGGTTTACCAGCGTCTCCTGGAAAATGGCAGAGGGGTTGGGAATTGGAAAGCTCCCCTCCAGGCTAGACTAAATATCCTTGAGTGCCTTTCACCACAATCCTCCCTCCTCTGGAACCTCCCCAGGCTCCCTATACTGATGAGGGTGCCTAGTAAATTTTTAATATTTTTGTTGAGGGAGCTGTCATTTAAGATACCAGCTGCTTTTCTGCCCAGGTAGATGCAATGCTGTTGGAATGTCTTCTTTGTTTTGCAAGAGTCACCTGAGTAGCCCTACACTCAGGCAAGTGAATGTCCATAGAGCGTGGAACTACTTTTATTTGGTGGTTTAAAAAGGCTGATCACCACCAGCCCATTGGTATGCAATAACTGGCAGGCACTTTTGCAAAGGGGTCAAGGAACCACCCAGGAAGAAAGGTATAAGATCTAAACCTCTTCCCTTGAGAATCAGTGTTATCAGACCCCTCTGATGGCCCGAGATGGCCTGACTGAGCTCACCCTAGGGGAAAAGACTCCAGGCCACCTGCCCCCGACTCATCATGAGGGAGGAGTCTGGATAGGTGCCCCTGACTATGGGGTCCTCAGGAGAGTTGGTCCTGGCAGAGTGGGCCTGAGACTAGAGGGCTCTTCTTACTCAGCCATCCTGGCAAGGGGGTGGGCCATGGAAATAAAGGCTGTGGGTGTGACAGTAAACTGGGGATCAGGGGCCTTGGGAGCTCAGGAGCAGAGGAACCTCCTCTCCTCTAGGTGGGAACAGTCATTTCTGGCAGCCACATTAAGTGGCAACAAAGCAACATCAGCAGAAAGCAGGGGCCTGCTGCAGGACTGAGCACACGTCCTGGGTTGCTCCTGTGATGTGTTACCGCCTCTGTGGACTGAGGAAGCCCTGGGGCCTTGGAAAATACAGCTTGAGGGTGAGGGGATGGCTGGGAATTAGAAAGAGAGCAGATGAGAGACAACAGGCATGAAGCTGGGAGATCCTACAGACTACGGCCTGGATTGTACTTATTTCTCCCTCCCTAACCACCTATGGAGGAGATAACGGGGAAGAATTAGTCCAACCACTTCCTGAGAGAAGGGACGTGCCCAAAGGTACCCAGGGAGACCAAAGCTCTCTATGCCTTATTTCCTCATCTGTAGAATGGCAACAATGAGTACCTCCTGCACAAGACCATTGTAAGGATTTAATGAGTTCACAGAAATGAAATACTTGGCACATGGTTAATACTTAATAAATATTAGCTTGTGTTAATATTATTGAAAGGAGTGAATCTTAATTTTTTTTCAAATGAAGTTCTATTTAGAAACTGAACAAAACAATATAAGAGAAGGCCAGAAAAGTAGGACTGGACAGAACAGAGATTTCTAAATTGCTTCAGTCAAAGAAAACCATGTCACACTTCTGACCTCCCTGGGCCTCACTTCCCCCATCTGTAAAACAGGGATAATAACAGTATCTACCTCATAGGGTTGGTGTGAGAGTTAAATGATGCAGTGCACATAAACACTTAGCATGGGGGCTTAGGAGGGGATCTAATACCTGTAAGATTCAGCCTTAGGGGTGTCCCCACCCCTACTGCAGGCTCCCTTGGTCAGCTGAGGGGCTGCCAGAGGGCCTGCTAAACTGCTGAGTGGAGGCCTTTGCCCAGTGACCCCAGCAACCTCACATGCTGAGCACTTTTTGACTTGCCAAGTGCTTTAACATGTGGGCCTCATGTGATCAGAACATCCACCTCCCAGGGTGTGGCTCTAGCCTACAGTGGGCGAGGGCCAGGGCAAGGGCTCACTCTCAGGCACATGGGCAGCAGGCAGGGGCTAAGATGATCAGCTTAGACTTGCCACCAAAGCCCGTGTCCTCATATCGGACTACCTATCCTGAGAGTCAGAGCTTGGGGCAGCACCGACATTTCTTCCTGTGTGTCTCCTACTCCTACCCCCAGAAGCACTCAGGTGCTTCTCTCCATACTCCCAAATTGTGGCCTGGCCTGATGTCCCCCCATTCTCCCCCACACTATCCTTCTAATACCGGCTGCTCACCTGACTGCTATCCTTGGCTGACACATCGGCCATGTTGTTTCTCCGGGCCTGGTGCATGGTCAGTGCAGCCCGGGTGGCCCCGCCAGCCACGCTTACAATGCACTGGTGGGGAAAGGGAAGAGTGAGGGTCAGAGCAGCCATGAGCTGTGGCAACACAGTTGCCAAGCAAATGGCTCACACTAGCTTGAGAAAACCACGCATTAGGCCACCACACAGCAAAACCCTGAATGCCGTCCTTGGTGTCTTGTTCTCAGCCTGCACATCCACTAGGCCCACCTCCTGTCTTGTTCCAGGAGAAGACTAAACTAAAGTTTTGCCTGCCATACCACCCTGTGGACCAGGCCCCAAGGAAACTCAATTTCTTTCCCCAAGGTGGAGGCCCAAAGACCATTCTGAGCCCACAACTTCCCCAGCCTCCAATTTCTACTTTGGCTGCACCCTCCCTGTTGTTGAGCTCCCAGGCCCAATCTGGTTTCTAACTTTATGCTTAACTTTTGCCTGCCTGTGACTAACTCCACTCTCTTCCTGCCCTAGTTGAGGCCTGTCCAAGCCTTCCAGGCCAGTTCAAAACCCACACCATTGGCCCCGACCTCCCAGGCACCTGGATCTCCCCCTCTGAGATCTAGGATGGTAAAGCTCATTGATGAGGATTACTGATCACCTTCATTCATCTCATATTTACCAAATCTCTTAGATGCCAGCCACAGATTTAGGTGCTGTGATACAATTCAGACACAACCCCTGCCCTCATGAAGCTTAAAAATCAACAGATGATAAACTAGTTATTATACAGGCAGAGTTTGTTCAAAGGTAAGAGGAATGTGGTGCAAAACGAGGCTGGAGTGACTGGCTCGGACCTGATCCCATGGAATCTTGCAAGCCTTGTTAAAGTCTTGATACTAAGAGCAATGAGGGCAGGAAAGTGACCTGATTTGATTTCCACTCTTAAAAGGATTATTAGGCTGCCCTGAGGACTGAGCAGGGGTGAGACTGGAAATAGGGGGACTACCTAGGAAGTAACTGTGCTTTTTCAGCAGTCAGGAGTGACCAGGTGACATGGAGGTGAAGAAGTGAACAGATTGGAGAGATTTAGGAGGGGAAATAACAGAACTGAATGGAGGTTTATTTGAGGGTGACAGGTGAGGGGGGAGGAGAAGGCATGGATGACAGCCAGGTTTCTGGTTGGTGTACCTGGGGGACAGAGGTGCTCGTCATGGAGACTAGAACTCCAGAGAGGGTTGGGGGTGAAGGGGAGAAGGAAGATTATAGCCCTGTTCTCTTTCCTTATTTGACAGATGAAGAGACTGAGGCCTCAAAGGTGGAGTTTAGTGCAGAATTTAGGCAGAGGTCACAATCCCTGGTCCACAGCTATAGTAGTGGTTTTCTCTGGGGTTTCCTGCCCCGGGGGAGGAGGGTTGCTCATGGCATTTAGTGCCTGAGCCAGGGAAGCTAAATGTCCTCCACCACAAAGAACTGCTGCATCCAAAACGTTAGTAGTGCCCTGTCGAGAAACACCGCTCTAAAGTGATTCTGAACAGGCAGACGGGCCTTTGAGATGGATCTTACCTGTCTTCTGAAGAGTCTTTACTCTATGCCAGGTACTTAACCCTGTGGTGAAGACAGGCTAAGCTCTTTATTGAACCTTGCTAGGCCTCAGCATCCCCACTGGATGAGGCCAACCTGAAGAAACTATGAGGGTGAGGGCCTGGCAGAGAAGAGCTCGCATTTACCCCACTTGCCCCGCCAGCCTCACTGTCCAGTCTGTGCTCTGTCTGGCCACCAGACCTTGACCTACGCTGTTCTTTTTGCTCAGAACACCCACCCTGCACCTTATTCTTCAAGACCCAGCCCCAGGAGAGGCCTTCCCGCCTCCTGTGACTGGCCAGATTCCCTGCTGAACCTTCTTGCAGCCCCCTCCACTTCCCATCTGGAATACCTGTAGCTATAATTCTATAAATATTTGTTTAATTATGTGTGGCCTTCCTTCAAAGACAAGAGGGCCCATACTCTGTGCCAAACTTGCAGTAGGCACCCAATAAATATTTTAGGGAAAGGATGAAAGGTAGCCAGAGGATTGGTCTCAAGATGTTGACACTGGGACACCATTTCTCTCTCAGCTCAGATCTCCCTCACCAGAACTGTGGCTCCAGAGACTGCCCTCGCCTGACTACCTGAGGCAGTGGAGGCTCTTGGGCTGGAGGAAGATCATATAATTGGGTCCAAGTAGACACACTTGAACTTTTTTACTCTTCTAGAAGCGCCTTGAACACAAGGTCCAGGCAGGGCTCAAGGCAGATATCTAGAGTATAGGGGTGCCCCAGAGGTAGGTACCTTGGCCAGGTTGCTGGTGCAGACGATCATGGTGAAACAGATTGGGTATACAGGAGCCATAATCTCAAGAAACATGGCTACATCATTGAGGATGTCAGCAAAAAGCCTGGCGGAGGGGATCAGAGGTTAGAGGTCAGAGGTAAGAGACCCTTATAATAGAAGACTCTCCTCCCCTCTGTCCCAGCCCCTCCTCACCTCCACTGCTTGGCATTACAGTCCAGTTTGCTCCTGTTGGGGAGGAGACGTTGGTTTACAATTTGGATTTAAGGAGAAAACACATCCTGTGGGCAGTGCAGGCCATCCTTAAGCTGAGGTAAGGTCCAAAGGTCTCAGGAAAACCCATACCCAAGCCAGATCTGTCCCAACACTGTCACTGCTGCCTGAAATGCCGTCATTAGCTGGGAGGACTTTCAGTGGTCACTTAGTGTTTCCCCCTTACTAACCCATAATGCACCAAGGAAAAAAACTGATTGTCTTGTGGCTGCTCCCCACCTTTGCCCCTCTTCCGAGAGAGGGTCTCCCTGGGTTCCTCTGCCATCTCCCCTCTACTTCCTCCTGCTCATCAAGGGTACCCAGCAAGAAGTGCACGTATTTTGGACTGGTAACCAATACATTTAGTGTAGGCCCTGCATCTTACAGATAACTAGCCCAGAGAGGGGATATGACTTCCCTCAGATTACATGGAGAGTGGGGGGAAAAGGCCAAGAGAAAGAGCCAGGCTCTGACATCCAAGCCTAGGATATTTCTATTACACAAGACGACGGCTGCCTCTTCTGCCAGGTAGAGTGACTCCCTGGCCCATGCACAAATACCAGGGGACCACTTCTCTACAACTCCAGTGGCAGGAGATGTTGCCGCCCCCAGCCCAGCTGAGAATTTGCAGCATTAGCCCTAACTCTTAATTTGCAATCTCCCGGAGGGAAACAGAGCATTCCTTGGTGAGGTCTGGGACACACATGGGGAGCTCTGGAGGAAACATATGACAAAGGCAGGACTAGAACACATGGGTCTGGTCTAGGGCTCTACCCAATAAAGCAGCCTGATACTACGGAAAGAGTACAGGCTTTAAGCTTAAATCCCATCTCACTAGTTACAAGCTATGTGATTTGGGTGAGTAACTTCTCTCTTTTAGGTTTGCTTCCCATCTGTAAAATGTACACATTTAATCCTACTCTACAAAGTTGTTCTAAGGCTGATACATATAGACAGCTTGTGAGGCATAGAGCTGTTACTAGCACCTAGTGTTTACTTATTATGTGCCATGTAATGTGCTAAGCACTTTGCATAAACTATGTCACTGAACTTCACAATGACAATGGCAGATACTAAGTCACTCTTGAGGTTGCCCAGTACTGACTCGAGGAAGCAGGCAGCACAACATCCTTAATCCCTTCTAGATAAATAATGACACTGATTCCATGTGGAACAAGGATCCTGATGACCTGCCCAAGCCCACTCCCTACTCAGCTCAGCAAAGTCCAACCAAGCGTCTGAGCCACCAAAGTAGCCTCTGGAGTAAAGTTATCCCTTTTGGATTAAGCACTGTCCCTTTCAGGCTTCTTTTTCAACATGCAAACTTAGAGCCTTGTGGCTCTCTGTGTTTTTCCGTGATGGGCATCAGAGTGGCAAATCAGTGCTCTTGAAAGCAGATCTGATCACAGCAAAGGCTCTGTGGCTCCACGGGTAGGTGACTCTGGGCAAGCCACCAGGATTGGGCACTCACTAAAGACTCCTTAGCTCTGAAAATATTAATTGCTAAATCTCCCCTCCCCTGGAGACTTGTAGGAGAGAGGGGGAGCTGAAAATACAGCCAGGACTGAAACAGACATGACCTGTCTGGGGAGAGTAGCTGGAAGTCTGCTGACTGGGAAGACAAACTCACCCCTTCCACCAGGCAAAGACGATGCGGCCCAGCATGCCAGTTGAATCTGGGGGAGAGAGGCACTGGTGAGAACAAGGAAGAGCTTTGGGGCCTGTGGGGCCTAGCAGACCCTGGCATTGAAATGGCTGATTCACCTTGGGTCACGGCTCTTGGGAGCTCAGTCTAGTAAGCTAAGTTCTGGATAGACACAGCTGTACAATGGGGTCAGAAGTACCTAGACTTAGCAGTTCCTCAGTATGTACCCAAGAGAACTATGTACCCATGCACACCAAGAGACATGAACCAGAAACATTCTTTGCAGCATTGTTCATAATAGCAAAAAACTGGGAATAATGCAAATGCTCATCAACAGGAGAATGCATAAATTCTGGTACATTCACTCAGCAGCATATTAGACAGCAGCGAAAATCCAGTGGACTATAACTACTCACATCAAAATGGGTGAATCCTAGTATTATAATCTTGCGTGAAAAAGTAAGCCATGACAACTCATACAGCACAATGCACTTTTCATAAAGCTCTAAAACAACTAAAACTAAACAATACGGTGTTTAGGTAAATATATATCTAAATGGTAAAACTATTAAAAAAAGCAGGAAATCTTGTGTGGAAAGTTCAGAGGTTATTGTTGATATTCTAGCTCTTAGGTTGGGTAGTGAGTTCACTGGTGGTCATCAGACTATAAATAAATAAAAGATTTGAACTGCAGGTTGGAGACAGAGAGCTGGGGATGCAAGGCAGAGGGAGAGGCCTCCTTAGGCCCGGGAGAGTCAGTGAAGTCTCCAGAATCAGCTAGACCTTCATTTGTACAACAAATGCTTACTGGCTACCTACTCTGTGCCAGGCACTACAGGAGGCATGGGGGATACAACAGTGACCCAGAAAGTCATGGTTCTAGGCTCAAAATCCAGTACAAAAGCAGACAGCCATCAGTATGAAAAACACTGGTTTAGACTAAGGATCAGTTAACTGTGGTCTGTGGGCTTGCACTCTCTGTTTCTATAAATAAAGTTTTATTGGAATCCAGCTGTGCCCATTCATTTACAGACTGTCTTATGGCTGTTTTCATGACACAACGGCAGAATCAAGTTGCTGTGACTGAAACCATACATCCTGCAAAGCGTAAAATATTTACCATCTGGTCCTTTACAGAAAGTTGGCCAACTCTTGATTTAGACTATACCTCATACTGAGAGCAGCACTCGTTAAGTTCAACGGGGATCACAAAGAACTGTTTCAGAACCAAACAACTGGCAAGGCTTCATACAGGAAGGGACAGATACAGTGGGCAAAGGACTCCCAACGTGTTTGAGCTTGAGGGTATGGACCTGTAAGTGGGGGATACAAAGAGATGGGAAACTAGCTTGTAGGAAGGAGGGCTGGGAGCTTCCCACAACATGTGAAGGTGGACACAGGCCAGCCTTCCCCATTTTCCACTGCAAACAGATGTACTCACCCCTTGCCACAACCTCCATCCTTGGGCATTGAGGCCTTCTAAGTAGACATCTTTACCCAACCCTGGACTTGAGGGGGACCACTAAGCACTCTGATGGACACCTGAAATACCTATGCCTTTCAATCTTTACAACAATCCTATGAGCTTGAGAGGGTTCATTCCTTTTCACAGACGAAGCAACTGAAGTTCAGAGAAGACAGGTGAACAAAAATGGGACTTTTTACAAGAAAATCTGGATTTGCAGCTTTTCTGGAAGAACCTGAAGACATGGCAACACCGGGCCTGCCTTCCCTTACCGCCACAATTGGCTGAGGCTGAGCAGCAGCTCCTTTGTTCAGAGGAGGTATGTGTACGACACATCTCCCCTCCGGCCTGCTCTGCTCCTCCATTTCTGTCCCTCCTATATCCCTGGAAGCAATACCCACTGAGGTGGCTTTACAGGCCTCCTCCCTCTATCACTCACCTTATATACTCTTCTCTTCAAGTACATTTTATTCTATACAAAATTTTTTTTGTTCCATTTAAGATTTTTGTATTGCATCAACTTAGTGACCGAACATGGCAAGATGACTTTTACTGATTGAGAGAGAGCTCACTGGGCCAGACTCTATTTTTCTTCCCTTTGACTGCACTCATATCCAATCAGGTGTACGTCCTACACACAAGGGCCACTTGGCAGAAAGGGGGCCTGTTGTTTTATGAGAGGCAGGCTGCAGGGCCCTTGTCAGAATACGGAGGTTGGCTCTAGGATGCAGTAATGACACAGACCCTCCCTATTATCTGGCAGTCAGCACTGTCCACTAGACTAGTAAACTTAATTCCCACCTACTCTTCTCTGCCTCACTTACAATTAGCTGAGCTGTAAGATCTAGAAGCTTCTGAGTCCTACCAAGGATCCATGTATCTACAAATTGTACTTGGCTCCACTCTAAAACCCCACCTGGCAGAAGAGTGTGGTGGTTGCGAGTGGCACCCAGGAGTCAGTCAGTTTGGGTCCAAATCCCAGCCCTGTGCTGCCTTAGGCAAGTTGTGCTTCAGCTTTCCCCTCTGAAAAACGTACTAATAATGGCATCTACCTAATATGGCTGCTGCAGAGATTAACCTACATTTTACTTATAAGTGTGCAAAATGCCTGGCATACAGGAGGCTGTCAAAATATTAGCTGCTGGTAGTATTACTATTTTTTTTTTTTTAATTTTTTTTGTGAGGAAGACCGGCTCTGAGCTAACATCTATTGCCAGTCCTCCTCCTCTTTTTGTCCCCCAAAGCCCCAGCAGATAGCTGTATGTCATAGTTGCACATCCTTCTAGTTGCTGTATGTGGGACGCGGCCTCAGCATGGCCGGAGAAGCGTTGCGTCGGTGCGCGCCCAGGATCCGAACCCGGACCGCCAGTAGCCGAGTGCGCGCACTTAACCGCTAAGCCACGGGGCCGGCCCCACTATTGTTAATTATGAGAACTGACATCATGTTCCACTAAGAGATCTGCAGATGAAAACGACCATATCAAAAAATTCTAAGGGAGTTTCTTGTATAAAGCTCTGCATACAAATTTCCCATGTTTGATGGAAATGAGTTTGTAAAATCCTTTCTAATTAAGAGGGCTTCTTTTAATATCAACAACAGGCTCTAAAGTAAGTGGATATTTTCAAATCTTAGAGTGCTCTTATTTTTTTTGTTAATAACCTGAGTTGGACATATATAGGCAACATCTTGGTGGTAAGGCTTAGAAATGACATAACATCAGCTACTGACCCTAACTCCTACTGCATTCCAAACACTTAGCCAATAGGAGAGCAACAGAAAAGATCCAAATAAAGCACAGTGTGGTGGTATGAAAATGTGTACTCTGGAACTAAACGTTCTGGGTTCAAATCCATTCCCTACCACTTACTGGCTGTGACCCTGGGCAAGTTACTTTTCTGTGTCTGAGTTTCCTTGTCTATAAAATGGGGATAATGACAATACTACCCATCTCAGAGCTATTGTGAAGACTGAACAAGTACATTTAAAGACTGGCATATAATAAGCACTGCTTGCGTGAACTATTATTATTAAGAAAAGAGACAACTAGGACAACAAGCCACAGATCACTACCACTTCTCCACTGACATGTACCATCAGAGAAAGAGCTTCTTTCCAGAGGTGACTCATATTTGGTCAGTCTCCTCAGTCTTAACGGTAAAGGTGCGAGCAGGGACCTCTCGATTCTCTGAGAGATCCAGGGAGGCTCAACAGAGGTGTGGCCAGGCTGATGCTAGGAGCAGAATGAGCCTTACCTTGGGTCTGATTTAAATCCGCACTGGGAACAGTAATGAAAAACAAAGAACAGCGGAGAGAGCCATGTGCTCTTCCGATGTGGAACAGTTTCCCTTTTCTTCTCTACTTCACTCTCTAGATGGCACAGTACCAAATTCTAATTTTTTTTTTTAGTGGTTTTTCAAAAAGCTGTACATTCAACAGACGATTACTATAATTACTATTTATAGCATCAGAGGATCTAAAATGCCTTTCATCCTTCCCAGAACCTCCTCTCTCCTACTCAGGACCAACTACAAGATTGTGTTTTCTAGAACTAATCAATTTCCTGCACCTCAGGCAGCTGGCAGTTTTATCCAATAACACTCTTAGGCAGTCCTCCACAAAGAGACTAGGAGTAAAGGGGAGGGAACAGTTAACTTAGGGATCTGGGCTCCAGATGATTTAGGGCCTCTGAACAGTATGTATAGGGAACAGAGTGCCGCTACAAGGCTGGCTCTCAGGATGAGGGTATTCCAGCGGTGGGTGCCTAATTAATAGCTGAATAAAGCCGATAAGATCTTTAAAATTTACTCAGTAGAATTCTGTTTTTTAACAGGGTACCAGGCACTGTTCTAGGCACTGGGGAGACTTGGCTCCTAGATACAATCAGGCACGAGTCCACAAAGATACACATCGCAGCCTAAAGCTAGAGGCCAGCACTCTAGCAGGGGCAAAGGAGGGGCTGGGCTCTGCAGTCGGAGGAAGAAGGGGCCAGGGAGATGGCAGAGCTGACATCAGCAACAGGTGAGGCTCCAGGACCCAAGCTCACCTTTCACGAGCCAGGTGGCCGTGGCAGCTGAAACAGAAGCTTTTGCGTTCCCTACCCCTATGCCTAGCAAGACTGCGTGGGTGGCCAGGGAGCCGGAGAGGCTGGAAGCAAAAGCCTGCAGAAGAAAAGAAGTGGGGTGAGGAGTGGGCGCAGGAGTATGGGGGCCTAAATTCTATTATCAGCTCTTCTTGGTGTGTGACGTGGAACACGTTACAGCTCCGCTCTGGGCCTCCTTCTCCAGTCTATAAATAGAAAGGGAGAGGTGGCCCGCACTGTTTCCCTTACCCCCGGCTAGATGCCGCCCCCTACCCGAGTCGGCCGGGCTGACCTGCACAGAATCCCATAGCTGGTAGGGCAGATAGTCCGGGCTGACGCTATCGGGGAAGCCCTGTGGCAGGAACACGGCCAGGAGCCGGGAGAGAAGCGGTGAGGCGGTCCCGGGAGCCCCCTCTCCACCCCCATCTCGTCCTTCGGGTTTTACTGTGACAGGCCCAGAGAACCCCCACCAGCGCCACCCCCAGGCCTCCCACTGCAGGCCCCCGTCGGCGGCGGCGCAGCAGCTCCGGGCCGCCCCGGAGCCGAACTGCTCGGAGCACAGCGGGGCCTCAAGACTCGCGTCGTCAGCCATGCCGGATCTCTTCCTTCGGCCCCACTTGAGAAACGTGGCAAGACTACGTTTCCGCTCGGCTACGGCGGCTGCAGAGGGGCAATCTTCCTTCGCGAAAGGAAAGCCGCTCCCGTGTCTTCGTTTGTCCAGCCCAGGAGCCAGACTCTTCCTCTCTGACCTCTCGGACATCTCAGGGCTGATCCTGGCCTTTGTTCTTTGTAGCATTTTGTAGCTGGGCTGCGGGAGTAATGGGGGCCCTTTGACCCGCCTAGTCCTGGAGGTACCTGCATTCCTGTGACCTACAACTTCCAGCTATGGGGAGAAGGAAAAAGGGCGTACCTAGGGAACCATTGTGTTGTGTGCCCCGGGGCGGCCACAGAATTTGTAACTGGGTGACTTTGGGCAAGTCAATGTCCTTCTCTGGGCCTTAGGTACCTTCTTTGTTGTGAGACCAGGGACTATATTTTACTCCTTATTTTATCCTCGGTACATAACACATAGTAGGTGCTTAAAAGATATTTATGAATGAATGAATGAATGCGTGATGAGAAGAAGTTGGACCAGATGATCCCTGAGGCTCTGTTAAGCTTCCCTTTTTTTTTGTTTTTCCTCCCGGCCTCTCTGGCCTTCTGATAGGGATTCTCTGCCCTTCAGCCTTCTCCAAGACTGAAAGAGGATTATTTCTGAAAGGATCCTAAGGACATCTGAGGAATGAGAAAATCAAGGGATTGCAGTTAATAGTGTCAGAAAACAAGAGAAATAGGCAAGAAGTTCTTGTGTGTTTATTGGGGAAGAGGGTCCATGAAGTTGGAGGGAGAGTCTAACAGTGTTTCTCTCCCTCCCAACTCACATCTTTTCTTTTCCCTCTCTCCCTTTCTCCTTCTTATCTAGTGCAATGTACTGACTCCAAAGTAGAAATTTGCAAAAAGTGCCCTCTCTTTATCAGAAAATAAAACATCCTGGTTCCTCAGCCTGGAACACCCTTCTACTCCACATTATCTTATCTGAGACCTATACAGAGTCTCTCTGAGGCTGAGATAGACCCTGAGCACTTTTTTTTTCCTTCTTTGTTTTACGTTTTGAGTTTCCTGTTAGAGTGAAAAATTGAAGGGTAACAAACATGTAATATTTTAAATGTTAGCTTCTGTGAGTGTATTGAGCTTGGAGGCCGACCTCTATGAATGAATTCCATCAGAGGGCCTTAGTTCTGTCACTTAGTATCTGTGAGATCTTGGGCAAGTTTCTTGTCTCTCTGTCCTTCAGTTTCTTCATCTGAAAAATGGGAATAATACTAATTCTTACCACATAGGGTTGGGATGAGGATTAAATGAGTCGTATGTGTAAAGCTCTTAAACTATGTTTGGCACATAGTACATGCTATTTAAGTGTTGACCATTATTTCGAATTAATGTCAAGTATTCAAATGTGAGGCCCTTTGCTCCATATGAGGCAGGTCAAATGGCCACTAGCATCACCATATAATTTATTGTCCAAATCAAGATTTTTGAGAGTGTCATTAAAGGAAGCGCTATTAATAATTACACTGGGATAACAGGTGGAGCTGTCCTGGGTGGATTGAGAGAGATGGTCATGCTATTTATTTCTCATAGTGGTAACAAATATTTTATACTCTAGATAAAGGAAAACATGTTCACACAAAAATCTGTACACAGGGGCGTAGTGGTTAAGTGTGCGCGCTCCGCTTTGGCGGCCCGAGGGTTTGCAGGTTTGGATCCTGGGCACACACTGATGTACCGCTTGTCAAGCCACGCTGTGGCAGCGTCCCACATAAAGTAGAGGAAGACGGGCACAGATGTTAGCCCACGGCCAATCTTCCTTGGCAAAAAGAGGAGGATTGGCATCAGATGTTAGCTCAGGGCTGATCTTCCTCACCAAAAAAAAAAAAAAAATTTGTACACAAATATTTATAGCAGCTCTATTCATGCTTGTCAAAAGCTGCAAAAAATCCAGATGCCCTTCAGTGGGTGAACGAATAAACAAGCTGTAGTGCATCCCTGTGATGCACACTCAACAAATAGAAGGAACAACTTACTGTTACTTGCCACAACTTGGATGAACCCTAAGGGCATTATTCTGAGTGAAAGAAGCTAGTCTCAAAGGAATGTACGATTTCATTAGAGGACACCCTCAGAAACACTGAACTGTAGTGATGGAGAACAGATAAGTGGTTGGCAGGGTTTAGGCATGGGAGTGGGGGTGACTACAAAGGGATAGCACGAAGGAGTTTTTTGGGGTGATGGAAATGTTCTGTATCCTGATTGTGGTGGTAGTTATGTGAATCTATGTATTAAAATTCATAGATTGTACACCAAAAGGAAGTCAATTTTGCTGTATGTTAATTAAGAAAATGCTGTAAACAAAAAAGGAAATCAGCAAACCTCTATGAGTGTATAGGTAGGTGCCTATGAATGTTGGTTTTTGAATGGAGGAAGACGTGACAGGAAATTCACACATCTTTAATGCTTGTTACTTTGTGAGGAGAGGGAGCAAAAAGGATCAACTTTTTCAGTGTACATTTTTCTCGTTTCATTTATTTTAACTAGTATACAGTGATTTTGAAATTTGAAAAACATCCACCAAAAAGAGAAAACATTAGGAAAATATTTAAAAAGAAGAAAAAGAGTATTTCTGCTTTGTTGAGTACCTGACGATATGGTAGAGAACAAGACAGATGTGTCTCTGTTCTTGTGGAGAGCAGCCTGGTAGGGTCCAGTCCCCACATCTTACAGATGGCTCATCTGCAAAATGTGGCTATCATCAGCACCTGTCTAATAGGATTTTTTAATAAGGATAAATACCTATTAAGGTATTTGATACTTGAAACAGTGCCTGGCACAAATGATAAATGTAATGTAAGCTGCTATTAATATATCATCTATGATGATGTGATATATCATATATCATCATATAGTTAATGTCAGTTTTGTTAGCATCTGGAGCCTGGATACTGGGATGTGGGGCAGAAGGCAGGGTTTTCTGGGTCTCCCCACTTATCTGTTTTTCTTGGCCTTGCTATCTTTCTAACTTCAGGGAAGCCTCTCCCTCCTTCCCCTCCCCTGGTTGACCTATCACCCTCCCTCAGGTCCTAGACGCAGGGCGTTTCCCTCTTAGGACTATACTTGACTCTTTGTCTACATCTAGCTTGGCACAGAGGGGCAGACATATCCTGAAAAGTGTGGGTGAGACATACATAGCACTCTTGGACCTGAAGGTGAGCCAACCTGGGAGAAACATGATCTTTCAGCATGGCAGGATTTGAAAGGTGTTGGAGGGGAGGTGGCCCCGCAGGGCACCAGGGATCTTTAAGGGGAGTGAGGGAATTGGAGGAAATACCCAGGGATGAGGGAAAAGGATACTTAAATTCTATTTCTTTCTCTAACCAGGCAGATGGCCCTTCTTCAGGCTAATAAGGATCTCATTGCCACAGGAATTAAGGAATTTAATGTTCTGCTGAATCAGCAGGTAAGCCCAGGTCCTCTGTTTCAAAGGACAGGCCTGGAGTGTTGGGGATGGGTGAGAGCAGAGAAGAGAGAAGAATTTGGAGCTGGGAGAGTAATGGTGGAGTTGATGGAAACAATTAGAAACAGGGAAAACAAATCAGAGAAAAGAGGATTTCAGAGTTTGTGGATTATTCCCGAATCGCATTGCTGACCACATTCGCCCCGTGCAAATCTCCCCCCACCCCCCAGGTCTTCTCTGATCCTCCTATCTCTGAAGAAGCCATGGTGACTGTGCTGGATGACTGGGTGAACTTCTACATCAACTATTACAAGGAGCAGATGGTGGGGGAGCAGCAGGAGCAGGACAGGGCTCTGCAGGAACTTCGGCAAGAGCTGAATACTCTGTCTGCCCCTTTCCTGGCCAAATATAAGGCATTCCTGAAGTCCTTGTGAGCACCCTAACCACCCACTGCCTTTCTCCTAGCCCAGAGACAGGCCTGCATCTCCAGGAAACCCTTAAATCCCGCCTCTGTATTCCTCAAATCCTCATGCTCTTGCCCGTTCATAGTGTTATTCTACCTTGAAACCTCAATAAAGACGGATACTGGTTTTTCCGGTCTTCTCTGCTCTTGGGCTCTGTTTTGGTTGTTGGTCCCTGACTTGTGGAGGCAGTTGGTCCCTTTTCTTTCAGCCCTGCTTCCTAGACGTGATCTTGGATATTTAATTCCTTACAGCAGAGGTTAGCAGCCTTAAGTAACCAATGGGCAGTACTGAAATAGGCTGAAGGAGGGGCCAAGCAGGCAGAGACTACAGAGAAAGTGCTGGGGGGAGGGATGGTAGGAAAAAAGAGGGAGACAGAGGCTCTCCAGAAACTGTGGTCCTGTGACATACTTGTCTATAGAGAGTTGATGGAAGTCTCCCGGTCTTCATCCTACACTAGGTGAAATCAAGAGTCCAACCGCCTCAATTTTCCAATCCCCTGCCCTTAATCCCAGCTTGAACAAAGTAGTAGGATCTTCTAACTCTAAAGACTACCACAGAATACCTCCCCGGAGTATCGCTGTGATTTAGAGTTGGAAGGGATCTTTGGAACCACTCAGCACATCCCTTATTTTTCAGACGGGAAAACCTTTGGCTCCCTTATCCCTCATCCCCAGATCTCAAGATTAGGAAGCAGCGATTCCTGCCCACCTTCCCTGCTGCCCCAACCTACTCCAGTCACTCTCCGGAGGAGACCTCCTTTCCCTTCGACCTCCAGACCCTAAGCCTCCTTATTTTAGGGCTCTAGGGTGGAACCAGGGCCAGGCCAGTCTCACGAGATTTTAAAAAACGAAATGACGATTAGGGAGAATGCGGACGGGCCCCCCGGCTGTGCTATCTCCACGGAACGCCTCGGCGCAGAGAGGGAGAGCGCGCGCGGGGCAGGAGGGGCGGGTCTAGGAGGCGGGGCGCGCCAATCAGACGCTGTGCGTGGCGCGCGCCCCGGGAGGTGGCGGGGTGCTCTCCTGGTCGTTGTGTGTGATATGTCTTCAGCCGGAAAGGTTTGGGGCTGAGAGGGATAGTTTTCTCATTCCAGCCTCCAGCAAGCCTTCATTTCGGATCTGTGCACTCCCATCTCCGACGTTTGGTTTTTGGGCCTCTGTAGTCTGGTTCAAGGTCCAAAGGGAACGAACTCAGTGCCCCTAACCGTCCTTCCAAACTTGGGGAGGCCCCAGACCAGCAAGAGCGGCAGCCTCCCAGGGAACCGGCCAGCGAGGTCCTCTGAGGTGTGGTTGGTGGTCCAGGTGGAAGCCAGGGCCTTCTCGCGAAGTCTTAGCCCGTTAATGGGGACACAGGGCTTGCTTAGGTGGGACAGTAGTAAATAGCCTTACATTTGCAAAAAGACCCAGACTACTGTGCCACGGGTGGAGGAGAGAGACCACCGAGGAATCATTTGAAAACAGTATGAGATTTACTCTGTTGCTGTATGAAATGTAGCTGAAAAGACTGGTCAGAAGCCACGTTGGCTCAAATAGCAAAGATAAGCTTTTCATAAATTGGGAACTATCCAGCCTTGGAGCTTCGAGCTAACCATTTCTCAAATGCTCAAAGGAAGATGACCAATTATCAGGTATGTTGTAGTGGAATGAGAACCTCAACATCTAAATTCTGTTCTACTCCTTCCATAAGCTGTATGAAATTGAGAAGTTGCAAAACTTTTTTTTAGGACAGAAACCTGTTACACTGCACTGCATGTTCCTATGACCCAAGCATCTGGTCGTAAATCTACAAAGAAGTAAGCTTTGGAATATTTTGATTTTTCAGAGATGGTGGTATGAACCATCAGGATCTGATGGTCCAAATAATAAAATTAAAATTACTGGGACAGTGAGTACTCCAAATCCATTACTGTTCCTGCAGAAAAATTAACCAGAATTAGCAGGAAGAGTAATGCTTCTTTTGCTTTGACAGCAGTATCTGAATTAATACTAGAAATAAGATTGTAAAAAAAAGGTGAGGGCCGGCCCCGTGGCTTAGCGGTTAAGTGCGTGCGCTCTGCTGCTGGTGTTCCGGGTTCGGATCCCGGGCGCGCACCGACACACTGCTTCTCTGGCCATGCTGAGGCCGCGTCCCACATACAGCAACTAGAAGAATGTGCAGCTATGACATACAACTATCTACTGGGGCTTTGGGGGGAAAAATAAATAAATAAAATCTTTAAAAAAAAAAAAAAAGGTGAAATATTACAGCCATAACCCTGCCCTTATCCTTGCCCTGACAATGACCCTGACCCTAGGGCTGACTCTGAACTTGAACCTCACTTTTAACCTCATTCTGACCCTGACACCTACCCAGTCCCACTTGACCTTGATCCTGTCCATGATAGACACCCTTACCGTCCCAAGACCCTGACCTTCACGCTGACATTGTCTCTTATTCTCACCCTCACACTGATCTGGATGCTGAACCAAACCCTGAACCTTACGTGACCCTAACATTCACCCTGACACTGACCCTGACCCTCAACCTGAATCTTGTTTTGACCCTTACCCTGAAATTGACCCTCACTATGACCCAACCCTAACCATGACATTGACTCTCAGCATGTCCCTGACCCTGACTGTGACCATGACATTTACCCTCACCTTCATACTGACCCTGACCAAGACCCTCACTAAGGCCCTGGCATTCACACCGACTCTGATCCTGAATCTGACACTTAACCTGACCCTCACCTTGACCTGAATTATCAATCTGACACTGACCAACACCCTGACTTTGACCCTGAAGCTGATCCTGACACTACTACCACTGGGACCCTGATCCTGACCTTAACTCTCAAGCTTTCCTGACGATGACCCTCACCCTGACATTGACCCTGTCCTTCAACCTGATCCTTACCATTACCCTGAACCTGCTTCTCACCAAGACACTGACTGTGACATTGAAACAGACTCTGAACCCCACTCTATCCCTCATTCCAACTCTAATCCTGACCGTGACACTCATTCTCAACCTGACCCTGACTCTTACCAAGAATCTGACATTTATAAACTGACCCTCACCCGTACCCTGACCTCAATCCTGAAGCTTACCTGTCTCAGACCCTCACCTTCAACTTCACTGTACACCCGACCCATACCCTGACCCTTATATGACCTTCAACCTGAGTCTAACCCAATACTGATATTTGCTTTTACTCTGACTGAGACCTTCACACTCATGCTAATCCTGACCCTCACCCTCATCCTAAATTTGATTTAGTTACCCTCATGCTGAACCTGACCCTAGGATGACTTTTGACCCTGACCCTCACCCTGACACCAAACATGATACAGACCTAACTTTGTCCCTGACACTGAGCATGACTCTTACACTGAAGCTCACCTTAACTATGACACTGATGCAACCTAGTCACCAATTTTGATTGTCACCATCACCCTAACTTAGAACGTGTCCCTCACACTGACCTTGATCACTACCCTGATGCTGACACTCAACCTGACCCTGATATCAATCATGACCTCACCTTGACCTACAACCTTGCTGATGGAAATTCTCACTCTGACCCTTGCCCTCACCATGATGCTAACCTTCACACTGATATTTAACCTGACTCTTACCTCACCCAAACCCTGACCCTGGCCATGATCTCACCCCAACATTCCCCTGAACCATGACCCTGACCCTGAACCTCACTTTCATACTTATCTTGACCCTAACTCTCACCTTGACCCTG
The DNA here is from genome assembly GCF_057802395.1 of Ceratotherium simum simum. NCBI lineage: Eukaryota > Metazoa > Chordata > Mammalia > Perissodactyla > Rhinocerotidae > Ceratotherium > Ceratotherium simum. The sequence goes on from NC_141925.1 coordinate 25,741,816, forward strand.
ACCCTGATACTGTGACTGTTGCTGAATCTCATCCTCATTTTGACCTTTACTTGATGCTCATTGTGACCCTGATCCTCAAATTCAACTTACCATGATCCTGACCCTGATCTTCCACCTTAATCTAACTCTGATCATCACCCGGACTCTGACCTTACCCTCACCCTGTCCCCGTGAGTCTCACCTTAACTCCCATCCTGACTCTGACCTTCAAGGTGACCTTGACTCTTACACAGAATATGACCTTGAACCTTACCCTAACACTGAACATGACTGTGATTCTGATGTTCAGCTTGCCCCTGACTCTGATGCTCACATAAACACTGACTCTGATTCTCACCCTCAACATGACCCTGAACTGGTCCCACACACTGTCCTTTACCCTGGCTGTGACCATCACACTGACCATGACCCTTAATATGATGCTGACAACAACCACCCTGACTGTGACCCTCACTCTACAGTGAATCTCATCTTTATCTTGACCTTTACTTAATACTTACTCTGACCCTGACACTCACATTCACACTAACTTTGACTATGACCCTTACTCTGATCTCTATCTTAACACTACCCAGACCCTGATCCTCATCAAGACCCTGACACTTGCCCCAGCCATCCCCTGAACCTGACTTGAACCTCATGTTCACACTCCTCTTGAACCTGATCATCACCACAATCCTGAAAGAGCCACTGAAACTCATTCTCACCCTGACCCTTACTTGATACTAACTCTGACTCTGACCCTGACCCTCACACTCACTATGATACTGACTGTGACCCTTAACCTGACTATGATTCTGATCCTCACTGTGACACTTACTTTTACCCAAATGATTTACTGAACATTGAACCCATACAGATCCTGAACCTGATCTGCAGCCTTGACCAGACTTTCATGTAAACTTGAACCTGACACGGAGCCTCATCCTCACCCTGACCCTTACTTGATGCTCAATCTAAATCTGACCCTCATTCTCACTTTTACCATGACCCCGACCTTAACCCTCAACCTGACTCTCACACTTGTCATCTACTTGACTTTATTTTATTTATTTATTTATTTATTTATTTATTTATTTATTTATTTATTTATTTATTTATTATTTGTGAGGAGGATCAGCCCTGAGCTAACATCCATGCTAATCCTCCTCTTTTTGTTGAGGAAGACCAGCTCTGAGCTAACATCTATTGCCAATCCTCCTCCTTTTTTTATTTTCCCCAAAGCCCCACTAGATACTTGTATGCCACAGTTGCACATCCTTCTAGTTGCTGTATGTGGAACTCAGCCTCAGCATGGCCGGAGAAGCGGTGCGTCGGTGCGCGCCCGGGGTCCGAACCCAGGCCGCCAGTAGTGGAGCTGGCGCACTTAACCGCTAAGCCACAGGGCCGGCCCTACTTGACTTTGACCCTGAAATGTATACTCCCCCTCACCTTGACTCTGATTTTCACCCTTTCACTGACACTGACCCCTAACCTGTCTCTGACCCTCACCGTGACTCTCAGCCTGACTCTGACCATGATGCTCATTCTGACATTGACCCTGATCCTCACTTAGACACACTAATTCTCATGTTCGCTCTGACCTTGACTATCACGTGGAACCTGTGCTTGACCATGACCTTCACTCTCATACTTATCTTCAACGTCACTATCGCCCTCATCTAGATTCTAATGTTGAAGCTGACCCTGGCAGTGACATCAAATTGACCCCTCACACTGACCCTGAATCTCAACTATAATGTGATCCTCACCTGACCTTGATCCTGACCCTCACTCTCATATTTACTGACTTGACCATTACCCTAAACCTTACCTTCCCCTGACCCTCACCTTATGATGACCCTTGCAACCCTTGCAAGAGAGAATTTGTGGAAGTCTAGCCTGCCTGAGAGGCGATTCCAGCACATCATCGGAGCAGGATAAGGACGAATTTGGATGCGGATGCAGATGCTAAGGAGGCCTCTCTCCCCAGCGAGACACTGCAAGAGGCTGAGCTTTTGACAGCAGTAGCAGCAGCGACCTCTCTGGCAGAGGAGGTGAAGCAGTGACCTCTCCCATGGAGTAGGTGGAAAGCGAAAGTGGTAACTGCCCAGCTATCCCAGTTGTGCAAGTTACGGCTGGAGAAACCCATTTCTCTCCAGCAGCACCTGGATTTCTGAGGAGGGACTTCCATGACTGGGGGAAGGGAGGAAAAAGGGAAAGAAGCAGATGAGACTATTAAAGGGCATTAAAGGAGCATTTCCTGCTGTCTGCTTCACGACTTCAGCAAGAAGTCTGCCCACAACCTCTTGACGTACCCCACTTGAGGATCCTCCCACTGGCTGTGGGCATCCCAAATGCCCCAAGCGCTAAATCTAACCTCCCTCCACTCTGCTGCCAGCTCCTTGTGTGCTCCCAAGAGCATCTTCCAGAGCGCGCCCTAGTAGACACAGTGGGTGCTAGGATAATAGGCCAAGGTTGGTGGGCAAGGAAGAAACCACAAACTTGAGCTATAGCGCCACCTTTTGGAATACAAAAGAAAGTTTTCTAATAGCCAGCCTGTTGAATTGTAAGAACCAAAGAAGACATAAAAGCTTAGTTAGGGAATTGTCTGCTACTTCAAATGTGAAAGCAAAAGAGCATATCTACAAACACTGTGAAAAGTAAAGGAAATATACTATCACACACACAAAAAGATAATTCTCTAGCAGCCGAACCCCAAAGCATGGAATATTGCAATCCAACATAAAGAATTCAAAATAGCTGTTATGAAGAAATTCAATGAGCTACGAGAAAACTCAGAAAGACAACTCAATGAACATAGAAATAAAATTAACGAACAAAAGGAGTTATTTACCAAAGGGATTGAAATTATAAAAAGAATCAAATAAAAATTCTGGAGCTGAAGAATTCAATGAATGAAATGAAGAATGCAATAGAGAACATTGGTAACAGGACGGACCAGATGGAAAAAAATAAATGATTTAAAGGATAGGGATATAGCAGTAATTCAGTCAGCAGAGGAGAGAGAACTAAGATTTAAAAAAGTGAAGAAACTCTATGAGAGCTGATTCAATCAGAAAGTCAAATATAAGAATAATTGGTGTACCAGAAGGAGAAGACAGGGAGAAGGAGGCAGAGAATTTACTTATAAAAATAAAGCTGAGGGGCCGGCCCGGTGGCTTGGCGGTTAAGTGCATGCAATCCGCTACTGGTGGCTCGGGTTCGGATCCCGGGCACGCACCGATGCACCACTTCTCCGGCCATGCTGAGGCCACGTCCCACATACAGCAACTAGAAGGATGTGCAACTATGACATACAACTATCTACTGGGCCTTTGGGGGAAAAAAAAAAAAGGAGGAAGATTGGCAATAGATGTTAGCTCAGAGCTGGTCTTCCTCAGCAAAAAGAGGAGGATTAGCACAGATGTTAGCTCAGGGCTGATCTTCCTCACAAAAATAAAATAAAATAAAATAAAATAAAGCTGAGAACTTCCCAAACCTGGGGAAGGACTTGGACATACAGAAACCAATAGAACAATTTATTATCTCAGTGCAAAAAGACCTTCTCCAAGACACACTAAAATGAAACTGTCAAAAATCAACGATAAAGAAAGAACCTTAAAAGCAGCCAGGGAAAAAAAGAAAGTAACCTACAAAAAATACCCTCCCCCTCCTCCAATTAGGCTATCAGCAGATTTCTCAGCAGAAACTCTGCAGGCCAGGAGAGAGAGGAATGACATATTCAAAACATTGAAAGATAAATGTTGCCAGCCAAGAATACATTATCTAGCAAAGTTATCCTTCATCTATAAGGAGAAACAAAGGTGTTCCCATAAAAACAAAAGCTGAGGGAGTTCACAACCACTAGATATGCCTTGAGAGATGCTAAAAAGACTTCTTCAAGCTGAAATGAAAAGGTGCTAATCAGAGACATAAAAACATATGAAAGTACACAACACTCTGGTAAGTGTGAAAAATAGACAGCCAGAAATAGAAAGCTGTAACTCTATGTTAGAAGGGTGTGTTAACTGCTTAACTATAGTAAAAAGGTTAAAGAAAAAACGTATCAAAAATAAGTATATCCCTGGGGCCGGCCCAGTGGTGCGAGCGGTTAAGTGTGCGCGCTCTGCTGCGGCGGCCCAGGGTTGGTCTGTTCGCATCTCGGGCGTGCACCGACGCACTGCTTGGCAAGCCATGCTGTGGCGGCGTCCCATATAAAGTGGAGGAAGATGGGCAAGGATGATAGCCCAGGGCCAGTCTTCCTCAGCAAAAAGAGAAGGATTGGCAGATGTTAGCTCAGGGCTGATCTTCCTCACACACACACACACACACACACACACACACACACACAGCATGTCCCAGAAATAAACCCACACATATATGGTCAATTAATTTACCACAAAGGAGCCAAGAATATACAATGGGAAAGGACAGTCTCTTTAATAAATGGTATTGAAAAAACTGGACAGCAACATGCAAAAGAATGAAACTGGACCACTATCTTACACCATACACAAAAATCAACCCAAAATGGATTAAAGACTTGAACATAAGACCCAAAACCATAAAACTCCTGGACATCAGTCTTGGCAATGATTTTTTGGATTTGACACCAAAAGCAAAGGCAGCAAAAGCAAAAATAAACAAGTGGGACTACATCAAACTAAAAAGCTTCTGGATAGCAAATGAAACTATCAACATAATGAAAAGGCAATCTACTAAGTGGAGAAAATATTTGCAAATCACATCTAAGAGATTAATATTCAAAATATATAAAGAACTCATACAACTCAATAGCAAAAAAACAAACAAATCCAACTAAAAAATAGGCAGAAGATCTGAATAGACATTTTTCCAAAGAACATATACAGATGGCCAACAAGTACGTGAAAAGAAGCTCAGCGTCACTAATCATCAGGGAAATGCAAATCAAAACCACAATGAGATATCACCTCACACCTGTTAGAAGAGCTATTATCAAAAAGACAAGAAATAACAAGTGTTGGAGAGGATGTGGAGAAAAGGGAACACTTGTGCACCACTCGTGGGAATGTAAATTGGTGCAGCCACTATGGAAAATAGTATGGAGATTCTTCAAAAAATTAAAAATAGAACTACCATATGATCTAGCAATTCCACTTCTGGGTATTTATCTGAAGAAAACCAAAACACTATATTGAAAAGATACATGCACCCCATGTTCATTGCAGCATTATTTACAATAGCCGCGATATGGAAACAACCTAAGTATCCAATACTGTCATCAATGGGTAGATTAGTCAGACAGAAAATTAACAAGAAAATGTTGAAATTGAACCATACTTTAGACCAAATGGACTTAAACACATATAGAACTTTCCATCAAAGGCAGCAGAATACACATTCTTCTCAAGTGCACATGGAACATTCTCCAGGATAAGTCTTATGATAGAACACAAAACAAGTCTTAGCAAATTTAAAAAGATTGAAACCATACCACCCATCTTTTCTGACCATAGTGGTATGAAACCAGAAATCCACAAGAGGCAAGCTGAAAAACCTACAAATATGTGCAAACTAAACAACACAATTCTGAAAAACCAATGAGTCAAAGAAGAAATCAAAAGGGAAATAAAAAATTATCTCAAAACAAATGAAAATGGAAACACAACATATCAAATTATATGGGATACTGAAAAAGCAGTCCTGAGAAGAAAGTTTATAGTGATAAATGCATACACTAAGAAATTCGAAAGATCTCAAATAAGCAACCTAATTTCACACCTCAAGGAACTAGAACAAGAAGAACAAATTAAGCCCAAAGTTAGCAGAAGGAAGGAAATAATAAAGATTAGAGCAGAAATAAATGAAATAGAGGCCAGAAAAAAACAATAGAAAGGATCAACCAAACTAAGAGGTGGTTTTTCAAAAAAACAAACAAAATTGACAAACCATTAACTAGACTAACCAAGAAAAAAGAAGAAAATAATCAAATAAAGTTAGACATTAAAGAGGAGAGATTGTAACTTGTACTACAGCAATACATAGGCTCCTCAGAGACTACCAAGACCAATGGTGCCAACAAATTAGGTAACCTAGAAAAAATAGATAAATTCCTAGAAATACATAAGCTACGAAGACTGAATCAGAAGAAATAGAAAATTGGAACAGACGAATAATGAGTAAAGAGATTGAATCAGTAATCAAAAACCTCCCAACACAGAAAACCCCAGGACCAGGTGGCTTCACTGGTGAATTCTACCAAACATTTTTTTTCTTTATTGTGAAATTTTTGTTGTACATTATTGTTTGTCAGTCACCATATAAATGCATCCCTTCACTCCTCGTGCTCACCCCCCCACCTCTCTTCCCCCTGGTAACCACCAAATAGTTCTCTCTGTCCATGTGCTGGTTTATATTCCACATATGAGTGAAATCATGCAGTGTTTGTCTTTTTCTTTCTGGCTTATTTCGCTTAACATAATACCCTCCAAGTCCATCCATGTTGTTGCAAATGGGACGATTTTGTCTTTTTTATGGCTGAGTAGTATTCCATTGTATATATATACCACATCTTCTTTATCTGCTCATCAGTCATGGGACGCCTGGGTTGCTTCCATGTCTTGGCTACAGTGAATAATGCTGCGATGAACATATGGGTGCATAAGCCTCTTTGGATTGTTGATCTCAGGTTCGTTGGGTAGATAGCAGTAGTGGGATAGCTGGATCATAAGGTATTTCTACTTTTAATTTTTTGAGGAATCTCCATACTGTTTTCCATAGAGGCTGCACCAGTTTGCATTCCCACCAGCAGTCAATGAGTGTTCCTATTTCTCCACAGCCTCTCGAGCATTTTTTATTTTTTGTCTTGGTGATTATGTTACCCATTCTAATGGGTGTAAGATGATATCTTAGTGTGGTTTTGATTTGCATTTCCCTGATGATTAGTGATGTTGAACATCTTTTCATGTGCCTATTGGCCATCTGTATATCTTCTTTGGAGAAGTGTCTGTTCATTTCCTCTGCCCATTTTTTGATTGGGTTTTTTATTTTTTGTTCTGTTGTGTATGTTCTTTATATATTATGGAGATTAATCCCTTGTCAGATATACGGTTTGCAAATATTTTTTCCCAGCTGGTGGGTTGCCTATTCATTTTGATCCTGGTTTCATTTGCCTTGTAGAAGCTCTTTAATCTGACGGAGTCCCACTTGTTTATTTTTTCTTTTGTTTCCCATGTCTGATTAGACATGGAATTTGAAAAGATCCCTTTGTGGCTGTTGACGAATAGTGTACTGCCTATATTTTCTCCAGGAGTTTTATATTTTCAGGTCTCACCTTTGGGTCTTTGATCCATTTTGAGTTAATTTTTGTGTATGGTGAAAGAAGACGGTCTACTTTCATTCTTTTGCATGTGGCTGTCCAGTTTTCCCAACACCGTTTATTGAAGAGAATTTCCTTTCTCCATTTTATGTTCTTTGCTCCTTTGTCAAAGATTAGCTGCCCATAGATGTGAGGTTTTATTTCTGGGTTTTCAATTCTGTCCCATCGATCTGTCTGTTTTTGTACCAGTACCATGCTGTCTTGATTACTATCGCTTTGTAGTATGTTTTGAAGTCAGGGATTGTGATGCCTCTAGCTTTGTTCCTTTTTCTCAAGATTGCTTTAGCTATTCGGGGTCTTTTGTTGCCCTATATGAGTTTTAGTACTCTTAGCTCTATTTCCGTGAAGAATGTCATTGGGATTCTGATTGGGATTGTATTGAATCTGTAGATTGCTTTAGGTAGTATGGACATTTTAGCTATGTTTATTCTTCCAATCCAAGTGCATGGAATTTTTTTCCATTTCTTTATGTCATTGTTGATTTCACTCAATAATGTCTTATATTTTTCATTGTATAATTCTTTCATTTCCTTGGTTAAAGTTATTCCTAGATATTTTATTCTTTTTGCTGTAACTGTAAATGGGATTGTCTTCTTGAGCTCTCTTTCTGTTATTTCATTGTTGGTATATAGAAATGCAACTGATTTCTGTAAGTCGATTTTTCACCCTGAAACTTTGCTGTAGTTGTTGATTATTTCTAATAGTTCTCCAATGGATTCTTTAGGGTTTTCTATACATAAGATCATGTCATCTGAAAACAGTGAGAGTTGCACTTCTTCGTTGCCTATTTAGATTCCTTTTTCTTGCCTAACTGCTGTGGCCAGAACCTCCAGTACTGTGTTGAATAAGAGTGGTGAGAGTGGGCACCCTTGTCTTGTTCCTGTTTTCAGAGGGATGGCTTTCAGTTTTTCCCCGTTGAGTATGATGTTGGCTGTGGGTTTGTCATGTATGGCCTTTATTATGTTAAGGTACTTTCCTTCTATACCCATTTTTTTCGAGAGTTTGTATCATAAATGGATGTTGGATCTTGTCAAATGCCTTCTCTGCATCTATTGCGATGATCATATGGTTTTTGTTCCTCGTTTTGTTAATGTGGTGTATCACATTGATTGATTTGCAGATGTTGAACCATCCCTGTGTCCCTGGTATAAATCTAACTTGATCATGGTGTATGATCTTTTTAATGTATTGCTGTATTTGGTTTGCCAATATTTTGTTGAGGATTTTTGCATCTATGTTCATCAGGGATATTGGTCTGTAGTTTTCCTTCTTAGTGTTGTCTTTGTCTGGCTTTGGCATCAGGGTGATGTTGGCCTCATAGAATGTGTTGGGAAGTGTTCCATCTTCCTCTATTTTTTGGAATAGTTTGAGAAGGACAGATTTTAAATATTCTTTGAATATTTGGTAAAATTCTCCAGAGAAGCCATCTAGTTCTGGACTTTTATTTTTTGGGAGGTTTTTGATTACTGTTTCTATCTTTTTACTTGTGATTGGTCTATTCAGAGTCTCTATTTCTTCTTGATTCAGTTTTGGGAGGTTGTATGAGTCGAAGAATTTATCCATTTCTTCTAGGTTGTCCAATTAGTTGGTATATAGTTTTTCATAGTATTCTCTTATAATGTTTTGTATTTCTGTGGTATCTGTTGTAATTTCTCCTTTTTAATTTCTAATTTTGTTTATTTGAGCCTTTCGTCTTTTTTTCTTGGTGAGTCTGGCTAAGAGTTTGTCAATTTTGTTTATCTTCTCAAAGAACCAGCTTTGTTTCATTGATCCTTTCTATTGTTTTTTTGATTTCAATTTCATTTATTTCTGTTCTGATTTTATTTCCCTCCTTCTGCTGACTTTAGGCTTTGTTTCTTTTTCTTTTTCTAACTCTGTTAGGCATAGTTTGAGGTTGCTTATTTGGGCTTTTTCTTGTTTGTTAAGGTGGGCCTGTATTGCTATGAGTTTCCCTCTCAGGACCACTTTTGCTGCATCCCATATGAGTTGGTATGGTGTATTTTCATCTTCATTTGTCTCCAGATATGCTTTGATTTCTCCTTTAATTTCATCAATGATCCACTGGTTGTTTAGTAACATGTTGTTGACTCTCCACAGCTTTGTCACTTTCCTGGTTTTTTCTTGTAGTTGATTTCTAGCTTCATGGCATTATGATCGGAAAAGATGCTTGTTATGATTTGAATCTTCTTAAATTTATAGAAGCATGTCTTGTTTCCCAACATATGGTCTATTCTTGAGAATGTTCCATGCACACTTGAGAAGAATGTGTAATCTGCTGTGTTTGGATGGAGTGCTCTCTATTTATCTATTAAGTCCATCTCATCAAGTTTTGGTTTAAGGCCATTATTTCCTTATTGATTTTCTGTCTGGATGATCTATCCATTGATGAAAGTGGGGTGCTTAGGTCCCCTACTATTATTGCAAAACCTTTTAGGTTTGTTAACAGTTGCTTTATGTATTTTGGTGCTCCTGTGTTGGGTGCATATATATTTATAAGTGATATGTCTTCTTGGTGGAATGTCCCTTTTATCATTATATATTGCCCCTCTTTGTTTCTCATTATCTTTTTTATCTCGAAGTCTACTTTGTCTGATATAAGTATAGCAATGCCTGCTTTCTTTTGTTTGCCATTAGCTTGGAGTATCATCTTCCATCGTTTCACTCTAAGCCTGTGTTTGTCTTTAGAGCTGAGATGTGTTTCCTGGAGGCAGCAAATTGTTGGGTCTTGTTTTTTTAATCCATCCAACCACTCTATGTCTTTTGATTGGAGAATTCAATCCATTTACATTTAGAGTGATTATTGACATATGGGGGCTCAATGCTGCCATTTTATCGCTTGTTTTTCAGTTGTTATGTATTTCTCTTGTTTCTTGTTCCATGTGTTTTGGACTGCTAATTCAGTTTGTGCCTCTCTATGATGGTTTTCTCTTTATTTATCGTTTGTGTCTTTGTTCTGATTTTTTGTTTAGTGGTTACCATGTAGTTTGTATAAAAGATCTCGTAGATGAGATAGTCCATTCCCTGATAGTCTCTTGTTCCCTTAGTCTAAGCAGATTTTATCCCTTTGCTCTTCCCCTTCTAAGGTGTTATCACAACTTATTCCATTATGTGTTGTGAATTTGTGGTTAAAATGAAATGATAGTACTTATTTTTGGTGTTTTCCTTCCCTTTACCTTTAGAGTTAAAATTAAGTGTTTCCTAATCTGTTCTGATAGAGAGTTGCAATTTTCTGATTTTGTCTAACTATTTATCCCCTTGCTCAAGGCTTTGTAAACTCTTTCTTTCTCTTTTTTTTGGGTGTGAGGTCCTTCTTGATCAAATATTGTAGGGGGGGTTCTTGTGGCAATGAACTCCCTCAGCTTTTGTTTATCTGGGAAAGTTTTTATTTCTCCATCACATTTGAAGGATATCTTCACTGGATATAGTATTCTTGGCTGAAAGTTTTTGTCTTTCAAGATTTTATCATTCCACTCTCTCCTAGCCTGTAAGGTTTCTGCTGAAAAATCTGCTGAAAGCCTGATAGGGCTTCCTTTGTAAGTTATTCTCTTCTGCCTTGCTGCCCTTAATATTTTTTCTTTGTCATTGACTTTTGCCAGCTTTACTAATATATGCCTTGGAGAAGGTCTTTTTACATCGATGTAATTAGGAGTTCTGTTGGCTTCTGTTACATGTAATTCCAGATCCTTCTCCAGGTTTGGGAAGTTCTCAGTTATTATTTCTTTGAACAAGCTCTCTGCTCCTTTTTCCTCTCTTCTTCCTCTGGAATACCTATAATCCTTATTTTGCATTTCCTAATTGAGTCGGATATTTCTTGGAGAATTTCTTCATTTCTTTTTAGTCTAAGCTCTCTCCTCCTCTATCTGAAGCATTTCTGTCTTCCTATCCTCCAGATTGCTAATTCTATCCTCCATATTGTCAGCTCTGTTGTTTAAGGATTCTAGATTTTTCTTTATCTCATCCATTGTGTTTTTCATCTCTAACAATTCTGTTTGGTTTTTCTTTATAGTTTCAATCTCCTTTGTGAAGAATTCCCTCTGTTCAGTAATTTGGTTCCTGATTTCATTGAACTATCTTTCAGAATTCTCTTGTAGCTCATTGAGTTTTCTTACGATGGCTGTCTTGAATTCTTTGTCATTTAGACTGTAGATTTGTGTGCCTTCAGGATTGATATCTGGGTGTTTGTCTTTTTCCTTCTGGTCTGGTGTATTAATATATTTCTTTATACCATTTGATGGAGTGGATTTGTGCTGGTACATAGTGATAGTTTCTGGACGCAGGTTCCACCTGTCTCCACTTGGGGAGGGGCAGGAGCTGTGTAATCTGAGCCCACTGCCATGATCTCTGTCAGCTGTGTCTGTCTGAGACTGGGTCGCTCCTTGGGATTGCAGTGGCCCTGTGGGGGTCTCCCACTGAATGGGAAAGTAGTCCTGTGAGGGGCTCAAGGCTGCTGTCATCTGCTTCCACAGTGCCTTTTGAGTTGTGCTCCCCCCTTTGGGGCTCCAGTGGTACTATGGGCTTTCAGAGCAGCTGGGGGCTTGTTTGGTTTCTGCTGCCCTCTGCTCCTAGATCGCACCAGCTGTTGTGCTTGGTGGGTGGGACCTCTCCTCTGGTACTGAACCAAAACCATTCCCTAAGACCCTGGTGTGATTGTGAATCCTCTCACTGGATGAGAGAGTGATCACATGGGAGCTCAGGTCTACTGCCGCCTGCTCCCACAGACCCACAGAGTTGTGCTCCCTGCTTCAGGGCCACAGCGGTACTATGGGCGTTCATGGCAGCTGGGAGATGTCAACATGGACTGGGATCTCAGCTGCCCTCTGCTCCTAGGTCGCACCAGCGTTTGTCCTTGGTAGGCTGGACTTCCCCTCTGGGACCGAGCCAAAGCCACTCCCTAGGACTGGGTGGGATTGTGGATTCTCCCACCAGATGAGATAGTGATCACAGGGGTCTCAGGGCTACTGTTGCCTGCTCCCAAAGTCCTGCCAAGACACACTTCCTCTCTTTGGGGCTGCAGCAGTACTATGGGCATTTGTGGCAGCCGGGAGCTTGTTTGCCCAGGCAGTAGCTCAGCCACCCACTGCTCCTAGGTTGCACCAGCCTTTGTGCTTGGTGGGTGGACTTCCCCACTGGGTCCAAGCCTGCACTGCTCTCTGTGGGCAGCATGGCCCTGAGGGCTCTCCCACTAGATGGGGAAGCAATCACACAGGGGGCTCAAGGCTGCTGTCACCTGTTTCCACAGTCATGCTGAGGCGTGCTCCCACCCTGGGGCTGCAGCGGTGCTATGGTTGCTTCAGCCGGGAAAGTAGCCACACACGTGATCTAGGCTGTCTTGGGTCCAGAGGGTGCTCACCCACCTCCCCCACCTCCTCGGGAGGTAGTCCATCCACCTTCAGATGTATCGCTGCTCGGGTCTCTCAGGCATCCTGATGTGCTGTGTGGGTATCCTCTGATCATCAATGAACGTCCTTTTAGTTGTAGTTTGAAGGGGGACAGACACAGGGAACAGCTCACTCTGCCATGTTGCTGACGTCACTCGCAGACCACAAGCTCCAGAGGCTGCCTGGAGATTTAGCAAATTTCTTTCTCCACCTCCCCAGCAGCCCCACGAGGCCTATTATTACTAGTGTTCTTAAACACTTCACCATTAGTATTACAGAATGAGGATCACTTCCATTCACTGATGTAACACTGTACTGAACACAACATGCAAGCAGTGTTCTAAGAAAATGTTTATTAGAAGTGATTTTCATCACTTCACTACATTCATTACAGATTGGGTGTCACTTTCAGTCTCTGATATAACACTGGTTTGCACATAGCTTGGAAGTAGAAGTCCTAGAAACAACTTTATTACAAGTGTTCTAAACACTTCAATACATACAATACAGGTGGAGGATCATTGCCATTCACTCATATAACATGGGAAATCCAACTTGCAAGTAGCAGTCTTTTTTTTTTTTTTGTGAGGAAGATCGGCCCTGAGCTAACATCTGCCAGTCCTCCTCTTTTTATTTTTTGCTGAGGAAGACTGGCCCTGGGCTAACATCTATGCCCATCTTCCCCTACTTTATATGGGACCCGCCACAGCATGGCTTGACAAGTGGTGCATCGGTGCGTGCCCGGGATCTGAACCAGCGAACCCCGGGCTGCCGCAGCGGAGCGCGCGCACACCTAACTGCCTGTGCCACTGGGCCGGCTCCAGCAGTCTTATTAACATCTTTATTACAAGTGTTCTTTAACATTCATTACGTGCATTAAAGAATGTGGATCAGTTACATTTAGTGATATAACACTGGTCTTAACTGAGATTGCATATAGTGTTATGAGAAATATATTTATTAAAAATGTTCTTCATCAGCTCACTACATTCATTACAGAATCCATGTCACTTCATTCACTGATATAACATTTGTTTGAATGCCACTTACAAGTAATGTTCTTAGAAACAATTTCACTACAAGTGATCTAAACACTTCAATATATATTTTTCAGAATAAGAGGCACTCCTATTTAATGAAATAACACAGTTTTCAAAGCAGTTTGTAAGTAGCCTTCTTAGAAGCATCTTTATTATAATGTTCTTAAACACTTCACTATCTGTGTTAAGCATTGCAGATCACATCCATTCACCGATATAACACTGGTCTCAACACAACTTACAACTGCATTCTTAGCAACATCTATTACAGGTCATCTTAACACCTCACTACCTTCATTACAGAGTGGATGTCGCTATAAGTCAATTATATAACACTGATTTGAACGCAGCTTGATAGTTGGATTCTTATTAAAAAACTTTATTACAAGTGTTCTAAACACATCCATCCATACATTATAGAACGAGTATCACTTACATTCACTGATATAGATAGCACTGCAGCTTGCAAGTAGCATTTTTTATAAACATTTTTATTACAGCTGTTCTTAAAAACTTCACTACAGGTATTAAAGAATGGGTATCAATTCCGTTCACTGAAATAACACTGGTCTGAACGAAGCTTGCAAGTAGGGTTCTCCAGAAAGAACATTACTGCAAGTGTTCTTAAAGACTTCACTACATGGATAAAGAAGCTGTGGTCTACATACACAATGGAATACTACTCAGCCATAAGAAACGATGAAATCCAGCCATTTGTGACAACATGGATGGACATTGAGGGTATTATGCAAAGTGAAATAAGTCAGAGGGAGAAGGTCAAATACCGTATGATTTCCTTCATTAAGTAGTAGATAATAACAACAATAAACAAACACATACAGACAGAGATTGGATTTGTGGTTACCAGAGGGGAAGAGGGGAGGGAGGAGGGCGAAAGGGATAATTCAGCGCATGTGTGTGGTGATGGGTTGTAATTAGTATTTGGGTGGTGAACATGATGTAATCTGTGCAGAAATAGAAGTATAATGATGTACACCTGAAATTTATACAATGTTATAAACCAATGTTACTGCAATAAACAAACAAACAAACAAAAAGACTTCACTACATGCATTACAGATTTGGGATCTCTTCCATTCACAATTATATCACTGGTCTAAATGAAACTTGCAAATAGTGTTCTTAGAAACATCTTTATTACAAATGTTCTTAAACACTTCACTACATGTATTACACGATTAGTATCAATTCCATTCACTAATATAACACTGGTCTTGAAGGCAGCTTGCAAGTAGCATTTTTAGAAACATCTTTATTAAAAGTTTTCTTAAAGACTATACTACATGCATTACAGAATTTGGATCACTTATTTTCACTGTTATAACACTGGTCTGATTGCAACTCGTGAGGAGTGTTCTATGAAACATCATTATTACAACTGTTAGTAAACAATTCACTACATGCATCACAGACTGGGGATCACTTGAATTCACTGATAAAATATGAAAACAATGCAGCTTGCAAGTAGCATTCTTAGATGTATTTTTATTACAAGTGTTCTTAAACACTTCACTACGTGCATTACTGAATGAGTAAGACTTTTATTTTCTCATATAAAGAGGGAACAATGCAGCTTACAAGTAGCATTTAGAAACAGCTGGATCGGGCTGGCCCCGTGGCTTAGCGGTTGGGTGCTCGAGCTCCGCTGCTGGCGGCCTGGGTTCGGATACCAGGTGCGCACCAATGCACCGCTTCTCCGGCCATGCTGAGGCCGTGTCCCACATACAGCAACTAGAAGGATGTGCAGCTATGACATACAACTATCTACTGGGGCTTTGGGGGAAAAAATAAATAAATAAAATTATAAGAAAAAAAGAAACAGCTGGATTATAAGTGTTTTTAACACTTTACTACATACATTAGAGAATGTGTGTCACTTCCATTCAATTATATAATACTATTCTCAATGCACATTGCAGTAGCATATTGGAAACATCTTTATTACAGGTGTTCTTAAACACTTCATACATGCATTAGAGAATGAGGATCACTTTTATTCACTGACATAACAATGGTCTAAACAAAGCTTGCAAATAATGTTTCTAGAAACATCTTTATTAAAAGTGATCTTGACTTCACTACATGAATTACACTATTAAGAACACTTCCATTCACTGTTATAACACTGGTCTATATGTATCTGGAAGGTAGAGCTCTTGGAAACATCTTTATTGCAAGCGTCCTTATACACTTCTTACATGCATTACAGAAAGGATGTAACTTTATTTCTCCCATACAACAGTTGTCTGAAGTTAGCTTGTAAGTGGCGTTCTCAGAAATACCTTATTGAAAGTGGTCTTAAACATTTCAATACTTGCTTAACAGAATGGGACCACTTCTATTGATTTATATAACACTGGTCTGAATGCAGCTTGCAAGTAGCTTTCTTGGAAAAAACTAACACAATTGTTGAGGGGAGTGATGTCATCATCATGGCAGAGTGAGTTGTTCCCTTTGTCTCTCTTCTCTAAGTTACAACTAAATGGACATCCATTAACCAACAGAAGATACCCTACATGGCATAACAGGATACCTGAAAGATCTATGCAGCTATACATCTAAAGGTGGGTGGACTGACCCCCCAGGAAGCAGTGGAAATAGGGGAGTGGCCCCCTCCCCCTCCATGGTGGCAGCAATCCAGGATGTGGCTCCTCACACAGCAGCCAGAACGACTGTGAGTGGAGGTGGGGACAGCCCGGCCTGTGCACGAATGCTTGTGGAGTGGCAGTAGCCTGACACATGGGAGTGCCCACCAAGCTGCAGCAGTCCCACCCATGTGAACACTCCCTGCCGAGTGGCTGCGGTCAAGCCCACATGAACACAGAGCAGCTGATCAGCACAACTATCAGCAGATGGGGTGGGAACATAAAATCAGCACCTGCCCCTCCCAATGGTGACAGGGGGAATCTGTGAACTGAAGCAACAGGAACCACAGCAGAACTGGTGACCCCAGCCCCCGGTGGCTGGCACCCTTGATACCAGCTCCACCAGCAGGAGGAGCTCTATACAAGTCCCTGGGTCACCAGGCCTCTGCCTTTGACAGTGACACCCATGAACCCAGCACTCCTGGCAGTGGTGCAACTAGCACCCCAAGACAACCCAGGAGCAGCAGCACAGGTGGTTTATGGGACAGCGGCATCCAAGCCCATGGAGAGCCAGTGGAGGAACATGAGACCCAGGTTACCAGAAAGAAAGTAACCAAAGTGGTACCCAAATAAGAAAAGGTGGTTACTACCACAAATGCACCAGCAGAGGCTCAATTCAGCAAACACAATGAAGAACTACATCAACGCAGCAGAACATGAGGAAAATGACAGCTATCCAGAAACTAAACCTGAAGTCACAGAGAACTACAGTCTAACTGAAGAGAACTCAAAATAGCTACCATAAAGAAACTCAATGAGTTACAAGAAAACTCCAAAAGACAGTTCAATGCACTCAGGAATAAAATTAATAAACAGAAGGAATATTTCACCAAAGAGATTGAAGATCTAAAAACAAAATCAAACAAATTCTGGATATGGTGAACACCATTAATAAGATAAAAAAATGTAGACAGCATAAAAAATAGAGTAAACCTTATGGAGCACAGAATTAGTGACCTCAAAGATAGAAACCTAGAAATGCCTCAGGTGGTGGAGGTGAGAGAACTAAGATTTAAAAAAAATGAAGAAATTCTTTGAGAAATATCAAACTCAATTAGGAAAAGTACATAAGGATTATACATATCCCAGAGGGAGAAAAGAGGAGGAGAGGAGCAGAGAGCTTGTTCAAAGAAATAATAGCTGAGGAGTCCCCAAACCTGGGGAGGGAAATGGACACACAAATACATGAAGCTTCTAATTACATGAATGCAAAAAGACCTTCTCCAAAGCATATAATACTAAAACTGCCAATAGTTAATGACAGAGCCAGCCCTGAGGGCCTAGTGGTTAAAGTTTGGTGCTCACCACTTCAGTGGCCCAGAATCACTTCCTGGTTGCAGAACTACACCCCTCATTTGTTGGTTGCCAAGTGGTGGTGGAGGCTCACATAGAAGAACTAGAATGACTTACAACTAAGATATACAACCATGTACTGGGGCTTTGGGGAGTGAAAAAAAGAGGAAGTTTGGCAACAGATGTCAGCTCAGGGAGAATCTTTCCCCCCAACAACAACAACAAGAAAAAGTCAATGACAAAGAAAAAATATTAAGGACAGCAAGAAAGAAGAAAATAACCTACAACAGAACCCCCACTAGGCTTTCAGTGGATTTCTCAGCAGAAACATTATAGGCTAGGAGAGAATGGAACAAAATATTCAAAATACTGAAAGACGAAAACTACCAGCCAAGAATGTCCAGCTAAATTATCCTTCAGATATCACAGAGAAATAAAAACTTTACCAGATAAACAAAAGCTGAAGGAGTTCATTGTCACTAGACCTACCTTACAAGAAATGATGAAGGGAGCCCTCTTACCTGAAACAAAAAGGCAAAAGTTTACAAAGCTATGCAGAAGGAGATAAATAGACAGACAAAATCAGAAAATTGCAGCTCCCTATCAGAATAGAAACAACTATAACATAAAAAAAGGGAAATCATAAAAAATAACTATAAACACTTCAATTTAATCACAAGCTCACAACACAAAGAAGAATAATTTGTGACAACAAAAACATACGAGGGGAAGAGGATAGGGATGGAATTCGCTTAGGCTAATGGGTATAACAGGGTATCAGAAAATGGACTATCTCATCTGTGAGATCTTTTATACAAACCTCATGGTAACCACAAAACAAAAAATCAGAGCAAAGTCACAAATCATAAATAAAGAGAAAACTGAGAAAAATATCATATAAAACCACCAAACTGAAATGGCATTCAGAAATATAAGGAAAAAGAAACAAAGTAAATATAGAGCAACTGGAAAACAAGAGATAAAATGCCAGTATTAAGCCCTCATATATCAATATTCACTCTAAATGTAAATGGACTGAATTCACCAAACTAAAGACACAGAGTGGTTGAATGGATCAAAAAATAAGACCCAACAATATGCTGCCTCCAGGAAACACATCTCAGCTCTAAATTCAAACACAGGCTCAGAGTGATAGGATGGAATATGATCTTCCAAGCAAATGGCAAGCAAAAGAAAATGAGTATAGTCATACTTATATCAGACAAAGCAGACTTCAAGATAAAAAAGATAACAAGAGACAAAGATGGCCATTATATAATGATAAAAGGAACATCCCACCAAGAAGACATAACACTTATTAATATATATGTGCCTAACATTGGACCACCAAAGTATATAAAGCAACTTTTAACAGACCTAAAGGGAGAAACTGGCAGCAATACTATAATAGTAGGGACCTCAACACCCCACATACGTCAATGGATAGACCACCCAGAAGGAAAGTCAACAAGGAAACAGTGGCCTTAAATGAAACACCAGACCAGATGGACTTAATAGATATATATAGAACATTGCATCCCCAAACAGCAGAATATGCATTCTTCTCAAGCACACATGGAACATTCTCAAAGATAGATCATATGTTGGGAAACAATGCAAGACTTAATAAATTTAATAAGATTGAAATCATATCAAGCATCTTTTCTGACCACAATGCTATGAAACTAGAAACCAACTACAAGAAAAAAGCTGAGAGAGTCACAAATATGTGGAGACTAAGCAACATGCTACTGAACAACCATTGGATCAATGAGGAAATCAAAGGATAAGTCAAAAAACACCTGGAGACAAATGAAAATGAAAACACAACAAACTCTTATGGGAGGCAGCAAAAGCAGTACTAAGAGGGAAATTTCTAGCAATACAGGCCAACTCCAAGAAACAAGAAAAATCTCAAATAAGTAATCTTAAACTATACCTAAAAGAACTAGAAAAAGAAGAATAGACAAAGCCCAAAGTCAGCAGAAGGAGGGAAATAATAAAAATTAAAACAGAAAGAAATGAAATAGAGACTAAAAAAAAGTAGAGAGGATCAGTGAAACTAAGAGCTGGTTCTTTGAGAAGATGAACAAAATTGACAAAGCCTTAGCCAGAATCACTAAGAAAAAAAAAAGAGCAGGATCAAATAGAGAAAATTAGATATGAAAGAGGAGAAATTACAATGGATACCACAGAAATGCAAAGGATTATAAGTGAATACTATGTGAAGCTATATGCCAACAAACTGGATAGTATAGAATAAAAGGATAAATTCTTAGACACGTACAACTTTCCAAAACTGAAACAGGAAGAAACACAGAATCTGAATGGGCCAATCATAAGCAAAGAGATTGAAACAGTAATCAAAAACCTCCCGAAAAACAAAAGTCCAGGACCAGATGTCTTCTCTGGTGAATTCTACCAAACATTCAAAGAAGATTTAATACCTATCTTTCTCAAGCTATTCTAAAATATTGAAGAAGGTGGGACACTGCCTAACTCATTCTATGCGGCCAACATTACTCTGATATCAAAATCAGAGAAGGATAACACAAAAAAGGAAAATTACAGGCCAAATATTGACGATGAACATAGGTGCAAAAATACTCAACAAAATATTAGCAAATTGAATACAACAATACTTTAAAAAGATCATACACCATGAGCAAGTGGGATTTATTCCAGTGATGCATGGATGGTTCAAAGTCCACAAATCAATCAATGCGGTACACCACATTAACAAAATGAAGACTAAAAATCACTTGATCATCTCAATAGACGCAGAGAAAGCATTTGGCAAGATCCAACATTCATTTATGATAAAAACTCTCAATAAAATGGGCATGGAAGGAAAGCACTTCAACATAACAAAGGCCATGTATGACAAACCCACAGCCAACATCATACTTAGTGGTGAAAAACTGAAAGTCACTCCCCTGAGAACAGGAACAACACAAAGGTGCCCACTTTCGCCACTTATTCAACAGAGTACTGGAAGTTCTGACCAGAGCAATAATGCAAGAAAAAGAAATAAAAATGATCCAAATCAGAAAGGAAGAAGTAAAACTCTCACTATTTGTGGATGACATGATTCTATATAGAGAAAATCCTAAAGAATCCACCAGAAAACTATTAGAAATAATCAACAACTACAGCAAAGTTGCAGGGTACGAAATCAATATACAAAAATCAGTTGCATTTCTATACACTAATAATGCGCTAGCAGAAAGAGAAGTCAAGAATATAATCCCATTTACAATCACAACAAAAAGAATAAAATACCTAGGAATAAATTTAATCAAGGAAGTGAAAGATCTATACAGTGAAAACTATAAGACATTATTGAAGGAAATTGAAGAATATGTAAAGAAATGGAAAGATATTCCTTGCTCATGGATTGGAAGAATAAACATAGTTAAAATGTCCATATTATCTAAAGCAATCTACAGAGTGCATGCAATCACAATCAGAATCCCAATGACATTCTTCATGGAAATAGAACAAAGAATTCTAAAATTTATATGGAACAACAGAAGATCTCAAATAGCCAATACAATCCTGAGAAAAAAGAACAAAGCTGAAGGTATCACAATCCCTGACTTCAAAATACACTACAAAATTATAGTAATCAAAACGGCATGGTCCTGGTACAAAAACAGACACACAGATCAATGGAACAAAATTGAAAGCCCAGAAATAAAACCACACATCTATGGGCATCTAATCTTTGACAAAGGAGCCAAGAATGGAGAAAGGAAATTCTCTTCAATAGATGGTGTTGGGAAAACTGGACAGCCACATGCAAAAGAATGAAAGTAGAGGGGCCAGCCTGGTGGAATAGCAGTTAAGTGCATCCCTCTGCTGTGGCGGCCCGGGGTTCAGATCCTGGGCACACACCAACACACTGCTTGTCAAGCTATGCTGTGGTGGCGTCCCATGTAAAGTGGAGGAAGATGGGCACAGATGTTAGCCCAGGGGCAGTCTTCCTCAGCAAAAAGAGGAGGATTGGTGACAGATGTTAGCTCAGGGCTGATCTTCCTCACACACACACAAAAAGAACGAAAGGAGACCGTTATCTTACACCATACACAAAAATTATCTCAAAATGGATTAAAGACTGGAATGAAAGACCTGAAACTATAAAACTGCTAGAAGAAAATATAGATAGTATACTCACATCCGTCTTACCAGCATCTTTTCAAATACCACATCTACTCAGGCAAAAGAAACAAAAGAAAAAATAGACAAAGGGGACTACCTCAGACTAAAAGCTTCTGCACAGCAAAGGAAACCATCAATAAAATGAAAGGACAACCCACCAACTGGGAGAAAATATTTGCAAATCATATATCTGACAAGGGGTTAATTTCCAAAATATATAAAGAACTCATACAACTGAACAAACAAAAGACGGACAACTTGATCAAAAAATGGGCAGAAGATAGGAACAGACATTTTTCCAAAGAAGATATACAGATGGCCAACAGGCATATGAAAAGATATTCAACATCACTAATTATTGGGAGATGCAAATCAAAACTACAATTAGATTTCACCTTATACCCATTAGAAAGGTTATAATTAACAAGGCAAGAAATAACAAATGTTGGAGAGGATGTGGTGAAAAGGGAACCCTCATATACTGCTGGTGGGAATGCAAACTGGTGCAGCCACTATGGAAAACAGTGTGGAGATTTCTCAAAAAATTAAAAATAGAAATACCATATGATCCGTGTAGTCTACTACTGGGTATTGTAGGGGAAGAGGGAGAATTCCCCTCTGCCCTTTCCCTTAAGGTTCTTATGAATGGCCAAATAATTAACAAGACAGGTTACCAGGAGAAAATAATACCAAGTTTAATAACATGTATACGTGAGAGAAAGCAGGGACACTGCGTTTCTCTCAACACAATAGCAGAAATTCTTGTCTTAAATACCATCTTCGGCTAAAGACAAAGGAGGATGTTGGGGGTGGGGGGAGTCAGTTACAGGAGATTACCACTAAAGCACAGTAAACACGAGTAAGGTTATTATGCAGATTTAAGGCCTCACCTTCCACATTGATAAGTTTCTAGAAATGAGGTCATCCCCCCTCTTCCCAGTACAGAGAGGGAGATACCTTTACAAATGGAGATTTCTCTTATAAATGTAAATGTTTGTCTGGCAACTCGTTGCAGGGCTATCTAGGGAATGTGGCCAGAGAGACAGAATTTTTGATAAGATGGGCTTGTTAGTGCCTTTCCTATTGTAACATCTGTTTTACATTATATTACAGCCATCAGATAGAAGATCTGTTCCAGGTAGGAGTTACTATGTTAAATTCTTTTTTATTTTTTATTTATTTATTTATTTATTTAATTTTTTATTTATTTATTTTTCCCCTAAAGCCCCAAGCGATAGTTGTAAGTCATAGTTGCACATTCTTCTAGTTGCTGTATGTGGGACGCGGCCTCAGCACGGCCGGAGAAGCAGTGCGTCTGTGCGCGCCCGGGATCCGAACCCGGGCAGCCTGCATCGGAGTGCACGCACTTAACCGCTAAGCCACGGGGCCGGCCCTTTTTTTTTAAATTTTTTATTTATTTATCTATGTCAAATTCTTTAGGCAGTTAGTGGGGGAGGTCAAATGTCCATCAGAGAAAACAATCAAGGTAAACAGATATATTTCAGGGTGGCCAAATCTTGATCTCCCACAGTATTTATCCAAAGAACATGAAACGAACAATTCATAGAGGTTTATGCACCATTATTCACAATAGCCAAGATGTGGAAGCAACCCAAGTGCCCATCAATGGATGAATGGATAAAGAAGATATGGTATATACACACAATGGAATACTACTCAGCCATAAAAAAGACAAAATCGCCCCATTTGCAACAAAATGTAGCTTTGTAGTGTATTTTGAAGGATGCACCTTGAGGGTATTATGCTAAGCAAAATAAGCCAGACAGAGAAAGACAAACACCGTATTTCACTCATATGTGGAAGACAAACAATCACACGGATAAAGAGAACAGATTAGTGGTTACCAGAGGGGAAAGGGTTAGGGTGAGGGCGAAAGGGGTAAAGGGGCACATATATATGCTGATTGATAAAAGCTAGACTACTGGTGGTGAACACAATGCAGTCTATACAGAAAATGATATATAATAACATAAACCTGAAACCTACACAATGTTCTAAGCCAATATGACCTCAATAAAGTAATTTAAAAAAACTAATACAATAGTTTTTAAACATACACTACATGAATTACAAAATGAGGATCACTCAAATTCACAGATATGACACTGGTCTAAACTTAGCTTGCAAGTATTGTTCTTAAAATATCTTTAACAATAGTGTTCTTAAACACTTCAGTACATGATTTACAGAATTGGTTTGACTTCCATTCCCTGATATAACACTGTTCACAATGCAGCTTGCTATCATCATGATACAAAATCTTTTTTACATGTGTTGTTATATAATTCACTACATGCATTAAAAAATGTGGAACACTTCCATTCATTGACATAACACTGGTTTTAAAACAATTAGCGTTCTTAGAAACATCTTTATTACAAGTGTTTGTATATACTTCACTACATGCCCTACAGAATGGGGATCAATCCATTCACTGACACAATCCTGGAACAACACATCTTGTAAGTAGCATTCTTAGGAACAACTTTATTACAATTGTTCTAACACTGAAATACAAACATTGAATCAAATATAACATCAATTCACTGATATAACGTTGGTAACAATATAGCTTGCTTGAGGCATTCTTAGAAACTTCTTATTTAAAAGTGTTCTTAAACACTTCACTACGAGTATTACAGAATGGGGATCAATTTTATTCACCAATATAACAGTAGTCTGAATGCAGCTTGCAGGTAGTGTTCTATAAAAACATCTTTATTACAAGTGCTCTTAACCACGTTATACATGCATTACAAAATTAAGATAACTTGCATTCACTGTTACAACACCGGTTTAAGTGCACCTCGCAGGTAGATTTCTTAGAATCACCTTTATTACAATTGTTCTTAAACACTTCACTGTATATATTACACAATGGGTATCATTTCCATTCACTGATAAGCACAGGAACAACGTAGCTTGCAAGTAGTGCTTCTTGAAATATCTTTATTACAAGTCTTCTTAAACACATTGATACATGCATTAGAACATGAGGATCACCTCCATTCACTGATATAACACTGGTCTGAACTCATTTTGCAGGTAGCATTCTAAGAAACATCTTTACTTCCAGTGTCCTTAAACTCTTTGATGCATGCATTACAGAATGGGATCACTTCCAATCACTGAGAAAACACTGGTCACAACACAGCTGCAAGCAGCATTCTTAGAAACATCTTTATTGCAAGTGTTCTTAAACATTTTACCACATGAGGTAAAGAATGTAGATCACTTCAATTCGTGATATAACACTGGACTGACCACAGCTTTCAACTACCATTTTTAGACACTTCTTTGTTACAATTGATTTCAAATGCTTTACTACATTCCTTATAGAGTGGATGTCACATACATGCACTGTGATATAACGTTATTCTCAACAGAAATTCTAAGTTGTGTACTAAGAAACTTTTTCATGACAAGTGTTCTTAAACACCTTACTACATGCATTACAGATTTGGGATCATTTTCATTCACTGATACAACACTGGTCTAAATGCAGGTTGTAAGTAGCATTCTTAGAGTTATCTTTATTTCAAGAGATCTTAATCACATCACTACATTAATTACAGAAGGGGTGTCACTGATATTACACTGTTTTCGATGCAATTTGCAAGTGGCATTCTTTTAAATACCATTATTATATGTTTTATAAAACATTTCATTACCTGTATTACAGAATGGGTTTCACTTACATTCTGTGTATAACACAGGTCTGAAAAAAACTTGCAAGTAGCTTTCTTAGAAACATTTTTATTGGAAGCAATGTTAATCATTTTACTACATTCATTACAGTTGGGGTGTTACTTCCTTTTACTAGTGTAACAGTGGTATGAACTCAGCTTCCAAATACCAGTCTCAGAAATGTCTTTATTACAAGTATTTTAATATTCTTCGTTACATTCATTACATTATGGATGTTACTTCCATTCACTATTATAACACTGGTCTGAATGAAGCTTGCAAGTAGCAGTCTCAAAACATCTTTATTAGAAGTGATGTTGAGATTTCAGGGAAGATGGTGGTGTAAAAGGACTCTGAACTCACCTTCCACGGACACAACAAATTTACAACTACCTGTGGAAAAATTACCTCTGAGAGAGAACTGGAAACTGGATTTAAAAAAACTCCATAATAAGGGACAACACTGACAGGGGTGGAAGAGGCAGAAATATCTTTCTGTTGAGGAAAAAACACATTCTAGCTGTGGTACTTCACAGCTGGGACCAATCTTATGGAATGAGGCTTTTCCTGGAGGAGCAGGGGATCTGAGTGGGATATCTATGCCACAATAAGCATCCCAGCCTTTGAATTCAGCACAACCAAGATGAGTTTCATAATACCTGGCTTTGCTGGCTATTAAAACCAATAGGGAATACCCCCAGAAAAACTACTGAACATAAGAGAAAGAAAAGCCTGCTCTTAAAGGCCCCATACACAGATTTATCCATTCCAGAAACCAACAAAAAATCACCAGAAAGAAAGGTGCATAGTCTTTTGGTGAAAAGAGACTCACTTGCTAAGCTGTGAGCACATCACAGAGAGGCAGGAGGTGGCTGGGCTCACCTCTCCAGGGACTGAGACACTGGCAGCAGCCATTATTTTGATGTAGTGCAGGCAGGCTGACACAGATGCTGGCAGATGCCATTGGATTTCTTCCTCTGGCCTGTTGGTGCAGCGGTTTGACTCATCCACAAGAACACTGATTTAATCCAGCTCAGTCAGGGCAAGCAGCCCGCCCTAGGACTGGCCCCACCCACCAGCAAACCTGCAGGGAACTTATGGGCTTGCATATGCAGGGTGTGTGGGACCTCTGGAGTGGGGCTAGTGGGTCCACCTTGGTAACGCAGGGCATGCACATGGGGCAGGACTGTGTTGGCAGGGTGTGTGGGCCCAGGGGCAGTGGGACTTGTCAGCTGCAGCAGACTTGTCACTAGCCTCCCCGAACAGCCATATAGGGGGTCTGTCCCACCTTCCAACACATGAAACGATTGTGTGTTTCCATGCCTGGGGCCAGCCCCAACCAGCTGTACTCCTGAGAAAGTGGACAACAGCCTCACAGGCCAGAGGCCTACAGCAATTGTGAACCCCTAAGCCTAGCAACCAGTCATGCTGAGGGCCTTAATCACTTAACAGCAAAACATCAACAGGTGTGTGCTATTAGACCTTGCATCCAGCTGCACTGGTGCTTCCCCTGCCCAATAAAGTGTCTAAAGAGATTGTAGCAGTTGTGAACCTTACAACTAGTCATCCCAGGGGCCAGCCTAGCCTACTGTGCACCTGCAGCAAGAGCAACCCTGCCACAACAGAAGGGCACATGTAGCTCACACAGGGGACACTCCTGGAACATTTGGAACTAGTGACAAAAGGGAAGCACACTGCTGGGCCCCATAATATATCTCTTACCTAAGGCCACATCTCCAAGATTGGGAGACATAGCTGATCTACTTAATACATAGATATAAGCACAGAGAAGTAGGCAAAATGAGGAGACAAAGGAATATGTTCCAAATAAGGGAACAGGACAAATCCTCAGAAAAAGAACTAAGTGAAACAGAGATAAACAGTCTACCTGATAAAGAGTAAAAACTAATAGTCACAATGATTCTCACTGATCTTGGGAGAAGGATAGATGAACACAGTGAGAACTTCAACAAAGAATTGGAAAATATAAAAAAGAACCAATCAGAGATGAAGGATACAATAATGGAAATAAAAAATTCACTAGAGGGAATCCACAGCAGAAGAGATGATACAGAACGGATCAGTGAGCTGGATGAAAGAGTAGAGGAAATCACCCAGGATGAACAGAAAAAAGAAAAAAGAATTAAAAAGAATGCAGAAAGTCTAAGGCATCTCTGGGACAACATCAAGCATCCTAACATCCATTTAATATGTGTCCGAGAAGGAGAAGAGAGAGACAGGGTCAAGGAACCTATTTGAAGAAATAATAACTGAAAATTTTCCTAACCTAAGGAAGGAAACAGACATCTAGGTACAGGAAGAACAGAGAGTACTAAACAAGATAAACTCAAAGAGGCCCACACCAAGACATATTATAATTAAAATGTCGAGAATTAAAGATAAAGAGAGAATCCTAAAAGCTCCAAGAGAAAGGCAACAAGTTACATACAAAAGAAACCTCATAAGTCTATCAGCTGACTTCTCTAAGCTCACAAGCCAGAAGGGAGTGGCATGACATATTCAAAGTGCTGAAAGGGAAAAAACTACAGCCAAGAACACTCTACTTGGCAAGGTTATCATTCAGAGTGGAAGGAGAGAAAAAGAGTTTTCCAGACAAGTAAAAACTAGAGAAGCTTATCACCAATAAATTGGCCTTACAAGAAATGTTAAAGGGTCTTATTTAAGTACAAAAGAAAAGAGCACAAATAGGAATAATAAAATTATCAAAGAAAAAAAATCACTGGTAAATGCAAATATACAGTAAAAGTAGCACATCAACCACCTATAAAGCTAATATGAAGGTCAAAAGACAAAAGTACTAAAAATATCTATTTCCATGATAAGAGGTTAAGGGACACACACACACACAAACACACACACACGAAAGAGCTTAAATATGATAACAAAAACAAAAAATGTGGGCGGAGGACAGTAAAAGTGTAGGGCATTTAGTAAGAGGTCAAATTTAAGAGACCATTAACTTAACATAGATTGCTATTTACATAGATTATTATACATGAACCTAATGCTAATCATAAACCAGAAATTTACAATAAATACACAAAAAATTAAGAGAAAGGAACCCAAACATAATACTAAAGAAAGCCATCAAATCACAAGGGAAGAGAGCAAGAGAAGAAGAAGGGAACAGAGAAGAACTACTAAAACACCCCAAAGAAAAGTAACAAAATGGCAATAAGTATATACTTATTGCCAAGTATATATTTATCAATAGTATATTGTTATACTTATCAATAGTTACTTTAAATGTCAATGGATTAAATGCTCCAATCAAAAGACATAGGGTGGCTGAATGGATGAAAAAACAAGACCCATATATATTCTGCATACAAGAGACACACTTCAGACCTAAAGACACTCACAAACTGAAAGTGAAAGGATGGAAAAAGATACTCCAAGCAAATGGAAATGAAAAGAAAGCTGGGGTAGCAATACCTATATCAGACGAAATAGACTTTAAGACAAAAACTGTAACAAGAGAAAAGGAGGGCACTACATAATGATAAAGGGAACAATCCAACAATATGATATAACACTTGTAAATATCTATGCACCCAACATAGGATCACCTAATATATAAAGCAATTACTAACAGACATAAAAGGAGAAATAGTAACAGAATAATAGTGAGGGACTTTAACACTCCACTTACATCAATGGATAGATCATCCAGACAGAAAATCAGTAAAGAAACATTGGCCTTAAATGACACATTAGACACATTAGAAGATACATACAGAACATTCTGTCCAAAAGCTGCAGAATACACATTCTTTTTGAATGCACATGGAACATTCTCCAGGATAGATTACATATTAGGCCACAAAACAAGTTTCAATAAATTTAAGAATATTGAAATAATACAAATTATCTTTTCTGACCACAACAGTATGAAACTAGAAATCAGCTACAAGAAGAAAATTTGAAAAGCCACAAATACGTGGAGATTAAACAAAATTCTACTGAACACTTATTGGGTCAATGAAGAAATCAAAGGAGAAATCAAAAAATACCTGGAGACAAATGAAAATGAAAATATGACATGCCAAAATTTATGGGATACAGCAAAAGCAGTACTGAGGGGAAGTTTGTAGCAATACAAGCCTACTGGAACAAACAAGAAAAGTCTCAAATAAACAATCTAACAGTGTACCTAAAAGAACTAGAAAAAGAAGAACAAACAAAGCCCATAATCAGTACAAGGAAAGAAATAACAAAAATCAGGGCAGAAACAAATGAAATAGAGACCCCCCACCCCACCCAAAAAACAACAGTAGAAAGGATCAATAAAACTAGGAACTAGTTCTTTGAAAAGATAAACAAAATTGACCAACTTTTAGCTAGACTCACCAAGAACAAAAGAGACAAGGCTCAAATAAATAAAATCAGACACAAAAGAGGAGACATTACAATGAACACCTCAGAAATACAAAGAATTATAAGAGAATACTATGAAAAGCTATATGCCAACAAACTGGATAATCTAGAAGAAATGAATAAATTCTTAGGATCATATTGCCTTACAAAACTGAATCAAGAAGAAATAGAGAACTCGAATAGGCCAATCACTAGTAAGGAGATCGAATGAGTAATCAAAACCCTCCCAAAACACAAAAGTCCAGGACCAGATGGCTTCCCTGGTGAATTCTATGAAACAATCAAAGAATACTTAATACCTATCCTTCTCAAAGGTTTCTAAAAAATTGAAGAGGAAGGGAAGCTTTCTAACTCATTCTATGAGGCCAACATTACCCTGATACCAAAACCAGACAAAGACAACACAAAAAAAAGAGAATTACAGGCCAATATCACTGATGAACATAGATGCAAAATCCTCAACAAAATACTAGCAAATTGAATACAACAATTCCTTAAAAAGATCATAGACCCAACTTGAGCCCCAGATCAGGTACAGCTCCCAGGCCAGTACCACAGCCAGAGTTGGTGGGTTCTGCAGCATCAGCCACAGCAGTGGCTTCAGCGCTAGAGCAGCTCCAGCACCACCCTCGTCACCAGCAACTAAGGCCCAGCTGGCTCCAGCTCTGCCCCAGAGCTGTCCTTCACCTTGCCTGTGAGGGCACTATTTTTTTCTCTTTTATATGTTTTATGATTTTTTATATTTAATGTGTTAAAACTTAGATTCAATAAAATTTAATGTTTTCATCACTTTCAGGGCCATTAACTACCTTCTGTATGCTGTGCACCATCACCACTATCCAATTCCAGATCATTTTCATCACCCCAACAGAACCCCTCCACCCATCAAGCAGCCACACCCCAATTCCTACTCCCTTACCCCCTGACAACCACCAATCTGCTTCCTGTCTCTGTGCATTTCTCTCTCCCTGGTGTGGCTGTCCTGAGCACAGCTGACCATCCCTCGGCTCCTCCTCCACCAAGCTGAAGACCCCTGACGATGCCAATGTGTTCAGTGCTGTGAACTCTGTACCTAGTATGACTTTGTCCTGAAGAAGCCCACCTTCACCAAGGGAATGAGATCAGGCATGGAGCCAGCTCAACCCTCCTTCACTTGAAGAGAAGGGACTTGATATTGCCAAGGGCATCTTCTCATCAGTCCCTAGTGCTGCTCAGCCACAAGGTCACCCTCCTGAGGGTCTGGATAGCTGGGTAGCTAAGCACTTACTGACTAGAATGACAAAAACCAGGTGAGTATCTTCTCCCCAACCTGCTGGCCCAGGCCACCCAGTAGCAGTTTCACCCTGAACCTCTCCTGCTGCAGGCATGATGCCTGCCAGTCACCAGGCTGTCCTGGCCTCCCATGGACCACATGTGCCTTCTGCTCTCCAGGATCCAAAGGACTAGCTGATTTTTGCCAAGGAGTGCTGCCCACGGGCATAAAGCCCTGCCCATGGTGGGGAGGGGGAGACACAAAACCAGCCATGTCAGGAGCCTCTTGTGTTATAAGTGCATCCTAGGGGGCTGGGTCACCCACATGTGCTATCCACAGGCCCCTCTGTGCACCTGGCCATGGACAGCAGGCTTGGCTGCCCAGTGGCAGAGAGGCCTGTGAATCCAAGTGCATCCCTGCCATACCCACGTGGGCAGAGAGCCTGTGCTGTGTCCATGCTGAGCTGGGCTGATGCAGTT
This sequence comes from Ceratotherium simum simum, assembly GCF_057802395.1. Taxonomy (NCBI): domain Eukaryota; kingdom Metazoa; phylum Chordata; class Mammalia; order Perissodactyla; family Rhinocerotidae; genus Ceratotherium; species Ceratotherium simum. The sequence goes on from NC_141925.1 coordinate 25,773,533, forward strand.
CCATGTCCAGCCCTCATGGGAGAGTTGGGAAACTGGTCAGGAGAAGCAGGGATTAGGCTGGGGCCCATGAGGTAGGCAGAGTCGAAAGGAGAATAGAGAGTTCTGGGCTCCTAGGCCAGCTCAACCCACCCATGGGGTTTGCTTTCGGAATGAGAGCCCCTAAGATCTTAGGGGACCTCCATCCAACCCCTGCCATGTGGATCCCTTTCCTCCAGGCATTCCCCCCTCCACACACATACTCTAACTGCCCAGCTGGGGTCAGAAGGGGAGTGCACACTGGTGAGGTGATGGGGGAAAGAAGAAAGAGGTTGGAGGCAGCTCTGCCATGGGGAAGGGACATCTAGTCCCCCAGCAACATGCCCAGGCCCATACCATGGGGAGGGGGAGAGATGCCAGACTGATGGGCAGGGCATCCCCAAGGTGCCAGGGGGATTCCTGGGTCAGGGCCATACCTAGAGCAGCCTGCAGAGACATGGTCTGGGGTCCTCGTCTACCACTCTGGGCACCTGGAAGTAGGATACGACTCCCTAGTGTGGAGGGACTATAGGAGAGAAGGCCTCAGCTTACTCATCTGTAAATTGGGGTCCATAGATGTGGTGACTCCAAGGGTCCCACAAGCTTGTAGAAGAGTATATTGACCTTAGCTCTCCATCCATGACCCACTGTCCTCCCAGTCTTTGGAAAATGCATTTCACTCCCTCGAGGTCTTTCTGAGCAGAGAGCAGCCTGAGGGTTTGGAGGACTGGGGACTTGGGTAGTGCTGAACATGGCAGAGCACCAGACTACTGTTCTAGGGGCCAGAGACAAGACCTTCATTCTTGGAGCCTCAGGGTCCTTATTTGGAAGTGGGATGGAGTCATTGCCCTGCCTGGGGTGAGGATGCCTTGTGAGTGAACTGGACACACCAGGGCCAGTGGAGGGAAAGAGGGGAGCAAGAGAGGCTTCTGAAGTCCCTCATGTCACTCCTGGAGCCTGCAGGTCCTGCTCCTTTGTCCCCTTGGCCCTGGCAGAACCACTGCCTTGAGGACCACAAAGGTGTGTGTTTTGTTTTCTGGTTTCCTGCCTGGGGCTGCAGTGCCAGGGCTGACCACCAGGGGTGAGTTGTGCCCCCTTGTGCTCAGTGAAGCAACTGGAGGAGGGAAGGAACACCCAAGGGTCATTCTGGGCATCCCCCTGGCTCTGATCCAACAGGTACCATTTACTGTTGGCATCCAAGTCCACAATGTGAGCTGCTCAGAGGTGGGAGGGGGCTCTGAGATCCTCTCATTATTCTTTCAGGTACTGTAGCCCTAGCACTCACCCTGAACAGAGGCTGCTTTAGGCCTGGGGGCAGTGCTGAAAGCACCCACATGGTCCCTGCCCTTCAGGAGCTCACAGCCTGGAGCCAGAAGGGACAAAAGCACAAAAGCAAATCCATTTGAAAGAGAAGAGCAAGTGCTACAGGGAAATGAAGCAGGGTGCTGGGGGAGGTCCAGGAGCCCCTCAGTGGCATCTAAAAGGCATCCATGGTGAATCTTTTGCTGTGACCAGGACAAGAGGAGCTACCCCTGCACACGTCTGCAAGCAGTGTGACAGAGGGGAACTCACAAGTGCAGAGACTCAGAGGCAGAAGAGAATTTGGCCAGAGAGGAGGTGTGAAAGGAGCCAGTGTGGCTGGAGACAGCTGGGGAGGAGAGGAGGGAGAGAGGGGGAGGGTAGGGCCACACCCCAGTATGGAAGGATTACTAGTTGTCTATGCTGTGCGACAGCACTACCCTAACTTAGAGCTTACAAGAACAAACATTGAGCATCTCACAGTTTCTGTACCAGGATCCAAGCTCAGCTCAGCTGGGAACCTCTACCTCAAGGTCTCTCAGAAGGCTGGGGCTGTGGTCTAAACAGAGGCTTGACTGGGCGGGGTCTGTCTGTGAGATTATTCACGGGGTATTGGCAGGATTCAGTTTGGATGGGGGGGGGTCTCATTTCTTTTCTGTCTGTGGGCTGGTACCCTCTGTCAGTCCTCTGCATTGGGGCATCATAGAGCAGCAGATCTTGCTTCTCCAAAACAATGGTTTGGAGATACAGAGGGAGAGGTGGAGAGACAGACAGAAACAGAGACAAAGAGTAGAGACAGAGAGATAGAGAAAGAAACAGAGAGATACAGAGAGACAGAGAATGAACACAGAAGAGAGTGAACCAGGCAGAAGTCACAGACTTTTCATTAATTACGGAAGTGACATTCCATCACTTTGCCCTATTCTATGGTTAGAACCTAGTCACAAATTCCATTCCTTTTGAGGAGAGAGAATTACATAAGATGTGTGACCAGGAGGTGGGTATGCTGGGAGCCACTGTGGGTGCTGCCCACCAAACAGGCAAAGACAAGGCCCTTGGACCTGAGCCCAAACATAATAGGAGGACCTGGAATGTTGCATGCCAGAGGGAGATGATGTCTGAATATAATTTTCATTTCAACCCTCCCTGGGAGGGACTGGGAAAATGCAGCAGGTGAAGTGACTTTCCCCAGATCCCAGAGCAGACCCATGTCTGTTTGGGTCTGCTATGCTCAGCCCTTTCTGTAATCTATCCATTGCTGAGGCTGTGCATGAGCTACATGTGATAGCAACCCATGGGTTTTACAGGAACTATTTATAGGTCCATACTCCTGTTGATGCAAATAATCAATAATAATTCTATAAGAATTTTATTAGAGCCAAACTGAGGACTATAGCTCAGGAGACCAGGCTTCATAAGGAAAGAAAGGGCTCCAAAAAACAGTGGTTTTCAGCACAGTTATATATTATTTCCAAACATAGAGACATATATCAAGCATGACAGGGTTATATTCTTTCAAGGATTCAAGGAGATATTTTGTTACACATCAGCATGTACACAGTGAGTCAACACGGCTTTGGCACTGTGGGAAAGGAGGCATTCAGTCTTTAAAGAGTGCTGGCATCAAAGGAAGGGAGGCATGAATATTTTTTATCTTCAAAGAGTACATTCTTTACTTTAGGGTAAGGATTAAAGCAGATGTACAATGTATGTTTGACAGGCCATAAGTCAGTCTTCTTTAGTTTAAATAAAATTCAGGCCAAATCAGGTTCAAACGAGAATGGTTTCCCCATATACTTGAAAATATAAAATTTCTTATATCATTTTCCCTTTTTGATCAATAAATTTTGATAGAAAGCATTGACGATCAAAATATTGTCCCTCCATGCCAGGGTGGTTGCTCCCTGCCCTGGGTCCATCATGTCCCTCAGAGCTGGGCTTTATTTTAATTTGCCCAGTTATCCACGTTGGAGGGAAATAACCAAAAATAACTGACAATCATAGATGTACACACTGGCACGGGATGCATTTTTATAGGTTACACATATTTTCAATTAAATCAAATTGTTGCACAAATATTGTATGTGTGATTTTGTGTGACCATTTGTGATCATTGTTTATAACACTTGTAGAACAGGTACAGTAACAATAATAAGAAATCAATCAATAATATTTGAAGTGGCCGTATTTGAGCAATGAGAAGGTAGTCAGGAAATAAGTCTTAAGCATAGTCCTTGTCTGGAAAAAAAGTTTATTTGGAGTTGTAAGATTGGTCAATCATCTCAAGTTGTTGAGCAATCATCACTCTAGCCTGAATACTGGTTTTACAACATTGAGTAAAGAAAACAGTGATTAGTTTAAATATGGTCAATACAAGGGTTCCAAGGAGTAACAGAATTAGGAACTATAATCAGGACGACAGAAACGTGTTAATACCTGTAGGAAGCCAACTAAATAAATCTTTCAAGCCACATGTAGGATTGCTTTTACTTGCTTTTTCATGTGATTTAGCAAAGATGACACATTGGAAGATTCATCAGGTATAAAAACACAACATTTAGTTTGAAAAATTGCACACATACCACCTTGTGATGCAATTATAATATCTAGGGCCATTCTATTCTGAAGGACAGCCTTTCTCATTAAAGACATTTCAGTATGTAATAATATTTCAGTTTGACTATCATCAAGGCCTTGTTGAGTAAACCTATCAGGGCTTCTATATGCGATATGACATCTTCTAATCCTATGGAAGGGACAATATAGCAGACAGGCAGTCCTACCAGTGAAAAACTGCATGAATCCACCTGGGATATTGGCAATGGTTGTTAACTTGGGGCAAGCCATTACTTGCATCCAAGGAAATCCCAGGGCACAACACCCTAACCACCCAGGAGGAAGCCAGGGCCAAAGGTTTGTTCCACACAACCATTGAGTTCCATTAAGAGCCACTCAGTAAATGCCTGGGCATTGAGACCAGTCCATCCCAAACTAGTCACTTTCTTTAAGTATAATGATATTTTGGCATGACTCAGGGGGTTATCCACCCCATGTTTTGAGAGTAGTTAGGTTGATCTTATCTGGAATGATTTTTGTTCTAAGCATAAAAGGTGCTGGTATGTGTAAAGGTCCATAGCTTGGAGTGAGCCAAATAAACCTATTGCAGATTTGTGTGAAATCTCCCATGATTCTCATTGTAGTACCCACTTTTGTTGCTTTAATTGCAAATTGTTGAGAAAATTGAGCAACAGAAAAAGAGTATTAATGCCCTGTATCATTAATAGTATGGGCGATTGGCCAGGTATCAGGGTCAAAATTAGTAATGTCAGATGTGCTGTGAACACTTGAAACAGATCTTTCCATCATAATAAATTGTCTTAAAGCTTTCCAGTCTGTGCCTTGAAGGGGAGAATATAGACTGGTTATTGTGTGCAGCAAAGGAATGGGCCCATTGTAAAAATAACGTTATCAGTTGCCCATTCAAACGTGGATTGGATAAACACACACACAGTATCAGAAAAATCTTAAATGACATTTGAACAATATGACAATAGTAATATCAAAGTGGTTGTAGAAGTGGATATACAGTCTTGGTTCAGGCTCTTGGGATTTGCTGTCTACATAGATGCCATCTTTTCTCCTCCTGGTTTGTTTTAGTCAGTCAGAGCTGGGTATCAGAAACAGGAGTTAAGGTCCACTCAGGTGCAGGGGCCTTTTTAAAATGAGAAATGTGAATCCATGAGCTTACTTCTTTTAGTTTTGTGGTGCATGGATTAATCATTAATACCTGATAAGGTCCTTTCCAACAGGGTTACAGAGAATCCTTTATTTGATATCGTTCAATAAACAAAGTCCCCAGGTCATAGTTCGTGATTCTTGAGATCTTCATGTCCTGGGAGTTCACTGTGAAAGGAACTAGTTACTAACTTTTCATTTTCTTTAAGTGCCTAAATAAGACCCTGACAATAGTGTAATATATCCCCCTTGAGTAAAGTTGGTTCATACATTCCTTCATCTAATTGCATAGGTCATCCTGTTATTATTTCAAAAGGAGACAGCCAATGTTTACCCAAAGGTGTAGACCTAAGAATGAGAAGTACTAGTAGAAGAGCTTTAGGCCATGAGAGATTAAAACTGTCTAGAAATTTTGCCAATTCAATTTTGAATTTGCTATTAATTCTCTCCACCAATCCTGAGGACTGGGGATGATAAGCACAGTGAAAATGTTGCATTATTGGTCAAATGTTACAAATAAATTTAATTATTTTTCTGGTAAAATGAGTCTCCCAGTAACTATGTAATTTGGAAGGGACACCCCAGACAGGAATTATCCTCTCCAATATCAATTTACCTACTGTCAGAGCCATTGCTCTGCTGTAAGGAAAGGCTTCAACTCAATGTAAAAACATATAAACCATTACCAAGGTATATTTATATCTTTGAGATGGTGGCATTTGAACAAAGACCAATTGCCATACCTCAAAGGGCCCCTCAGGAAGAGGAAAGTGGCTTATTACCCATGGAGTGGTTTCCTGGGATTATCATCTTGGTTCACAAAGGTATATTTTAACAAACTGTTGATATGATAAGAGAAAAGATTTCTTTAAATCCAGTTCAGTTTTATGATCTGAAAGTTCATCAGAAACCTGTTTCTAGAGTAAGTGTCAGAGGCCTTGCCATGAATCTCTCTGAAGATGAAACATTTGTAAAAGCATTAGAGTAAAATAATAACTATCTATAGATGACAAAAGACTTGACAGGATAACGCAATTGACAAGGAAATTTGGCTATTCTTATAACACACATTTTAAGATAATGACTAGAATTAGACCAAGACATATCAGATTTTTAGGAATTTTATATAATTTTTAGAATACTTATGTTAATAACATATACCCACACAAAATAACCTAAGAAGGTTTATCATCACTTATTTGACAATGCTTCCCATGCAATTTAACACACCAAATAAACCTACTTAGTTTAGTATCTCCCTCTTTATAAGAAGAGGGAACAAATTCTTTGAGAAGTCCCAGGGGCCTGCAGGACATTCCAAAAGTTACATCTAAGTCAAAAGAAAGACTTTATTTAGGATTTAAATTTGGGGGAAGTTTGTCAAAAATATCAAAAGGTTTTAAAACACTTGCTCAAAAGGATCATAAGTCATTGTGAAACAGTGTTTAGTTATCCATTTAACCAAAGCAACAACAGATGATGTTAAAGACAAACATAGAGAGTTAAACAGTTAAAAAACCTTACCTCTTTTAATAGAGATCTCAGCTTTTTGAAAATAGGAAATTATTTTCACAAAACATAAAATTGTTGCCTTTTTGGTAGACTTACTCAAAGGTGAAGAAAAACCTTTTACAATCTCTTTATCAAGATCAGACTAAAAGTCCAAGAAAATTATCCTTTTAATAGAAAGAAAAGCATATACTAACTTTTGCTCCAGCTTACTTTTGATATTGAAACTCATTTACTTAATTAAATCTATTTCAATCTTAGCCAACTTGACCACGCACAAAAATCTTTCCTCAGGGTTTTTCTTCCACAAACCTTCTATAACTTTTTTGTTTTACATTCAGAATTTTTCCCATGTCTTTCCTCCTTCCTAGTATTTTATGACAAATTTAACTTTCTTAACAAAAACACAAAAATATCTCCATTCCTTACACCTCCTTATGCCTTTCAGCATGGCACAAAACATGTTATTAATAAACTCAAGTATGTTCCCAGTTTCTCTGAAATAAGAAGCCAGAAGTAGATAAATCTGTTTAGTAATTAATTCTAATATTTTATCTTATGTGGAAATGACCTAGACACTCAATAAATTTCTATTATTTAAATTAATTTAGCAAAATTCTAAGGTTTCAAGTTATCCAAAGGGTTTTGAAATTATTTTTAAGTACATATACCATAACACATAATTATTGTTAAAAAGTTCACCCCCAAACTTTTATCTTTTACATCTACTTAGTTTACTTGTTTCCAATAATTATGTTTAGATTGCTTAGAAAAATTTCATGAGACATTAGACAAAATCAGTTATCATTCTAAGTTATTATATTTGCTGACAAGTTTTGTAACAGAGATAACATATATACATCATATACAATGCTGATAACTCTGAAAACTTGCTTATTTTAATCAAGCCAACAAACTTAAATAAGCTTTCATTTACCAAAGATTATTTTATATTATGTTAACTTGAAAAACATTTGGGTTCATTTCTATTACACTTGGAAATAATTTATATAGGTGCTTACTTTAAGCCAATTAAATAGAGCTCTTTTAGAAGTTATACCATCCAGAGGTAGAAAAATATCACATATATACTATATATATATAGACATACATAGATACATAGACATGAGCAGAGATCTTAAATAGTTTTTGTTAAATTTTTGCTATGAATCAGGTACATCACAAAACCCACTAATTTATAAAAGAATAGTTGGATCCAAACTGTGTTTCTAGCACTATTAAACAACTCCTTCAATTTTTTTTCCTCTTGACTGTTTAAGAGAAAAATAGCCATCTCCTAGAAAATCTCTCAGAGTCTCATTGACACTGGGAGGGGCTCATTCTGTACCCTCCTTTGAAGGTAGATTATGGGGGTGTCTGTAAAGCCATAACCTCATAGACTTTTCTTTGAGGTACTCTTATAACTTAATTTTTCATTAGTTTTTTGCAACAAAACTTTCAGTAATGCTTTTTGGAATTTTTGAGCCTTTGCTTTTAAGTGCACTTCTTCCATGATCTTATCTAACTGGAACATTCCATCTGATGGCCAAAGTAACACTCCTGAGGCTGGTGGCATTTTGGTAGGACCTAGATGCAAATGAAGTTCAATCCACATTTCTGTCCGACCATACCTGATCACAAATAGGATACAACCCACATTTCTCTCTGATCATATTTTAGGGCACCCAACCTGATGGTTACCAAGCCAAACTCTCAGTACACAAAACAAAATTAGAAAGATTTTCCTGTTCTTTGTAAATATTTACAGCTTCTGGAACCTTTAGTTTTTGAGCAGGTGTGCTGGAAGGTGACCTGCTTCACTCTTTAGAGATTAAAGGTTGCATTTAATCTGTCTGTTCCCCAGTTCTCAAATCTAGTGTACAAAAAGACAAGTTTTGGAAACTCAAAGAAGCCCCAAAGTGGCCACTGTAATTTTAAATTAACCCAGGTTATCTTGATCCAAAGATCCAGCCATTTACAGCTATCTCCATTTTGTTAAGTACTTGCAAGTAAAGGCTTCATACGTATTGTACATAAAGCCAGCCAGAGTTTCAGTCGGTGGCTGCCTGTCTGGGAGCTTGTTAGCTTTAGAAGCATGGTTTCCCATTTTCTTTTAGTTTCATTTTAATATAAAGTCTGAACAATTCCTAAGGACAGTGTAGTGGGTCAAGAGTGTGCTGCTTGTGACTGTCACTTCCTAAAAGGCTGTGAACACTCTCTTATGTGTCTTAGTTTCTTCCACAGGAGGTCTAAAACTACCCTGGGGGCACAGAGCACTGGATGACCAATCCTTGTGTGTGCGTCTCCAGATGAGCCATTAATTATTTAAAATGAATGACCACGACTGAGTTTTCTCTTGAACCACTGCACCTCACGGAGATTTTCCTCAGACACTTCCACTAGGTTCTCGGTCACCTGAGAACACCTTGTATCTGGAAGGAGCAAGTGTCCCTTTTCTTCAGAGCTGAACAAATTCAGTCTCTCATTTTCCTGTCAAAAAGTTTGTCAGACTTTATAAACATGTATATTTTTCAATTGAAAGCCAAATTAAAGAGGTCAGCCAAACCAGTTCACAACAAATTTCCCCCTAGCTTCCCCTTACCTAGGAATTTTTCCCTCCAGGTTCCTCTTACCTAGGAAATATTCCCCAAAGGTTCCTTTTACCTAGGAAAAGTACTGGTATACTCTTAAAAAATTGAAGCCTTAAGACCTGAAACAGTTCAAATAAGTCATGACTGTCAGCTTAAATAAGGAGGTCCAGATTTCAGGAGAACTCACCAAAGCACCTGAAGAGTGCCAGGAAATTGGGGGCGGGAGGGGGTGGGGAGCACAATAGGCCTGTGCTGGTACCAAGTGCTGGTTCAAAGTAGGCTCCAGGTAGTCTCAGGCGGGTTTCTCCGAAGTACCTTTGTTGTCGCCAAGAAATGTCAATGCAAATAATCAACAATCATTCTACAGTATAGAGTTTTATTTGAGCCACATTGAAGACTATAGCCCAGGAGTGCAGCCTTCACAAGGGAAGAAAGCACCCTGAAGAATACTGGTTTTCAGCACAGTTATATACCATTTCCAAACAAAGAGACATACATCAAGCATGACAGGTGCACATTCTTTCAAGGATTAAGGATTCAAGGAGATATTTTGTTACAGATCAGTACGTACACAGCAAGTCAACATGGCCTTGGTACCGTGGGAAAGGAGGCATTAACTCTTATCTTTAAAGAGTGCTGGCATCAAAGAAAGGGAAGCAAGATTTTTTTTTTTATCTTCAAAGAGTACATCCTTTGCTTTACAATAACGATTAAAGTATATGTACAATGTCTGTTCGACAAGCTAACTCAGGCTTCTTTGGTTTAAATAAAATTCAGGCCAAATCAGGTTCAAACCAGAATGATTTCCCTATACACTTGAAAATATAAAATTTATTATATCACACCTGATGGTATCCCGAGGAATTAGATGCTAGAATGACCCCCTGTGCACACAGGTAGACTGGGGAGGTTCTGAGAGGCACATGGCTTGTCCAGGGTGACATCACTTGTAAGAAGGAGGAGCCACATCTGAACCCTATACTATGTCCTCAAAGCTGGGGCCCTGGCTGCACCCAGACCTCCCCTGTGGCTGTGGGGTGGTCTGTGATGACGTAACTGTATATAGACATGGTGTATGGGTGGAGTATGAGCAGTCAGCAGCCCAGGGGGCTCTTGAGGAGGTCTTGTGTTAGGAAAGAGCATAGGTAGGGGGACCCCAGGCAGTGACCTTGCAGAGCCGAAGAGAACTTGGAACTCTGGTAACTAGGCACCCACATCCTAGAGACAGCCCCCAACACAGCTCACTTGGCTAGAGAAGCTCAAATGAGCAGCATGTTTTCTTGTTGCAACCCCAGGTATCAAGGCTGAAGCCTTCAGGAAAACCCAAGTGAAAGCTTTTTCCCACACTGTAGATGGTGGTTCAGATCTCACCCCAGACGCCTCTGGCCACTTGCCCAGAGGGACAGAAAGGTAACACAGGGAGGTACAGGGCAGGCCAATATAGGCCAGGCCACCACTCTGATAACACCTGGGAAGCCCTACATCCCCTCCCCATGTATGCGTGTGTGGAAGCGAGGGTCATGAGGGCGGGGCCACCCCAAGAAGGAGCAGGCTGATGAGGGGAAACAAGCCTGGTGGGCCAGTCAGGTTCACAGCAAAGGTCAAGGCTGGTTGCATGGGACATGGAGTGCTTGGGCAGTGCCCTTCTGCCGAAGTTTACCCCAAGCACTTGAGGTATATCTTTTTCATCTAGGGTAGAATTCTGTGCAGACACAGGTCTGTGCCTGATCTGGGAGAATTAGGTCGAGTGGACAGAAGAAGCAGAGATGACAGCCAGGCAGGGATCTGAAACTGCTGGGCTGGCTGCTGGTCACTGTCTTTGAAGAGATCCACACAAGAGATCAGCGAGGAACTGGTGAATGGAGACATCCACTTCATCTTCCAAAGTGAGGGGCAGGTGCACCACACCACTGCATCAGAACATCTTGTGAGAGGACCAACATGAGAAGCAACTCCAAAATAAGTCCTGGAGTAAACTCAGGACCTGCCACTACTGGAGGAAGAATCATCACCTGCACCTGAAGCTGCTCCTGCAGGAGACCTGGAGCCAGCTCAGAACCGGCCATCTATGGAGGGAGATTCATGACCTGCACCTGATTCTGGAGGGGACCTGGAGACAGCTCAGTACCTGACAACCCTGCCAGGAGAGATATTACCTGCGCCTGCACCTGTTTCTGCAGGAAAACTTGAGCCAGCTCAGGAAACACCAACCCTACAGGGAGAACCATCACCTGCACCAGCTCCTGCAGGAGATCCAGAACCATCTCCTCCAACTGCACCTGCCTCTGCTGGAAACTTGGAGCCAGCTCAGGACCCAAAACTGCTGCGAGGAGAACCATTACATGCACGAGACCCTGACAGACACAGAGCCAGTTCAGGACTTCAGACCCCTGGGGGGAGAATCATCACATGCACCTCTACCTGCATTTGTAGGGGACCTGGAGCCAGATCAGAACCTGCCACCACAGGAGGGAGATTCATGACCTGCACCTGCACAGGCTGCTGAAGGAGACATGGAGCCAGGTCAGGACCTGCCATCCCTGGAGGAAGAATCATCATGGGCACTAGCATCTGCTCCTGCTGGAGACCTGGAGACAGCTCAAGACCTGCCACACTTACAGGGAGATCCATCACCTGCACCTGCACCTGCTCCTGCAGGAGACCTGGAGCCAACTCAAGACCCACAATAGCTGCAAGGAGAACCATCACCTGCATGAATCACAGAAGGAGACACAGCCAGTTCAGGGCCTGAAAACCCTGTGGGGAGAGCCATTACCTGCACCTGCACCTGCACCTGTTCCTGCAGGAAACCTTGAGCCACCTCAGGAACCACCACCCATGCAGGGAGAACCATCACCTGCACCAACTCCTGCAGGAGATTCAGAACCATCACCTCGACATGTACCTGCTTCTGCAGGAAACTTGGAGACAGCTTAGGACCCACAATTCCTGCAAGGAGAACCACTACATGTATGAGTCTCTGAAGGAGATACAGAGCCAACTCAGCACCTGCCATCCCTGGAGGAAGAATCATCACTTCTACCTGCACCTGCTTCTGCAGGAGACCTGGAGCCAGCTCAGCACCTGCCACCCCAGGAGGGAGATTCATCACCTGCACCTGTACTTGCTCCTTCAGAGGACCTGGAGCCAGCTCAGGACCTACAATAGTTGCAAGGAGAACCATCACTTGCATGAGTCCCTGAAGGAGAGACAGCCAGTTAAGGACCTGGCACTGCTGTGGGGAGAGCCATTACCTGCACTGGCACCTGTTCCTGCAGGAAACCTCGAGCCAGCTCATAATTGACCATCTCTGCAGGGAGAACCATCACTTGCACCAGCTCCTGCAGGAGATCCAGAATCATCACCTCCACCTGCACCAGCACTGCAGGAAACCTGGAGCCAGCTCAGGACCCACTATCCCTGCGAGGGGATCTATGACCTTCATGAGTCCCAGAAGAGACAGAAAGCCAACGCAGGATCTGTCACCCCTGGAAAAAATCATCACTTGCATCTTCACTTGCTCCTGCAGGGGAACTGGATCCAGCTCATAACCTCCCACCCATGGAGGGAGATTCATCACCTGCACGTGCAGCTGCACGTGCTCCTGCAGGAGACCTGGACCCAGCTCATCACGTGCCATATCTTGAGGGAGATTCATCCCCTGTGCCCTCACCTGCTCCTGCAAGAGAGCTGAAGCCAGCTCAGTACCCACAATCCTTGCAACAGGAACCATCACCTGCACAAGTCTGTGAAGGAGACACAGAGCCAGTTTAGAATCTGCCACCCCTGGAGAGAGATTCATCACTGGCGCCTGCACCTGCTTCTGCAGGAGACCTGGACCCAACCCTGGACCTACAATCCCTGCAAGAACCATCACCTACACAAGTTACTGAAGGAGAGACAGAGCCAGCTCAGGACCTCACACCCCTGGAGGAAGAATCATCACTTCCACCTGCATCTGCTTCTGCAGGACACCTGGAGCAAGCCTAGCACCTGCCACCCCTGGAGGGAGATTCATCACCTGCACCTGAACCTGCTCCTGCAAGGGACCTGGCAGCAGCTCAGAACCTGCCACGATGGAGGGAGATTCATCACCCTCAGGAGCACCTGCACCTACTCCTGCAGGATCCCTGGACCCAGCTCATCACCTGAAACATCTGGAGGGAGATTCACCACCTGTGCCTTCACCTGCTCCTTCAGGAGACCTGAAGCCAGCTCAGTACCCACAATCCTTGTAATGGGAACCATCACCTGCACAAGTCCCTGAAGGAGACACAGAGCCAGTTCAGAACCTGCCACCCCTGGAGAGAGATTCCCCACTGGCGCCTGCACCTGATCCTGCAGGAGGCCTGTAGACAATCCCGGACCCACATCTATGCAAGAACCATCACCTGCACAAGGTACTGAAGGAGACACACAGCCAGTTCAGAACCTCACAATCCTAGAGGAAGAATCATCACTTGTCCTTGCACCTGCTCCTGCTGGGGACCTGGAGGCCAGCGCAGAACCTGCCACCACAGAAGGGAGATTCATGACCTGCACCTGCACTGCCTACTGAATGAGACCTGGAGCCAGCACAAGACTTGTCAACTCGGGAGGAAAAATTATCATCTGCACTAGCACCTGCTCCTGCCAGAGAACTGGAGCCAGCTCCAGACCTGCCACCCCTACAGTGAGATTCATCACCTACACCTGTACCTGCTCCTGCAGGAGACCTGCAGCCACCTCAGGAACCACCATCCCTGCAGGGAGAACCATCACCTGCACAAGCTCCTCCAGGAGATCCCAAACCATCTTCTCCACCTGCACCTGCTTCTGCAGGAAACTTGGAGCCAGCCCAGGATCCAAAATCTCTGCAAGGAGAACCATTACCTGCACGAGACCCTGACAGAGACACAGAGCCATTTCAGGACTTCAGATCCCTGGAGGAAGAATCATCACCTGCACCTGTACCAGCTCCTGCAGGGGACCTGGAACCAGGTCAGAACTGGCCACAGTTCTGGCCACAGGAGGGAGACTCATGACCTGTACCTGCGCTGGCTCCTGCAGGAGACATGGAGCCAGCTAGGACCTGTCACATCTGGAGGGAGATTCATCACCTGTGCTTTTACCTGCTCCTGCAGGAGACCTGGAGCCAGCTCAGAACCCACAGTCCTTTCAACGGGAACCATCAGCTGCACAAGTCCCTGAAGGAGACACAGAGCCAGTTCATAACCTGCCACCCTGGGAGAGAGTGTCATCACTTGAGCCTGCACCTGCTCCTACAGGAGACCTTGACCCAGCTCAGGACTCACAATAGCTGCAAGGAGAACCATCACCTGCATGAGTCACAGAAGGAGACACAGCCAGTTCAGGGCCTGGCATCCCTATGGGGAGAGCCATCACCTGCATCTGCAACAGTGGCTGCAGGAAACCTCGAGCCAGCTCAGGACCCACCATCTCTGCAGGGAGAACTATCAGCTGCACCAACTCCTGCAGGAGATACAGAACCATCACCCCCACCCGTACCTGCTTCTGCAGGAAATGTGGAGGCAGTTTAGGACCCACAAACCCTGCAAGAAGAACCATTACCTGCACGAGTCTCTGAAGGAGACAGAGCTAACTCAGGACCTGCCACCCCGGGAGACAGAACCGTCACTTCCACCTGCACCGGCTTCTGCAGGAGACCTGGAGCCAGCTCAGGACCTGTCACTTCTGGAGGGAGATTCTTCACCTATACCTGCTCCTGCAGGGGACCTGGAGCTAGCTCAGGACCCACAATCCACGCAAGGAGAACCATCACCTGCATGAGTCCCTGGAGGAGAGACCATGACAGTTCAGGATTTTCCACCGCTGCAAGAAGAATCATGAGATGCACCTGCAACTGCTCCTGCAGGAGACCTGGAGCCAGCTCAGAACCTGCCAGCCCAGGAGGAAGATTCATGACCAGGGGCATTTGCACTTGCTCCTGCAGGAGTCCTAGAGCCAACTCAGGACCTGACACCCCTGTCGAGACAGCCATTACCTGCACCGAACCAGTTCCTGCAGGAAACCTTGAGCCAGCTCAGGACCCACCATCTCTGCAGGGAGAACGATCACCTGCACCAGCTCCTGCAGGAGATCCAGAATCATCACCTCCACCTGTACCTGCTTCTGCAGGAAACTTGGAGACAGCTTAGGACCCACAATCCCTGCAAGCAGAACCATTACCTGCACGAGTCTCTGAAGGAGACACACAGCTAACTCAGGACTTGCCACTCCTGTAGGAACAATCATCATCTGCACCAGCACCTGCTCCTGCTGGAGACCTGGAGCCAGCTCAGCACCTGCCACCCCTAAGGGAGATTTATCACCTGCACCTGCCCCAGCTCCTGCAGGAGACCTGGAGGCAGCCCAGGACCAAGAATGGCTGCAGGAGAAACCATCACTTGCATGAGTCCCTGAAGGGGACACAGCCAGTTCTGGACCTGACACTGCTGTTGGTAGAGCCATTACTTGCACTGGCACTTTTTCCTGCAGGAAACCTCAAGGCAGCTCATAATTGACCATCCCTGCAGGTAGAACCATCAACTGCACCAGTTCCTGCAGGAGATCCAGAATCATCACCTCCACCTGCATCTGCTGCTGCAGGAATCCTGGAGCCAGCTCAGGACCCATAATCCCAGCAAGGAGATCTATCACCTACAAGAGTCTCAGAAGAGATAGAGAGCCAACTAGGACCTGCCACCCCTGGAGGATAAATCCTCACTTGCATCTGCACTCACTCCTGCAGGAGACCTGGAGCCAGCTCAGAACCTGCCACATCTGGAAGGAGCTTCAGTACCTGTGCTTTCACCTGCTACTGGAGGAGATCTGGAGCCAGCTCATCACCTCCCACATCTGGAGGGAGATTCATCACCAGTGCCTTCAACTGCTCCTGCAGAAGACCTGGAGCCAGCTCAGTAACCAAAGTCCTTGCAATGGGAACCATCACCTGCAAAAGTCCCTGAAGGAGACACAGAGCCAGTTCAGAATCTGCCACCTCTGGAGAGAGATTAATTACCTTCACCTGCACCTGCTCCTACAGGAGACCTGGGGCCAACCCTGGAGCCACAATCCCTGAAAGAACCATCACCTGCAAGAGTTACTGAAGGAGACAGAGAGCCAGTTCAGGACCTCACACCCCTGGAGGAAGAATCATCTCTTGTCCCTGCACCTGCTCCTGCTGGGGACTTGGAGCCAGCTCATAATCTGCCACCACAGGAGGGAGGTTCATGAACTGCACCTGCACTGGCTACTGAAGGAGACCTGGAGCCAGCTCAGGACCTGCCATCCCTGGAGGAAGAATCATCGTCTGCACCTTCACCTGCTCCTGCAGGAGACTTAGAGCCAGCTCAGAACCCACAATCCTTGCAACGGGAACCATCACCTGCACAAGTCCCTGAAGCAGACACAGAGCCAGTTCAGAATCTGCCACCCCTGGAGAGAGATTCCCCACTGGCGCCTGTACCTGGTCCTGCAGGGACCTGGAGCCAGCTCAGGACCCATGATAGCTGCAAGGAGAACCATCACATACATGAGTCGCAGAAGGAGACACAGCTAGTTCAGGGTCTGATACCCTGTGGGGAGAGCCATTACAGCAGGAAACCTCGAGCCACCTCAGGACCCATCATCTCTGCAGGGAGAAGCATCACCTGCACCAACTCCTGCAGGAGATCCAGAACCATCATCTCCATCTATACCTGCTTCTGCAGGAATCTTGGAGACAGTTTAGGACCCACAATCCCTGCAAGAAGAACCATTACCTGCACGAGTCTCTGAAGGAGACAGAGTCAACTCAGCACCTGCCACCCCTGGAGGAAAAACCATCACTTCCACCTGCACTCACTCCTGCAGGGGACCTGGAGCCAGCTCAGGACCTGTTACCCCTGGAGGGAGATTCTTCACCTGTACCTGTACCTGCTCCTGCAGGGAATCTGGAGCCAGCTCAGCACCTGCCACCCTTGGAGGGAGATTCATCACCTGTACCTGCACCTGCTCCTTCAGGGGACCTGGATCCAGCACAGGACCCACAATCCCTGCAAGGAGAACCATCAAACAGTCCCTGCATGAGTCCCTGGAGGAGACACAGTGCCAGTTCAGGACTTGCCACCCATGAAGGAAGAATCACCACCTGCACCTGCACCTGCTCCTGCAGGAAACCTGGAGCCAGCTCAGAACCTGCCACACCTGCAGGGAGACCCATTAACTGCACCTGCACATCCTCCTGCAGTGGAACTGGAGCCAGCGCAGGACCCACAGTCCCTACAATGAGAATCAGCATGTGCATGACTCCCTGGAGGACACACAGGGTCAATTCGGGACATGGCACCCTTGGAGGAAGAATCATCACCCGCACCTCCATCTGATCCTGCAGGGGAGTGAGGCCAGCTCAGCACCTGCCTCCCCTTGAGGGACATTCATCACCTGCATCAGCACCTGCTCCTGCAGAAGACCTGGATTCAGCTCAGTACCCAAAACCACTGCAATGAGAACCCTCACCTGCACAAGTCCCTGAATGTGACAGAGCCAGTTCAGGACCTCACACCCCAGGAGGAAGAATCTTTTCCTGCACCTGCATCTGCTCCTGCAGTGGACCTGGAGCCAGCGCAGAACCTGCCACCTCTGGAGGGAGATACATCCTCTGCACCTGCAACTGCCCATGCAGAAGTCCTGCAGCCAGCTCAGGACCCACCATCTCTGCAAGGAGAACTATCATCTGCACCAACTCCTGCAGGAGATCCAGAACCATCACATCCACCTGTACCTGCTTCTGCAGGAAACTTGGAGCCAGTTTAGGACCCACAATCCGTGCAAGCAGAACCATTACCTGCATGAGTCTCTGAAGGAGACACAGAGCCAACTCAGGACCTGCCATCCCTGGAGGAAGAACCATCACTTCCACTTGCTCCTGCTTCTGCAGGAGACCTGAATCCAGCTCAGCACCTGCCACCCATGGAGGGAGACGCATGACCTGCACCTGCACCTGCTCCTGCAAGAGACCTCGAGCCAACTCAGGACCCACCATCTCTGCAGGGAGAACCATCACCTGCACCAACTCCTGCAGCAGATCCAGAACCACCAGGTCCAGCTTCACCCGCTTCTGCATGAAACATGCAGCCAGTTTAGGACCCACATTCCCTGCAAGCAGAACTGTCAAATGCACAAGTCCCTGCAGGAGACAGAGAGCCATCTCAGGACCTGCCGCCCCTGGAGGAAGAATCATCACCTGTACCTGCACCTGCTCCTACAGGCGACCTGGAACCAGCTCAGGACCCACCATCTCTGCAGTGAGAACCATCACCTGCCCAGCTCCTGCAGAAGACCCAGAACCATCACATTCACTTGCACCTGATTTTGCAGGACACTTGTAGCCAGCTCAGGACGCACCATCCCTGCAGGGAGAGCCTGCTTTGGAACCTCCCTTATCACCAGCTACCTAACCACACCTTCAACCCGCTCCCACACCACTGTTTTTGTTTACTTTATCGATATTGTTTTTTGTATTGTATTTAAGTTTAATACCTTTAACGTAAATTTAAAAAAAATTATCTTAGCATTTTAAATTGATTTATGAGCGTTAAGTAAATTCTTAACACTGTGCAATCGTCACTACTGCCTGGTTGCAGAATATTTCATTCTCTGAGAGGAAACCTTGTTCCAAAAGCACTCACTCCCCATTCCTCCCTCCCTCAGACTCTGGCAATCTTGAATCTGTTTTCTGTCTCTGTTTTTTTTTTTTTTTTTTTTTTTTTTTACCTATTCTGCATGTTTCCTATTAATGGAATCCTGCAATAGGTGCTTTTTGTGTCTGCCCGTATATTTTCAGAGGGACTGATAGATTTTTCTTTTCTGTTTTTATATGAAATAGCATTTTTGTTATTTGATAGGAAAATCTCAGATGGATTAAGGACATATAAAATGATTCCCTTTCAGTAAATGTGTGCAAAATCTTGGGGTACAGACCGCTGTTCTAAGTGTGACACCAGAACCAGAAGCCAGACATTAAATGCATGGCTCTCCCTGTGGCCAAAACAAGAAAAATGTCGAAAGCTGGAAAGACAAACCACAAACTGAAAAGCATTCCTCCTAATGCAAGGCCAGGGAAAGGTTTAACATCCTTGTGGTCCAAAAATCTCTCAAAAGTCAATGTTTTAAAAAGAGACAAAGACCAAACACATTCAATTCCAATGAGATCCGAAACACAGGGGCAGTAGGTGTCAGAGATGCTCGACCTCCCCGATGAGGACATGCACAAATGTCAACACTGTGGAGAGAGCACTGGTCCCCATCAGACTGACAGGTTTCCAGTCTGGTGACAACCAGCCCTGGTGACAATGTAAGGAGAGGCCCCAGCAGACCCTTAGAGAAAAGTGTGAAAAGACACTCCTCTCTGGAGAACAGCGTGCAGGACCCATCACAGTTCCCCAGGTGCACACCTGTGCTGGCAGCGCTGATCCCAGGAGTTTATCCCACAGAAATACTTATACAGTGTGTGCACATGTGTGTCTCCAGCTGTGGGTGTCGGGCAGGGAGGACTCTGGGGTGTGTGCTCTTCCAGAGCCTGATTTGTCCAGGGGTGGACACTGCCACTGCCAGTCCTCTTCCTTCTTTGTATCTTCTGTGTCCCAGCATCAGAAATTATGAAGACCTGTGCTTGGAACATGGGCCATTTCCAGTTTTTAGCTCTCTGAATCATGCTGAAGGGAACATCTGCATCCACAAGTCTCTATTTATTTAGGACATAATCCATGAAGTTGATTTTATGGGTCAAAATATATACAGTTTTTAAGGTCTTGGCCATAGTTTTCAACATCAGATGTCTCTTTGTCAACTTTGACCCTTGTTGGGGAAAGCGGGTGTGTGGAGACCCTGGGGCTTAGACCTCAGTGATGGAAGGAGGAGGAGGAGCTTGGAGTGGAGGTGCTCAAGGTACCTGGGAATTTCCTGCCTCGCACAAAATGTCCTCTCCCTCGGCCCCAAACCTGGCCCCATCCATAATGGTGATGTCATGGGCTAGTTCTCTAGCTGGTGCTAGAGCTGGCTTTAGTTCAAAAGATGGCTCTGATCCTAGAACTGGCACTGGAGCTGAAGCTGGAGCTGGGTTAATCTATGGAGCTGATGCAAGAGCCAGTGGTGGAGTTGGCTCTAGCTCTATAGCTGGCACTAGCTCTAGCTCTGGGGAAGGTGCTACAGCTGGATCTACCGCCAGAGATAGTCTAGACCTTATTCTGCAGTTTGATATAGCTCTTGAGCCTGCTCTAACTCTGGCAATGGAGCTGGTGATAGAGCTATTGCTGTAGGTGGCTTTGGTTCTGGAGCTGGCACTGGCTCTAGTTCTGAAGCTGACACTGAAGCTGGCTCTGACTCCTGAGTGGGTGCCGGAGTGGCTTTACCTTGTGCTAGAGTTAGTGATGCATCTAGCTGTGGAACTGGTGCAGGAGCTGTCCCTGGTGTGAGATCTGGTGCTGGAGCTGGCTCTGGCTTTAGAGTTCACTCTAACTCTGGTTATGGTGCTAGACATGGTTCTTGTGACTCTAGCTGTATAGCCAGTCCTAGCTCTAGCTCTGTAACTGGTACCAAGGCTGGTGGTGGAGACATCTGCAGCTCCTGCGCTGGCTCCACCTCTGGAATTGGTGTCAGGGAAGATTCCAGCACTAGAGCAGGCACAGTGTCTGGCAGGGGCATTGGTGACAGAGCTACCTCTATCTTGGAAATTGGTGGTAGAGCTGGTAACTCAGCATGATCTAGCTCTGATGTTGGTGCTAGAGCTGTTGCTGGAGCTGGTTCTTTCTCTTCAGCCAGCTTTGGCTCTAAGTCTGCTACTGGTACCCAAGCAAGCTCTTGCTCTGGAGCTGGTGCAGGAGCTGGCACTTGTGGAGGCTCTAGCTCTGAAGCTGGTACTAGAGCTGTCGCTGGAACAGGCTCTAGCTCTGAACTTGGTGCTGACTCTAGCTCAGGACCTGGTGCCAGAAATGGCTCTAACTCTGGAACCAATGCTAGAGCTGGTGCTGGAGCTGGCTCTTCCTCGGAACCTGGCACTGGCTTTAAACTGGCTTCAAGCTGGTTCTCACTCTAGAAGTATCACTGGGGCTTGTTCAGGAGTTGGTGATAGATGTGCCCATGTCTCTGGAATTGGTGCTACAGATAGTGTTCAAGCCAGCTCTAGCTGATGGAAGAACACAAACCCTGACCCTGGAACTAGCACTGGAGCTGAAGCTGGAGCTGGCTATATCTCAGGAGTTGACGTGGGTGTTGGAGCTGGGATCGGCTCTAGCTGTGGAGTTGGCTTGAACTCTGGTGCTAGAGCTGTTGGTAGAGCTGATGTTGGAGCTGGCTCTGGTTATAGAGCCAATGCTGGCTCTAGTTCTGTAGCTGATAATAGAACTGGCTCCAGCAGTGGATCGGGTGCTGAAGCTGGTGCTGAAATTGGCTCTGACTCTGGAGCTGGCTTCAGAGATCATTCAAGCTCTTGAGGTGGTGCTGAAGCTGATGATGGAGATAGCCTTAGCATTTGACCTTTGCTGGAGTTGGCTCTAGATCTTGAGCTGGCACTGGAGATTTCTCTAGCTTTGGAGCTGGTGCTTCAGGTAGTTCTGGCACTGACACTATCTCCACAGATGGCTCTAACTGTAGAGTTGCATGTAGGTTTATTGTGTTGCCAGAGCTGGTGCTGGAGCAGGCTTTAGTTCAGTTCCTATCATTATCTGTTACTCTGGAATTTGTGTTGTGTCTGATTCAAACTCTAGAGCTGGTGCTAGAGCTGGTGCTGGAGCTGCCAAATAAGTTGATGACAGAGCTGCCTCTGTCTCTGCAGTTGGCGATAGAGCTGGTGTTGAAGCTGGTTCTAGCCCTGAAGCTGGTGCTAGAGCTAGTTCTGGAGCTGGTGTAGTTCTAGGGCTGATGTCGGAACTAGTTCTAGCTCTAGAGTTGATACTAGATCTAGTGATAGAGCTGGCTCTAATTCTGCAACTGGCACTGGCTCTAAATCTGGAAGTGGCACTGGAGCTGCCAGCTCTGGAACTGTTGCAAGATCTGGAACTGAAGTTAGCCCTAGCTCTTGGCTGGTACTACATCTAGCTCTTGGGCTTGTGTCAGATATGCATCTCATTCCAGATTTGGTATAGACTGGTGCGAGGTCTGGCACTGAAGGTGGTGTTAGCTTGGAGTTGGAGGTCGACCTGGCACTGGAGCTGGCACTAGCTCTGGAGCTGGCACTGGTGCTGCAAGAGGCAAAAGTTCACCAACATGACTGCCTTTCCATGTGCCTTTCCAAAGATAGAAAACACTCCACTCCCTTGCAGAGAAGCCTCAACCCAAGAACCCCACTGCAGGAAGTCTTCCAAGACTGCAGACTGTGTATGTATATCGAACAAATTTCTTTTCTTCTCTTTCTTATCTTCTTGTCATATAAAATAACATATAAAATAAGATGTGTCAATAATAGTTAACTTCACATTGTACTATTTAAATTACAGTATGTATATCAAGGAAAAGAGTGAACATCACCCAAGAACTTTGCATCCTCCTTGGGAGAGTATTCGTATGTTCTGAGTTGTACACAGGATAGCTGTACCATGTTAGGAAGAATAATGACTTTCTTCTGTCTTTATTTGGAGATTAAATACAGCTAAAGGAGATGTGAGTGGGCGCCAAGTTGAGGGAGCATGGGCTGTGATGGTTAGTCTTACATGTGAACCTGACCAGGCCATAGTATGCAGTTATTTAATCAAACTGGATATTTAATCACATGTTGCTGTGAAGGTATTTTGTAAATGTGGTTAACACATACAATTAGTTGACTTTAAGTAAAGGAGATTACTGTCAACCATGTGGGTGGGCCTCATGAGTCGAAGGCCTTAAGAGCAAAAACTGAGTTTTCCCAAAGAAGAAAATCCGCCTCAAGACTACAGCATCTAGACACCTGCCTGAGTTTCTAGTCTGCAAGCCTGGCCTACAGATTTGGAACTTGCCAGCCCACAAGATCATACGAGCAATATATTAAAATCAATCTTTCTCTGCACATACAAATACACACATCTGTGTGTGTGTATGTGCATGCGCACGCACGCGCAGGTGTATGTATCCTATTGGTTGCTTTCTGGAGAATCCCGATGAACACAATGCTAATACCTTTGTTCTTTCCATTTTCACTTTAGAATCACTGTTATTTAAGGGCCTTAGGAACTCAGTGCCATAGATAGTTTGCAGATGAAGTGTCCGTCCAATCTAGACCTCATACTGCATGTTGGGCTCTGCCGGCACTGCCCAGGAATTCTGAGAAAAGCCTAGCTGACACTTTCCTGGCTGCAGACACACAAATGACCCCAAAGGCCTCTTACCTGTAACAGCCCGAGATGTGGAACAGAATGCTCACCCTCGTGAGGCCGGCTGACAACATGGTCAGCACCCAGACTCCTGGAAGAGAAAAGCAATACACGAGGCCTCAGAAAATTAACCAGAAACAGTATTTCCAGAATGTGGACTTCCACACCAGGAAGGTCTGTACAGAGTATGTCATATTTCCTTTAACACTTTTCTTGGGTAAGTCAAATTTTTGCCTATTTATTGTTACCTTTTAGCACACACACTTGATATATGCTCTTTCCTGCACAATCCTCTCCCTTAATGCTAAATGTTTTCACTCTACAGTCAGTAAAGGGAAGGGAATATGATGGCATGTGCATGTCAGAGGGAGCCACCACCCTTGGAAATCATCATTAATATGTGAATTTCTGTCATTACTTGTTTGGAGTGGGGCCCACCCCCAGTTACACAGCAGCCAGGGCAAGGGTAACTGGGATCAAGAGGTCTAGACTATTCATTCAACGATCTTTCAGCAAGTATTTAATATCCGGATTCTATTTGCTTGCAGAGAGGTTCTGTGTGTTTGTGTGAGGGAGAAAGACAGAGGAAGAGGGAAAGGAAGATGATTCTACGGTTTAAAAGCAGCTGTAAAAGCTGATTCCCACTAAGTGCAGAAAAATCATTTGGCAAAATCTAACACCATTTCATGAAACTCAAGAAAGTAGAACCAGAAGAGAACTCCCTGAGCCTGGTAAAGGGCATTTGTGAACAATCCACAGCTCACATATGTCATACTTAATGGAGAAATACTGGAAGCTCTGCAATGGCCACTCTTGCCAATTCTATTCTACATTTTACTGGAGATTTTAGCCATGTCACTTAGGCAAGAAAATGAAATAAAAGGCATCTAGATTAGAGGATATGAAGTAAAACTATCTCTATTTGCAAATGACACGACCATGTATACAGGAAATCACAGAGAATACGTGGAAAAGCTATTGGAATTGAGAAACAAGATTAGCAAGGTTGCAGGATACAAGATAAATAAAAAAAAAAAATCAGTTGCATGCGAATATAAATTGGTGCAGCCACTATGGAAAGAAGTATGGAGGTTCCTCAAAAAATTAAAAATAGAACCAGCATATGATCCACCAACTCGACTTCTGAGTATTTACCCAAATGGAAACAAAAACACTAACACAAAAAGATACCTGCACCTCCCTGTTCATTGCAGCATTATTGACAACAGCAAAGACGTGGAAGCAACCTAAGTGTCCATTGATGGATGGATGGGGAAAGAAGATTTGGTATATATATATATAAAATGGAATATTATTCAGCCATAAAAAGAAGGAAATCCTGCCATTTGCAACAACATAGATGGACCTTGAGGACACTATGCTAAGTGAAATAAGTCAGACAGAAAAAGACAAAGACCATATGATCTCATTTAAATATGGAATCTAAAATTTAAAAAAATCTGAGCTCACAGATATAGAGAACAAATTGATGGTTGGGGAGGTGGAGGTTGGGCAAATGAATGAAGGGGGTCAAAAGGTACAAACTTCCAGTTATAAAATAAATAAGTCCCAAGAATGTAATGTACAGCATGCTGACTACAGTTAGCAATACCATATTGTATATTTGAGAGATGCTAAGAGAGTAGATTTTAAAAGTTCTTACGCAAGAAAAAAATTTTGTAACTATGTGAGGTGATGCATGTTAACTAGACTTATTGTGGTGATCTTTGGCAACATATACATATATAGAATCATTATGTTATACACCTTAAACTAATATAATATTATACACCAATTTAAAAATCAATTTTATTTCTATATACTAGCAATGAAAAATCTGACAATGAAAAATAAGTTAATTCACAATAGCATCCAAAACAATAAAATAATTAGGAATAAAGTTAGCATAAGAAGTACACGATTTGTACATGAAAGCTACAAAACATTATTGAAAGCAATTAATGAAGATCAAAATAAATGGAAAGACATCCCATATTCAGGGATCAGAAGACATTATACTATTAAGATGGCAACACTCCACAAATAGAACTACAGATTCAATGCAATCCCAAGCAAAATCCCAGCTGCCTTCTTTTGCAGAAACTGACAAGCCAATGCTAAAATTCATATGGAAATGCAAGGGAGCCAGAAGAGCCAAAACAATCTGAATTCAAAACTAAATTTCAAAACTTATTACTGATTATTACTTACTACCTGATTTCAAAACTTATTACAAAGCTACAATAATGAAGACAGTGTGGTACTGTTACAAAAAATAGACATACAGATCAATGGAATAGAATTGAGAGTCCAGAAACAAACCTACACATTTACAGTCAATTGATTTTTGATGAGTGACAAGACAATTCAATGGGGAAAGAATAGTGTTGTCAACAAATGGTATTGAGATGACTGGATATTCACATGCAAAGAAAGAAGTTGGACTCCTTCCTCACAGCACTTACAAAAATGAACTCAAAATAGATCCAACAGCTAAATATGAGATAAAACTATTAAACTCTTAAAATAAAATATATAGGAATGAAACTTTTGACTTTGAGTTGGGCAATGGTTTCATAAATAAATTGGACTTCATCTTCATCAACATTAAAAATATGTGCGTATCAAAAAACAGTACTAAGAAAGTGAGAAGAACATCTGCTGAACGGGACAAAATACCAGCTCTTCATATATATAATAAGAGACTTGCATGTAGAATGAATATTGAATGTTTACAACTCAATAATAAGGAAACTAATAACCCACTTCAAAAAATTGGACATTTTTTAATGAGCAGACATTTCTCCAAATAAGATATACAAGTGGCCAATAAACACATGAAAAATGCTCAACATCATTATTTAGGAAGAAAATGCAATCAAAACCACAATCAATGAGATATCACTTCCCATCCACTAGGATAATCGTAATTAAAAGGATAGATATTAAGATGTGTTGGCAAGGATACGGAGAAATTAGAATGCTCATACATTGCTGGCAGAAATAAAAAACGGAAAATAGTCTGGCAATTCTTCAAAATTTAGACATAGAGTTTTCATATGATCTAGCAATTCCACTCCAGGTGTGTACCCAATAGAAATGAAAACATGAAAGCTTGTACATGAATGATCATAGCATCATTATTCATAATACCCAAAGGTGGAAACAACTCAAATATCCTTCAACTGATGAATGGATAAATAAAATATGGTATTTCTATACAATAGAAAATTATTTGGCATAAAACGGAATGAATTACTGATACACTACAAACAAGGATGAACCTTGAAAACATGATATATTAAAGGAGTTGTCACAAAAGAACACATATTGTATTATTCTGTGTATATGAAAGGTCCAAAATAGGCAAATAGAGAGAGATAAAAAGTAGATGAGTGGTTGTTTAGGGCTGTGGAGATAGGGCGAGTGGCGAGGGACTGCTAATGGGTCCACGGTTTCATTCTGAGGCGATGAAAATGTTCTACTATTGTGGTGATGGTTGCACAACTCTGTGAATATACTACAAACCATTGAACTGTATACTTTAAATGGGTGGATTACATGGCATGAGAGCCATATCACAATAAATCTGTTTTAAAAAATAAAAAGGACGGCAATTTGTTTCCTTTCAACTTTGAGATGTGTCTTTGTCCCAGGAGAAGCAGGACTAGGCACTTGCTATAGCCCCAAGCCCCAACCAACCCGAAGGATATAGGTCACAACCCCACAAATCGCACCCCAACAAAACCCACCCCCAGCGAAATGGGGGAAGACGACCTCGGAAGGAAAGGATGGGGGATGCCAGCCACAGGAAGAGGGGGTGCAGAGTTGCTCCAGCCAGCAGCATGGGCGTGAGCAACCCTAACCTTAATCTTCACACTGATGAAATTTTACCTTGAATTTACGCCTTGATCTTCCCAAGGTGAAGCACGTGCAGCTTAGAGTGTCTCTCTTGGCAGGAGGGTAGCTGGCAGAGGACAGAGTGGAAGGTTTATCTTTTGATTTTCAAAGCAGCTATTCCATGTGCGAAATACATCAAAGGGGAGAAAACATGAGTGTACACGGGGATATCTTCACCACAATTCAATCGGACCAAGACACTGAGATTTGCTTAGAAAACTTGCCCAGAACAGGGCAGGATTTTAAAAAACAGGACTTGGAATTAGTGAGCATTATTGAGAGTGACTCATTGGGTACGATATTCAGGGACTCATCAGGTTGAACACAAATCCTCCTGAAAGACCAATGAAAAGTGTTCAAGGTCAACGATGAACTCTGGTGATACAGAAGGAGCAGGACCTGCGCAGGGAGCACGGAAAGGGGAACTTTTCATGACACACAGGTGTGAAAGAGTTTCACTCAAATCATTCATCTTAGAGTTGGGTCCCTCTAGTTTTTATATTTACTAGCTTATGACTCTTCAGGGAAAAAACTATTTGCATCACCTGTTTCATGGCTTCAGGAACATTTTTAAGTTAAAGCTATCAGCTGTCAGAACTGCAAGAATTTCTGGAGACCATTTAGGTCCACCATCCTAGCCCCATTTTACAGATGAAGTAACTGAGGCCCAGACAGGGAGCCTGACTGGTCCAAGCACACACTGGAAGTTTCTCTGACATCTGGTCCAGGGCTCTTTCTCATCGGGGAACCGTGAAAAACTCTCCTCCCTATACCAAAAATGGGCTGATCATTAGAATAAGACACTTTCAAAGAAAGCTGCCTTTTATACTATGCAGTGACCCTCAAACAAAATTTGAAGGATATCAATAACTTTTTATATCACTTTAAAGAAAAGCCAAGGTTTGCTGTTTTCTTTTTCCCAAAGGGTAAAATATAGGATCATTTTAGTTCTTTCCCCATCACAGAAACAAAATAGGCTACCAGACATGAGAAAACTCTAGGGCAAGTTGCCATTTTCAGGTCATTCCCACATAGATTTGAACAAAATGATTTAAGTCCTGACCCCTTCATCCTTATAGTCAACCCAGAATAAATGCATCAACTCACCCTACATGAGGCATAAATGAGCCAAAACACTTCTGTCTCCTTGGCCAGGCAGCATCAACCTTCACTACAGCTGTGCTCCTGTGAAGACAGCGGGCGGGCACAGTGGTGCTGAGATGGTGCTGCCTTTGGAGACAGGGATGGGCTCCCTCACCTGCAGGCTGACTGGGGTCAGGGTTCCGCCTCTTTCACGGAAGGAGCTCGTCCCTCCATACAAGAACAAGAACAAGCAGACCTCCGCAACAAAGGACTGGGACGCAGAGCAAAGGGTTCTCCTTCCCCTGAGTCCAGCCCAGAGGGAGAACGAAAGGCGCGTCTCTCTCGGGCTCATAGGCCAGTCTCTCCTGGCTCTGGAACCTCTTCTGAAACTGCCTCTGGGCACTGGCTGCACCGAGATGCAGGGGCTGGGAGTTCTGGGGAGACGGGAATCTCCCACACTCTGTTTTCCACCCCACAGCGCGCACCACCAGGCCGCACACCTCAGGATACAGGGATTCTTCCAACGCCCAGCCAACGTCGGGGTCACGGAGCAGTTGGCGAGGACAGGGCCCTTGCGACCAGCCCAGCCGTAGCTGTTGGGGTTGCGCATGCGCGCGGCGCGGCGGATCACACGCACGCGCTGTCCGCGGTCCTCGTGTGCGTAACCGGCCGCGGACCCAAGGCCCGGCCGCCCCGCGCCTCCACCCGCGTACGCCCGTTGGAGGGAGACTCGTGCACCCCCGAGAGCGTCCTTGCCAGACTCACGTCTGGGGGAGAGCCCAGGCCTCATCCTGCCTGAGCTAGGATCATGCAGTTCCAGACCAGCCTCTCAGGGGACAGGTGGCAAACTGAAGCCGGGAGAGACAGGAACCTGCCCCGGGGCCCACAACATGGGCAGAGTCCAGAGAAGAAATAAAGGCTCTTCCTGTTTGGATCCCGGCTTAAGTGTTTTCATTCACTCATTCATTCACCCACTCATTCATTCATTCCTCCATTCACTCATTCCTTCACTCATTCAATTTTTCACTCACTCATTAATTCACTCATTTGCTCATACCTTCACTCACTCACCTATTCAATCACTTACTCATTCCTTCACTCATTCACTGATTCACTCATTCCTTCCCTCATTCACTCACTCATTAATTCATCACTCTTTCATTCACTTACTAGTTTATTCAACGTTCAGACAATAGCCTCTGGTCTCTGCTCTGTGCCCAACGCTGTGACTTCACTGGTGAGCACTGCAGGACATGGTCGCTGCCCACTTGGGGCTCACGTCCATTGTGTGGTGTGAAAGAGGGTGGTCCCTGGGGTTAGCAGGGGCAATGAGCACCAGGAATCCACTTCTGAAAATAGAGACCAGTCATGCAAAGAAAACAATGGAGAAAACCCATGCTTGGCACTTCATCTGGAAAAATAAAATAATTAAAAGGTATGAAAAATAAATATATCCTATATTTAACAAAATGTGGGTTATAATTATAAGTAAGGGCTGATTCCTAGAACCAACAAGGCATAAATCCAGAGTGGACTGGGTATTTGTGACACAATTTTTCTGACCAATAATAGCACTTCAGCAAACACCTTGCAGGGCCTCACAATTTTCCTAAGGCCTCTTTGATCCTCCAACACTTGAATCTTTCTCCTTGCAAGCCTCTCTCCTGTCCCCCTTATTGTCTAATTTCTCTTCTTTGACTGTTCAGGGCCGACCTGCGCCAGGGCCACACTTGTCAGTGACTTTCCATGTTGTTTGGACAGGCTGCCCGCATTCCTCCCTCAGCCCTGTGAACTCCTGTTTCTTTGGCAAGGTTGGCATTTTCACTTGGCAATCGCTTGGCATCTTTCTCTGCAGTGGTTTGCATCTTCACGTACTGTGTCTCCTCTGATGACTCCATGAAGGCAAACTTTTGTCCCCATCTTACCGGTGAGTAAGCTCAAGTCCAGAAGATTGGATGACCTGCTTAAAGTCACAGCCAGTATGGAGCCTCAGCAGAGTTTGCGTCCCCAGAGCAGACGAGGACTTTGGGACAAGTCTAACAGTAAGAGTCTGCGGTGTTTTTGCCCAGGGCAGCTCAGTGAGATGCCTGTATGAAGGGGGAGCAAGTCTGAAGGGGGTGGCTTCACTGTCAGAGGCTTCCTACTTGACTTCTGCACAAGTGGGAAAACTCTAGCCCCCAAGCATTTCTGAAAACAGTAGCCATCTTGGTGGCAAGCTGACGTGGAAGGTCAACTACGCAGCTGCCTGAGATGGATCAAGCAACAGAGCAGCGAACTAGCCAGAAACATGAGAGGAAGCCCCATGTAAGGAGACAAACATAGCGGTCTTGATGGGCTCCCACAAATCTCTGGGAGACTAGAAGGTTGTGTGCATGTGCAGGCCTGTGCCCACTCAGGAAAGACTAGGCAGGGTGGGGATTGCAGGGAGGCTTAGAGACCTGCCACCAGCCCACGCCCTGTCCCCAGGGGTTGCTGCCTCCCAGGAGGTCCCAGCTGAATGAGGGGGCAATGCCCAGCGCTGTGTGAGGTCTATGTCCACTCTCGGGCTCCCAAAGAGTGAGGCCTTCCACCTGGAAACTTCTCTTCAGGTCTTCTACAGAGGGTTAACTGGGGTGCTCTCAGAGCAGAGAAGACGGTGAGCAGTGAGGAGAGGCTCCTGAGGACTTGGCCCTCCTGGGGAAGGAAGAGAATGAACTGGAAGAGTAGAGTGGGACCCTGCTTGCTCTGGACTCAGTCCATTTCGGTGTACTTCTCTCCCCTGGATAAGAAAGGAACCCAAGAAACCCGAAAGGGCACACCTGGGCCCCGATGAGCAACACTCCCAGGGAGGAGGATCTGAGCTCAACCCAGGTAGGAAGTGAGCCTTTCACGCCCAGGACACTCGAGTCAAGGTCAGCGTGCCCCTGCAGGGATGATCTCACTGCCTGTTCTACACGTCCCTGTGGACCACTAAGTGCTTAGGGACTGGCTTCTGACCAGCAGACCCAGCACAAGTGCCAGCACATCCCTTCCCAGATTCCATCACTGAGGCTGTCGGTCCCTCTTACTCGCTCTCTTGTGTTCCCTCCTCTTCTCTCTCCCCTTGTTTCTCTCTCTCTCAGTCTATCTTACCCCTGGACCTGTGGACCACGCATGGATATCCTGAGCTCCCCCACGTAGAGGCCCACACGAGACAGAACCGAGGGAGTGCCCTGATCAACAGATAGAAAGGAGCTCTGGATGTGGAGAGAAGGGAACTCTCATACACTGCTGGTGGGAATGCAAACTGGTGCAGCCACTATGGAAAACAGTATGGAGATTTCTCAAAAAATCAAGGATAGAACTACCGTATGATCCAGCTATTCCACTGTTGGGTATTTATCCAAA
The DNA here is from genome assembly GCF_057802395.1 of Ceratotherium simum simum. Taxonomy (NCBI): domain Eukaryota; kingdom Metazoa; phylum Chordata; class Mammalia; order Perissodactyla; family Rhinocerotidae; genus Ceratotherium; species Ceratotherium simum. The sequence goes on from NC_141925.1 coordinate 25,805,355, forward strand.
GAACTTGAAAACACCAATTTGCAAAGGTACATGCACCCCTGTGTTCATTGCAGCGTTATTCACAATAGCCAAGACTTGGAAGCAACCTAAGTGCCCGTCAAGGGACGAATGGATAAAGAAGATGTGGTATATATACACAATGGAATACTACTCAGCCATAAGAAACCATGAAATCCAACTATTTGTGACAACATGGATGGACATTGAGGGTATAATGCAAAGTGAAATAAGTCAGAGGGAGAAGGTCAAATACCGTATGATTTCCTCCATTAAGTAGTAGATAATAACAACAATAAACAAACACATAGAGACAGAGATTGGATTGGTGGTTACCAGAGGGGAAGGGGGGAGGGAGGAGGGTGAAAGGGATAATTCGGTACATGTGTGTGGTGATGGGTTGTAATTAGTATTTTGGTGGTGAACATGATGTAATCTATGCAGAAATAGAAGTACAATGATGTACACCTGAAATTTTTACAATGTTATAAACCAATGTTACTGCAATAAACAAAAAATTAAAAAAAAAAAAAAAAAGAAAGGAGCTCTGCTCTCAGGCAAGCTGATCCTGACCACACCCACTGGAGTGACCTTGACAGCACACCTCACCCTGGTGCAGCCTCAGTCGAGGCCACAGCCCCAACCTGGAAGATGCCATGAGCAGAGGCTCCAGCTCAGTCGTGCAGGATTCCTGGTCCACAGAGATGGTGAGATATCAAATATTTGTAGTTTAAAGGTGCAGGGCCGGGAGAAATGCTGTCAGAGAGGAGCAGATACCTCACACTATCTCCAGGCCCCGTGTCTAGCCTTCCCCCTCCCTCCTCTGTCCTCCAGGCTCTCTGCAGCCACAGTGCCCACCTTTCTAACCTCCTCTGGCCCAACTCACTTCTGCCTGCTTGTCTCCGCACCAGCAGTGCCCTCTCCCTGGTACGCTGACTACAGAGCTGGCTCCTCCTGTCATTCTCATCACAGCAAATATCACCTCAGTGAGGCCTTTCAGACCCTCCTGCCCAGTGAGACCCCAGCCCCCCCTGCAGGACACTCTTTATTTTCATTCCAGTTCATGCTCTTCTCTTTCACGTCTCTGATTTTGTGCTTTTGTCCATTTCCCTCCAGACTGAGCTTCTGGTGGGCAGGGGCCATTGGGTAGATATCAGCACCACCCTTGGGCCCACTAGGGCTCCTGGCCCTAGGTGAGGGCTTGGCACATAGCTGCTGAATGAATAAATAGGGGGATCTTTGATCCCTCCTTCCCGATTTTGACCTGCTCAGATGGCGGAGATCAACACTAGTAATAGGAGGTGCAAGTGGATTCTGAGGCAGTGGGATGGTCAGCATGACTTCCACACGACTCCTCCTTTCTCCAGTTGCTCCAGCAAAGCTCAGCGGGCACCACTGACACAGGAGGCTGCCACCTGATGGCCAGCACAGGAACTGCTGGCCGTACCAGCCGCAACACCAGACAGGCATATATTGTCTCTGGAGAAATGCCTATCCAAATGCATTGCCCATTTTTAATTGGGCTATTGGTATTTTTATCGTTGAGAGGTAAGAGTATATGATATATTCTCAATAGTAGACCCTTATCAGATATGTAAAGATTTGCAAATATATTCTCCCCTTTTGTGAGTTGTCTTTTCACTTTCTTGATAGCGTCTTTCGATGCAGTCAAGTTTTACTTTTGATGAAGTTTAATTGATCTATTTTCTCTTTGGTTTCTTATACTTTGGGTGCCATATGTAAGAAACCATTGCCTAATCCAAGGCCGTGTTTTCTTCTAAGAGTTTTATAGTTTTAGGTCTTACATTTACATCTTTGATTGAAAGAAGACGTAACATTTTTGCATATGGTGTGAGGTAGGGGTTCACCTTTACTCCTTCACATGTGGATATCCAGTTGTCCCAGAACTGTTTCTTGAAAAGATTATTCTCTCCTCATTGTCTTGGCATCATAACTAATTCTAGAATCTGTGGTTGCTGGGGGTGGTTTGACTTACAATTCCTTGGAATTTTTCTTTATATGCAAGCTGTTTTTTCTGGCCTTGTGGACTTTCACCCACTGTATATGTAGACTGGTCATTAGTGAAACAATCATTTCACATATTTTAACTAGTTTTTTCTTTGTTTGTGGTGGGTATGTAAGTCCACACCCTGTTACACCCTCGTGGCTGGGTAGACCACATTGCACCATTGTTCTGGCCTGGGTTATTGCAATATCCTTCTTTTTTTTTTCCTCTGCCTCTATATTTGTCCCCCCCCCCCCGCCGCAATGTATCCTCAATGCAACAATTGGAGTGACCCTTTAAAACCAGAAGTCATACCCTGACATTGTAAAATCTCTCCAGGGGCTCTCCATTTCTCTCAGGGTGAAAGTGGAAGTCCTTATGATGGACTATAAGCCCAACACAGCTGGTCCCAGCCTCTCTCTGACATCATCTTTGCCGAGTCTTCCCCTGTATCATTTGCTCCAGTCCCTCTGGCCTCCATTATCCTCCTGGGACATGCCAGGCACTCACCCATCTGAAGACTTGTGCTGTGTGTTCCTTCCACTTGGAATCCTCTTCCACCTGATGATTTCATGCCTCATTTTCTTCACTATCTTTAATTCTGTGTTCAAATGTCATCTTGGTGATGCTGTATCGACCACGTCATTTAAAATACAAATTGTCCCCTTGTCCTGACACTCCCTATCCAACTTGTTCCACTTTGATTTTTCCCCTTAGCACTTACCACCTTATAAAATAATATATAATCATGTGAATCAGTGTTCAATCAGGACACAGAAATGAATCAATAGATTGAGTAGGGGTAGTTTATATAATGAACAATTAACTATAAATGTTTAAAGAGAACTATAGAGAATAGCCTAGAATTACAGTAGAGTAGCTAAGAAAGAAATAAATTTGGGAGAGGACCCCCTTGCCAAGGCTGCCTTCAGGCCTTGTTGGAGAAGGAATGATTGCAGCTCAGGGATGATGGAGAAGACTGTCATGTTTCCCAGGGCCAGTACAGGTCCCTGGTCAGGGCAGAGGTCAGCAGGTAGGGAACAGCACGCTGAGACTGGCAAACAAGAAAGCCCTGTCTTCTCCCAGCGGCTGGTGGGTTGAGGCTGGGATGCCTACTGGATTCACTGGGATTCAACTTGTAGGGGTGACACTGAATGTCCCTACTAAGCCATCCAAGGGGATCCACTGAATCCACTGTGGATTACCCACTGTGGGTGAGTCCCTATGGACATCCTTGAATTGTGCCACTACTGCTTGTACTGCAGGAAATAGAAAAAGAAAAAACTGGAAGCACCCTGAAGTTAGGAAGGAAGGCCCTTTGTCCTAAACTTTCTCTAAGTAAGCTTAACCCCTGCCAGGTGCAAAAGAGAAATGCCTACTGAGTCCAGCTCCATTATTGCAGAACAGAAAATGAAAAGCTACACACTGATGCTGTTATACAGAGGCAATCCATTGATAACTGGCACCATAATTCACTTATTATTTTGTTTACTTTATGGTTTCCATGCTTTTACTTCCAACTTGCCTCTATTGTTGTATTTGAAGTAAGATTTTGAAGATAGCATATGGTTGTATCAAGGTTTCTAATCTACTCTGCCAATTCCTGTCTTCTAAGTTGTATATTTAGTCAATTTGTATTTGATATAATTATTAATATGTTAGGGCTTGTGTGCATTCCTAGGGCTGCTGTAACAAAGTGCCACAAACAAGGTGACTAAAACACAGATATTCATTCTCCCACAGTTCTAGAAGCAGAAGACTGAGATCAAGTGAGATGGGGAAGGCAGAATACCCAATAAAGCATATGTTAATGAGAAGGTCACCATCAGGGCAACTGAGACTCAGTCTTCCTGAAGACCATCCATTAAATAGGGTGGAACCATCTCAGAGTGTCCCGTGGAGAACAAAGAGCCTAGGACATTTATCCCATCAGTTACCATCTCCACTAACTTGATATGTAAATTCATCTGCACATCTGGTTTCACCACGTGTGTCAGGGGAAGCAGAGAAGAACAGAGGCTGCAGGCACTGAGGTAGGATGCTGTGAACCTGTCAGTGTGCAGGAACTGCAGCTGCAGTTTGGCTGAGGGGGTGGGTCATCAGCTCTGTCAACCACAGCCCACCCCTTGCATTGCATTGATGCATTCATATTCCAAATCAAAGCCGTTCTGGCAAATTCTGGAACTGAGGTTTCAGGGTGGTAGCTGACCACAATCTCTAGCATAATGAAATTAAACAGTTAGTGGAACAAGCTACAGTCCCCAATTTCCAGCCGGGCTTGGGGCCTTAATTGATATTCATCTTGCCTCCTCTCCTACGCCTTCTACATGCCCCTCAGTCCCAGCCAGCATGCCTTCTGGTCCTGGTGTTTGTTTGGTGGTGCCATAAAGACCATCTTGTCCCCAAATGCCAAGGAAAGCCCAGACTTTGTCCCTTTTAGTGAGGCACTTGGGAAGTAGCAGCATTGAAAGCCAAATACTGTATGATTTCACACATATGTGGAAGATAAATAACACCACCAAACAAACCTATAGATATAGAGAATAGATGGGTGGCTACCAGAGAAGTGGGGTGTGGGGGGAGGATAAAAGGGGTAAAAGGGCACATTTGTACAGTGACGGGGGTGAAGCTTTGGATGGTGAACATGATGTAGTTTATAAAGTAGTCAAAATATAATGATGTACACCGGAAATTTATATAATGAATAAAGAAAAAAAAAGATTCTCCACATCATATGTCATCAGGATAATGCAAATCAAAACATCAATGAGATACCACTACACACTTATTATAATAGCCAAAATCTGGAACACAGAACGTCAAATGCTGGTGAGGATGTGAATCGACAGGAACTCTCATGCATTGCAGGTGGGAATGCAAAATGGTACAGCCATTTTGGAAGACACCTTGGTGGTTTCTTACAAAAGTGAAAACTCATATGTATGATCCAGCAATTGTGTTCCTTGGTATTTATCCAAAGGAGTTGACAACTTACGTTAACACAAAAACCTGCACACAGATGTTTATAGAAGCTTTATTCATAATTGCCAACACTCAGAAGCAACCAAGATGTCATTCAGGAGGTGAATGGATTAAAAAAACTATGGAATATACAGACAATGGGAATATTTTGCAGCACTAAACTGTGGTATATACAGACAATAGAGTATTTTTCAGCACTAAAAAGAAATGAGCCATAAAGCATGGAGGAATCTCAAATGCATATTACTAAGTGAAAGAAGCTTATCTGAAAAGGCTGCATACCACATGATTCCAATTCTATGACATTCTGGAAAAGGCAAAACTATGGAGACAGTAAAAAGATTAGTGGTTGCCAAGGCCTTAGAGGGGCAGGAAGAGGGATGAATATGTGTAGTACAAGATTTTTAGGGCATTAAAAATACTGTGTATGATACCTCAATGATGGTTACATCTCATACCTTTGTGGAAACTCTTGGAAAGAATACCCCGAAGAGAGAACTCTAAGGTAAACTATGAACTTGGGGTGATTATGATGTGTTAATATAGGTTTATCAATAATGACAAATTTACCACTCTGGTGGGAAATGTTGAAAATGGGAAGGGGGGCTATGCACATGTCGGGGAGGGAACATATGAGTAATTTTTATACTTTCCTCTCAATTTTGCTATGAACTTCAAACCGCTCTAAACAAAGTCTTAATTTTTAAAAAGTGTACAATTCAGTAGTTTTTAATATGTTCACAAGGTTGTGCAATCATCAACACTATCTTATTTCAGAATTGTTTCACTATCCTGAACAGGTTCCTCACACTCGTTAGCAGTCATTCCTCATAACTCCCTCCCCCAGCCCCTGGCATTCATTATTCTCCTTTCTGTCTCTGTGGATTTGCCTATAATGGACATTTTCTATAAATAGAATCATACAATATGTGGTATTTTGTGTCTGGCTTCTTTCACTTTGCATGTTTTCAACGTTCATCCATGTTGTAGCATGTATTAATACTTCATACCATTTTATGGCTGAACAATATTCCATTGCATGGATATACCACTTTTGTGGACTCATTCATCAATAAACTGCCAAACTATTTTCCTGAGCAACTGCACCCTTTCATATTCCCAACAGCAAGCAGTGAATGAGTGACGGTTCCAATTTCTCTATACCCTTACCAAAACTTGGTACTGTCTGACTTTTTCATTATAGTCATGCTGGTGTGTGTGAAGCGATATCTCATTGGGTTTTGATTTGCCTTACCCTAATGACTGATGATCTGAAGCATCTTTTCATGTACTTATAGGACATTTGTGTATCTCCTTTGGATAAATGCCTATCCAAATGTATTGCCCAATTTAATTGGGCTATTTGTATTTTTACAGTTGAGTTGTAAGAGTATTTTATACATTCTCAATAGTAGACCCTTATCAGATATGTAAAGATTTGCAAATATGTTCTCCCCTTCTGTGGGTTGTATTTTCACTTCCTTGATCATGAACAAAAGTTTTACTTTTGATGAAGTTTAATTGATCTATTTCCTCTTTGGTTGCTTGTACTTTGGGTGTCATATGTAAGAAACTATTGCCTAATCCAAAGCCATGTAGATCTAGTCCTGTTTTCTCCTAAGAGGTTGATAGTTTCAGGCCTTACATTTACTTCTTTGATCCATTTGACTTAATTTTTGTATATGGTGTGAGGTGGAGATTTAACTTCATTATTCCACAGGTGGATATCCAGTTGTCCCAGTACTACTTGTTGAAAAGACTGTTCCTTCACCATTGCCTTGGCATCTCAACTAATTCTAGAATCTGTGTTTGTTGGGTGTGGTTTGACTTAGAGTTCCTTGGAATTGTTCTTCATCCCAAGAGTGTTTTTTTCTGGGCTTGTGGACTTTCATCCACTGCATATGTAGACTGATCATTAGTGAAACAATCATTTCACAAATTTTGAACAGTTTTCTCTTTGTTTGCTGTGAGTATGTAAGTCTGTACCTTGTTACTCTCCAATGGCTAGATAAATGTCATTGCACTATCATTCTGCCTGGATTATTGCAGTATTTTTCTAACTTGTTTCTCTGCCTCTATATTTGCCCCCCAAAATCTATCCTCAACACTGGATATGACCCTTTAAAACCATAAGTCACACCCTGACTTTGTAAAATCTCTCCAGGGGATCTCCATTTCTCTCAGAGTAAAAGTCAAAGTCCTCATGATGGCCTATAAGCTGAAAACAATCGATCCCACCCTCTATCTGACCTCCTCTTTGGCCAGTCTTCCCCTGTATCATTTGCTCCAGTCCCTCTGCCCTCCATTATGTTCCTGGTACATGCCAGACATTCTCCCACCTGAAGACTTTCAATGTATGTTCCTTCCACCTGGAATCCTTTTCTGTCTGATGATTTCATGGCTAATTTCTTTATTATCTTTAATTCTGTTCTCAAAGTCATCTTGGTGAGGCTGTCTTAACCATGCCATTTATAATAGAAACTATCCCATTATCCCAACACTCCCTATCCAACTTGTTTCAATTTGATTTTTCTCCTTAGCACTTATCATCTTTTAAAAAATATATAATTATTTGAATCAGTGTTCAACGAGGACACAGAAACCATACAATAGATTGAGCAGGAATAGTTTATATAATGAACAATTAACTATAAAAGTGTAAAGGGAACTATAAAGAATAGCCAAAAATTAGATTAGAATAGCTAAGGAAGAAACAAATTTGGGAGGGGACCCCTTCACAAGGGTAGGTTCAGACCTTGTTGGAGTAGGTGTGGTTGCAGCCCAGGGATGGCGGAGAAGTTTCCCAGGTTGCTCAGGGCCAAAGCTGGTCCCCGATCAGGGCAGAAGTTAGCAAATAGGGAAAAGCAGGCTGAGACTGGCAAGTAGGAAAGCTCTGTTCCCTCTCAGCGGCAGGTGGGCTGAGGCTGGGACAACTACAGGATTCACTGGGATTCTACTTGTGGAGGTGCCACTGAGTCTCCCTAGGAAGCCATCCAGGGGGATCCACTGAGTCCACTGGGGGTCATTGCCTATAGACATTCCCAACATATGCCACTGCTAGTTGTACAGCAGGAGACAGAAAAAGAAAAAAATGGAAGCACCCTGGAACCAGGAAGGAAGCCCCTTTGTCCTAAACCTTCTCTAACAAAGCTTAACTCATGCCAGGTGCAAAAGAGAAATGCCTACTGGGTGCAGTTCCATTATTGCAGAACGATGAAGGGCAATACGTTGATGTTGTGTTACAGAGGCAATCCATTGATAACTGGCACCATAATTCACTTATTTATTTTGTTTATTTTATGTTTTCCATGGTTTTACTTCCAGCTTGCCTCTATTGTTGTATTTGAAGTAAGATTTTGAAGACAGCATATTGTTGTATCATGGTTTCTAATCCACTCTGCCAATCTGTTTCTGATTTGTATATTTAATCCATTTAAGTCTGATATAATTATTAGAAAACCCTAAAGAATCCACCAAAAAACTTTTAGAGATAATAAATGAATATGGCAGAGTTGCAGGTTACAAAATCAACATACAAAAATCAGTTGTGTTTCTATACACTAACAAGGAAGTAGCAGAAAGAGAAATTAAGAATACAATCCCATTTACAATTGCAACAAAAAGAATAAAATACCTGGGAATAAACCTAACCAAAGAGGTGAAAGATCTTTACACTGAAAACTATAAAACATTGTTGAAAGAAGTTGAAGAAGACAAAAAGAAATGGAAAGATATTCCATACACTTGGATTGGAAGAATTAACATAGTTAAAATGTCCATAATTCCTAAAGCAGTCTATAGATTCATTGCAATCCCTATCAAAGTCCCAAGAACATTTTTCACAGAAATAGAACAAATAATCCTAAAATTTATATGGAATAACAAAAGACCCGGAATAGCCAAAGGAATCTTGAGAAAAAAGAATGAAGTTGGAAGTATCACACTCCCTGATTTCAAAATATACTACAAAGCTATAGTAACCAAAACAGCATGGTCCAGGCACAAAAACAGACACACAGATCAACGCAACAGAATCGATAGCCCAGAAATAAACCCACACATCTAAGGACAGCTAATTTTTGACAAGGGAGCCAAGAACATACTATGGAGGAAGGAAAGTCTCTTCAACAAACGGTGTTGGGAAAACTGGACAGCTACTTGCAAAAGAATGAAAGTAGACCATTATCTTACCCCATACACAAAAATTAACTCAAAATGGATTAAAGACGAAGGTAAGACCTGAAACCATGAAACTTCTAGAAGAAAACATAGGCAGTGCGCTCTTCAACATCAGTCTCAGCAATATATTTTCAGCACCACATCTGACCAGGCAAGGGAAACAATAGAAAAAATAAGCAAATGGGACTACATCAAACTAAAAAGCTTCTGCACAGCAAAGGAAGCCATCAACAAAATGAAAAGATAACCTAACTATTGGGAGAAGATATTTGCAAACCATATATCTGATAAGGAGTTAATCTCCAAAATATATAAAGAACTCATACATCTCAACCTCAAAAAAACTAATAACCCAATTAAAAAATGGGCAAAAGATCTGAACAGGCATTTCTCCAAGGAAGATATACAGATGGCCAACAGGCACATGGAAAGATGTTCAATATCATTAACTGTCAGGGAAATGCAAATCAAAACTACAATGAGATATCACCTCATGCCCATCAGAATGGCTATAATTAACAAGACAGGAAACAACAATTGTTGGAGAGGATGCGGAGATAAGGGAACTCTCATACACTGCTGGTGGGAGTGCAAACTGGTGCAGCCACTATGGAAAACAGTATGGAGATTCCTCAAAAAATTAAGGATAGAACTACCATACGATCCAGCTATTCCACTGCTGGGTATTTATCCAAAGAACGTGAAAACACCAATGTGTAAAGATACATGCACCCCTGTGTTCATTGCAGCGTTATTCACAATAGCCAAGACTTGGAAGCAACCTAAGTGCCCATCAAGGGACGAATGGATAAAGAAGATGTGGTATATATACACAATGGAATACTACTCAGCCATAAGAAACGATGAAATCCAGCCATTTGTGACAACGTGGATGGACATTGAGGGTATTATACAAAGTGAAATAAGTCAGCGGAAGAAGGTCAAATACCGTATGATCTCACTCATTAAGTAGTAGATAATAACAACAACAAACAAACACATAGAGACAGAGATTGGATTGGTGATCACCAGAGGGGAAGGGGGGAGGGATGAGGGCGAAAGGGATAATTCAGCACATGTGTGTGGTGATGGATTGTAATTAGTATTTGGGTGGTGAACATCAGAACATGATGCAATCCATGCAGAGATAGAAGTATAATGATGTACACCTGAAATTTATACAATGTTATAAATCAATGTTACCGCAATAAACAAAAAATAAAAAAATAAAAAATAAAAAAAAACCCTAAATAAACGATGTAATGGAAAAGCAAAAAAAAAAAGGAAATGGTAATTATGTGACAGGAAGAAAGTTTGGTAGCTAATGCTATGTTGATAATCATTTTGCAGTTTATATATGTATCATATCAACACAGTGTACACTTTCAACTTACATAATTATGTCAATTATATCTCAATAAATCTGGAAAAAAAGATAGAATAAACTGTATCTGTTTCCTCCTAAAATTGAGAACAAAGTTGTGATGCCCCTTTCATCGCTTTTACTCAACATTGTACTAGAAATCCTAGTCAATTAAAGAATGCAATGAAATAAAATAAAATACGTAAAATTTGGAAAAGAAGTAAACTGTTTTGATTCAGAGATTATATGATCACATACCTAGGAAATCCAAATAAATCTACAAAAAAGCTATTACAACTTATTAGTGAATTTAACAAGTTTTGGAAAGGTTACACAATACAAGATCAATGTACAAAAATTATTGTAATGTGTATTACTAGCAATGATCAAGTGGAAACTGAAATTTTTAAAAAATATAATTTACATTATATCAAATAAATAAATAATCCAGCAAATAAAAAGACCAAGGAAAACCAAAGTATACTTATAAGTCCTTAGTAGCTCTGACTTATTAAAACTTTCTGTGCTACATAAATCTGGAAACTCTGTTTTACATAAAAATGGATCTGAAAGAGAAAGAACAATTTTATTTTTATAGTTAAAAGCTACATGGGAAACAAACACTATTTTATAAAACAATTATGTAAAGAGCAAATGTATATCTTGTACTACTATATCATAACTTGTTCTTTACCTTTGCAAAAGGAATTAAAAAAAACCACCCATTTAGGGTGAATTCTTCTGATCTCTAAAAGAAACTATGGACTGTCACATTATTACCTAAAAATTCTGTTCTCAAATGCCACAGAGTGATAATTTTTACAATATTAATGTTATTGTTTTTTATATATATAACAACATTGGTGACTCCAACTTTAATAACATAGGATTATGGTGTAAGAATGAGAAGATCAATTTTCTTAGCAGTAAAATTCACCAGCGTATTTAAAATAAGTGATAAGTTACATTGTTTATCTTCTGAAGTCAATGATCTAGATTAAACTATCCATGCATGTAATATAGCTAATATACTATTATTGTGTTCATTTATTCAATGAACAATTGTCACTATGGGGTAGGCACTGTTCTAGGCCTAGGAATGGATACACAAGTGAACAAATCAAAGATCCTGGTCCTTTTAGAGTTTTCATCAAAAGTTCATATTGTAAACGTCTTTCTTCCCCCAAATAATAAAATCTGTGAGGTGATTTAATAATATATATAAAAATTATTGTGAATGTACCTCCCTTTCCCCGTATTTTTCAAATAAACGTTTTCAAAAAGTAAAGGTATTATGAGCAGAGATTGTATTTTCACCAATATTTTGAGGCTAAATTATAATATCCTGGTATCCTGAAAAAATGCTGCCTTTGAAATGAATGCAGTGATAAAATTACAACAGAAGAAAACATTTTTTTAAGGAGCATGAGAAAAACTCCATGCACTATGCCACATGTAGTTGGACTAAACATATAAAGATCCTCAAATGTAGCATTTGTGTGTGTGTGTGTGAGGAAGATTAGCCTTGAGCTAACATCTGTTGCCAATCCTCCTCTTTTTTGCTGAGGAAGATTGGCCCTGGGCTAACAACAGTGCCCATCTTCCTCTACTTTATATGTGGGACACCTGCCACAGCATGGCTTGATAAGCAGTGCGTAGCTCTATGCCCGGGATCCTAACCTGTGAACTCTGGGCCGCCGAAGCAGAGTGCGTGAACTTAACCACTAAGCCACCAGGCCGGCCCCCAAATGTAGCATTTTAATAGAGTGAGTCATGGTGAAGGTCAGCCACACAAATAGGTGAACTGACATTAGAAACACAGAAAATTCAGGATATATAGTCAGAAGGAAATTTTTGAAATGACAAAAAAATCCACCTTATTTTCTAAGACTTTCATAACTTTAGTTTTAACATATACCCAAAATAGGCATAATATTATCATCCAAATGTTCCTCATGGTTTCCCACTGTTCTCTGGTTCTCTCTAACTTCTGAAGGTTTTATTCTAATATTAGTTTTACAAAGTCTAACATCAAAGCACAGGAGTTCTAATTAAAAAATCAGTCTTTTATTGTAATAAAAACTATCAAGGATCATTATCAGTAGAATTTGGAAAGGAAAATGAGCCTAAGGATTAGGTTTTTATAACATAACATTTTACACCTATGAGTCCCCAAGAAATCTACTTCTATTTAGACACGAAAAAAAATCATACTTGTGCACTGGAGCCACCGGCAGGGCTATGATAGAAGAATTCCCATAGCTAACCAACACTTTTTACACTGTGCTACATATTTTTTGACTTTTTTTCACTTTAGTAAATATTTATTGATTGCCAAATCTGTGCTGGTCTTTGTTCTAAACACTGAAGATACAGCACCCAACAACATGGTCAAGGTACCTACTCTCAAGGAGCTCACACTCTAGTTGGGGAAAATATACAATAAGCAAACAAATTTTAAAAATTAGTAAAACATCAATCAGAGTTAAGTTCTGTGAAGACAATCTCACAGGAAGATAGGATTGAGAGTGATAGGGCACTACAACATAAAGAATGATAAGAGAGGACTATTTCTTACGATCTTTGTCTTTCTTTATATTGGTGCACACCTGAGTCTGTAATGTTTCAGAGGCAGCTTTCATTTTATAAAAATCTATTATTTCCTCTTCCAATTGTCTTCTCTCCTCCTCAAGTTTCATTGTCTCCTCTTGTTGGACTCTTTTAAGATGCTCAAACTTGTCCTGTAGCTGTGAAACAAATGTGAAGTTGTGACTCAAAGCACACTATGGTGGCACATCCCCAGGATCACGCTTGTCTTTTTTTCTGATTATCAAACATACCCTAATTATCAGAGTAGAGCTTGATCTTAATAACAGTCTCAAAAAATTGTTTTTAAATTAAAAATTCAGATATGAAACTTCTTTCTTGATTTTAATTTTAAATATGTCCTCACTGAAATAAATATAATAAAACCTACAGCTATGAATAACACTCAATTTTTACTTTTTTTAATGAGGTGTATTTTCTCACTCTACATTTCCCCACACAAATCTCTTCAAATAAAATTTGATAGATCCATGCTCACTGAAAATGCATACATTAAAATATAGCAGGGATTATGAAACATTTCTTGAGATTTTAATTGATAAAGACTTTTTGAAAGAAAGGCTGATAATTTCCTTGTTAAGTGAAATTAGCATAATGATAGAAAGAAATGAAAAACTTTAAGGACCTCATTCAGTTACATTTTATTTACTTGTGGGGTTTTATTTAATCTGCTTGACTTAAACCAGGTTAGCCATATGAAGGAATGATATGACCTTGGATTCCATTAGAGATAGGCCTGAATCTTTGATGTGAATTTATTCAACAACATAAAGATTGCTTGTATGCATCAGAGGAGGTATGATTTTTAAAGCTATGGCTTGTATGGCATAAAACTATGAAGGACAGGCTTATTTGCAGTTTAACTTTTTGAAGGGGCTTCCACTGCCACAATATTAAGCATCTGGCTTATATGCCTGTGAAGAACACAAGCACAGTGTTAATACCAGTGGTTCTCAACCCTAGATGTCCATTAGAATTACTCAGTGAGCTTGTAAATCTCCAAGTGCTCAGGCTGCACACAGATCAATCACATCACACTAACACTGAAACCCAGGCATCAGTGCTTGTAAAAATTCCCCAAGTGATTTCAGTGTGCAGCAAATGTTGAGATCCATGATTGTAAATAAAGATTACTTTTCCCTCTGCTGGAGTCAGATATGTCTTGGAATTACATTTCCTGCCCTGAGAAGCAAATGAGCATCTAGATACAATGGCAAGAATGATTGGAAAGGCTGGGGTTGTGGGAGTGTGGTGTCTATAAATGATGGCAAAAATCAATGAGAAAATGTTTTACTTACAGATGGGAGGGTGAGGGTAGAAATCAGAGAAAGATAAACTTCATCTTAACATGTAAACATTTCAAAAATTAACCATTTTGGTGAGAAACGAATTTTTTTCCCACAACAGGTACAAGGCAAGGATGTCCCCTCTTACCACTCCTTTTCAATATTGTACTAGAAGTCTGCTAATTTAATAAGGCAAGAGAAGGAAATAAAAGGTATACAGATTGGGAAGGAAGACATAAAACTATCTTTATTCACAGATAACATGATCATCTATATTGAAAACCCAAAAGAATTGACAAAAAACTACTAGAATTAACTAGAGATTATAGCAAGTTTGCAGGATACAAGTTTAATATACAAAAGCTAATTGTTTTCCTATATACCAGAAATGAACAAGTGGAACCTAAAATGAATAACACAATGCCAACTACATTAGCACCCCCAAAAACGAAATACTTAGGTATAAATCTAACAAAATATATACAAGATCCATACGAGAAAAACTACAAAACCCTAAAGAAAAAAATTGGAGAAGAACTAAACAAAAGGAGAGATATTCCATGATCATGGATAGAAAGACTCAACATTGTCAAGACGTCAATTCTTCCTGACCTTATCTAGAGATTCAGTGCCATCCCAATCAAAATGCCAGCAAGTTATTTTATAGATATCAAAAAATTTATTCTAAAGTTTATATGGCAAAACAGAAGACTCAGAAGAGTGAACACAATATTGAAGGAGAAAAACAAAGTTGGAGGACTGATGCTATCCAACTTTAAGATTGACTATAGTAATCTGACTAAAGCTACAGTAATCAAAACAGTATGATATTGGTGAAAGAATAGAAAAAAATATGAATGCAACAAAATAGAGAGCCTAGAAATAGATGAACATATAGTCCATTGATCTTTGGCAAAGGATCAAAGGCAACATAATGGAGGGAAGATAGTCTTTTCAAAAAGTGGTGCTGGAACAACTGCACATCCACGTGCAAAAAAATGAATCTAGACATAGACCTTACACTCTTCACAAAAATTAGCTAAATTGGATCATAGACTGAAAAGTAAAATAAAAAACTATAAAACTCCTAGAAGATAACATAGGAGAAAACCTAGATGACCTTGGGTATGGTGACATCTTTTTTATGGTGATGTCTTTAGATATAACACTGAAGACACAGTTCATGGAGGAAATAATTGATAAGCTGGGCTTTATTAAAATTAAAAACTTTTGCTCTGCTAAAGAAAAAGTCAAGAAAATTAGAAGACGAGTCACAACTGGGAGAAAATATTTACAGATCTGACATTGGAATGTTATCCAAAATATGCAAAGAACTCTTAAAATTTGGTAATAAGAAAAAAAAAACCAACCTGAGTAAAAAATGGACCAAATACCTTAACAGACACCTCACCAAAGAAGATATACAGATGGCAAATAAGTATATAAAACTCTGCTCCATGTCATATGTCATCAGGGAAATGCAAATTAAAACAACAATGAGATGCCACTACACATCTTTTGGAATGGCCAAAATCCAGAACACTGACAATACCAAATGCTGGTGAGGATGCAGAGCAACAGGAACTCACATACATTGCTGGTAGGAATGCAATATAGTACAGACACTTTGGTGTTTTCTTACAAAACTAAAAATGCTCCTACCATGTGATCTAGCAACTGTGCTCCTTGGTAATTACCCAGAGGAGTTGGAACTTATGTCCACACAAAAATATGCACATGGATGTCGCTTTCATTGCCGAAACTTGGAAGCAGCCAAGGTGTCCTTCAGTAAATGAATGGATAAATAAACTGTAGTACATTCAGAGAATGGAATAATATTCAGTGTTAAAAAGAAATGAACTATCAAGCCATGAAAAGACATGGAGGGATCTTAAATACATGTTACTAAGTGAAAGAAGTCAATCTGAAAAGGCTACATACTGTATGACTGTAACTATGACATTCCAGAAAAGGCAAAACTTTGGAAATAATAAAAAGATCTGTGGTTGCCAGGAATTGGGAAGAAGGGGTAAATAGGCAGAGTACAGAGAATTATTAGGCCAGCGAAACGTTCAATATGATATACTAATGGATATATGTCACTACACATTTGTTCAAACCTATAGAATGTACACCAAGAGTGTACACCAAGGTAAACTATGGACTTTGGGTGATTATGATGTGTCAATATAGGTTCATTCTTGGTAAAAAAAAATGTGCCATTCTGGTGAGTCTTATAGATAATGGCGTAAGCTATGCATGCATAGGAGCAGGAAGTATACGGGAAATCTCGGTTACTTCCTCTCAATTTTGTTAGGAACATAAAATTGTTCTAACTATATAATTTTTAAATTTGTTAAATGGTATATTTTAAATATGTGCAGTTATTTCAATTAGCTTTCAATAATGCTGTTTTTTATTTATTTTTTTTTTTTTAAAGATTTATTTATTTATTTTCACCCCAAAGCCCCAGTAGACAGTTGTATGCCATAGTTGCACATCCTTCTAGTTGCTGCATGTGGGACACGGCCTCAGCGTGGCCGGAGAAGCGGTGCGTCGGTGTGCGCCCGGGATCCGAACCCGGGCCGCCAGCATCAGAGAGCACGCACTTAACCGCCAAGCCACAGGGCCGGCCCGTATAATGCTGTTTTTAAAAAATATTAAATTGAGACTTTCTCATAAGTAAGAGGATTCAGCAGTATGTTATTAATGTGATTTATGATATTTACATATTAAAAGAGAAAATTATCATCTTAGTAGATATAAAATGTCGGTTTATACTGAGAATAGGATAAAAAATATCTTAATATGGGAAAAACATCCACCAGACTACATCATACTTTATGGTGAAATATTAAAAATATTTCTAATAAGTCAGCAAAAAACCCCAGCCTGGGCTCTATTCTCCTTGAAGTCACAACCTATGCAATAGAATAAGAAAAATAAATAAGCAATATAAATATTGGTTACAAAAACATAGAAGTGTCACTAATTTGTGAATAATATGATTATGTAAATAAATAACAAAATAATTGAAAACTGTTAGGACTAATAAAAATAAAAAACTTTCCTGCTCTCTTGAAATAATCAATTTCAATATAAAAAAGAAAAGCCTGTTCCGTTTGTAATAGCAAGGATAACTTTAAAGATGCTAAGAATAACCTTAACAAAATATGAGAAAGACCTATATACATTCTAAATAATTTTTCTGAGGAACATGAAAGTGTATCCTAAATAAATAGAGATGAATATAGTATCCCTGTGGTAAGTCACAATATTGGTAAAGATGTTATTCTATGGAAATTAGCCTATCAAGTCAGTGCAATCTCAATCAAAATCCAACAGGATCTTTTAAGGAACTTGATAATAGACCTAAAATCTGAAAAACATAATATGCAAGGATAGCCAAGAAAATTTGGCAACACTGGAAGATGAGAGGAGAGACTTGCCTTAATAGGTAGCAAAACAAACTTGTAAAGCTGTGATAATTAAAATTCAGTTGCACTAAAACAGAATAAAAAATATATATCCATGAAACAGAAAAGAGGGTCCAGAAATAAACCACCTATAGAAATTTAATGCTATACTATGATATGTAGCATTTCAAATCCACTAGAGAGGATGGACTACTCAAACGATACTTGTATGATTGGCTACCAATCTGTAAGAAAAAATACAAAACTAAATCCCAAATGTAAAAAACAAATCTATAAAAATATTAGAAGAAAACATAAGAATATACATTTTTACCCTTCAAGTAAGTAAAGCCTTCTTAGGCAATAGAAAAAATGCAAAGGTTATAAATGACAAGACTAGTACATTTTGACCATATCGAGGTATAAAATTTCTATTGAACAAAGGACATTGTAAATAAAGCTGAAAGACAGGAGACATTAAGAGAAATATTGCAAATATTTATAAAACGAGCACTCTCTACAATATATAAAGAATTATAGATTAATAGGAGAAAGACTAATGGAAACACTATAAACAGACTGGCGATTCTCTGAAAAAATACAAGCAATAGATTAAAATATAAAAAGATACCAAACTCTCTAACAGTGTGGGATACATACAAACTTAACAGTTTTTAAGTATTTGAAAATTTTAAAGATGTAAGTTTGAATTTTGGCTAATCCATCTGCTAGGTGTGATTAGAAAGTTTACTTTAACCTCTGTGATCCTCCACTTTCCTTGTCAGTTAATCAGAATTATTGTTTACTTATCACATTTTAAATAATTAAGTTGTTCCTTTTCAGAACACGCCAGATGGCCTGTTTCCCTGTCACTTTGTTCTGTATCGATGCCTTTAGAATCTTGGTTGTTTTATTTCTACCAGAAATTCATTCACTTCTTTTCACAGGCATTATTAAACCCTGTTATGAAACTCTGCTACTCCCAACTTTGCACAAGCAATTTTAGGCTGTGGTTGGTTCTCCCTGAGAGGACATATGATTGAGGAATGGGAGAAAAACTGATCTCCAGAGAGCAAAATTAAAGCAGATGTACAGAAATAAGTATCATAACTAAGGGGAATGAGGTAGGGGAGAAATGGAAAATTTAAATGGTTGATTTGGTTTCTGGTCACTTCCTACTCTGGGTTGAAGTCCTCAAGAGATCCAGCTATGTTTTCTGATCTTGGATGCCATGACATACCCTTGAATACTTCCAAAATACCTTCCTTTATACCTAAGCTAAAGAAATTTCTATTACTTATTGTTCAGTTGTCCCTGACTGAGACATCTGGTTCACAGCACCTAGTCATTATATTTTTTCTATGGAAAAGGACGTTTATGTTCCAATTTACCTGCTAAAACTAAATGTTCTTAAGTTGAAACCAGATGCACTTGAGAGAAAGATATTTATGATTGCAAATATATTCCTTTGTCAAAAATGTATTGTGGCAAATAATCAAAACTATATTGGTAGCCTCTTTTTCCATTTCTTTGGAAACAGATTGGAATGAAATAAAAAAGGCAGCCACATAAGTCACCAACTAAAAGTTCTGTAATTACTCAAGGCTTGCACTAGTCAATATTTACCTGCTTATTTATAAAAGTGAAGAAAATTTTCCAATGCAGTGGTAGCGTTAGAAATTCCACGACTCTTTACAGAAGTCAATAGCTTAAACTTGTTATAAATTAAACTTTATGCATAAAAACTCAAATTATAAATAAAATAAAGGTTAAAAAGTTAAAAAAAATTATTTTAAGGGTTATTTAAAAAAAATTCTCCAAATTCTTTATAAAAAATAAAATTACAGATTTTTTTAAAGGTTGTATTCAAAGCCTATATGGTAAATAGCTATTTTTTGAAGAATACCATCAACTAAACCCTTGAGATTAAAATCCTCAGATCAATAGGACATCTAAAAATGAATACAGATTATATTAAACTAGCAGTACTTGCCTCTTTTTCAGCTTCTTTGAATGTTGTTTCTTTCTCCTTTACTCGCTGCATAAACTTCTGTTTCAACTCTTCTTCTTCCCTCTGACATTGATCAGAGAACTCCTGTCTTTTGGCTTCATAGATTTCTTGAAAACTAAAAAGTAATTTTTATTACTGTCATATTACAATTTTAATATAAATAAACATGTAAAAATGTATATTGTACGTTACGTCCCATATAAAGACATTTTCCAATATTCTTTCTATGTCATTAGATGTAAAAAAGTGAGGTACAATATTAAGTATGAGTATATAGAAAATATATAAAAAGAATACTAGAATTTTGAAACACTTACATTAGTGGTTTCTCATCGCCACCACTTATCACGTCTTCACATCTTTTGACAATAAAATTTGGGGAAACTTCTAAATTGTAAAGTTCTCAAAATACTTAAAATAAAGCCAGGCATCTTTCAAAACATGATTTATTTAAGACAGCCAGTTCAATGTTGGTTGTCTTCCAAGTACCATAACTGATATAACTGGATTATACTACACTGTCATACTTTTGCAGCACAAATCCTATTCCTTTCCAATATAGCTAAATACACCCACCCTAAAACTATTTTCAGCTGACTTCCATGTCTTCTCTTTCCTCAATCCAATCCTCCATCCAGTCCTCACTATCTTTTGCCATCCTTCTCAATATCCTTTGCCGTCATTTGTCAATCTTTGCTAATATTTGCAAACCTCCTTCCTGAGCTTCTGTTTCATATAAAACACAAAAATAGAAACAATGTTTTTCTTTTGGATACACATTTCAGCATATACACACATTTCAGCATATAAATGAGCCCTTGCATTATGTTGCTCCTACTAACTCTCTCCATCTAAGTCTGAAGATGATTAAAAAACATAAAATTCAGGATGGCCCAGGATGTGAAAAGTAGTGATTCTCATTTCCAAATTATTGTATCTCGTTGTAGGGGATTTCTAAATCACACATTACCGTTTTCTAGCAAGATCTCCACTCACCTAACTGGCTGGTTGTCTGGGCCCACATCGGTAAAGCCCATTTTCTGCAGTTTGCAGCACCTATAATGTTCATAGTGCCAAGTGTGGGTTTGTTCTTTCAGGTCTTCCATATTTGTATTAAGAAGAATATCCCGGAGCTTAACAAAGTCGGAGTGATTTTCATTTTCCACTAGGCAAAAAAATAATAAAGCCACAACACTCATTATCAACCCCTGGCGCTCAATAAGTATTCTTGAATGCATGCATGCATAAAAAACACATTTAAAATAACAGCTAAGAGATCATTCTGGTTAATAGTTATAATTTTTTTTAATCATGGGACTATGGTTGTACATACCAATTATAGGCACAATGTATTTATAGACCAGGAAATTTGCTTTAAATTTATTAGCCAAAGAATAAATATGAAACAGTGAAATAACATTATATTATATTAATATGTGGTGTAGGTTTTCATTAATAATTATCGTAAAATAATTATTATTATTTCATTTTATATTTAATACTATGTTAAATACATTTAATAATATATTATTTCATTAACAAATAATTTTAAAATTAGCATTTTACAAACTACTCTCAAGGTATTTCACAGAGTGTTAGTAGAGAATGTAATAGTTTTACTAAAGTAAATAATTTCATTAAACTAAATCCTGCTAACATGAAGGCCTTAACAATTGTGCATGCTTTTATTATCAAATTTTATTTATACACCATGAGACTTAAATAGTCAATATTCAAAATCAATCAATAAATTCACATGGCTCTCTCCTATGTTTGTCATATCCAGAAAACTGAGCACAATATATTGTTTATTGTGTAAGATACTGTAACCAAATTTTAATATTCATTAAAATATGTTTTTAATTTGGTTCATAAATTTAAGAATTTCTAATATATCAGTTAAAAAAACAACTTTTAGAAACTAGTATGGGTAGAGATAATCCAATTCCCAATAATTAGTATCACAAGTATATGAACCAGACGATAAATGACTGCCTACTACAATATTCCAACTGATTAGGATACTAGATAATTAATTTAAGTGTCTAGGTATAATTTATCCAAAGGTAAATTATATTTCTTTATTTTAAAAATAGTTTACCATCCCTTTTCCTAGGGACTATTTAAAAATGCTTTATAAATTAGGTAGTAGTTAATTTATGTAACATATTTTAAACACTAGTATTTATGCTTCAGTGTTGTTCAAAGTTCTTTTGTTCAAAGCACTTTCCAACATTCTGAATGTGATGGTGTATGTATACAGAAATAATATGCATACGGTAGATTAGGGTAAATGAAGAAGTTCTGCTCAGCCTCTGTGGATTTTTGCCTAAAGCACCATCCAGCAAATTCCTATGAGAATGAATCATAGTCAAAGTAAGCATTAACTTAAGTGCAACAGAATATGTGCTTCTTATTAGTAACTGTTAATTTAATGTTTGGTGAGAGTTACCAATATTGGCTCAAGTTAAAATGATATTTTGAGACTACGAGACTATATATATATAAAATTATTCCAGAGCAAGCCTGCTCACTTTCATCATATTTACCTTGTAAAACTCCCCAAGGGTACTGACGGCCTCTGACCATCCTTTTTCCAACTTTCACTTCATCCGTACTCCCTACTACAGCAAAAGGTAAGTGTCCCTAGAAAGTAAGAATAATTTTAATCATGTTCCCTTAAACGAATATGGCTTACTTTGTTGCTCTTCTGTTATGAAAATAACAGAGACAAAAATATCATAATAAATTTATTCAAGCAAAGGATATACCCTGCCTCAGATTTTATGACTTGGCAATAAATGGATTTATGCAACCATCTGTGTCAGGCCATGCACACAATTAAAAATTATCTACTGAGTAGAGCCAAAGCAAAGCATTCTGCTGTAGGGAATACAAAGAAAAAAGATTTTTAGTAGACATGTTTTTCTCATGTTCTCTTTACCCTAAAACACAAAGATAATGTCAAAGAAATGATATGCAAGTAACTTTTAACTCCAATATAAAAGTTAAAAGACAAAAGTATTGAGAATAATTATAACTATAGTAACTATAGTTACTATAGTACTAATAAATAGTACTACAAATGTCAATAAATTCTAAATATAATTAAAATTTCACTCTGGGTGGTGAGAGTCAGGGGCAGTCTGAAAAATGGAGTGCAACCCAAGAAAGACTTGGGAAGATGATAAGCAAAGTAGGAAGGGCAATCATAGGTAAGGATAAGGTTTTAAACAGGATACAGAAGCAGAAATATGCAAGATAGATTCATTATTTGTCAGAAGTTATATAGATTTTCTATCTGAATAGAAGCATTAATATACAGGAAATATCTGGGGTAAATATTATGTTAAATATTTAATAATTAACAGTATTTAGTCTATTAACTGGTTTTTATAAAAAATTATTCTATACGAGTTCCTAAAAGTACAGTTAGATAGGAGGGGCCAAAATCTTTAAGACAATATCTAAAGAAAATATAACACAGAAGAATAAATAAAAATTTTACATTAGTCAGCTTTTCAATTCAGACGTCTATTTAGTTTTTGATATCATAAATGGGATATGAAAAATAAGAAAAGAGAAATGAAAGAAATGGAATTAATATTTATCGATTGTGTGTTACATTCTAGACCCTATGTGTCAGGCACTTCACAAAGATTCTGGCATTTATACCTCAAAAGAGGTATCAGTGATCCCATAGTGTAGATAAGTTAACAGCCTCAGAGAGGATAGGAATTGTACAGGATCTTATGGTTTTAAGTAGAGAAGCTAGGATTGAAATCTAAGTCTATCTAACTACCAAGTTTATCTTTCAAAGCATAATATGATATTTTAGATATTTATTAGCATGAAGGAATTTATTAGCAGAAAAGAAATTTATAAAGAATTTAGTCATCCAGTGTTGCCTCATACCACAATAAGAGAAAGACAGTAAAGCATTTCTCGTTCGGTTCCCATCTATTTGTCCCTGAGACTAAGTTTCTGGCAGGTGCAGTTGAGAGAAAAGTCTCCCTTTTACCTCTCAAGCCCCATTTGTGTAATAGAGTCTCTACCTTGGGTACAGCACATGGAGAAGACTGGGGCCTTGATCATCCTTGCCCCCACATGTGAGGCAGTGGCTCCATTCCTGGTGGTGGAAGAACCTCAAGCTGCTGCCTCTCCCCACTGAGCACTCAGTTATTAGAGTGGGCTGACACTCAGAAAAAAACCTTTCCAATGTCCCCAGCTCCAATTCCAAAGCCCTACCTCAGAGATGTTTCCTGGAGGGAGAAGCAGGCCATAAGACAGAGAGCATCTAATATCTTCCCAGAAGAGCTAACTTAATTTGCAACAGAGGGTAGAGAAAAAGAAGACTAAGGGCACTCTGAAAAACAGTGGAGCAGACCTCTGGTTTCTTTCTGGCATGCAAAGAGCTTGGAAGTTATCATTCCTGTCCAAACACTAAGAAAAAGGCTGAACAAAATGAAATCAACTAGAAATCAATAGCAGAAGGAAAAATAGAAAAACTACAAATATGTGGAAACTAAATAACATAGTCTTTTTTTGTGTGTGTGAGGAAGATCAGCCCTGAGCTAACATCCATGCTAATCCTCCTCTTTTTGCTGAGGAAGACCAGCTCTGAGCTAACATCTATTGCCAATCCTCCTCCTTTTTTTCCCCCAAAGCCCCAGTAGATAGTTGTATGTCATAGCTGCACAACCTTCTAGTTGCTGTATGTGGGACGCAGCCTCAGCATGGCCAGAGAAGTGGTGCGTTGGTGCGCACCAGGGATACGAACCCGGGCCGCCAGTAGCGGAGCACACACACTTAACCACTAAGCCATGGGGCCAGCCCCAATAATGTAGTCTTAAACAACCAATGGGTGAAAGAAAAAAAACACAAAATAAATTAGAAAATATACTCAGACAAACAAAAAGGAAAACACAACATACCAAAACTTATGAGATACAGTCAAAGCACTATTAAGAGAGAAGTGTATAGCTTTAAATGCATTAAAAAGAAAAAAGATCTCAAATCAACAACCTAAGTTTACGACTCAAGAAACTAGAAAAACAACAAACAAAACCTAAAACTAGCACAAGGAATGAAGTAATAAACATTAGAACAGAGATATAGAAAATAGAAAAAATCAACAAAAGTTCGTTTTTGAAAAGATCAATGAAATTGACTAGTCCTTAGCAAGATTAAGAAAAAAAGAAAAAGAATGAAGACTCAAACAAAATCTGTAATGAAAAGAGGGACATTAAAACTGATGTCACAGGAAAAAAATGATTATAATACAAAGTGGATAATCTACAAGACATGGACAAATTCCTAGAAACACATAACCTACCAAGATGAGATCATGAAGAAATACAAAAAGTGAACAGACCTAAAATAAGTAGGAAGATTGAATCAGTAATCAAAACCTATCAGAAAAGAAAAGCTCAGGACCAGATGGCTTTACTAAAGAATTCTATCACACATTTACAGAAGAATTAACTCCACTGTCTACAATTCTCCTGAAACTCTTGCTAAAATACTGAAGAGGAAGAAACACTTCCAAACTTCCAAATGCTTGCCTGAGGCAAGCATTGACTTAATTCCAAAGCCAGACAAAGTCACTAAAAGGAAAGAAAGCTACAGACTAAAATCTCTGATGGATATTGATGCAAAAATCATAAACAAAATACTGGCACTCTGAATTCAATGGTATATTAAGGTATTATACACAATTATATCAAACACTATTGTGTATGCCATAATTGTGTATAATACAATAGGATTAATTCCTGGAATGCAAGAATGGTTCATCATATGAAAATCAATTAATGTAATACACCACATTGACAAAATGAAGGACAGAAACCACATGCATAAAAACATTTGACAAAATTCAACACTCTTATAACAAGAAAACTCAACAAACCAGGAATAGATGGAAATTACTTCAACATAACAAAGTTCATTTATGAAAAACCCACAACATCAAACTCAACAGCGCAAAGCTGAAAGTTTTCTCTCTAATATCCAGAACAAGACAGGGATGCCCACTCTCACCTCTCCTACTCAACCTAGTACTGGAAGTGCTAGCCAGAGAAATTAGGCAAAAAAATGAAAAAATAAAAATACAAGGCATACAAATCAGAAATAAACAAGTAAAGCTATCTCTGTTCTCAGATGACATGATCTTTTTAAATATATTTTTAATTGAGATATAATTGACACATAACATTATATTAGTTTCAGGTGTACAACATGACTTGATATTTGAATATATTGTGAAATAATCACCATTATTCTTCACATTAGTCTTCACAATATGGTGAAATAAGTCGAGTTAACATCCATCACCACACATAGTTACAATTTTTTTCTTGTGATGAGATCTTTTAAGATCTTCTCTCTTAGCAACTTTCAAATACACAATACAGTATTATTAACTATAGTCACCATGCTGTACATCACATCCCTAGGACTTACTTATTTTATAACTAGAAGTTTGTACTGTTTGACCACTTTCACCTATTTTGCCCACTCCCACCTCACCTCTGGCGACCACCAATCTATTCTCTGTACCTAAGAGTTCAGGGGTTTTTTGTTTGTTTGTCTTTTGGATCCCACATATAAGTGAGATCATATGTCGTTTGTCTTTCTCTGGTCTGACTTATTACATTTAGTATAATGCCCTCAAGGCCCATCAGTGTTGTCACAAATGGCAAGCTTTTATTCTTTTTGTGGATGAATAATATTCCATTATGTGTATATGTATATATATGCCACGTTTTCTTTATCCATTTACCCATCGTTGGACACTTAGATTGCTTCCATGTCTTGGCTACTGTAAAAAAAAAAGCTGCAGTGAAAGGTAGGTGCAGATATCTTTAGGAATTAATGTTTTCATTTTCTTCTGGTAAATACCCAGACGTGGAATGGCTAGATTATATGGCAGTTCTAGTTTTAATTTTTTGAGAAAACTTCATAATGTTTTCCATAGTGGCAAAAAGAATTTCCATTTCCACCAACAGTGCACAAGGTTCCCTTTTCACCACATTCTCACCGACACTTGTTATTTCTTGTCTTTTTGATAACAGCCATTCTAACAGGTATGAGGTGATAGCTCATGGTGGTTTGATGTGTATTTCCATGATGATTGGTGATGTTGAGCACCTTTTCATGTACCTGTTGTCTTCTTTGGAAAAATGTCTATTCAGGTACTTTTCCCATTATTTAATTGGATTATTTTCTTTCTATTGAGTTGTATGAGTTCTTTCTATATTTTGGGTATTAACTCTTGATCAGATATATCATTTGCAAATATTTTCTCCCATTCAGTAGGTTGCCTTATCATTTTGTTGATGGTTTGCTTTACTGTGCAGAACCTCTTCAGTTTGATGTAGTCCCACTTGTTTATCTGTGCTTTTGATGTCAAATCCAAAAGATCATCATGAAGATGAATGTCAAAGAACTTACTACTTATGTTTTCTTCCAGGAGTTTTATGGTTTCAGGTCTTATGTTCAAATCTTTAATCCATTTTGTGTTAATTTTTGTGTATGGTGTAAGATAGTGGTCCAATTTTAGTCTTCTGCATGTGGCTGTCCAGTTTTTCCAACACCATTTATTGAAGAGACTGTCCTTGCCCCATTGTATATTCTTGGCTCCTTTGTGTTGAGTTAATTGAGCATATATGCATGGATTTATTTCTGGGCTCTGTATGCTGTTCCATTTATCCCCATGTCTTTTTTTATGCCAATACTATATTGTTTTGATTACTATAACTTTGTAATGAGTTTGAACTCAGGAAGCATGATACCTTCAACTTTGTTCTTCTTTCTCAAGATTGCTTTGGCTATTCAAATTCTTTGTGGTTCCATATAAATTTTAGGATTGTTTGTTCTGTTACTGTTAAAACTGCCATAGGAATTTTTATAGGGTTAGCATTGAATCTGTAGATTGCTTTGGGTAGTATGGACATTTTAATACTATTAAGTCTTCCAATCCACGAGCACAGAATATCTTCCCATTTATTTGTGGGTTCTTCACTTTCTTTTATCAATGTCTTACAGTTTTTGGTGTGCAAGTCTTTCAACTACTTGGTTAAATTTATTCCTAAGTATTTTGTTATCTTAGATACAATTGCACATGGGATTGTTTCATTAATTTCTCTTTCTGATAGTTCATTATTAGTGTATAAGAACACAACTGATTTTTATATATTTATTTTTGTCCTGCAACTTTACTGAATTTGTTTTTTGGTTCTAACAGCATTTTGGTGGAGTCTTTAGGGTTTTCTATATATAAGATCATGTAACCTACAAATATTGACAGTTATACTTCTTCCTCTCTGAGTTGGATGTCTTTTATTTCCTTTTCTTGCATACTCGCTCTGGCTAGAACTTCTCTATACTATGTTGAATAAAAGGGGTAAGAGTGGGCATCCTTTTCTTCATCCTTATATGGAGGAAAAGCTTTCAGTTTTTCAACATTGAGTATGATGTTAGCTGTGGGCTTGTAATACATCGCCTTTATTATGTTGAGGTACATTCCCTTCATACCCATTTTGTTTTTGTGAGGAAGATCAGCCCTGAGCTAACATCCATGCTAATCCTCCTCTTTTTGCTGAGGAAGACCGGCTCTGAGCTAACATCTTTTGCCAATCCTACTCCTTTTTTTTCCCCCAAAGCCCCAGTAGATAGTTGTATGTCATAGTTTCACATCCTTCTAGTTGCTGTATGTGGGACCCAGCCTCAGCATGGCTGGAGAAGCTGTGCGTTGGTGTGCACCCGGGATCCGATCCTGGGCCGCCAGTAGTGGAGGGCACGCACTTAACTGCTAAGCCATGGGGCTGGCCCCCTCCATATCCATTTTACTGAGAGTTTTTATCATGAATAAATGTTGAACTTTTTCAAGTGCTTTTTCTGCATCTATTGAGATGATCATATGATTTTTATCCTTCATTTTGTTAATGTGGTGTGACATAGTCTTACATGTAGAAAACCTTAAATATTCCACAAAAAACTAATAAAACTAATAAATTAATTCAATAAAGTTGCAGAATACAAAATCCAAACTTAAAAATCAGTTGCATTTCTATACACTAATATGAACAATACAGAAAGGAAATTAAGAAAACAGTTCCATTTACAAGAGCATCAAAAAGAATAAAATACTTAGAAATGAACTTAACCAAAGAGGTGAAAGACTTGTACACTGAAAACAACAAACTGTTGCTAAAAGAGATTAAAGGATAAACACATGGAAAGGCATCCCATGTTCATGGATTGGAAGACTTAATATTGTTAAGATGTCCACACTGTCCAAAGTGATCTACAGATTCAATACAATCCCTATATAAATCCCAAATGGCATGTTTTGTCTTAACATAAAAAGTCAATCAAAAATTCATATGGAATCTTAACTGACTGAATAGCCAAAAAAATCTTGAAAAGGAAAAACAAGGTTGAAGTTTCATGCTTCCTGAATTCAAAACATATTACAAAGCAACAGTAATCAAAACAGATTGCTACTGGCATAAGGACAGACATATAGACCAATGGAATCATATAGAGAGCCCAGAATTAATCCTCATGTATTTGATCAAAAGAGCTTTGATAAAAGTGACAAAACAAATGCACTGGAAAAGGACAATCTCTTCAACATATGGTGCTGGGAAACTGATTTTCAACAGGCAAAAGAATAGAGTTGGCCTTATCTTACAACATATAAAAATTAACACAAAGTTAATTAAAGACCTAAATATAAGATCAAAAACTATAAAACTACTAGAAGAAAACATAGGAGATGGATTTGGCATCAACTTCTTGGATAAGGTGTGAAAAGCACAGGCAACAAAAGCAAAAAAGACAAATGGGACTACATCAAAGTTGAAAACTCTGTGCATCAAAGTACGTAATCAACAGAGTAAAAAAGTCAATCTATGTAATGGGCGATAATATTTTCAAACCAAATCAAACAAGGGGTTAATATCTATAATATATAAATAATCCCTACAACTCAACAAAAATTAGTAAACATATTCTTAAATGGGCAAAGAACTTAGACATTTCTCCAAAGATGAATACAAATGGTCAGTGAGCATATGAAAATTTTTTCAACATCACTAACAATTATAGAAATGCAAATCAAAACCCCAATGAGATATCCCTTCACATCCATTTAGATGGCTTCTATTAAAAAAAAAGACTATAACAAGTGTTGACAAAAATGTAGAAAAATTGAAGTCATTATGCATTGTTGGTGAGACTGTAAAATGATGCAACCGTTATAAAAATCAGCATGGTTGTTCCTCTAAAAATTAAAAATAGAATTATCATATGATCCAATAATCCTCATTCTGGGAATATATCTGAAAGAATTAAAAGCAGGGTCTCAGAGAGATATTTGCAAGTCATGTTAATTGCAGCATTATTCACAATAGCCAAGAGGTGGCTATTTGTAAATAGCCAAATGTCCATCAATGAATGGATAAACAAAATGTGGTATATACATACAATGGAATATTTTTTACTCTTAAAAAGGAAAGAAATTCTGTCAAATGCTGCAACATGGATGGACCTTGCGAACATTATGCTAAGTAAAATAAGCCAGTCACAGAAGACAAATAATATATGATTCCACTTATATGAGATGTCTAAAATAGTCAAATTCAGAAAACAGAAAGCAGGATGGTGATTGCCAGGGCCTGAGGCAAGAGGTAAATGAAGAATTGTTGGTAACGGATATGCGATATTAAAATGTCATGGAAATCTCATTGAACAACAATGAGATTGCACTTAACAGTAAAAAAAATTAAAAGAATAGAAATCATACCAAATACGCTCTCAGACCATAGTAGAATTAAGGTAGAAATCAATAACAAAGAAATAGCTGCAAAACTTGAAGATAAAGAAGATACTTTTATTTTATTTATGTTATTATTTATTTATTTTTTTATTTTTATTTTATTGCGGTCACATTGGTTTATAACATTGTATAAATTTCAGGTGTACATCATTATACTTCTATTTCTGCACAGATTACATCATGTTCACCACTCAAACGCTAAGTACAATCCATCACCACACACATGTGCCTAATCATCCCTTTTGCCCTCCTTCCACCCTCCTTCCTCTCTGGTAAACACCAATCCAATCTCTGTCTCTCTGTGTTAAGTAGATATTTTTAAATAACCCACGGATCAAGAGAAATTTTAAAGTATTTTGATCCAAATGAAAATAAAAATAAAAGTTAAGAAAATTTGTGTAGTGCAGTGAAACCAGCACTTACAGAGAAATTTATAATATTCAATGAATACATTAGAAAAGAAGAAAGACATAAATTAATAATCTAAACTTCTACTAGAAAAGAAGAAAAAAGGACAAATTACTTCAAAAGCAAGCTGAAGAAAATAAATAAAAATTAGAGCAGAAGTCAATGAAGTTGAAACAGGAAATCAATAGAGAAAATCAGCAAAACCAAAAGCTAGTTCTTTGAAAATATCAAAAAAAAATATATAAACCTCTACCTAGGTTAACCAAGAAAAAAAGAAAAGACACAAATTACTAATATCAGAAACAAAAATGGGGCCATCACTACTGATCCCATGTACATTAAAATGAAAATAATGGAATACATTGAACAATTTTATACCCACATATTTGATAACCTAGGTGAAACGAATCAATTCTTACAAATGTACACAAAGAGAAATAATCTGAATATGCCTTTATCTCTCAAAGAATTTGACTCAATGATTAATAAATTTCCAAAATTAGAAGCACCAGACAAAGACATGTTCACTAGTGAATTTTACTGTTCATTTAAAGAATAAATTATACTATTTTCTAAAATCTTTTCCAGTAAATAGAAGCAAAGAGAATACTTCCTCATTCTATGCGGCCAGCATTATCTTAATACCAAAACAAAACAAAGACATTAAAAGAAAGGGAAACTACAGACCAATAACCCTGATGAAAATAAATGCAAAAATCTTCAACAAAATATCAGTAGATTGAATCCAACAGTGTATAAAATGAATTATACTCCATGACCAGCTGGGATTTGTTCCACTTGGATTGGATCAACATTTAAAAATCAATTAATATATCCATTATATCAACAGATTAATATAGAAAAACATATAATCATATCAATAAATGCATTTGACAAAAAGCATTTGAAAAAATCCAAGAGCCATGCATGATAAAAACTTTCAGCCAACTAGGCATAGCAGGGAA
The DNA here is from genome assembly GCF_057802395.1 of Ceratotherium simum simum. Taxonomy (NCBI): domain Eukaryota; kingdom Metazoa; phylum Chordata; class Mammalia; order Perissodactyla; family Rhinocerotidae; genus Ceratotherium; species Ceratotherium simum. The sequence continues at coordinate 25,837,420 of NC_141925.1, forward strand.
ATTTCTTAACTTGATAAAGAACATCTGAAAAAAGCTACAGCCATTATCACACTTAATGGTGAAAAACTAGATGCGTTTCCACTTAAATTTCTGGAACTAATAAGCAATAACGACAAGGTTGCAGGCTACAAGGTTAATATACAAAAGTCAATTGCTTTCTCATATACTAGCAGTAAACAATTGGAATTTGAAATTAAAAATACAATATCACTATATTCCAAAATTTATTTCAAAAGGCAAAGGCAAAAAAAAAAAAAAAAAAAAAGGCAAAGGACCCAGAACCGTCAACACAATGTTGAAGAAGCAAAAAGTTGGAGGACTGATGCTACTTGACATCAGGACTTGCTACAAAGATACAGTAATTGAGACAGTGTGGTAACAGCAAAAGAATAGACAAGTAGATAATGGAACAGAATAAAGAGCCCAGAAATTTTCCCACACAAATATAGTGAACTGATTTTTAATAAAGAAGCAAAGGCAATTCAATAGAGAAAAGATAGTCTTTTCAACAAGTGCGCTGGAAGAACTGGACATCCACATGCAAAAAAAGAATCTATAAACAGACATTATATATCTCACAAAAATTAATTCAAATTAGATCATAGATCTATGGAATGTAGAACAAAAAAATGAATACTAATGTATGCTAGGTACTTTAGTTAATAATGTATAAATATTGACACATCAATTGTAACAAATGTACCACACTAATGCATGATGTTAATAATAGGGACAATCTCGGGGGGATGTGTCTTAAGAAGGTATATGGGAATGCTCTGTACTTTCTGCTCAATTTTTCTGTAAACCTTAAACTACTCAAAAAATAAAGTCTTTTAAATAATTTTTTAAAGGACAGAAAAGGTTGCACTGAAAGGCACTTGTGAGGTGAGATTTTAATAAAGGTTAAACTGTTTGACAGCTACTTTGCAGAGAAGAACTAAGTAATAAGACAGCTGGGAGAGACTCTCCTGGGCTTAGAACAAATATCAAATACTCATCTCAGAAACTATCCCTTAAAGGAACCACAATTTGGAGTGACATGAACAAGATGGTGAAATAGGAGTTCTGTGCCATAATCTCCCCACAGAAGCATAAATTTTGACAACCACTCAGGGACAAGAGTGCTTTTGTAGGAATCCAGGTGTCCAGTGGAGAAGTTCCAACACAGCATTGGAGCTGTGAATACATACTGAATAAATACTTAGAAGAAGGTAGGAACAATTTCACTTTACTCACATTGCCTCTTGCCTATGGTGGCCCAGGGCAGGACCAAGTGACCCATGGGGCCCATGGTTTCTCTCATGGGGAAAGCAAGAGTGTAACGAGTGAGTGCCCAACTTCCTAAGCCATGTGGGTACTATCCAAAAGGACCACTTGCGTCTGGCCCCTCTCAGAACACTGAGGTGAGTATCATGGCTGAGTGATTGGGGGAAGCTGAGAGTGAGAAGAAAAGAATAGGAATGACTGTGTAAAGGGCATGGAACTCAATATAAGGCCATGGATCCTCCTAGCCACTTTGTGGAATTCCATCAGGAGGCTGGCCCATGAGTCATTTGGGATACCTTGCCTGTGGACCCCATCAACTGGCCCATGGGCATGCCAGCACTCAAGATACCTCAGTCACAAGGCCAGTTACCAGGAGTGCCCCCGCAGAGAGCAAGTGCAAGACTTTGCAGACAGCTCATGAGCATGCACAGAAAGCTGACTCAACTCAGCAGGATTGGGAGAAGGCACAGAAATGTGAGATTTCAGGGCACCACCCTAGGGAAACAAACAGGAGGCTCTCAGAACATGACTGGCGTGGTGGGAGTAAAAGAAGGTATACAATCTTAAGAACTCCCCCCAGAGGGAACAAGAGATGTGGAGCATGAACATCCATAAAAAAATATATGAGAAAGCCTCAGAAATCCTAGCTTAGATGACTGGCAAAGGTGTTTATATCCAGAAGGCAGTTAGTAAAGACTAGAGGAGGTGTCCCCTTAAAATGAAAAGAAAAAAAAAAAAAACCAGGACTTTAAGGAACAAGAAAAATCAAAGACATATGACACCACCAAAGGAACAGAATAACTTTTGAGTAACCAATCTCAAAGAAATGAAGATCTATAAAGTGCAGGACAAAGAATTCAAAGTAATTGTCTTAATGGAGTTCAGCAAGCTGCAAATGGACAAAGATATACAACTCTATGAAATCTGGAAACAATACATGAACAAAAAGAGACTTTCAACAAAGAGATGGAAATCATAAAAATAATCAAACAGAAAATTGGAACTGATGAATAAAATAAAATAAAATAATGCAATAAGAGCATTAATATCAGAGTTGATGAAGCAGAAGAATCAGTGAACTGGAAGACAAGTCATTTGAAATTATCCCATTGGAGAAGAAAAAGAAAAAAAGAACAAAAAGAAATGAAGGAAGAATATGGGATATATAGCACATCATAAGAAAATCCATATATGCATTATGGAAGTCACAGAAGAAGGGGAGAAAGAAAAACGAACAGAAATATTATTAAAGAAATAATGGCTGAAAATTTCCCAAATCTAAGGAAAGATTTGGACATCGAGGCACATAAAACTTAACAACTCCAAACAGATTGAACCCAAAAAGAGACTACACCAAGGCAGCACTTTATAATAACATCCTTCAAAAATCAAAGAAAAAGAATTTTGAAAGCAGCAAGAGAAATCAAATTGTCACATACAAGGACACCCCAATAAGGGTATCAGAAAATTTCTCAGCAGAAACTTTGTAGGCCAGAACAGAGTGGATGATATATTCAAAGTGCTGAAGGGAAAAAAAGCCAACTAAGAATACTTTAACCATGTTCACCACCCAAATACTAATTACAACCCATCACCACACACATGTGCCGAATTATCCCTTTCGCCATCCTCCCTCCCCACTTCCCCGCTGTAATCTATGCAGAAATAGAAGTATAATGATGTACACCTGAAATTTATACAATGTTATAAACCAATGTTACTGCAATAAACAAAAAATTTAAAAAAAAAAAGAATACTTTAACCAGAAAAGCTATCCTTCAGAAATGAAGGAGAGATAAAGACTTCTCCAGACAAACAAGAGCAGAGGATTTTATCACTACTAGACCTGTCTTACATAAAATGATAAAGGGAGTTCTTCAAGCTGAGACAAAAGGATGTTAATTAATAAAATGAAAATATATAAAGGATAAATTTCACTGGAAAATGTAAGTATCAAATTCAGATAGGAACATAAGTCAAATTCAGATAATCTAGTAATGTAAATAGTCAAATGTAAATCCCTTTAAACTCTAGTATACAAGTTAAAAGAACACAAGTAAAAAAACCTATAACTACAATAATTTGTTAATGGATACACAATATAAAATGATGTAAACTGTGACATCAAAAACAAAATGTTCGTGAGCAGTAAAAATGTAGAGTTTTGCATGATATAAGAGTTAAGTTGTTATCAGCTTAAAACAGACTGTTATAACAATAAGATGTTTTATGTAACCCTTATGACAACTACAAAAAACTATAGGATATACAAAAAAGATAAAGAAAAAGGAATCAAAGCATATTTCTATAGAAAATCATCAAATCAAAACAGAAACAAAAAGAGAGGAAGAAAGAAACAAAAGATCCACAAAACCCAAAAAGCAATTAACAAAATGGCAATAGAAGCCCTTACCTAGCAAAAAATACTTTAAATGTAAATTATTAGATTCTCTAACCAAAAGATATAGAGTGGTTGAATGGATTAAAAAAAAAAAAGACCCATTGAAATGCTGCCTACAAGTACCCTCTTCAGCCTGAAGGACACACATAAGCTCAAAGTGAGGAAAATTGTTCCATGTAAATGGAAACCAAAAGACAGCAAAGGTGGAATACTTATATCAGACAAACTATACTTTAATTCAAAATATACAATAAGGACTAAGAAGGTCATTATATAATTACAAAAGGGGTCAATTCATCAAAAGGGTATTACAATTGTAAATCATCACAGCACCTAAATATATAAAGCAAATATTAATAGATCTAAAGGGAGAAATAGACAGCAACACAATAATAGTAGGGGACTTCAATACTACACTTTCAACAAGGAATAAATCATCTACACAGAAAATCAATGAGAAACAGTGGACGTGAACTACAATTTAGACAAAATGGACCTAACAAATATATACAGAACATTCCATCCAACAGCAGTGAAATAGGCAGGAAGTTAGATATGAGCTGGGAGCAAGGTCACTCCACCAGGTGCAGCTTCCTCATTACTGGGCAGCAGCTCTTCGGATGTGCAACACTCCCCCTGACCACAAGGTCACTCCACCAGGTGCAGCGTCCTCATTACCAGGCAGTGGCTCTTCAGACGTGCAATGCTCCCCCCGACCCTGACCGAGAGTAGCCCCAAGCCTCATTTGCATTGTAGTTTTGATCCCCTCCTGTAGGGATCACCACCATGACAGTTCCAGAGATGCCTATGTAAGGGAAAATTCTCCCCCTCCCGACATGGAGGTGGAGACAATGCCCCAATTGACATACGTTCCAATACGCTCACCTGCCCCTGAGACCCGACATTCCAAAGCCACTGACCACCACAACTTCAGTGCAGTTGCTCCCCTCCAGCCTTCCTGCCCCTCCATTTGGGGGTATACTTTCACTTTGCTAATAAATCCTCCTCTGTTAAAACTTCTTCTGTGTCCACTCTCAAATTCCTTTGTGTCTGTGGATCGAGAACCTGGGACCTCACCACACCCATCTGACTGGTGCTGGTGACAGCAGTAGCTTAGAAATTCTTCTCAAGCACCAAGCAGCATTCTCCAGTGAGCTGATACGTTAGGTCACAAACAAGTCTTAAAATTTTTAAGAAGATTGAAATCATATCAAATATCTTTTCTAACCACATTGGTATAAAACTAAAAATTAATAATAGGAAGAAAATTGAAATCTTCACAAATGTGTGGAAATTAAAGAACACACTCTTGAACAACCAATGGTCAAAGAATAAATCAGAAGGGAAATCAAAAAATATCTGGAAACATCAAAATATATGTGATACAGGAAAAGTAGTTCTAAGAGGGAAGTATATAGCAATAAATGTCTACATTAAGAAAAAAGTTTCTGATTAATGATGTCAGTATAGGAGGCTCCTGAACTCACCTCCTGCCACAGACATATAGAATCTACAGCTACATATGGAAAACTTTCCTGTGAAAGAATTACAGAGACCAGCTGAGCAACTCTTGCGCATGAAGTAAATGAGAAAAAAACCCACAGTGAAAGAGAGGCTGAGACACAATCTCACCAAAAACCCACTTCCCGTGTGGCAACACAAAGCCATGAGGAAATTCACAACTCACAGATTCTCCCTGATGAGTAAAGGATTTGGATCCCACATCTGGCATGTCAACTTTTAAGACATCTATCTGAGAGACAGGTCTCAAAAAATCTAGCTCTAAAAGGCAATGGAGCTTGCTTCCAAGAGACTCACAAGGCTATAGAAAAATAAGAAACAGTTCTTACAGAGTTCATGAGGACTCACTATCACTATAGCCCTGGCTATCCCCCCAGGGCCCAGCACAGAGGCAGTAGACGACTGAATCCAGTCTTTCCGTGAAGGAGACCTATTTGCTTATCTTAAAAGCTGTGGTGTGAGGGGCAGACTTCTAATTGAGCACACACCTAGGGTCTGACTTCAGTACTCCCCAGAGATGAGGGAGACTGGTGGGTACCATCTTTGTGTTCTCCCTATATCTTCTTTCAGTTCACTGGTATTCCCTGGTAAGAAGCTTGTACATAGGTCTGGCATCTTGGCTTTTGTGGATGCTTCCCAGGGGACACATACCTTGATCACCTGACTGTGGTGGTCAGTGGAGCATTTGCAGTTTCCATAGGACTGTAACAAACAGAGAAACAGTTCTTAATAAGCTGTCTCCCAAGGGCCCAGCACAGAGGCAGAAGACTGAAAGAAGTCTTTCTAAGAAATAAGACTGTTTTCTTATCTTAAAATTTGTGGCCTGACAAGAGGCTTCTAATTTAACACACATCTAGGAGCTGATTGCATTACTCTCCAGAGACCGGGGAGGCTGGCCGGTGCCATCTTCATGTTCTCTTTCTGCCTCACTAGAGGAGGCCGTTATCTCACAAAAAGGAGCTTGTGCTCACATCTAGCACCCTGGCTTTTATGGTTGACACCCAGTGGGTGCACCCATTGATTGTTTGGTTCTGGTAGCCAGAATGGATTACATTTGAGGGTTCCACAGGACTTTAACAAACAGAGAAAAAGTTCTTAGCCAGCTATCCTGCCAGGGCACAGTGCAGAAGCAGCAGACTGAAATGCCTGGTCTTTCTGGGAAAGAGGCCTATATGAAGATCAGGCTTCTAATTTAATACTAGGGGCTGAATTCAATACTCTCCAGAGGAAAGGGGGGCCAGCAAACTCCGTCTTCATGCTTTCCACATGCCATACCACAGGTCATCAGTGTCACCGTAAAAGGAGCTTCTGTGCACATGTAGTGCCCTGATTTTGTGGCTGCCACCCACAGAACACATCCATTAGCCTGGATCTGATGGCCAGGAGGACTTGTGTAAACAAGTTAGACAAGATGGTAGAAAAAAAGAAACATTTTTTTAACTGGCTATCCCCCAGGGCTCAATGTGGAGAAAACAGAAAGAAATATTCATCTTCTAGTCTTTCCCTGAAAAAGATTTATTTACATACTTTAAAAACTGCTGACTGAAGTCCCACTTTCCAATCAGCCTGCATCCAAGTGCTGACTGAGATATTCTCCTTTGGAACAATGACAGGTCTTAGCACACCCTCAACAAATGAGAACCAATAAGAACAAAAAAGCCAATTGGACAATCACAAAGATTTGAGAGAAAACCAAGAGCTAGGGCAAGGTTGAATCATATGATTAATCTCCTACCCAAGTCCACCCCAACAAGACTGGGAGTAGTGGCTGTTTTATCTAGTGCACAGAAATCAACATGGAGAGTAAAGGAAAATAAAGAATCAGAGGAATATGTTCCAAGCAAAAGAACTAGATAAAACCCTAGAAAAAAACCTTTAATGAAATGGAAATAAGTGATTTATCTGGTACAGATTTCAAAGTAATGGTCATAAAGATGCTTACTGAGATCAAAGTAAAAATGGATGAACAGTTGATAATTTCAACGAAGAGAGAAAAAGTACCAAACAGAAATCACGGAGCAGAAGAATACAATAACAACACTAAATAATCAATATAGGGTTCAACAGCAGACTAGATCAAATGGAGAAAAGGTGCAGTGAACTAAAAGACAGGGTAGTGGAATTCACCCAATCACAGAAGCAAAATAAAAAAGAATGAAAAAGAGTGAAGATAGCTTAAGAAACTTATGAAACAACATCAAGTTGACCAATATTTACATTATAAGGGTCCCAGACAGAGAAGAAGAGAGAAAGGGACAGAAAGATTTTTTGAAGAAATAGTGGCTGAAAACTTCCCTAATCTGAGGAAGGAAACAAACATCCAGATCCAGGAAGCCCAGAGAGTTACAAATAAGTGGAATCCAAAGAGATCCACATCAAAACATATTAAAATTAAATTGCCAAAAGTTAAAGACAATGAGAGAATTTTAAAAGCAGCAAGAAAAAACAACTTGTTTATTCAATGGATCCCCATAAGACCATCACTGGATTTTTCTGCAGCGACTTTACAGGCTAGAAGGGAGTGACACAATATATTCAAAGTGGTGAAAGAAATAAAACTGCCAACCAATAATACTCCACCAAGCAAAGTTGTCCTTCAGAATTGGATGAAAGATAGAGTTTTACAAACAAGCAAAACCTGAAGGAGTTCATCATCACCAGACCAGCCTTACAAGAGATGTTAAAGAGAATTCTATAAGCTGAAACCAAAGGGAGAAATAGATACAATAATAGTTGGGGACTTTAATATTCCACTTTCACCAATGGATGTATCATCCAGACAAAAAAATATCACTACAGAAACATTGGACTAAAGTGACACATTAGGCCAGATGGACATAATACATATTTATGTACATTCATCCAAAAGAAGCAGAATACACATGCTTCTCTAGTGCACATGAAGTATTCTCCAGAATAGATTATATATGGTCCACAAAGCATCTTTATAAATTTAAGAAGATTGAAACTGTATCCAGCATCTTTTCCAACCACAATGTTATGAAACTATAAATTAATTACAAGAAGAAAATGGAAAATTCAGAAATATGTAAGAAATTAAAAACATGGTACTGAACAACTTATGGGTCAGAAAGAAATAAAAAAATATCTTGAGACAAATAGAAATGAAAACACAACATACCAAAACTTATGAAATACAACATAAGCAGTTCTAAAAGGAAAGTTCATAGCGATAAACACCTACATCAAGAAACAAGAGAGATTTCACATAAACAACTTAAATTTAGCCTCAATAAAAAAAATAACAAATGAAGTTCAGGGTCAATAGAAGGAAGAAAATAACAAAGATCAGAGCAGTAATAAATGAAATAGAAACAATAGAAAAGATCAATGAAACTAAGAACTACATTTTTGAAGAGATAAACAAAATAGACAAAGCTTTAAGTAGACTTACCAAGAAAAAAGATGATGACTCAATAAATAAAATTAGAAATAAAAAGTAGATGTTACAAATACCACAGAAATACAAAGGATCATAAGTGACTACTATGAATAATTAAGCTCCAACAAATTGGACAACCTAGAAGAAATAGGCAAATTCCTAGAAACATACAATCTGCCAAGAGTGAATAATGAAGAAATAAAAAATCTGAACAGACCAATTACTTGAGAAGAGATTGAATTGGTCACCAAGAACCTGCCAACAAACAAAAGTCCAAGATCACATGGCTTCCCAGGTGAATTCTACACATTTATGGAAGAATTAATACCAATCCTTCTCAAAGTCTTCCAAAAAATAGAATAGGACATTATACTTCCAAACTCATTTTATTTTATTTATTTATTTATTTTTATTTTTTGGTGAGGAAGACTGGCCCTAAGCTAACACTTGTTGCCAATTTTCCTTTTTTTTGCTTGAGGAAGATTGTCCCTGAGCTAACATCCATGCCAATCTTCCTCTATTTTGTATGCAGGCTGACACCACAGCATGGCTTGATGAGTGGTGTGTAGGTCCACACCCAGGATCTGAACCCATGAACCCCAGGCTGCTGAAGCAGAGCACACAAACTTAATCACTATGCCACCAGGCTGGCCCCCAAACTCATTTTAGAAAGCCATCACTACCTAATACCAAAACCAGTCAAGGACACTATAATAAAAGAATATTACAGACCAATATTTCTAGTGAACATAGTGGCAAAAATCCTCAACAAAGTATTAGCAAACCAAATTCAATAATACGTTAAAGGAATCAAACACCATGATCAAGTGGGATTTATTCCATGGATATAATGATGGTTTAACATTCACAAATCAATGTGATATGCCGCATTAACAAAATGAAGGAAAAAAAATCATATGATCATCTCAATAGATGCAGAAAAACATTTGACAAAATTCAACATTCATTTATGATAACTCTCAACAAAGTGGGTATAGATGAAATGTACCTCAACATAATAAATGTCATATGTGACAATCCCACAGTTAATGTCATACCCAATGATGAAAAGTTGAAACATTTTCATCTAAGATCAGGAACAAGGATGCCCACTCTCACCACTTGCATCAACATAGTATTGGAAGTCCCAGACAGAGAAATTAGGCAACAAAAGGCATACAAATTGGAAAGGAAGAAGTAAAACTGTCTCTCTTTGCAGATGACACGATTTTATGTACAGAAAACCCTAAACTCCACCAAAACACTGTTATAACTAATAAATGAATTCAGTGAAGTTGCAGGATAAAAAGAAAATATAAAAAATTTAGTTGTATTTCTATACATTAATAACAAGCTATCAGAAAGAGAAATTAAGAAGATAAACCCATTTAAAATTGCAACAAAAAGGATAAAATTTTAGGAATAAATTTAATCAAGGTGGTGAAAGATAAGTACCTTGAAAATTATAAGACTTTGCTAAAAGGAAACTGAAGAACACACAAACAAATGGAAAGATGTTCCATGTTCATGAATTGGAAGTCTTAAGGCTAAAATGTCCATACTAACCAAGGCAATCTACAGATTCAATGCAATCCCCTTCAAGTTTCCAATAACATTTTTTACAGAAATAGAGCAAAAAATCTTAAAATTTGTATGGCTCCTCAAAAGACCCCCAAAGCCCAAACAATTTTGAGAAAGAACAAAGCTGGAGGTATCACATTTCTGATTTCAAACTATATTACAAATCTGTACTAACCAAAACAGTATGAAATTGGCATAAAAAGAGACACATAGATCAATGGAATAGAATATAGAGCCCAGACGTATACCCATTCATATATATTCAATTAATTTAACACAAAGGAGCCAAGAATATACAATGCAGAAAGGATAGTCTCTTCAATAAATTGTGTTGGGAAAAATAGCTACATGTGAAGAATTAAACTGGATCACTATTTTACATCATCCACAAAAATCAACTCAAAATGGATTAAATATTTGAGCATAAGACCTAAAACCGTAAGACTCCTCAAAAAAACAGGGATTAAGCTCCTTGACATCAGTGTACCAAGGTTTTTTTGGATTTAACACCAAAAACAAAGGGACATAAGAAGAAAAAAGCAACAAATGGCACTACATCAAACTAAAAAGCTTCTGTACAGCAAAGGAGACTATCAACAAAATGAAAAGAAAACCTACAGAATGGAATAAAATATTCACAAATCATATTTCTGATAAGAAGTTAATATCCAAAATGTATAAAAAACTCAATAGCGAAAAACCAAATAATCTCATTTTAAAATGGGCAGAGGAACTGAACAGACATTTTTCCAATGAAAACATACAAACGGACAACAGGTACACAAAAACGTGCTCAACATCACTATTAATAAGGGAAATTCAAATGAAAACTATAATGAGATTTCACCACAGACCTGTTAGAATGGCAATTATCAAAGAGATAACAAGTGCTGGTGCAGTGCAGAATAAAGGGACTCTTTGTGCGTTGTTGGGGAAATGTAAATTGGTACAGCCACCTGGAAAACACTATGGGTGTTACTCAAAAAATTAAAAATAGAACTACCATATGATACAGTAATTCCTCTTCTAGGTATTTATCTGAAGAAAATGAAATCACTATATTGCAGCATCCCACGTTTATTGCAGTATTATTTACAATATTTACAATATTGTAAATTTACATTATTTACAATAGCCAAGCCATGGAAACAACTTAAGTGTTCATCAACAGAGGAATGGATAGAGAAAATGTGGTATTTATAAACAAATGAATAATATTCAGACATATAAAAGACAGAAATCCCATTATTTGCAATGACATGGATGGATCCTGGGGGCATTATGCTAAATGAAATAGGTAAGACAAAGAAAGACAATTACTGCATGATCTCACTTATATGTAGAATCTAAAAAAAAAAAAGTCAAACTCATAGAAAGAGATCAGATTGGTGGTAGCCGGAGGCTGAGGGTGAGGGATGAACAAGATGGGTGAAGGTGGTCAAAATGTACAAACTTCCAGTTATAAGATAAATAAGTCCTGGAGATGTAATGTACAGTATGGTGACTATACTTAACAGTACTAAATTGTATATTGGTATTTTCTAAGAAAGTAGATCTCATCACAAGAAATAAAATATGTGACTATGTGTGGTGATGGATGTTAAATAAAGTTACTATGGTAATCGTTTTGCAATATATACATATATCAAATCATTATGTGATACACGTAAAACTAATACAATGTTATATGTCAATTATATACCAATTAAAGAAGAAAAGAAAAATCTCGATAAACAACTTAACTTTATACATCTAGAAACTAGAAACACATTAAGAACTAGAAATAGAATAATCAACTAAACCGAAAGGTAGCAGAATGAAGGAAAAAACAAAGATCATAGCAGAAATAAGTGATGTGGAGACTGTAAAAAATTAGAAAAGATCAAGGAAACTAAGCCATAGTTTTTGAAATGGTAAAGAAAATTAACAAACTTTTGCCTAGAAAAAAAAAGAAGACTCAAATAAATAAAACTATAAATGAAAGAGGAGACATTACAATTGATACCCCAGGAATAGTAATGCTCCATAAGAGATTACTATCACCATTTATACACCAATTGAATAACCTAAATGAAATGGATAAAAACCTAAAAACATACAACCTATCAAGACTGAATCACGAAGAAAGGGAAAATCTGAAAGCACCAAAACTGGGTAAGGAGATTGGATCAGTAGTCAAAAACCTCCCAACAAAGAAATGTTTAAGACAAGATTACCTCACTAGTGAATTCTACCAAACATTTAAAGGTTTAATACCAATCCTTCTAAAACTCTTCAAAAAATTGTAGAGGAAGGAGCACTTCCAAATTCATTATACATTTCCCTGATACAAAAGCCAGAAAAGGACACTATGGGAAAAAATTACAGGTCAAGATCCCAGATGAACATAGATGCAAAAATCCTTAAGAATACCAACAAATTGAATTCAACAGTTCATTAAAAGGTTTATACAATATGATCAATTAGGATTTATTTGCAAGAAAGATGCAAGAATGGTTCACTATTTGCAAATCAATCATTGTGATATACAACATTAACAAAATGAAGGATAAAATTGTATGATTAATATAATTATCATTGTAATTATATATGATTACATATGTAATTGATTATCATATATAATATAATCAAATATATGATTATAATTATATATCTTACTACAATTAATCTGATTATAGTTAGTAAGGTACTGTGTACCTGAAATTTGCCTAGAGAGTAGATATCAAGTGTTCTCAACAAAAAAAGGCAACTCTGTGAGGTGATAAATATACTAATTAGCTTGATTGTGGTAATCATTTCACTATACATACTGATATGAAAACATCATGTAATACACCTAAAATATTTACAATTTTTATTTGTCAATCAAATATTAATAAAGCTGCTTACAAAAGAAACAACTGCTAAGGACAGAGCTTTCACTGAGAAGGGATGGCAGTCTTGCCTGGGAAGCTTTGTCCTGTCAGCAGGGTTAGTGTCCGCACAGAAAGCTCACTAAAAGACAGAAATTAAGCAAATAGTTAAAGAAGCCTATGTAGGCAGAACAAAGAGAAGATTAACACAGCCAGTGAATCTGAAGCCCAGCCCTTGATATGGGCTGAATAATTTCCCCCTCAAAATTCACATGTTGAAGCCCTAAACCCCAATATCTCAGAATATAACTATATTTGGAAATAGGATCTCTACAGAGGTGATTAAGTTAAAAATGAGGACATTAGTCTGGGCCCTAACACAATGTGACTGGTGTCCTTATAAGAAGAGGTAATTTGGACACATAGAGATGTCAGTGGTACTTGTGCACAGAGGAAAAACCATGTGAGGACACAGCAAGAGAGGGGCCAGATGAAAGGAAAGAGGCCTCAGAAGAAACCAAATCTGCCAACTCCAAGAGTTTGAGACAATAAATTTCTCTTGATTAAGCAAAAAAAAAGGAGCCATAATTTGATTTGATCAATTTTAGAGCAATTTATATCATAGAGCAACATTGAAAACAATTTAGCAATCAGTTGGCAATTAGTTGAGTTTACCATCTGAGTACAATCAAGAGAAGAGATGAAAAGAGCCATACCAAAACCAATGTCATTCCAGAGTGACTGCTGCCATTACCAAAAGCTGTGCCTCTCTAAAGAGCAACATCAGAGGCTTAACACTGTAGGAGAAAAAGTAGATTTCACTAAAATAATTTGGCTGTACAAATAACAATAACAAGCCCTATGCCAAAAGCGAGGACTACTACTCAGTGTTGATACAATATATACATAAAATGTTTCATTTCCAACAAAATATTATGAAGAGTGCAAAGAAACAGGAAAATACGACTTGTATATCAGAAAAAAAGCAGGTAACGGAAACTGTCTGTGAGACTGACCAGAAGTCAGATTTATCAGAAATAATGATTTCAAAATAACCATCATAACCATGTTCTTAGAACTAAAGAAAATCTAGATTAAAGAAGTAAAGGAGAGAGTGATGTCAACATCATGACAGAGTGAGTTGTTCCCTTTGTCTCTCCCCTCTAAGTTACAAAGGATATTCATTAACCAAGAGAGGATTCCCTACACAGCACAACCGGACACCTGAGATCCACGTAGTCATACATCTGAAGATGGGTGGACTGCATCCTCAGGAAGCAGTGGAACTAGGTGATTGGAACCCTCCCCCTTCCTGGTGGCAGCAATTCAGGTCATGCATCCTCACACAGCAGCTGGCATAACTGTAAGTTGAGGCAGGGGCAGCCCGGCCCATGTGTGAGTGCTTTAGGAGTGGTAGCCTGGCCTGCACAGGAGCACCCACCTTGCTGCAGTGACCCCACCCATGGGAATGCTCCCCACTGAGTGGCAGTGGCTCAGCCCCTACAATGGTGCCCTTCCTACCTAATGCAGCAGCTCAGCCAGTCTCCTGCTGAGCACAGAGGCTTTGCCTGCATGTGCATGACCCACTGAAGCACAGAAGCCCAGCCTGCATGTGTGTGACCTACCCAAGGAGAAGAGACCCTGCCTGCATGTGCACAACCAGCCCACTGAGTGCAGAGACCCCATCCACATAAGTGCAACCAGCCAAGCAGCTGCAGCCAGCCTTTGCAAATGCAGAGTGGCCCTACCAGAACAACTACCAGAAGTCGGGGCAGGATTAGAAAACACGGCTCCTTGTGGCAGTGTCCCACATACAAAATAGAGGAAGATTGGCACAGATGTTAGCTTAGGGACAATCTTCCTCAAGCAAAAAGAGGAAGATTGACAACAGATGTTAGCTCAGGGCCAATCTTCCTCACACACAAAAAAAGGAAAGCAAGAAAATACATCTCCTTCCTCCCCCAGCAGTGGAAGGTGGAATCTATGACCTGATACTACCACAAATGTGCTGGCAGAGGATCATTTCATCAAACAACATGAAGAGCTACAGTAACACTTCAGAGTAGAAGGAAAATGAGAAGTCTCCAGAAAGCAATCCTGAAGTCACAGAAGTTTACAATCTAAATGATGGAGAATTAAAACTAATTGTCATAGAGAAACTCAATGAATTACAAGAAAACTCAGAGATAGTTCAATGAGCTCAGAAATAAAATTAATGACCAGAAAGAATACTTCACCGAAGAGATTAAAGCCCTTAAAAAAAAAAGTACAGAAATTCTGGATATGAAGATCACAATTAATGAGATAAAAAATAATCTAGAAAACATAAAAAATAGAGCTGACCTGATGGAAGACAGAATTAGTGACTTAGAAGATAGAAATATAGAAATGTTTCCAGTGGAGGAGGAGAAAGAACTAAGATTTTAAAAAATGAAGAAATTTTTTCCAACTCAAATAGGAAAATTAACATAAGGATTATAGGTATTCCAGAGAGAGAAAGGAGCAGAGAGTTTATTCAAAGAAATAATAGCCGAGAACTTCCCAAACCTGGGGAAGGAACTGGACTTACAAGTACATAAAGCAAATAGAATTCCTAATTACATAAATGCAAAAAGACCTTCTCCAAAAGCCATATAATAATAAAAGTGGAAAAGTCAATGGCAAAGAAAAAATATTAAGGGCTGCAAGGCAGAAGAAAATAACATACAAAGGAACTCCCATCAGGCTTTCAGCAGATTTCTCAGCAGAAACCTCATAGGCTAGGAAAGAATGGAATGATATATTCAAAACACTGAAAGACAAAACTTTTCAGCCAAAACTACTTTATCCAGCAAAGCTATCCTTCACATATGATGGAGAAATACAAGTTTTCCCAGATAAACAAAAGATGAGGGAGTTCATCTCCACTAGACTTGCCTTACAAGACATGATGAAGGAAGCCCTCACACCAGAAAAAAAAGGGCAAAGGTTTACAAAGCTTTGAGCAAGGAGTCTGTCTATTTAAGACAAACAAAATCAGAAAATTGGAGTTCTCTATCAGAAGAGGTTAGCAAACACATAAGCATACCATATAAGATAAAAGGAAGGAAAGCATAAAAAACAACTATAAACACTTGAACTGTCAAAAACTCATGACACAAAAAAGAATAATTTGTGACAACAATAACTCAGAAGGGGAAGAGGAAAAAGATGGAACCTGCTTAGGCTAATGGAAACAAGAGGTTATCAGAAATTGGACTATCTCATCCATGAGATCTTTTCTACAAACCTCATGGTAACCACTAAAAAAATCAGAGCAGAGCCATAATTCATAAGTATAGAGAAAACTGAGAAAATCATCATAGGAAACCACCAAACAGAAATGGCAGACAGAAATAAAAGGCAAAAGAAACCATGGAAATATAGAACAACTGGAAAACAAGACATAAAATGGAGTATTAAGCACTTATATATCAATAATCTCTCTAAATGTAAATGGATCAAATTCTTCAATCAAAAAACACAGAGTGGCTGGATGGCTTAAAAAACAAGACCCAACAATATGCTGCCTCCAGGAAACACATCTCAGGTCTAAAGACAAACATAGGCTCAGTGTGCAGGGATGGAGGGTGATACTCCAAGCAAATGGCAAGCAAAACAAAGCAGGTGTTCCCATACTTATATCAGACAAAGCAGACTCCAAGATAAAAGAGACAATGAGACACTAAGAGGGGCAGTATATAATGATGAAAAGGACATTCCACAAAGAGGACATTACAGTTATGAATATATATGCACCTAACACAGGAGCACCAAAGTATATAAAACAACTATTAACAGACCTAAAGGGAGAAATTGACAGCAACACAATAATAGTAGGGGACCTCAATAACCCATTTCCATCAATGGATACATGATCATACAGAAAATCAACAAGGAAACAGTGGACTTAAATGAAACACTGGTCCAGATGGACTTACTAGATATATATAGAACATTCCATCCAAAAATAGCAGAATAGGGCCGGCCCTGTGGCTTGGTGGTTAAGTGCGCGTGCTGCGATGCTGGTGGCCCCGGTTCGGATCCCGGGTGCGCATCGAGGCACCACTTCTCCGTTCATCCTGGGGCCGAGTCCCGCATACAGCAACTAGAAGGATGTGCAGCTACAACATACAACTATCCACTGGGGCTTTGGGGGGAAAAAAATAAAATAAATAAAATCTTTAAAAAAAAAAAAATAGCAGAATACACATTCTTCCCAAGTGCATGTGGAACATTCTCAAAGATAGACCTTATGCTGGGAAACAAGGCAAGCCTCAGTAAATTTAAGAAAATTGAAATCATTTTGAGAATCTTTTCCAACCACAATGCTATGAAACTAGAAATCAGCGACAAGAAAAAAGCTGGGAAATTCACAAATATGGGGAGACTACACAACATGCTACTGAACAACCATTGGCTCAATGAAGAAATCAAAGGAGAAATTAAAAAATACCTGGAGACAAATGAAAATGAAAACACAACATACCAACTCATGGGATGTAGCAAAACCATAGCAATGCAGGCCTACCTCAACAAACAAGAAAAATCTCAAATAAGTAATCTTAAACTACACCTAACAGAACTAGAAAAAGAAGAGCAAAGTGTCAAATCAGCAGAAGAAGGGAAATAATAAAAATAAGACCAGAAATAAATGAGATAGAGACTGAAAAAAAAAAAAAAGAAAGAAAGAAAGGATCAATGAAACAAAGAGCTGGTTCTTTGAAAAGAAAAAGAAAATTGACAACCCTTAGCCCAACTAACTAAGAAAAAAAGAGAGAAGGCTCAAGTAAATAAAATTAGAAATGAAAGATGAGAAATTACAATGAATACTTCAGAAATACAAAGGATTATAGGATAATGCTGTGAAAAACTATATGCACACAAATTGGATAACCTAGAAAAAATAGATAAATTCTTAGACTTATAAAACTTCCCAAAACTGAATCAAGAAGAAATAGAGAATCTGAATAGACCAATCACAAGTAAAAAGATTTAAAAAGTAATAAAAGAATTTCTAAAAAACAAAATTCCAGGACCAGATGGCTTTTCTGTAGAATTCTATCAAACATTCTACCAAAGAAGATTTAATACTTATCCTTCTCAAACTATTCCAAAAAATTGAAGAAGACAGAACACTTCCTAACTCATTCTGGGAGACCAACATTACCCTGATAACAAAACCAGACAAGAACAACACAAAGAAGGAAAATTACAAGTGAATGTTGCTGATAAACATAGATGCAAATATCCTCAACAAAATATTGGTAAATAGAATACAACAATACATCAAAAGGACCATACACCATGATCAAATGGGATTTATACCATGGATGCAGGGGTGGTTCAACATCTGCAAATCAATCAATGGGATATACCACACTAACAAAATGAGGAATAAAAATCACATGATGATCTCAATAGATCAGGGAAAGGATTCAACAAGATACCAAAGCCATTTATGATAAAAACTCTCAACAAAACGGGGATAGAAGGAAAATACGTCAACATAATAAAGGCCACATATGACAAATCCCCAGCCAACGTTGCATTCCATGGTGAAAAGCTGAAAGCTATTCTACTGAGAACAGGAACAAGACAAGGCTGCCTACTCTCACCACTCCTACTCAACATAGTACTGGAGGTTAGGCCAGAGGAATTAGGCAAGAAAAAATATAAAAGGAATCCAAATTGAAAAAGAAGAAGTGAAACTCTCATTGTTTCTGGGTGACATGATTCTACATATAGAAACCCTAAAGAATCCATCGGAAAGGTATTAGAAATAATCAACAACTACAGCACAGTTTCAGGGTAAAAAATCAACTTATAAAAATCAGATACATTTCTATACACTAATAACGAACTAGAAGAAAGAGAAGTCAAGAATACAATCTTATTTACAATTGCAAAGGAAAAATAAAATATCTAGGAATAAATTTAACCAAGGAGGTAAAAAACCTATACACTGACAACCATAAGACATTATTGAAAGAAATCGAAGAAGACATAAAGAAATGGAAAGATACTCCATGCTCATGGGTTGGAAGAATAAACATAATTAATATGTCCATATTACCTAAAGCAGTCTACAGATTCAATGCAATCCCAATCAGAATCCCAATGACATTCTTCACAGAAATAGAACAAAGAATCTTAAAATTTATATGGAACAACAAAAGACCCCGAATAGCCAAAGCAATCCTGAGAAAAAAGAACAAAGCTGGAGGCATCAAAATCCTTGACTTCAAAATATACTACAAAGCTATAGTAGTCAAAACAGCATGATACTGGCACAAAAATAGACACACAGATCAATGGAACAGAATTGAAAGCCCAGAAATAAAACCACACATCCATGGACAGCTATTTTTCGACAAAGGAGCCAAGAACATACAATGGGGAAAGGAAAGTCTCTTCAATAGATGGTATTGGGAAAACTGGACAGCCACATGCAAAAGATTGAAAGTAGACCATTATCTTACCCCATACACAAAAACTAACTCAAAATGGATTAAAGGCTTGAGTGTAAGACCTGAAACCATAAAACTCCTAGAAGAAAATATAGGCAATACACTCGTTCACATTGGTCTTAGCAGCGTCTTTCAAATATCATGTCTACTCAGGTAAGGGAAACAAAAGAAAAAGCTAGCAAATGGGATGACATCAAAGTAACAAGCTTCTGCAAGGAAAAGAAAACCATGAACAAAACGAAAAGACAACCCACCAACTGGGAGAAAATATTTGCAAATCATATATCCAACAAGGGTTAATTTCCAAAATATATAAAGAATTCATACAACTCAACACCAAAAAACAAACAACCTGATCAAAAAATGGGTAGAATATATGAACAGACACTTTTCCAAAGAAGATACACAGATGGCCAACAGGCACATGAAAAGATGTTCAACATCACTAATTATTAAGGGAAATGCAAATCAAAACTACAATGAGATATCACCTTACACCCATCGGAATGGCTATAATTAACGAGACAAAAGATAATAACAAATGTTGGAGAGGATGTGGAAAAATGTGACCCTCATATACTGCTGGTGGGAATGCAAACTGGTGCAACCACTTTGGAAGACAGTATGGAGCTTTCTTAAAAAGTTAAAAATAGAAATACCATACAATCCAGCTATCCCAATACTGAGTATTTATCCAAAGAACATGAAATCAGCAAGATAAAGAGATTTATGCACCCCTATGTTCATTGCAGCACTATTCACAATAGCCAGACCTGGAAGCAATCCCAGTGCCCATCAACTGATAAATGGATAAAGAAGATGTGGTATATATATATATATATATATATATATATATATATATATATATATATATACAAGGAATACTACTGAGCCATAAAAAAAGACAAATTGTCCCATTTGCACCAACATGGATGGACCTTGAGGGTATTATGTTAAGCAAAATAAACCAGACAGAGAAAGACAAACACTGTATGATTTCATTCATATGTGGAAGATAAACACATGGATAAGGAGAACAGATTAGTGGTCATCAGAGAGGAAGTGTTGTGGGGTGTGCAAAATGGGTAAGGGGCACATATATAGGGTAATGGATAAAAACTAGACTATTGGTGATGAGCATGATGGCATCTATACAGAAACTGATATATAATAATGTACACCTGAAATTACACAATGTTGTAAACCAATATGACCTCAATAAAATTTTAAAAAAAAGTAAAGGAGAGTGACTTCAGCAAGATTGTGGAAGAGAAATACACATCCCCCCACAGAAACATTGATTTGGCAACCATCCACAGAAAAAATTTGCTTTGTGCGAACCTCAGGATGCAGGTGGTGTTTGCAACATCCTGGTGGAGGCCAAGAATGAAGAAAGATACTTTGAGGAAACTGGCCTGGCTCCCAGCAGCAGGTCTGCTTACTATAAACCTGGCTGCAGACTTGGAAGCAACCATATCTCTCTGTGAAATTAGCTCCAGCCCTGTTCATCTGCAGTGTTGCCATAGGCAGTAAACATGCCAACCTGTGACCTTGGTAACAGGCCGACCCAACTAAAGATCCTACTGAACCAAGAAACAACCCATGACCCAGCTCCAACCCCTCTCAACCATGGTCCTAAAGGCAATCCCATCTGTCCAGGGACCTGGGAGGAGCCATGTCCACTCATGTCTATGGGAGTAGCCCTGTGGACAACTGACTGTGGACCTGGAAGCAATCCCATCACCTGGCTCCAATCTCACTCAACTATGGTTCCATAGGCAGTACTGTCTGCTGGAGGACTTAGAAGAAGTCATGCCCACTACACCCCCAGTAACTGGCCCACTGACTACAACCCAACTGTGGACAAGGAAGGGGCCTCATAACTCAGCTCCAGCCCTGTTCATCTGTGGTACCAGAAGCAGTCATGTCAGTTAGGGGACCCAGCAGGAGAAAGACTCTATCTGCCAAAACCAGTCTGTGAAGACTGAAAGTAGTGATTGTTCTTTCAAATCCAGAGACACCAATGCAAGGCTACAAGGATCTCAAAGAATAAGGCAAATGTGACACCACCCATGGAAAGTAATAAAGCTCTAGTAACCAGCCCTATCAAAATAGAGATCCTTTTGCTTGGCAAAGAATTTAAAATAACTTTCTTAAAGAAGCTGAATGAGGCACAAGAAAACACAGATACACAGTTAAACAAAATCAGGAAAACAATATGTGAACAAAATGAGAAGTTCAATAAAGAATAGAAACCATATATAACATACAAACAGAAATCCTGGACAGGAGAAATATGACTGAACTGAAAATTAAAATAGAGCTTTTTAACAGCAGATTTAGTCAAGCAGAAGAATCAGTAAAGTCAAAGACATTTTGAAATCATTCAGTTAGAAGAACAAAAGCAAAAAGGATAAAAAGTGAAGAAAAAGTCTTCAAGATTATTTGACACCATCATGCAATCAATATACACATTATGGGAGTCCCAGAAGGAGGAGAGAGAGAGAAAGAGGCAGAAAACTTATTTAAAGAAATAATGGCAGAAAGCTTCCCAAATCTAGGGCAAAAAATGGACATTTAGATTCATGAAGCCTGAAATCATAAAAATAGAATCTAAGGGGGCCGGCCCCGTGGCTTAGAAGTTAAGTGTGTGTGCTCCGCTACTGGCGGCCCCAGTTCGGATCCCAGGCATGCACTGACGCACCGCTTCTTTGGCCATGCTGAGGCCGCGTCCCACATACAGCAACTAGAAGGATGTGCAACTATGACATACAACTATCTACTGGGGCTTTGGGGGAAAAAAGGAGGAGGATTGGCAATAGATGTTAGCTCAGAGCTGGTCTTCCTCTGCAAAAAGAGGAGGATTGGCATGGATGTTAGCTCAGGGCTGATCTTCCTCACACACACACACACAAAAATAGAACCTAAGGAGTTCTGTAAGAAGATACATTTTAATTAAATTGTCAAAGAAAAAAATTTTGTGGGAGTTTTGGGAGGTATGATTTTGTCTTTTTTTACTCTGTATTTTTTAAATTTTTCTATCTTTTTGAAGTATAATTAACAACGACAAATTGTATATATTTAAAATGTACAATATGATATTTGGATATGTGTATGCATTGTGAAATAATTGTCATAATCAAGCTAATTAACATATCCAACACATCATATAGTTACCATTTCTCTTTTTTTGTGATAAGAACACTTAAAGTCAACCCTCCTAACAAATTTTAAGTGTAAAATACAGTACTATTAACTATATTCAAATTGCTGTACAATACATCTCCAGAACTTTTTCATCTGGTATAATTAAAACTTCGTAATCCCTGATCAACATCAGAAAGAATTTTGAAAGCAGCAAGAGAAAAACAACTTGTCACATAAAGGGGATCCCTCTTAAGATTCAGTAGATTTCTCAGCAGAAACTTGCTGGCCAGAACAGTGGGATGATATATTCAAGTGTTGGGAAAAAAAAAAACCTCCAACCAAGATTACATTTCCTGGAAAAACTGTACTTTAAGAATGAAGGTGAGATAAAGACTTTTTCAGACAAAGAGAAACTGAGAGTTTGTTATCACTACATTTACCTTACTAAAAGTGCTATTGGAGTTCTTCAAGTTGAAACAAAAAGATGATAAATAACTTTGGAAGCACATGAAAGTAGAAATCTCACCACTAAGGGTAAATATAAAAACAAACAAAATTTTACAATGGTGGCACATAAATCACTTTTAACATTTGTATATAAATTAAGAGACAAAAGTAGTAAGAATAACTTTAACCACAGAAATTTGTTAATGCAAATACAATATAGAAGTAAAATCTGACATCAGTTACATAAAATGGAGGGATGTACATTGCAGATTTACTGTATGTGATTGAGGTTAGGTTGTTATCAGCATAAAACAGACTACTATAAATATAAAATGTTCAATGTAATCCCCCATTGTAATGACAACCTTTAAAAGTACAGTAGATAAATAAAAGATAAACAAAAAATAATCAAAGTACACCATCATAAAAGTCAAGCCACAAATAAAGACAAGAGAAGAGAAAGGAACAAGAGAACTACAAAATAGACGGAAAATTTTTAAAAATTGCAAGAGTAAGAAGAATAAGTTATTACCTATGAATAAATTAAGTGTAAAATAACTAAACTCTCAAATCAAAAGACATAGAGAGGCTGAGTAGATAAAAAATAAGACCCAACTAATGGTTGACTACCAGAAACTAAATTTAGATTTAAGGACACACACAGGCTGAAAGTGTAAGGTGGAGGAAGATATTCAATGCAAATAGTAACCAAAGAAAGCAGAAGGGGCTATACATTTATCAGACAAAATACATGTTAAGTCAAAACTGTCATGAGAAAAAGAAGGTTGATATATAATAATAAAAGTGTCAAATCAACACAAATATATGTTATAAATATATTTATCACCAACATCAAAGCACCCAAATATAAAAAGCAATCATTGATAGGCCTGAAGGGAGAAATAGACAAAAATGGAATCGTCAATATCCCACTTTCAAAAATGGCTAGAACACTCAGACATAAAATCAATAAGAAAACAGCAGAACAGAACAGATAATGCTATAGACCAAATGGGCATAAAAGATATATACAGTACATTCCCCCCAACAGCATCATATTACCCATTCTTCTCAAGTGTACATGGAACATTCTCCAGTATAAATTATATATTAGGTCACAAAATAGATCATAACAAATTTAAGAAGATTCAAATCATTACAAGTATCTTTTCTGATCTAAATGGAATGAAACTAGAAATCAATAATAGAAATAGGAAAATTTACAAATACACAGAAATCAAACAACACACTCTTAAAGAATTATTTGGTCAAAGAAGAAATCAAAGAGAAAATTAAAATATATCTTGAGACAAGGAACACAAAAACATAACATATCAAAACTTATTGATGCAACAAAAACAGTACCTAACAGAGAAGTTTATAACAATAAATTCCTACGTTAAAAAAGAAGAAAAATCTCAAACAAGCTAACTTTACAATTCAAGGAACTAGGGGGGAAAATCCCAAACTAAAATTAGCAGATGAAGTAAAAATGATGATAGCAGAAATAAATTGTAGAGAATAGAAAAACAACTTTATAAACCTAGAGGTTTTTTTTTGGAAAAGATAATCAAATTCAACAAAACCTTAGATAAAGTTATGAGGAAAAAACAGAGAAGACTCAAGTAAATAAAATCAGAAATTTAAGAGAATACACTACAACGGGTCACACACACATTAAAAGCACCATAATGGACAATTATGAACAATTATACTCCAACAAATTGGATAACCTAGAATAAAAGGAGAAATTCCTAGAAACATACAACCTACCAAAATTGAATCAAGAAGAAATAGAAAGCTTGAGAAGACTAATAATAAAAAAGGAGATTGAAGAAGTAATTTTGTAAAATTTCCAACACAAAATAGCCCAGGACCACATGGCGTCACAAATAAATTCTACCAAACATTTAAAGAAGAACTAATACCAATCTTTCCTAAACTTTTCCAAAAAAATAGAAGGAACCATTCCAAACTCAGCCTATAAAGCCAGCATCACCCTGATACCAAAGCCAGACAAGAACATACAAGAAAAGAAAATTACAAGCCAATAACCCTGATGAACATAGATGCAAAAGTCTTCAACAAAATATTAACCAACCAAATACAACAGCACATTAAAAGAATCATATGCCATGACCAATTAGTATTTATCCCTGGGATGCAATGATATTTCAATGTACAGAAATCAATCAAAGTGATATACCACATTAACAGAATAAAAGATAAAAGCCATGTGATCATCTTAATAGATGCAGAAAAAGTATTTGACAAAATTCAATACCCTTGGGCCGGCCCCGTGGCTTGGTGGTTAAGTGAGCGCGCTCCACTGCTGGCGACCTGGGTTCGGATCCCGGGCGCGCACCGACGCACTGCTTCTCCGGCCATGCTGAGGCCGCGTCCCACATACAGCAACTAGAAGGATGTGCAGCTATGACACACAACTATCTACTGGGGCTTTGGGGAAAAAATAATAAATAAAATCTTTAAAAAAAAAAAATTCAATACCCTTTCATATAAAACTCTTAACAAATTAGATATAGAAGAAAATTACCAAGAGTAATAATAGTCATTTATGAAAAGCCTACAACTAACATCACACTCAATGATTAAAAGCTAAAAGATTTCCCTCTAAGATCCAGAACAAGGCAAACATGTCCACTTTCATCTGTCCTATTCAACAAAATACTGGAAGTCCTAGCCAGAATTTGGCAAGAGAAAGAGAAGAAAGTCATGAAAATAAGAAAGGAAGAAATAAAACTATCTCTGTTTACAGGTGACATGACATTTTATGTAGAAAAGCTTAAAGACTCCACAGAAAACTAAATAAGGAAATAGAGTAGAGTCACAGGATACAAAATTGACATACAAAAACTAGTTGCATTTCTATACACTCACAATGACCTAGCTGAAAAGGTAATTAAGGAAGCAATCCCATTTACAATTGCACCAAAAAAAATAAAATACTTAGGAATAAACATAACCAAGAAAATGAAAGACATAGAAGGAAACTAGAAAACATTGAGGAGAAAAAATTTTAAAGACACAAACAAATAGAAGCACACCCCATGTTCATAGATTAGAATAATTAATATTATTAAAATGTCTATGCCTCCCAAAGTTTTCTATGGATTTGATGCAATCCCTATCAAAATTCCAAAGGCATTTTTCACAGAGATATAAAAAAGTCCTAAAATTTATTAGGAACCACAAAAGACACTGCATACCCAAAGCAATATTGAGAAAGAAAAAAGTCAGAGGTATCACATTTCCTGAATTAAAAATCTATTACAAAGTTAAAGTAATCAAAACAGTATGGTATTGGCATAAAAACAGAAATAGACCAATGATACAGAATAGAGAACCCAGAAATGACTGTACATGTACAGTCAGCTAATCTTCAGCAGAGTGTCAAGAATACACAATGGGAAAAAGATAGACACTTCAATAAATGGTGTTGGGTAAGTTGGATATCCACATATGAAACAATGAATTTGGACTCTTATATCACACCATATACAAAAAGCAACTCAAAATGCATTAAAGACAAATGTAAAAACTGAAATAAAATTCTTAGAAGAAAACAGAAAAAGATGCTTGGCATTGGACTGGGGAATTATTTCTTGGATACGACACCAAAGACATAGGCAACCAAAGCAAAAATAGACAACTGGGATTACACCAAACTAAAAAGCTTTTGTATAGCAAAGGAAACAATCAACAAACTGTAAAAGCAGCCTACATATTGGGAATAAATATTTGTAGACTACATATTTGATAGAGGATTAATATCCAAAATATGTAAGGAATTCCCACAACTCAATAACAAGAAAACAAATAACCTGAAATTAAAATGGGCTAAGGATCTGAATAGACATCTCTCCAAAGATGACATACAAATGGCCAACAGGTACATGAAAAGGTGCTCAACATTACTAACCACCAGGGAAATGCAAATCAAAACCATAATGAGATATCACCTTACATGTGTTAAGATGGCTATTATCAAAAAAACAAAGAACAATAATTGGTAGCAAATCTGTGGAGAAAAGAAAGCTTTTGTGTACTGTTGATTAGAATGTAAATTGGTGCAGCCACTATGGAAAACAGTCTGAAGTTTCCTCAAAAATCAAAAATAGAATTACCATTTGATCCAGCAATCCCACTTCTGGGTATTCAAGGGAATTGATTTCTAGAACTCAAAGACATATCTGCACTCCTGTGTCCATTGCAGCATTATTCACAATAGCCAAGGTATGGAAACAACCTAAATGTCCATCTATGGATGAATGGATAAAGAGAATATGGTATACACATACAATGTAATACTATTCAGTCTTTAAAAAAGAATAAAATCCTGCCATTAGTGACATCATAGGTGGACCCAGAGGACATTATGCTAAGTGAAATAAGCCAGACACAGAAAGACAAATACTACATGATCACACTTATATGTGGAATCTAAAATCATCATACACATAGAAGCAGAGAGTTGAATGGTGGTTATCATAGGCTGGAGGGAGGGTGAAATGGGGGGATGTGGATCAAAAGAACTATAACAAAGTTTCAGTTTTGCAAAATAAATAGTTCTGGATATCTACTGTACAACATAGTTCTTATGATTAATAATATTGTATTGTATAGTTAAAAATTCAATTAGCAACTAGATCATATATTAAGTGCTCTTACCACATAGGAAAAAAACAAGGATAGTAGGAAAAAAACTTTTGGAGATGTTGGATAAGTTTATGTTATTCATAATTTTGATGGTTTCACAGATATACATGTATCTCCAAACACCTCAAGTTGTAAACACTAAATATCTACAGCTTTTTATATGTCGAAAAAAGAAAGGAAAAGTTGAATGAATAATATAATGAATACATGTATACCATACACCTAGAGATAAAAAAGTAAAGTATGATTACAATGTTGTATATAACAGAAAATATTAATAAAGACATAAAAAAGAACCAAATTGGAGATTTGAATTTGAAAAGTACAATAACTGAAAACAAAAAGTTTGGTAGAGTGTCTCCAAAGTTGATTCGAGCTGGCAGAGGAAAGAAAAAGTAAGCACAATGATAGATAAATAGAGATTATGCAAGTTAAAGGAAAGAAAAAAGAATGAAGAAAATTGAAGAGAGACGTAGAGAAATATAAGGCACCATTAAGTACACCAACATGTGTGTAATGGGAATACCAGAAGGAGAAGAGAGGAAAAAAAGCAGAAAAAATACTCTAAGAAATAAATGCTGAAAACTTCAAAATTTTTGAGAAACAATAAACTACATATCCAAGAATCTCAACAGAGACTGAATAAGATTAATGCGAAGAGATTCACAAGCAGGCACATCATAGTAAAAATGCAGACTCTCAACAAGAGAAAAAAACTCATTTCTTACTAGGGAACCCCAATAAGATTAACATCTGACGTTTCAGCAGAAAGATGGAGGCCAGAAAGCAGTGGGATAACATATTCAAAGTACTCAAGAAAAAAAAAAAGTCAGCCAAAAATTCTCTCCAGAAAAGCAATCTTTCAAATTGAAGATAAAATAAAGATTTTCCCAGATCTAAAAAAAAAACCCTGAAATTATTACTAGCAGATCTGCCTTACAAGAAATACTAAAGTGTTCTTCAGGCTGAAAATATGTAACTTCTTTAGGTAACTTGAATCCACATAAAAAAACAAAGAACAATGGTAAATGTAATTATGAAATTATTATAAGACAGTTCAAATGTATGTATTTCTCTTTTCTTAACTGATTAAAAAAACTAATCATATCAAATAATGTGCATATAAAATATTTTTGTGCCTGTAACATATAGAAATGTAATGTATGTAATAGATTTTCTAAAATGACACAAAGGAGGTGGGCAGGAGAGTTAAGAAAATGAATACAGATGGTTAAGTAATAACTATAACAACGTATTTTGGGGTTTTAACATTAATATAATATGTATAACAATAATACCATGAAAAGGAAGAAAAAGGAATAGAGCTATATAAGAATAAATTTTTAAGAAGAGGATTGGCAGATGTTAGCTCAGGGCCGATCTTCCTCACACACACACAAAAAAAGAATAAATTTTTATATATCACTGGAATGAAGCTACTAGAAATCTGAAGTTGATTCTGATAAGTTAGAATGTATATGATAAACTCTGAGAAATCACTAAAAATAAACTCACAAAATATAATTTAAAAATCATTAATTAAAAGACTAATTCATAAAACACTCATTTAGTGGGAAAAAAACAGTAAAAGGAGAATAAATGAAAAAAATACACGAGACATAGGGAAAACAAAAAGTAAAATGGCAAACATAAATCTAAATAAATAATAACATTATGTGTGAATGGATTAAAGAATCTAATCAAAAGACAGAGATTGTTAAATGATCCAGCTGTATCCTATCCATAGGAGACACACTTTAGATTCAAAGATATATATAGTTTGAAATTAAAAGGATGGAAAAAGATACATTATGCAAAGACACAGCAACTACAAAAAAGCTAGAGTGATTATACTAACATCAGATAAAAAAGACTTTAACACAAAAAATGTTGTTAGAGATAATGAGGAACATTTTATAATAACATGGGTCAATCAATCAGAAAGCTATAAAAATTATAAACATGATATGAACCTAATAACTGAGCACCAATATACATAAAGCAAAAACAGCAATGAAGAGAGACACTATTTAAAATAGCCAAGACATAGAAACAAGCTAAATTTCCATCAATGGGTGAATGGATAAAGAAGCTGTGGTGTATATATATACATATATACATACACACACACACACACACACACACACAAGCACAATGGAATATTATTCAGCCATAAAAAAACCTAGGAAAACCTGCCATTTACGACAAGATGCATGGACCTTGAAGGCATAATGCTATGTGAAATAAATCAGACAGAGAAAGACAAATACTATATGATCTCACTTACATGCAAAATCTAATTTTTTAATAAAACCCATCAAACACAAAGAAAAAGAGATCATATTTGTGGTTATCAGAAGTGATGGATGAGGGGAGATGGAATTGGAGGAAGGCGGTCAAAGGTCAAACTTCCAGTTATAAGACAAATAAGTACAAGGAATGTAATGTACAACATGATGACTATAGCTAACACTGGTGTATAATACATAGGAAGGTTGTTAAGAGAGTGGATCCTAAGAGTTCTCATCACAAGGAGAATGTTTTTCTTTTCTTTTTCTTGTATTTATATGAGATGACAGATGTTAACTAAACCTATTGTGGTAATCATCTCGCTATATATTTAAATCAAACCATCATTCTGTACACCTTAAATTTAAACAGTGATGTATGTCACATTTCTCAATAAAACCGGAAAAAAAGAAATGAAGGGAGAAATAGATAATTCTACAATAATATTTGCAGGCTTCAATACCCCATTATAAAAAAATTAATAGAATAAAGAGAAGATCAACAAGAAAAGAGACTTGGACAACACCATAAACTAACTAGACAACAAGTGCTTATAACACTCTACCCAAAAATAGAATACACATTCTTCTTCTTGCTTGGGTTTAAGACTCTGAGGTGAAAGAACATTGCCATACATAGGATAGTTTTCTAAATATTCAGTTGTGGGGCAAGACATGCCAGAATTTTTATAAATCCTTGTGGTTCTTCGTGGACAAGGATGTAGCCTTTGCAAACATAAATAAACTGAAAGATCATTTTCACCTTCAGAAAAAGAAAAAAGAATATACTTTTCAAGTGCATATGAAACATCCTCTGGGGTGGGGGGAAATGGTAAGCCATAAAACTAAATTCAATAAATATAAAAGAATACAAAATATACAAAATATGGCCTTCAATCGTAGTGAAATGAAAATGTAAATCAATAGCAGTGGAAAATTTGGGAAACTCAAAAATATGCAGAAAATAAACCACCACAGTCTTAAATAACCAGAGTCGAAATCAAAATCAAAAGGCAAATCAGAAGATATTCTGAGACAAATGAAAATGAAGACACAACATATCAAAATTTAAGTGATGCAGTCAAAACAATGCTTAGAATGAAATTTATAGAAATAAATACCTATAAAGAAAAAAGAAAGTTCTCAAATCAATAACCTAACCATCCATCTTAAGACACTGAAAAAAGAAGAGCAAACTAAACCTAAAGCAAACAGAAGGATGGAAATAATAAAGATTAGAGAATATTAATGAAATAGAGAACAAAAAAATCAAAGAAACCAAAATCTGGTTCTTCAAAAAAACAAACAAAATTGACAAACCTTTAGCTAGATCAACTAAGGTAAAAAGAGGAGATTCAAATCACTAGAATCAGAAATGAAAGGAACATTACTACCAACCTTACAGAAATAAAAATTATTATAAAGGAATACTATAAACCACTGTACACCAACAAAGATGAAATGGACTTATAGACATTTCTCCAAAGAGGATATACAAATGGCCAATATGTATATGAAAAGATGCTCAATATCACTAATCCTTGAGGAAATACAAATCAAAACCAGAATGAGATACCACCTCACATCTATTAAGAGAAGCTAATATAAAAAAAAAACCCAGAAAATATGTATTGATGAGGATGTGGAGAAAATGGAATCTTTGCACACTGTTAGTGGGAATGTAAAATAGTGCAGCCACTAAGGAAAACAGTTATGGCAATTCCTCAAAAAATCAAACATAGAATTACCATACAATCCAGTAATTCCACTTCTTGGCATATACCCAAAGGAACTGAAAAAAGAAACTCAAAGAAATATTTGTACAGACTAAAAGAATAAGTATTGTATGATTCCATTTATAGGAAGTAACTTGAGTAGTCAAATTTATAAGACAGAAAGTACAACGGTGGTTGCCAGAGGCCGAGGGGAGGGGTAATGAGGAGTTATTGTTTATTAGATACAGAGTTTCAGTTTTGCAAGATGAAAAGTGTTCTGTGGACGGATGGTGGTGATGGTAGCTGCTTTGAGAGGTTCGGTGGATTCAATCGGAAACATAAAAAGAAACTTTCCAACCCAGACAAATGGACTGAATGTATATTTTATTATATAGAGGAGCATAAAGGTGCTAGTCCACACACAGATCCAAATAGGTCAAATAACAAGAGGGAAATGACACAAATCAATTGGAAAGGGAAACACCAGATCCACCGAGATAGAAGCAGATCCGAATAGGTCAAATAATAAGAGGGAAAACCATCAGGTCAATCGGAAAGGGAAACGCCAGATCGACTGAAGGGAAATGATACAAATCAACCGGAAAGAGAGACACCAGGTCGACTGAGAGAGAAACATCATATCGGTTACTCACAACATCCACGCCCTTGCGCCCGGGAGAGTCCCTTCAATTGACACAGCTAGGTGGGAGTCCGATTGTCAGAGGTCCTGGGCAAGGCGTCCCCTCCACAGGTGAGACTCTCACCAGCCCTCAGTTTCCAGCAGTTTATACAGCATCAGTAATCTCCAGAGTAAGCATTTGCAGAGCTTGCAGAGTAAGTATTTGGTGTTCTCATGCACAAATGGTTATCAGTTGTGTATGTGCATTGAGCCCCTTGGCTATTGTCCCGGCCCGGCACAGATGGCCAGTCCGTCCCTGGCTACAATGCCCAAAGAGTCTTGTAATCTTACAAATTGCAACCGTCTCTGTAGGAGAAAGGCCAGTTCCCACCACATAGAAAGCTGCTTTATATTTCTTTGTGTGCTGGTGGCTGTAGGTTCATGGAATGGCCAAACATGGCTGTACTTATGTCAAGACAGTAGCATAACAATGTAAATGTATAATGCCAATCAACTGTGCACTTTAAAATGTTTAAGATGGTAAATTTCATGTTATGTGTATTTTATTACCGGTAAAAAAAAAAACTCAGAAGAAAACATATAAGTGAACCTTTATTACCTTGGATTTGGCAAAATATTCTTAGATACGACACCAAAAGCACAAGCAACAACAACAAAAATAGATAAATTGGACCTCATCAAAATTTAAAAATTTGTGTTTCAAAGGACACCAAAAAGGAAGTGAAAAGATGGCCAGCAGATTGGGAGAAAATACTTGCAAATCATATATCTCATAAGGAACCTGTATCCAAAATATAGAAAGAACTCTTACAACTCAATAATAAAAAGACAAAGCTTAATTTAAAAATGGGCAAAGGATATGAATAAATTTTTCTTCTGAAAAGATATACTAATATCCACAAGCACATGAAAAGACTAAACATTATATGATTCCATTCATATATGTTCAGAACAGAGAAACCTACAGAGAAATTTGATTAGCGGTTGTCTAGGATTGGTAGAGAGGAGGGCTGACAGGTAGTGGGGGAGAAGAGCTAAAGGGTATCTGTTTTCTTTTTGAGATTATAAAAATGTTCTAAACTTGATTTTAGTGATGGGCACACACATCTGTAAATAGACCAAAAATTATTGAATTGTATACTTTAATGGGTGAATCATATGGTATGTGAACTATATCTTAATAAAGCCGTTGAAAAAAAGAATTGATTCTCAGCAAACATTTTTCAAAATCAAGAAAACAAAACATTTTTCCACACTGGGTTTTGGAAAAAATACCTTATTATACTCTTTTTATCAGATATAAGTGACAATGTATTACTAATATTGTTACTTATAAACTATATTTTAACTCACATGTAAAATAGAATTGATATTCAATAGTTCAAAGCTTACATTCATTGAGGAGTTCACTTGAGCAGTAGTTTCATCATCTGTTGGAAACTGGTATATCTGGATGCCATTACTAACCAATTCACTCATTATCTTACACTTAAATTTCTGTAAGTCATTTTTTGAAATTGTATCTGCCTTGGCAATCAGTGGTATAATGTTCACCTATTAAGAATGAAGCAAAGAAAATCTCATCAATGACTATTTTTTATTAATCCTGGAATTTTTACAGTCAAAACCTCACAATCTCTGACAACAAATGTTTGTAGCTAGATAATCACTGGCTATCATGCCTTCCTTCCTTATAAATTTTTTTCCCAAAATTATCAGTATTTTTGAAGATTAATCTTTTATTAGAATTTAAGTTCTGAAGTCTTAATTTTCTTCCTGTTAGTAAACTTTCCTATACTTCCAACAAATCTGGAATTAGTAAAATGTAAGTAGTAGGATGAAGTAGTCTATTTACTTCATTATCAATTTGATTTCTTATTAAATTGAGTGCTAAAAATTCAGTAGAATTCATCAAAATTGTAGAACAGATTAACTTTGTCCTTCTACCTATAATTTATTTGATCACCTTCTCCATAAATCCATCTTAATCAATGTCCCGTTTTCACAAATCGTTGTTCTACCTCGATGCCTTTGAAGATAGATTTGCTTGTGTTTTCCAAAGATCACCTAAAAATAATATATTTTTCTTACCATACTTAAAGGTTGAATGTGTGTATGTGTGCATAGCATCTTGCTAACAAATATGTTCATTCGTAATTTGTAAAAAGGAATTATTGTATATTTGAGGTTGAAATTTTATTCATAAACTTTTCTTCATAGTTCTACAATATGATCATTCCTGTCTCCATGCACTTACATCTCAATAATTAAACTTTGTATAAAATAACAATATGCAAAATTCTAAAACATATTTTATTACTGTTAAAATAAGATATCTTATTAAATCATTGCTACATGATATCAAGTTCTGTGATATAGTAGGGATGCATAAAAAAGCAATTTAGGTACATTGCTTTTGCTTTAGATTCCTCAAAGAATATTTTTAAAAAATCCTTGTGCAAAACTAGGGCCTCCGTATTATAACACAGATGTTCAAAATTTTGTCTAATTTTGAAATCTTAAATAATAGCTTCCACAGTAAAAATCAGACACTGCTAAGGTAGATTCAAGACTAACATAAATGTCTTGGGTTTTATTGGTGGGAAAGCTAGGAAAAGATATCCTCCAGTAAATCATTAACACATAAGAAATGGAAACTTTCCATGTCAATAATTCCTCAGGTGATCAGATTTAAGGAACAAAAGTCACTTATTGCAAGGAGAGCTCAGCAAACTGGAAGAGAAGACAACAGACACGTGCACTACCTTGCCCACTCCTTTATTGTAATGGCCTTTGGGAAAAAACCCAATTTCCTGTATCTGGAAATGGCTTGATGATTACGGATGCCCATAATTAAAAATAAAACTGTGTGTCCCTGACTACTGAATATACTACTAATCAAGAAATTGAGACAGCTCAATTTTAACTACAAATCTACTTTCAACTTCTTGGTAATATGTGAGATTAAGTACAAAGCTACTTTTCAGTTTGAACAATACATAACAAATTCAGGCCTTCTTTGATAAACAGGACCTAATTTTAGAAATTTTCCTCTCTTCTGCTGAATAAAGTTGAAGGTAGCATGTTTTATAAGGGCTGAGTGCAGGAAAGAATCTCACGACATAACAGTTTCTTTCATGTGTACATTAATCCTCTGTTGAAAATATGTATATTGCATTCTGAAACCTCTCTGATAGAACCAGTAGCCAGGATCATGAAAGCTTCACATTTCACACCATCCCTGGTATCAGATAAATGTTAATGGGATTATTTTATAGTACTATACAGTAAATTTAGTTTCAAAAATATGGGCAAATGACCATGATCTAAAGTATCATTTAATCACCAAAAAACCCCCTAAATTTTTATTTTAATGTTTTTTTACCTGCATCTCATTTTCCTAACTGATGCATTTTCTAATTAAATTTCTCTGGAAAGCAAGCTAAGTTTGAAATTTATCAAATGCTCTTATGGGCTAAATGTGTCTCCATGTCCCATGCATATGTTGAAGCCCTAACGCCCAGTATCTCAGACTGTGACTACATTGGGGGATAGACCCTTTAAAGAGGTGATTAAATTAAAATAAGACCATTAGGAATCCAATCTGACTGGTGTCCTTATAAGAAGGGGAAACTTGAACACAAAAAACTATCAGATGTGTGCATAGTGGAAAGATCATGTGAGGACACACTGAGAAGGTGGCCATTTGCCACCAAAGGAGAGAGGTTTCAGAGGAAACAAAACTTGGTGACACCTTGATGTTGGACTTCTAGCCTCAAGAACTGTGAGAAAATAAACTTCTGTTGTTTATACCACTAAGTTTGTAGTACTTTGTAATGGTATCCCTAGAAAGCTAATACAAATGTTTTAAAGATTAACAGAAAAAAATTATGATCACTACACATAATACAAAATAACAAGTTCTTGTATGCAAAAGCTTTTGAGATACATACTATCTCAAAATAAATATCAAATCTTGATAGGCTGATGGATTTACCAAACACACCTTACTGTCAATGTTCTTCATGGTTAATAGATCAAGGGACTTCAGAGAATGTCCTGTAGGTGAAATGAAGTAAAGGCACACATGTATACGAGAATCATGGTAGTCATTGAAGGAACGTTTAATTTTCAATTCTTCTTGAAGATAGGCCTCAAATTGAGCATCTATGTAGTCAACTATTGGTTGGTAGCTGAAAAAAGAAATTATTTAAACATTTAGCATAACAGATTAATAACATCTGAAGTCTGCATTTTCATCATTTAATAAATAGTTAATATGTGTACTTAATGTATGAGTACACATATTAATAAATTAATATGTGCCTATATATATTGCCAAAATGATAAAAAAAATGCATTGCATGTCCTTACATAGATAACAATTACAAACCAATAAAAAGGCCCATGCTTTACACTGTTTATAGAAATGGCAGAATGATCTATCAATTCGATGCAATCCCAAACAGAAACCAAATTTTTTAGTTGTATATATATTTAGAAGTGCAAAGGACCAAGAATGCTCAAGACATACTGAAGAAAAACAAGAAGATATATTCTTCAGGTATCAGATCTTATTATAAAACTAAAATAATTAATAAGGTATAGCATCAGCACAAGGATAGATAGACTAAAGCACAAGACAATATTTGGATGTGGTAGAACTGTTCTATAGCACAACTGAGATGGATATACAACTCTATGCATTCTTAAAAACCCATAGAAATATACACTATAAAAAATGAGTCTTATTGTATGTAAAATTTAAAAAGAGTGGCATTAGCATCATGGCAGTGAATACATCCCTCCTTTTTGTCTCTCTTATTAAAACTAAAAATTATATCCATCCACAAATAAAAGTACCTCTGTGGGAGTTGTGGAATGGAGCACAATATGTCAGGGGACCACGAATAGTCTTGCCCAACTGTGCCTCTAGTAATAGGCAGACAGATCTTTGCACAGGCTGTGGAACCAGCAGGAGCCAGCAAACCTGCCCCAACCCCTCTTGCATGCAGTTGGGGAAAAACTGGAGAGTGCTGACTTGGGCATGCACCCACAGAGGAGAGAAACTTGTAGAAGTTCAGCAATCCAGACAGCACATTCCAGCACTCCACTGGAGCAAAAATAAAACCAAATTTGGATGCATTGGAAAGAGTAAGAGAAACTTTGCCAACGTCTAACCTACACCAAGGAAACACAGCATGGGGCTGAAATAACAAGTGGTGACCTCTCCCACAGGGGAAAGGGAGAGCTATGAATGAGTACCTAGCTACCCCAGTTGTGCAGGATGCTGCTAGAAAAATAGGTTATTCTCCAGAAGCACCCAGAATACTGATGCAGGAACTCCCTGACAAGGGGGAGGGAGAAGGTTGTGAAAGAGGCAGATAAGAATATCAAAAGACATTAAAGGGACATGGTCTCTGCTTCAGCAGGAAGCCTGCCCATGAGCCTCTGGGAGAACCTCACCTGATGATCCCCCCACTGGGCCCACAGCACTCTCAATGCCCTGAGTGCTAAACTGTCACCTCCTCCAACTCTGCAGCTGGTTCTGTGTGCACAGTACTCAGTGTGGTGGCAAGAGCAAGATCTGGTAAATATAACGTGCTCAGAAAAATAAGACTAAGCTCTATGAGCAAGGAAGAAACCACTTTCTGTAAAATTTGAGCTGTATCACCACTTTCTGAAAAAAAAGAGAATTTTCCAGCAGTCAGCCAGGTGAGTTTAAGATGAGTTGAAAATTCTTAAAAGCTTAAGAATTTTGCCACAAGAGGGAGCAAGAAGTATGGAGCTGGGGTATCCATACAAGGTCAGAGAAATTCGCAGATATAACTGGACCAATGAACAGTTTATCTCACCTAAATGCAACTAGTAAAGATTTGAGGAGGTGTCTGCTACTTCAAATGTGAAAGCAGCAAAGCAAAACTCCTAGGAACATGAAGAATCAAGAAAACATTTCATCACTGAAAGATAACAATAACCTTCCAATAACTGAATCAAAGACACAGAATTTTGTAGTCTATATGATAAAGACTTCAAAACAGTTGTTTTAATGAAACTCAGTGATATATAAGGAAATACAGAAAGACAATTCAACAAAATCAGGAAAACAATACACGAGCAAAATGAGAAATCTAACAAGGAAATAGAAATCATAAAAAAGATCCAAACAGAAATTCTGGAGCTGAAGAATTCAATTAATGAAATGGAAAAATGCAATAGCGAGCATCTACAGCAGAGTAGACCAAATGGAGGATAGAATCAGTGAGCTAGAGAATAGAAAATTTGAAATAACCTAAACAGAACAAAGAAAAAAGAATAAAAGAGAGTGAAGAAAGTCTATGTGATCTATGAGACTCCATAAAACATACAAATATTAGCATAATTGGAGTTCCAGAAGGAGAAGAGAGGTTGAAGTGGGCAAAGAGTTTATTTAAAGAAATAATAGTTGAGAACTTCCCAAATCTGCAGGAAGACTTGGACATCCAAATTCACAAACCTAATAGATCATCATATATCTCAATGAAAAAGATCTTCTTGAAGACACACTATAATGAGACTGTGAAAAATGAAAGACAAAGAGAGAATGCTAAAAGCAGAAAGAGAGAAAAAAAAAAAAAAAAGACTGTGACCTGGAACCCCCATTAGGCTATCAGCAGATTTCTCATCAGAAACCCTACAAGCCAGGAGAGAGTGGAATGACATATTCAAAGTGTTCAAAGATAAAAACTGCCAGCCAAGAATTCTCTATTTGGCAAAATTATTCTTCAGAGATGAAAGAGAAATAAAGACTTTCCCAAACAAACAAACAAAAAAGCCGAGGAAGTTCATCAGCACTAGACCTTCTTTGCAAGAAAAGCTAAAAGAAGTTCAGGCAGAAATGAAAAGACACTAATTAGAACATAAAAATCTAGAAAAATATACAACACACTGGTAAAGGTAAATATACAGTAAGATTTAGAAAAATCTAATTCTGTGACAGTGTGTTAACTACTTAACTATAGTATAAAAGTTAAGGACAAAAATATTAATAATAACTATAGGTAGTATAATTTGTTAACAAATACACAATATAAAGAGAGGTAAATTGTGACGTCAAAGATATAAAAGGGAGGAGTAAAAGATGGGAGCTTTTTTATGCCATGGAAGTGAAGTACCTATCAGATATAATGGACTCTTTTATCTATAAGATGTTTTATGTAAGCCTTATGATACCAAAAAGCAAAAACCTGAACTAGGTTTACAAAAGATAAAGAAAGGGGAATCAGAATATACCAGCCTGGAAAGATACACAGAAACAGAGAAAAAAATAAATAACAGAACTACAAAACAGTCAGAACACAATTAATAAGATGGCATTAGTAAGTCCTTACATATTAATAATTACTTTAAATATAAATGGATTGAACTAACCAATCAAAGACACAGAGAGGCTGGATGGACCAAAAAAAAGAGAGACCCAAGTATATGCTGCCTATAAAAGACTCATTCAGCATTAAGGACACACATAGGCTTAAAGTAAAGGAATGAAAAAAAGATATACCATGCCAGTAGAAGTGAAAATAAAGCAGAGATGGCTATGTTTATGCCAGACAAAATAGACTTTAAGCCAGATGAGTAACAAGAGACAAAGAAGGTCATTATATAATGATAAATGGGCCAATTCATCAAGAGGATATAACAATCATAAATATAAGCACACTCACCATTGAAGTACCTAAATATATTAACCAAATGGTAACACGTCTGGAGGAGAAACAGACAACAATACCACAATAGTAAGAGACTTCAATACCCCACTTCAGCAATGGATAGATTATCCAGAGAGAAAATCAACAAGGAAATATTGAACTTTAACCATACTTTAGATTAAATGGACCTAACAGACAGCCAACAGCAGCAGAATACACATTCTTCTCAAGTGCACACAAAACATTGTCCAGGATAGATCATGTGATAGGCCACAAAACAAATCTTAGCAAATTTTTAAAAATTGAAATCATACCTAGTATCTCCTCTGACAATAGTATGAAACTAGAAATCAACAACAAGAGTAAAGCTAGAAAATTTACAAACACCTGGTAAATAAACAACACACTCCTGAACAATCATTGGGTCAAAGAAGAAATCAAAATGGAAAACAACAAAATATATCAAATTAATGAAAATGGGAACACAAAAAGCCAAAACCTACGAGATGCCACAAAAATTTCTTAGAGGAAATTTTATAGTAAAAAGTCATCTATTGGAGATTTGCATCCAGGGCAAGAAGTGCAAGAATGGATGCTGCTGCTGGGCACCTGAGAACTGCAAATTGCACTGTGCCCTGAAGGGTTTGGAGGCAAGTGCATGTCACACACAGAAAGAACTGAGGAGAGTGACGTCAGCATCATGGCAGAGTGAGCTCTTCCCTTAGTCTCTCCCCTCTGAGATACAACAAAAAGTACTTTCATAAGCCAACAGAAGACATTCACACAACACAATAGACATGTGAGAGATCCATGCAGCCATACGTTTGAAGGCGGAGGTGCTGGACCCCCCGGGGGGCAGTGGAAGGAGCTAAGGGTAACTCCTCTCCCTCTCCAAACAGCAGCGATCTAGGGTGTGGGACAATGCACAGTGGCTGGCACGTGACTGAGAGGAGACGGGGGAAAGGGCAGCCCTCTACAGGAATGCCTTCGCTCCTGGAGTTGCCTCCAAGCCCATGGAAATGCTCCACACTGAGGAGGCTAAGCAATCACAGGGGCATCTTCACCAAGTTGAGCAGCCCAGGAGGGCAGACAGTGAGTGCAGAGTGGGAGCACCGCCGGGATCACATCTGTGAAAGAAAGTGCCTCTACCCCCTCCCACCCGATGCACCAGCTCCACTGGGAGACCAGAGCAGGGGACCCCCACCAGAGCACCTGCCTACGTGTGTAAAGCAATGATGGCCATCAGGCAAACCATAGATTGGCCCTGATAGGCACAGCTTCCAAAGGACAGGCACAGCTGCCGGAGATTGCGATGGGCTCAGAATACACAGCTCCTGCCTCCCCCCCCAGTGGCGGCATTGGAAACTGCAACCAAATACTACCACTGCGTGATGGCCCAAGTTCACCCCATCAAATAGCATGTAGAGGTATACTAACACTCCAGACCAGAAGGAAAATGACAATCACCCAGGAATCAATCCTGAAGTCACAGAAATTTACAATCTAAATGACAGAGAATTCAAAATAGCTATAATAAAGAAACTCAAAAAGTTACAAGAAAACTCATAAAGACAGTTCAATGAAATCAGACATAAGATAGAGAGAATTCTTCACAAAAGAGATGGAAACTATTAAAAAATATTAAAAAATATCTTTATGCTTAATTTTACATCTCAAAGAACTAGAAATAAAAGAACAAACTAAGTCCAAATTTAGTAAAAGGAAAGAGATAACAATGATCAGAAAGAAAATAAATAAAATAGAGACTAGAAAAACATAGCAAGTATCAACAGAACTAAGTGCTGGTTTCTTGGAGAAGATAAAAAATTTGACAAAATTTTAGCAAGACTAAGAAAAAAGAGAATACTCAAACAAATAAAATCAGAAATGAAAGAGGATACATTGCAACTGATACTAACAGAAATATATAGGATCATAAGAAACTAATATGAACAATAATATGCCAACAAATTGGATAACATGGAAGAAATGGATAAATTCCTGTGAACATCCAACCTAACAAGACTGAATGATGAGGAAATAGGAAATCTGAACAGAACAATAACAAGTATGGAGATTTAATCAGTAATCAAAAACTTCCCAACACAAAAAAGCCCAGGACCAGGTGGCTTCACTGGCGAATTCTAACAAACATTTAAAAAAGAATTAATGCCAATCTTTACAAACTCTCAAAAAATCGAAGAGAAGGGAACACTCCCAAACTCATTTTATGAGGCCAGCATTACCCTAATACCAAAGCCATTGAAAGACAGTACAAAAAAAGTAAACAACAGAACAATATCCCTGATAAATATAGATGCAAAATTTCTCTACAAAATACTAACATATCTTCTCAATGATTAATTAAAAGGATCATACACCATGACCAAGTGGGTTTATCATTGGGATTCAAGGATGGTTCAACACACACAAATCAATAAATGTGATACACCACAATGAAACATAAAAATTATATTATTATCTCAATAGATGCAGAAAAAAGCATTTGGCAAAATACAAAATCCTTCCATGATAAAACCCTCAACAAATTGGGTATAGAGAGAACACATCTGAACATAATGAAAGTCACATATGAGAAACTCACAGCTAACATTATACTCGATGGTGAAAGGTTGAAAGCTTTTCCTCTAAGATCAGGAGCAAGATAAGGGTGCCCACTGTCCACACTCATTCAACATAGTACTGGAAGTCCTAGCTTGAGCAATCAGGCAAAACAAAGAAGTAAAAGCCATCAAAATTGTAAAGGAAAAATTAAAATATTATTTTTTGCAGATGATATGATAGTATATGTAAAAATCTTAAATACTCAAACAAAAGACTGTTGGAACTAATCAATGAATTCAGCAAAATCACAGGATATAAATCAATATACAAAGATCA
This sequence comes from Ceratotherium simum simum, assembly GCF_057802395.1. Lineage (NCBI taxonomy): Eukaryota > Metazoa > Chordata > Mammalia > Perissodactyla > Rhinocerotidae > Ceratotherium > Ceratotherium simum. The sequence goes on from NC_141925.1 coordinate 25,880,435, forward strand.
GTGGCATTTCTATATACTAACAACAAAAATCTGAAAATGAAGTCGAGAAAACCATCCCATTCACAATAGTATCAAAAAGAATAAAACACTTCGAGTAAATTTAACCAAGAAAGTGAAAGATCTGTACAATGAAACCTACAGACTTTGATGAAAAAAATTTGTCACAGAAAAATGGAAGGGTATCTTATGTCATGGATCGTTAGAACTAATACTGTTAAAATGGTGGGCAGGCCCAGTGGCATAGTGATTAAGTTTGGCACACTCCACTTTGGCAGCCCAGGTTCAGAGGTTCAGATCCCAGGCATAGACCCGCACCTCTCATCAAGGCATGCTGTGGTGGTGACCCACATGCAAAATAGAGGAAAGATTGGCACAGATGTTAGCTCAGGGCCAATCTTCCTCACCAAAAAAAAAAAAAAAAAGTACGTACTACCCAAAGCCATCTAGAGATTCAATGTGATTGCTATCAAAATTTTTATGACATTTTTCTCACAGAAATATAAAAACTAATTCTAAAATTTGTATGGAGGGGCCAGCCCCATGGCTTAGCGGTTAAGTGCGTGTGCTCCGCTACTGGCGGCCCGGGTTCAGATCCCGGGCACACACTGACACACCGCTTCTCCGGCATGCTGAGGCGGCGTCCCACATACAGCAACTAGAAGGATGTGCAACTATGACATACAACTATCTACTGGGGCTTTGGGGAAAAATGGAGGAGGATTGGCAATAGATATTAGCTCAAAGCCAGTCTTCCTCAGCAAAAAGAGGAGGATTGGCATGGATGTTAGCTCAGGGCTGATCTTCCTCACAAAAAAAATTAAAAATTAAAAATAAATAAATAAATAAAATTTGTATGGAACCACAAAAAGCCCTAAATAGCCAAAGCAATCCTGAGGAAGAAGAACAAAGCTAGAGGCATCACACTTCCTGAATTGAAACTATACTACAAAACTACAGTAATCAAACTAGTATGGTATTGGCATAAAAATAGACACATAGGTCATGGAACAGAATAGAAAGCCCAGAAATAAACCTTTGCATATATGATCAAGTAACATTTGACAAGAGGTCCAAGAACACTCAATGGGGAAAAGATTGTCTCTTCGATAAATGGTGTCAGGAAAACTGAATAACCACATGCAGAAAAATGAAATTGGTCCCCTATTTTTCACCACTTACAAAAATGAACTCTAAATAGATTAAAGACTTAAACATAAGATCTGATACCATAAAACTCCTAGAAGAAAACATAGGGAAGAAGCTCTTGACATTGGTCTTGGCAATGAGTTTTTTGGTATTGACACCAAAAGCAAAGGCAGAAAAACAAAAATCAACAAGTGGGACTACATCAAAACAAAAAGCTTCTGCACAGCAAAAGAAAAAATCAACTAAATGTAAAGGTAACCTACGAAATTGAAGTAAATATTTGCAAACCATATATCAAATAAGAAGTTGGGGCCGGCCCCGTGGCTTAGCAGTTAAGTGCGCGCACTCTGCTACTGGCAGCCCGGAGTTCGGATCCCGGGCATGCACCGACTCACTGCTTGTCCGGCCATGCTGAGGCGGTGTCCCACATATAGTGACTAGCAGGATGTGCAACTACAACATACAACTATCTAATGGGGCTTTGGGGAGAAAAAGGGGAAAAAAAAGGAGGAGGATTGGCAATAGATGTTAGCTCAGGGCTGGTCTTCCTCAGCAAAAAGAGGAGGATTGGCGTGGATGTTAGCTCAGGGCTGATATTCCTCACAAACAAGCAAAACAAAGAAGTTAATATCTCAAATATATAAAGAACTTATACAATTCAATAAGAAAAATCAAACGATCCAAATAATGGGCAGTGGAACTGAATAAACGTTTTTCCAAAGAGACATTCCAATGGACAATAGGTACCTGAAGAGACACTCAACATCATTAATCATCAGGGAAATGCAAATCAAAACTACAATAAGATATCACCTTACACCTGTTAGAATGGCTACCATCAAGAAGACGAGATATGTGTTGGCGAGGCTGTGGAGAAAAGGGAACTCTTGTGCACTCTTGGTGGGAATGTAAAGTGGTTCAGCCACTGTGGAAAACACTATGGGTGTTACTCAAAAAATTAAAAACAGAACTACCATATGATCTAGCAATCCCTCTTCTAGGTATATATCCAAAAGTAATGAAAACAAGATATCAAAATGTTATCTTCACTCCCATGTTCATTGCAGCATCATTCACAATAGCCAAGATATGGAAACACCCCAAGTGTTCATCAATGGATGAATGAATAAAGAAGATGTATTGTATATATATATATATATATATATATATATATATATATACAATAAAATATTATTCAATCCTGAGAAAGAAGGAAGTCCTGCCTTTTACAACAACATGTATGGACCTTGAGGGCATTATGCTTAGTGAGACAAGCCAAGCAGTGAAAGACAGACACTATATAATCTCACTTATATGGGGAAAAAAATAAAGCCAAACTTGTAAAAATAGAGAGTAGAATGATTGTTACTATGAGCTAGGGGGTGGGGAATTTGGGGAGATGTTAAAGGGTAAAAACCTGCAGTTAAAAGATGAATAAGTTCTGCAGATATAATGCACAGCATAGTCATTATAGTCAATAATAGTGCATTATATACCTCAAAATTGCAAAGAAACTATATCTTAATAATCCCATCACAAAAAAGAAATAATAATTATGTGACCTAACAGAGATGTTAGCTAAAGCTACAGTGGTAATCTTACTGCAATATATAAATAATCAAATCAATATGTTGTACACTTTAACCTTATACACTGTTCTATGTCTCAATAAAAAAGTAAAGTAAAATTTAAGAATAACATAAATAAGAAAGAAAGAAGAGTAAGAAAGTTTTTGTGGCATTTTTATTTGCCTTTGCCCCACCACCTCCCTGGCACGGAGGTAGTCTTGGTGTTAAATGGTCAACAGCACAGTTTACACTTTCCTCTCTCAAACTTGGGGGAGCAGAGTAGCCCTTATTTGCAGATTATTGAGCACCTATGTTCTAACCAGTGTGGGGACTATCTGAAAGACTAATCAGAAAAGAAAGTAGAGATATTACTACTGATGACACAGAGATAAAAAGGATTATTAGAGAATACAATGAACAATAGTATACCAACAAATTGGATAACCTATATAAAATGGATAGATTTCTAGAAACATATAACTGATCAAAACTGATTCATGAAGAAATAGAAAATCTGAATATACCTATAACTGGTATGGAGATTAAATATGTAATCAAAAACCTCCAAACAAAAAAATTCCAGGCCTAGATGGTCTCACTGGTGAATTTTACCAAACATTTAAAGAATAATTTAGAACAAATTTCCAAAAATTGAAGAAAAAGGAATATGACCTGACTCATACTATGAAGCCAGCATTAATTTGACACTAGAGCCAGACTAAAACACTACAAGAAAAGAAAAATACATCTCAGTATCTATCATGAATATGGATGCAAAAATTACCTACAAAATATTAACAAAGCAAATTCAGCAGTACAGTAAGAGGATCATCACCAAAACCAAGTGGAATTTATTCCCAAAATGCAAGGATGGTTCAACATACAAATATCAATCAATGTAATATATCACATTAATAGAATAAGGGATAAAAACAGATGATCATCTCAATTGACACAGAAAACTATTTAACATAATTCAATATCCTTTCATGATGAAAGAAAACACTCAATAAACTAGGAATAAAAGTAAACTCCCTCAATATAATAAAGACCATATATGAAAAACCCACAGCTAACAATATACTCGATGGCAAAGGCTGAAAGCCTTTCCCTTAAGATGAGGAACAAGTCAAGGATGCCTACTTGTGGCACTTCTACTCAACATAGTATTGGAAGACCTAGTGAAAGCAATTAGGAAGAAAAAGAAACAAAAGAAATTCAAATTTTTAAGGAAAAAGTGAAATTATTTCTGTTCGAGATGACATAAAAACAATCTCATTTACAATAGCATCAAAAAGAATAAAATACCTAGGAATAAACTTAACCAAGGAGGCGAAAGACTTGTACATTAAAAACTACAAAACAATGATGAAAGAAACTAAAGAAGACACAAATAAATGGAAAGACATATGTTCATGGATTGGAAGATTTAATATTGCTATAATGTCCATACTACCCAAAGCAATCCACAGATTCAATGCTCTCCCTATCAAACTCCCAGTGACTTTTTTTATAGAAGTAGAAAAAACAATCCTAAAACTCACGTGGAAACACAAAATACCTGAATAGCCAAAGCACTCTTCAGAAAGAATAAAGCTGGAGGCATCACACTTCCTGATTTCAAAATATATTACAAAGCTTTAGTAATTAAAACAGTGTGGTCCTAGAATAAAGACAAATACATAGACCAATGAAACAGAATAGATTTCCCAGAAATAAATCCATGCATATGCAGTCAACTGATGTTTGAAAAGGGTGCCAAAAATACACAATAGGGGGAATGATGGCAGCAAGATGGCAGAATAGGAAGTTCAAACCCTCGTTCCCCCACAGAAACACAGATTTAACAAAAATATAACAAAATACACTTATGAGAAGTCCAGAATCCAGTTAAGAAGTTGCAGTACTCCAGACAAACACAAGATAAAGATCAACCACACAGAACAGGAAGTAACAGCAATTTTACTTTACCTGTGTCAGCCCTTCCCCCAAGCCATCATAGCTCAGCGGTGAGAGACACCATAACTTCTTCCTGGGGGTGAGAGAAAATGGGGGAATTGTCCAACATCTCCAGTATTTCAGTGAACTCCTCAAGGGGCTGGCTTCTCTCTCATCTCACATAGATAGACAGAATTGGCATTGTCCAGATGTCTGGAGTAGCTAAGGGGACAGGCACCTTCCTCTGGCCAACAATGCTCTGTGAGGCTTGAAGAAGGTGCAGAACTGAGGCCTCTCTCTCAGGAGAGAGGAAGAAGTGGAGTAAGCCTCCTACATCCCTGGCCTCTCAATGCATTCACCAAAAGGCTGGTTTCTGCCCCACATCACAGCACTGAAAAAACTGGCATAGTCCAGATGCCTGGGGAAGTTGCAGGCAGCACAACTCTGCAAGGTTGGGAAAAGGTGCATAACTGAGGCTTCTCCCCAAGATGGGAGAGGAAAGAGTGGAGCATGCTGTCAATATCTTGTCTTTAAGCACACTGCCCAAGAGGCCCATTTCTCTCTCACCTCACAGGAATCACTGATGGAACAAACATGGTCATATACCAGAGAAAGCAAGAGATTAAGGACTTCCCCCAGCACCCCCCAAAAAAGACTGGACTCCTGGGGCAGCTAGAAATAAAGATCTAGAATCTCTGGCCAAGCTGACTGGCAAATGTCTTTCACGGTCAAACCAGTTCATGAAGACTGGGTGAGGGGACTGTTTCTTCAAATGTGTAGACACCAATGCAGAGCTAAAAGGAACATGGAAAATCGGGAAAACATGACACGACTAAAAGAACAAAATAAATCTCCATTAACTGACCCCAAAGAAATGGAGATCTATGAATTGCTTAACAAAGAATTCAAAATAATCATCTTAAAGAAACACAGTGAAATACAAGAGAACACAGATAACTAAAAAAAATCAGGAAAATGATATGTGAACAAAATGAGAATTTGAACAGAGGTAGAAATGATAAAGAAGAAGGAAATAGAAATCATGGAGGTGAAAAATATAATAACTGAACTAAAAAATCACTAGAGGAATTCAACAGTTACTTGATGAAGCAGAAGAAAAATTAGCAAACTCAGAGACAGGTCATTTGAAATTATCCAGTCAGAGGAGCAAAAAGAAAAAAGAATAAAAAACGGTGAAGAAAGCATTGGGGGATTATGGCACTCTACCTAGCAAAACAATATACATATCAAGAGAGTCCTAGAAGAAGAAGAGAGAGGGAAATGGGCAGTAAGTTTATTTAAAAAAATAATGGCTGAAAACTTCCCCTATCCGGGGAGGAAAGTGGCTAGCAGATTCATAAAACTTGAAAGACCTCAAAATAAGATGAAGCCTAAGAAGTCTACACCAAGACACAATATATTCAAATTGTCCAAAATCAATGACAAAGAGTAAAATTTGAAAGCAGCAAGAGAAAAGCAACTCATCACACATAAGGAAGCTCCTGCCAGACTATCAACTAATTTCTCAGCATAAAAATTGCAGGCCAGAAGGGAGTGGGATGATATAGTCAAGCGATGAAAGGAAAAACCTGCCAACAAACAATACTATATGCAACAACACTACCCTTCAGAAACGAAGGAAAAATAAAGACTTTCTCAGACAAATAAAGACTAAGGAAGTCCATAACCACTAGATCTGCCTTAAAAGAAATGCTAAAAGGGATTCTTCAAGTTGAAAGCAAAGGACACTAAATAGTAACACAAAAGCACAGGAGAGTATAAAGCTCACAGGGAAAGATAAATATATAGACAAATAGAGACTACTGTAACACTGGAATAGAGGTATGGAAATCAACTTTACCTCTAGCATAAAAGTTAAAAGAAAAAGGTATTACAAATATGTATAAATACAAAAATCTGCTAATGGAAACAATATAAAAATATGTAAAGTTTGACATCAAAAACATAAAATGGAGAGAGAGGTAAAAGTGTAAAGTTTTTGCATGTGATTGAAGTTAAATTTTTATAGGCTTAAAATAGAGTGTTATAACTATAAGACGTTTTATGTAAGCCTCATGGTAGCCACAAAGAAAATACCTACAGAAGATACACAAAAGAAAAAGAGAAAGGAATCAAAATATATCACTACAAAAAGTCAACAAAATACAAAGAAATTAAAAAACAGAGAGGAAAAGAGGAACAAAAGAACTACAAGATAGAAAACATTTAACAAAATAACAATAGTAAGTCATTCTCTATCAATAATTATTTATATGTATTACATATTACATAGTATATACTATATATAATAATTACTTAAAGAGATTAAACTCTCCAATCAAAAGACATAAAGTGGCTGAATGGATAAAAAAGCAAAATCCAACTACATGCTGTCTACAATAGATGCACTTTAGAATCAAGACACTAATAGGCTGGAAAGGAAAGGATGAAAAACGATATTCCTTGAAAACGGTAACAACAAGGAAGTAAGGGTGGCTATACTTCTATTTGTCAAAATAGAAATTAAGTCAAAAATTGTCAGAAGAGACAAAAACAGTATTTTATAAGGATGAAAGGATCAAACCATTAGGAAAATATAACAATTATAAATATATATGCACCCAACATTAGAGTACCTAAATATAAAAAGCAAACATTCACAGAACTAAAGAGAATAATACACAGTGACACAATAGCTGTAAGAGACTTCAATATCCCACTTTCAACAGTTGATAGAACACCCAGACAGAAAATCAATAAGGAAACAGCAAAATTGAGCAACACAATAGAAGAAATGCACCTAATAGATATATGCAGAACATTGTACTCAACAGCAACAGAATACACATTCTTCTCAACAGCACACGTAACATTCTCCAGGATAGATCATATGTGAGCCCACAAACAAGTCTCAACAAATTTAAGAAGACCGAAATTATACCAAGTATCATTTGTGACTGCAATAAAATGAAACTAGAAATCAATAACAGAAGGAAAATTAGAAAAGTCACAAATGTAGAGAAATTTAAAAACACACTCATGAACAAACATTGGGTCAAAGAAACAGTCAAAACAGAAATTAGAAAATATCTTGACACAAACAAAAATATTACAACATACCAAAACTTCTGGGAACAGCAAAAGTGGTAATCAGAGGTAATTTTATAGTGATAAATGCCTACATTTAAAAACAAGAAATATCTCAATTTAATATCCTAACTTTAAACCTCAAGGAACTAGAAAAAGAAGAGCAAACTAAACCAAAATTTAGAGAAGGAAAGAAATAATTAAGATTAGAGCAGACATAGAGAATAAAAAACAGTAGAAAATATCAAAAAAACTAAGTTTTTTTTAAAAGATAAACAAAATTGGCAAACCCTTAGCTAGATGAAGAAAAAAAGAGAGATTACTCAAATATATAAAATTATAAATGAAGGAGGGAAAATGAAAACTGATGGCACAAAAATAAAAAGGACCATGAAAGACTATTGTATGCCAACAAATTAGATAATCTATAAGAAAGAAAGAAATCCCTACAAACATACAACCTACCAAGACTGACTCATGAAAAACTAGAAAACCCGAGTACACAAATAATAAATAAGGAGATTGAGTTAGTAATAAAAAATTTACCAACAAAGAAAAGCCCAGGACCAGACGTCTTCAGTATTCAATTCTAACAAACATTTAGAAAGGAATTAACACCAATACTTCTCAAACTTACAAAAAATTTAAGAAAAGGGAACTTTTCCAAAATCATTTTGAGTGGCTAGAATTATTCTGAAAACAAAGTGATACAAAGACACCACACACACACACACACACACACACACACAAAACTACAGGCCAGTATCCCTGATGAACACAGATGCAAAAATCTTCAACAAAATAGTGGCAAATTGGATTCCAGTACATCAAAAGGATCATACACCACACTAGGTGAGATTTAGCCCCCAGAATGCAAGGATGATTCAACATAAGCAAATCAATTAATGTGTACATCACATTAACAGATCAAAGGATAAAATCATATGACCATCTCAATAGATGCAGAAAAAGTGTTTCACAAAATTCAACAGCCTTTCATGATAAACTCTCAAAACTAGGTATAGAAGGAATTTATATCAACACAATTTAGTTCATATATGAAAAGTCCATAGCTAATATCTAAATTGCTGGATTTATGGGCATTGAATTGTTTGTAGTACTCTTCTTATTTTAATATTTGTAAGAGTAGTAATGATGTTTCCTCTTTTATTCTTGATATTGGTGATGTTTGCCTTCTCATTTCTTTCGCTTGTTCCATGTGGATAGAGGTTTTCAATTTTAATGGTTTTTTTCAAAGAACAAGATTTGGGTTTTATTGATTTTCTGACATTTCTTCAATTTTCATCAATTTCTACTCTACTATAATCTTTCTTTTCTTTTTCTTTATTTAGGGTTAGTTTGTTCTTATTTGTCTAGTTTCTTAACATGAAAACTTACATTACTGATTTAGATTGGTTTTTTTTCCCCTAATATGAGGATATCATGCTATAAATTTCCCTCTAAACAACACTTTTTCAGCATCTATAGATTTTTTAATTGTGATAAGAATACTTTACATGAGATCTACCCTCATAACAAATTTTTAAATGTTCAATAAAGTACTGTTAAATATAGGCACTATGTTGTACAGAAGACCTCTAACATTTATTCATCTTGCATTACTGAAACTTTATAACCATTGAACAGCAACTCCTCATTTCTCCTTCCCTGCAACTACTGGCAACTGACATTTTACTGTCTGCTTCCATGAGATTGACTAGAGGTTGTGATCAAAAAATGAAAATGCCCTTAAAAAATAAATAAATAAAAATTTTTTAAAAATGAAAATACCCAAGGCCTATGAGGAGCACGTCATAACTTGAATAGAAAGGTGTTTACATAGGATGCTTGTTTCAGAATTATCTATCAACTTGTCTATAAATGTTTCATGCATTTTTCTATTATACATGATATATGTTAAAGAAACTTACTCTGTATTATTTTAAAAGTATTTCAATTACTACAAAAATTCAATAAATGCATAGGACAAGGTCTGAGAGGACGCTTACTAAACTCATAATAGTGGTTATTTTGCAAAAAGAAATGGCGCAAAGTGCTTAAGTTTGGCTAAATGGGTTTTCATTTCATCTGGATTATTTAAACTTTTTACAGAAATATACTCATTTATGACTTGGATAATTGATAGAAAAAAGCAATACAAGTAAATAAATGAGAAAAATCAATTTAAAAAATATTTAAGAAACAACCCTATTATATAAAAGAGGTGTAGTGGGTTGAATGGTGATCCCCAAAAGTATATGTCTGCATTCTAATCCCTGGAACCAGTAAATTTGATCTTATTTGAAAAAAAACTTTGTAGATATAATTAAGAAACTCAATATGAGTTCATCCTGGATTATTTGGATACACCTTAAATCCAACCGTAAATATTCTTACAGGAGACCCATGGAGAGCAGAGGAGAAGGCGATATAAAGATGGAGGCAGAGATTGGCGTGATATAGCCAGAGGGAATGCCAACAGCCAATAGAAGTTGGAAAAAGCAAAGGATTCATCCCTAGAGCCTCCTGATGGAGCGTGGCCCTGCCAACACCTTGGTTTTGGATTTCTGGCCTCCAGAATTGTAAAAGAATAAGTTTCTGTTGTTTTAAGCCACTCAGTTTATGGTAATTTGTTATGGCAGACTCAGGAAATTAATATAAGAGGCACCGTCTATTGTGAATCTTATTCCACAATACAATGAAAGGCATACAATATATTAAGTATATTGACCCTAAGCTTAATCTTATATTTAAAAATATACTTTCAGAAGTATTGACTATTAGTAGTATGGTAATATTTATTTTCTAAATATTAAGAATTATTTAAAGCAATGTATCTTATGCCTTTGCTTCAGCCCCTTTTCTACTGTCTGTTCTTTTCATAAGTTTCACACAAATCATTTTCATATTTAAGTTAGAACTTGAGTATTTGTTTAAAAGACTTCTTTAACCAGTGGTGTGCTGGTAAATGTTTAAAATATGGCTCTCTGGAAGGAAAAATAGACGGATTTGTAGAATATGCTGATTTCTGTGGTGTGAATACTCCCACCTTGGCTGATTTCAAGCTACCCAAACGATGTCCTTGAATGTAGAATTGAGAAGTGATGAGTACAATCTGCTCTCTCAAGCTTGTATGAATAAGCTTTAGCACACCACTGCATCTAACTAACATAAATGACACAAAAAAGTCAACATATGAAAAATATTTTCACTCTAAAGCTAACTTTAACATATAATAATGTTAACATTATCTTTATCATATAATAAGAGTAACATATAATAATGAATATGCATCCATTTCAAAAAGGAGTAAGAATCTAAAGCTATTGCTATGTCACAATTTATTTCCCTCTTATACAGGAAGTTTAAATCTGATACAGGAACTTAAAAAATCCTCATAATATCAGAGAAGAAATAAGAAAAAAACTAAAACTAATAGAAACTACATCAACAAATTTTTGCTATCATTGGTTAATTCAAAAATCTTTTAAGGAAACCAGACAACTGAATATAAAAATATCAATTTAATAATAAGAAGGAAACATTACTTAATTAGGAAAGTTTAAAATCTGGGAGGAAAGATTTCAATTTCCTTAGAAGAATATTACAATTTAGTCCATGGAGAAAGAAGGTAAATTCCTTGAAATAAAAAAAAATCTTTTAAATTAAAATAAGAAAACACTAACCTGGCTTCTTTGTTTATTTGATCACCATATCCCACTGTTTTCACAACAGTTAATTTCAATTGAACATTGCTTTCCTGAAGTTCAAGTGTCTGAATTTTAAGTCCAACATTTGAGTAAAAATGTGAGGATTTTTTGTCTTTCAAATTAGTATTAAACAATGTGTCAATCAGAGTTGATTTTCCAATTCCAGTTTCCCCTGTAATAAACAAAGATACATCATCTAGGGACATAAGATGGCTGAGAATCCCTAGAGTGGTTTAAAGGGTCCCAAAAACTTCAAAGACGGGGATGTCCTTGGAGGTATACATGCTACTCCTGAATCCCTCAGTCATTAACATAATATAGAAAGGAAATATACACAAAGGTATATCAGATTTTGAAGAGCACTGAAACATTTAAAGAAAAAAAGTATAAGTAATATAGCTAAGAAGATGAAAACTAATACAAATATAAATACCTGGTCTTGAATTAACAGCACCAGTGTTATGCTGCTTAAGATAAGTTGAAATGATCGTTTGGGAAAACTAAGAAATAATTCAGATGAGGCATTTGGCACTTACCCACACAGAGAATATTAAAAGAGAATCCTTGTTGAATAGATCTATTCACTAACTGATGAGGCAAACATTCAAAACCAAAATGACCAAGCATAGTTAAGCAACGAATATTATCTTCTCTTTGCTTAAAGAAAAAACAAATAAAAAGATTTTAATTAGAATAGGAAATTATATCATTTGAAAATATAATAATATGTCAAAGAAATTAGAATTGACTATCATTTGATTACCATATCTCAGACAAGATGCAAATAAAGTAAATTTGTAAGAAAATAAGTCTTTGTCCAGACACATAGATTTTGCTATCATGTTTATACATAATCAATCTATCTCTGATCACACTCGGAGACTATTTCTAAATTTAAAAATAGGAAATTAAAAAAAATACTACAGGAAAGTCTAGTGTATTACTCTAAAATAATAAATTATTTTTCCAGGGGCCAGCCCTGTGGCTTAGCAGTTAAGTGCACACTCTCTGCTGCTGGCGGCCTGGGTTCAGATCCTAGGCGTGCACTGATGCACCACTTATCAGGGCATACTGTGGCAGCGTCCCACACAAAGTGGAGGAAGATAGACACAGATGTTATCCCAGGACCAGTCTTCCTCAGCAAAAAGAGGAGGATTGGCATGGATGTTAGCTCAGGGCCAATCTTCTTCACCAAAAAAAAAAAAAATTATTTTTCCATAAGAAAAAGGAAAAAATTAACATGCTTTCATTCTGCTTCAATGTGTTAATATATTTAGGAAGCCCAATATATGTTAATATATATAAGGAAACAAAAATTAATTTGAAATTTTTAAGAAAGTAACTAAAAACTTTGACTTCGAATTTGTCATAGACCCTTTGAGAACTTGTGCTATATCAAATTGTTAAAGGAATCCACTGCTAACAACACCAACCCAGAAATCCATCAATATTGTACATAAAGTGACCAATTAATTGTTTTTAAAAGGTGGAAAAAATAATTCAAAGAAAGCTTAACAATCTATATTAATCTCACTCCTGGAAATCTCTCCAAAACAACTAGAAAATTTTACAAATGCTTTATGCAGAAGTGTTCACAACAGCTCTCTATTTAACAACCAAATGTTTGACTCCCTGAGACAGGAGAATATCCAAATAAATTACAATATATTCATTCATACACATGCATTCTTAAGTTATTAAACATATTTATGGAGAATGTTTCAACAAATGGAAAATATTAAGTAAAAAAAGTAAGATACGGAATTGTATGTATATTTCTAGCTTATGGTGATATCAGATTTACTTATAGCATTTTATTTCTCCCCACCTAAACAATTAGAAACAACTGTTTGAAGGCACTGGAAGGGAAAGGAAAGCAGGCAGATACAGGAAGAAATCAAATTCTGGAAATAAGCGTAGCATAATAAGTGAAACCACATTTATTCACATATTCTCTTGAAGCTACTCCCCAGTAAATAAGGTGCTTGGGAAGTAGAGCACCAAGAGAGAATAATAATCTTGGGCTGGGAAGTCTAAGGTCAGAGATTGGGGCTGCCATCATGACAGAATATTGAGAAAGAAATCCTGGAAAAACAAGTCACAGAGGGGAAAGATTCAAATCTGCAAACTTTAGAATACTTGGCTGAGCCTAACTCTGCATGTGCAGGCATGATTACAAAGAGTTCAGTAGCAATTGAGAGAACAGTTGGTGTTCTGAAAGTGCTGAGCTGGTATTTCAGCAGTGGTCCTGGGAAGTCCTAAGAAGACAAAGTTTAGAGTTCAAGTTTATCCCAAGTTAGACAAGTTTCATAAACACTTTAGACTTTTTATTTAAACTCTTAAAAGACCTTGCTATAAGATTAAGGACTATGTTCTAAGTCAAAGGTTAGTCCCAGGTCAAAGAGAGTAACTAAAATAAACCCACTTTTACAAAGCATAGTACCACGACTCGACAGAGTCCAAATGATTTGTTATTAATATAACTGTCTGCTAAAAAAAATTTCAATACTCCTTAGAGAAATATAATAAAGAATCCAGATTTTCTACAATATACCATCCATAATGCTCAATGCATAATCAAAATTACAAGATATGAAGAAGCAGAAAAAAATGTGCCCCACAGCTGAGGAAGAACATAATCAATAGAAAGACCCACACAATGAGGACATTGGAATTGGCAGACAAATAATATAAAATAACAATCATGAATATGTTTAAGAATCTAATGAGAATGATGTATATAATAAATGAAGTGATGGATAATTTCAGAATAGATATGAAAATTCTAGAAACAAATGGAACTCATAGAATGGAAAAAATACAACATCTGAATTAAAATAATTCTTTGAATGAAGCAATTCCACTTCCAGCATCACAAATTAAGCATCTAATGGACCCAAACTTCTCATTTTCAATAACTGGAAACTGCACAAAATAAATACACAATGATCTGAGAAATTTGAGAGAGACAAAGGTGGGCAGATAGGGGAGCCAAGACTTGGAAGAAGAAATGGCATTATGAGTTTTCGTCTTGACAACTTTTAGCCTGAGTAAAGGCTAAAGTCGGTGCCACACATGACATCAAACATTCTAATAAAAATCCTCTAGCCTCTTTTGCATAAAGAACCAAAGGACAGGGTTCAAGAGAACCACAGCTACTGGAGAATGAGGGTAGAATCCCAGAAAGGAGCTAAGCAAAGAGAAGGGTCTCAAATTCTATGTATGTACTCTGTGCAAGCTTCTCGCTGAATCCTGAAGCAAAATGTGTGAGAACAATTACAAACAGCTCAGTTATATGTAAAAGAACTTAACTGAGATTTGAGCTACCACGTAAGAGATATATTTTCAGTTTGAGGCCATACAAGTTCATTGCCTGCTAAAACAGAAGCATCAACACTCTGGGAGAACATTACAAAATCCTAAAACCACAGTGTAATATTCATATATCCAGGATACATTCTAAAACGTCCTGAATCTCAGGACCTTCAATAGAAAATAACACCAAAATGACCTGGGTGTGAGATTTGCTGAGAGGTGTTTCAAAGCAACTGTTATAAGTGTGCTTAAGGACTTAAAGTATGCATGCGATGAATAAAGAGACAAAAATCTCAACAGAGAAATAAAAACTATAAATTAAGATAAAAGCAGAAATCAAAGAATTAGAAAGTAAACACGTATTTGAGAAAATTAAATAAGCCAAAATTAGCTGCTTTGAAAGATTGAGAAAATTGATAAACACTTAGCTAGACTAATAAAAAAACATAAAACACAAATTGCCCCTATCAGAAATGAAAGAAGGAATAGCACTACAGACCACACAGATATTAAAATAATAGTCAAACTCATAGAAGCAGAGAGGAGAATTTCAATTGACAGGGGCTAGATGGTGGGGGGAAATGCAGAGATGTTGGTCAAAGGGTACAAAGTCTCATTTAAGCAAAATAAATAAGCTCTGAAGATCTAATGGTGAATATAGTTAACAGCACTGCATTATATACTTTAAATTTTCTGAGAGTGTCTTAAGTGTTCTTACCACATACACACAAAATGGTAACTATGTGAGGTGATAGATATGTGAATTAGCTTGATTGTGCTAATTATTCCACAATGCTTACATATATCAAAACATAGTTGAACAGGTATACATAACTTTTATTTGTCAATTATACCTCAATAAAGCTAAATAAATAATAAATAATAATAATAATAATATAATACCGTAAACACCTTTTTGCCAACAAATTTGAAAATAGATAAATTCTTTAGAAAAAACATATTATAAAAATGACACAATGGGAAATAGAAAATCTGTATTGCCACATATCTATTAAAGAAAAATTGTAATCAAAAACCTTCCCACAGAGAAATCTCCAGGCTTAGCTGATTTCACTGTTGAATTCTGTCAAGGATTTAATGAAAAATTCACATAAACTTCACAAAATAGAAGAGGAAGACATTTTTTCCAACTCATGTTATGAGTAGAAATAATGTCAATATAAACACCTGAAAAAGACATTGCAAAAAAAGAAAATTTAACATCAATATCTTCCATGAGCATAATTGAAAATCTTTTTAAAATATTACCAAATAGAATCTACTAGTATATAAAAATCATAATAGATCTTGAGCAATTGGCATTTATTCTAGAAAGGCAAGGTTAGTTCAACACCCAAAAATCAATAAATGAATTTCACCATATTAATAGGATAAAAAAAGCACCATCTGACTGACGCAAGAGATGAACAAAAAGTACATTTGAGAAATTCAATACCTGTTTATGACTTTTAAAAAACCTATCAGTAAAGTAAGAATTAAAGAGAACTTCCTCAACCTAATAAATAAAATACTACCAAAAGAACTTAAATCTGACATTATAATTAATGGTAAACATCTGAATATTCCCCCCAAGACTGAAAACAAGGCAGAGATGCCAGCTTTGCCACTTCCACACAACATTGTACCAGAAGTCCTTACCAGTCAATAAGGGGGAAAAAGGGCATAAATATTAAAAAGAAATCTTTATTATATATTGTAAAAAGGTAGAAACTATGCAAGAATCTACTGAGCATCTACCAGAACTATTAAGAGAATGTATCAAGATTACAAGATACAAAGTCAGTATACAAAAATCAATTGTATCCTCCAATTTCTGCTCAGAGATGTAGAGAGCTGGAAAAAAGCATACATAAAATAATAAAATAATGGACTAACAGCAAGATCACAACTTTTCTTCAACTCATTCTGGGGCTGAAGTGACAGAACAACCAACTGTCCCAGAATCCAAGGAGAGACACAAGCCTACAGAGAAAGACAAGATGTAAATATTGACTAGCCTAGGCAAGACATAGACGTCAATAAGAGTTCATCTAAGGCAAGTGTCCAATTGCTACAGTGTGATTTGTCAAACAGTAAAAACCTCTAGGGGCCACAAATATTCAATAAATCTGCACCTTGCACGCTTTTTCTTCTCAAACACAAGTGGACATTCAGTGAAAGATCGGTAGAGCTCTGAAAAATCTCTCTCAAGGCACAGAACTGGAAGAAGGCAGAGCAGACATGCAGGAGGGGCAAGAAACTTCATTCAGACCATTTTCTCCTTTCTCCTCTATAGAAAAGCTTGAATCTTTGGGGGAATGGACAATAAACACTTGCCCTTAGGACACTAACACAAAAACAGCCTCAACCCCTAGAGGAGGTACAGAAATCCATGATGAATTCAGAACTGTACCAGAAGAGGGCAATAGAAGGCCACACCCCTGGACCCAGAGACAGAGTGCTTGCCTAAAATTGACACTTAATCAGATTAAAAAAGGATTCTCACCCACCCCACACCCCCCATCACCAAGCTAACTACTGTAAAGTAACAATAATTTGCAAGAGGCATACTCTTTCTGAGGCACAGCAAAAAAGGAAGACTTAAGATTGAGGGTGGAGCACTCACCAGAAAAACATTCTCTGGCAAGCCAATCCCCACTATAAACACAAGGTATTATGAGAGGCATTTGAAGCAAGCTTAGAATAACCATAGCAATTTCAAAGTTCAACCCAGCCCAACTCTTAACTAAATATAAATCTCTGTACTAAAGACCTAACAAGAGGAAAAATGTGTTAATTTCCAAGTGTAAAATCTATTTATCTCAGTATCTATGATCTTATACAAGATGTCTAGTTTTCAGCCCCCATATTACAAGACTTAAAGACTTAAAAGGGAAAAAAAAGAAATTTTGAGAGACAAAGCAATTGTCATACCAGACTTAAATATGACATGGATGTTGCAATTATCTGACAGGGAATTTAAAATAACTATGATTAACACGTTAAAAACTCTAATAGAAAATGTGTGCAATGTGCAAGATAAGATGAGCAATTTCAGCAGAGATGAAAACTATAAGAAAATCAAATGAAAATATTAGAAATGAAATATAGTGTCAGCAATAAAGCATGCTTTTGATGGGCTCATCAGTATATTCAACTATGTCAAGATTGCTTCAGTAAACTCTAAGTCTACAGAAATTAGAAAAATTGAAACACCAGAGAGAAAAAGAGTGAGAAGAAAAGATATAAAAAAAGATATGTCAATCAAAAATGCTGAGATAGGGGCTGGCCCGGTGGTGTAGTGGTTAAGTTCACATGCTCTGCATTGGCGGTCCAGGGTTCGCAGGTTCACGTCCTGGGAGCGGACCTATGCACTGCTTATCAAGCCATGCTGTGGCAGTGTCACAGATAAAGTAGAGGAAGATGGGCATGGATGTTAGCCCAGGGCCTATCTTCCTCAGCAAAACGAGGAGGATTGGCAGATGCTAGCTCAGGGCTAATCTTACACACACACACACACACACACACACACAAATGCTTAGATAAGCATTATTGGATTCCCAGAGAAAGAAGAGAGAACAAAGAAGAAGAAATATTTCAAGAAATAATGGTTAAGAATGTTGAGATGGTTGGGGCACTGATGCAGGAGGGCACGCAGGGCCATGGGGCATGCACAGGAAAGGGCTTGTGGGAAAGTGGAGAATGCAGAGGCCAAGTGAGACTCACTGTGGGAGCCTCATGTGAGCACACTGGGGTTGCCTGCCATGGGTCCCCCTGCACTTCAATCTCAGGTGATACTGGGGCCTTCTCTACGATTCTGCTTCTTCCCCTCAGGCTCAGCTCCCTCTGGCAATGTGGTGGGCAGGAGCACAGCATCCAGCCCTTCCATCTTGTCCCATCCAGTTTCAGAAGTGATGTCTTCAAGATGGTGACATAGTTTATGCCTGACTTCAGTCCCCCTCACAAGAAGACCAAGCCAGCTATCCTAGCTAGGAGCTATCCAGAGAAAAGAAACCATTGTGAAAATTCCAGAACATGGGGGTTAGAAACAAGCATACTTCTGGACCACAGAGATTGAGAAGAACCACATTAGAAGCGTAAGAGAAACAGCTACACTCTGACTGCATCACCCCTCAGCACATAGCCACACTTAGAGAGCCCCACTGGGCCTATAGTTTCTCTAGTGGGGAAAAAGGGAGCCCAAAGTGAACACTCAGCTCCCTCAGCATTGTGGAATGCTTCCCAGTAATCCTACTTTAGTCTCAGCTCACAGGACTGAGCTGAGAACTACTTCAAACAAATGGAACTACTTCAAACTAAAAATCTTATGTATGGCAAAGAAAAGCATCAACAAAATGAAAAGGAAGCCTACTGAATGGGAAAAAATACTTGCAGATTATATATCTGATAAGGTTTTGATATCCAAAATATGTAAAGAACACATAAAACTCAACAGCAAAAAAACCAATCTGATTAAAAAATGGACAGATGATGTGAATAGATAGTTTTTCCAGAGAAGATACACAGATGGCCAACAGGCACATGAAAAGATGCTCAAAATCACTAATTATTAGGGAAATGCAAATTGAAACCACTATGAGATATTATCTCACACCTGTCAGAATGGCTATTATTAAAAAGACAAGAAGGGGCCAGCCCAGTTGCGCAAGTGGTTAAGTGCGCATTCTCCGCTGCAGCAGCCTGGGGTTCGCTGGTTTGGATCCCAGGCGTGCACCAATGCACCACTTGTCAAGCCATGCTGTGGCAGCGTCCCATATAAAGTGGAGGAAGATGGGCACGGATGTTAGCCCAGGGCCAGTCTTCCTCAGCAAAAAGAGGAGGATTGGCAGATGTTAGCTCAGGGCCAATCTCCCTCACAAGAAAAAAGAAAGACAAGAAATAACAAGTGTTGGAAAGGATGTAAAGAAAAGAGAACCATCGTACACTGCTGGTGGGAATATAAATTGGTACAGCCACTATTAAAAGGCAGTATGGAGATTCCTCAAAAATTTAAGAATAGAACTACCATATGATCCAGCCATTCCACTTCTGGGTATTTATCTAAAGGACATGAAAACACTAATTCAAAAAGATATTTGCACTCTTATGTTTATTGCAGCATTATTCACAATAACCAAGACTTGGAAACAGACTAACTGCCCATCAACGGGTGAATGGATAAAGAAGATGTGGTATGTATACACAATGGAATACTACTCAACCATAAAAAAGATGAAATCTTGCCATCTGTGACAACATGGATAGACTTTGAGGGTATTATGCTAAGTGAAATAAGTCAGATGGAGGAAGACAAGTACCGTATGATTTCACTCACATGTGGAAGATAAACAAACACATAGATACACAGAACAAATTGGTGATTACCAGAGGGGAAAGGGGTGAGAGGAGGGTGAAAGTAGTAAAGGGGTACTTTTGTACAGTGACAGGTGGCAGTTAGACTCTTAGTGGGGAACAGGATGTAGTTTATATAGAAGGTGAAATACAATGATGCACACCTGAAATTTATACAACGTTATAAATTAATGTTACCTCAATAAAAAAAGAAATGGGGATCTATAAACTGTCTGACAAAAAACTTAGAATAATCCTCTTAAAGGAGTTAAAAGAACTACAAGAACATACGATAGACTATTTAAAAAATTAGGAAAACAATGCATGAACAAAATGAGAAGTTCAACAAAGAAATAAAAATTACAAAAAAATAGAAATCCTGGAGCTGATGAATACAACAACTGTATTGAAAAATTCAATAGTGAGCTATAACAAAAGACTTGATCAATCAGAAGAAAAACTCTGTAAACTAGAAATAAATCATTTGAAATTATTCAGTCAGAGAAATAAAAAGAAAAAAGTATGAAAAAGGTTGAAGAAAGCCTATGAGATGTATGGGATACTACCCAGATAACAGTACATGCCTTTTGAGAATCCCAGAAGAAGAAGAAAAAGAGAAATGGACAAGAAGTCTATTTAAAGCAGTAATGGGAAAATTCATATCTGGGAAACAATGGACATCCAGATTTATCCAGATTTATGAAGTCCAACGTAACCCAAATATGTTGATCTGAAAAAAGTCTGCACCAAGACACATTATATTTAAATTGTCAGAAGTAAAAGACAAAGAAATAAGTTTGAAAGCAGCAAGAGAAAAGTGACTTGTCACATATAAGGGAACCCCATAAGACTATAGGTGGATTTCTCAACAGAAATTTTACAAGCTAGGAGAGAGTAAGATGATATATTCAAAATACTGAAAGAAAAAACTGTCAGACAAGAATCCTATATCCAGCAAAGTTGTCTTTCAGAAATGAAAGAGAAATAAAGACTTACTCATACAAACAAAATCTGAGGGAGTTCATTACCATTTGACATGTCTTATAAGAAATACTAAAGGGCTTCTTCAAGCAGAAATAAAAAGATGCTAATTAACATTGTTAAAAATATATGAATGCTGGTGTAAAACTCAATAATAAATACATAGTCAAAGTCAGATTCTCTAATATTGTAATGGTGGTGCATAATTCACTTACAGCTCTAGTTCAAAAGTTTAAAAATAACCATAACTACAGTAATATTTTATCAGATGCACAATAAAATAATACATAAATTTTAACATCAACCTAAAACTTACAGGGGGAGAAATAAACACATAAACTTTCTGTATGCTATAAAAGTTAAATTGTAACTATTAGTAAGATGTTATAAATATAAGATATGTAAGCCTCATGGTAACCACAAAGAAAAAACCTATAGTAGATACACAAAGTATTATAATAAAAGAGTGAAAGCATACTACTACAAAACTCATCAAATCACAAAGGAATAGAGAAAGATAAGGAGCAAAGAACAAAGGATCTACAAGCAGTCAGAAACAATTAACAAAATGGCAATAGTAAGTACTTATCTATTATTCTACTTAAAGGTGCTTTAACCTTTAAATAATTCTCCAATAAAAAGACATAGCAGGCTGAATGAATTTTTAAAAAGTTCAAATGATATACTGTCTACAAGAGACTAACTTTAGCTTTAAGGACACAGTAGACTGAGAGTGAAGGGATGAAAAGATACATTTCAAGCAAATAGTACCCAAAAGAAAGCAGGGGTAGCTATACTTATATAAGACAAAATAGACTATAAGCTATAATGATAAAGAGGCCAATCCATCAAGATGATGTATCAATTATAAATATGTACTCAACATTAGAGCAACTAAATATATAAAGAAAATACTATCAGAACTGAAAGGAGAAAGAAATAGCAATACAATAGTAGTTGGGGACTTGAATACCCACTCTCAACAACAGATAGATCATACAGATGGAGAATCAATAAGGAAACAGCAGATTTGAACAACACAACAGACCAAATGGGCCTAACAGTCATATACAGAGCATTCCATCCAACAGCTGCAGAACACATTCTTCTCAGGTGCACATAGAACATTTTCTAGGATAGATCAGATATTAGGCCACAAAACAAGCCTCAATAAATTCAAAATCATAGAAATAATATCAAGTATCTTTTCTAATCATAACGGTA
Source organism: Ceratotherium simum simum (assembly GCF_057802395.1). Taxonomy (NCBI): domain Eukaryota; kingdom Metazoa; phylum Chordata; class Mammalia; order Perissodactyla; family Rhinocerotidae; genus Ceratotherium; species Ceratotherium simum. The sequence continues at coordinate 25,902,756 of NC_141925.1, forward strand.
TGAAATTAAAAATCAAGAACTGAAGGAAAGCTAGAAAAATCACAAATACATGAAAATTAAGCAACACACTCCTCAACAACAAATGGATAAAGGAAGAAATCAAAGGAAAATTTAAAAAAAATATATTGAGACAAATGAAAATGGAAATATACCAAAACTTATGAAATGCAGCAAAAGCAATTCTAAGAAGAAAGTTTATAGCAGTAAATGCATACATCAAGAAAATAAGATCTCAAATAAACACACTAATTTCACTCCTCAAGGAACTAGAAAAATATGAACAAACTAAGCCCAAAGTTAGCAGAGGGAAGGAAATAATGAAGATAGAACAGAAATAAATAAAATAGAGAACTAGAACACAAAAGAAAAGATTAACAAAACTAAGAGATTATTCTTTGAAAAAATAAAAAATTAACAAACTTTTAGTTTTGTTAACGAAGAAAAACGGAAAGAACTCAAATAAATAAAAATATACATGAAAAAGAAGACATTACCATTGATACCAAAGAAATATAAAGGATCATAAGAGACTACTATGAACAACTATATGCCAACAATTAGACAGCCTAGAAGAACTGGACAAAATCATAGAAACATGCAACCTACCAAGACTGAATCACGAAGAAAGAGAAAATCTGAATAGATCAGTAATGAGTGAGAGATTTAATCAGTAATCAAAAACCTCTCAACAAAAAAAGCCCAGAACCACGTGGCTTCACTGGTGAATTTTACCAAGCATTTGAAGAAGAATTAGTGCCAATCCTTCTCACTCTTCCTAAAAATAGAAAAGGAAAGAACAGTTCCAAAAAACGTTAATGAAGCCAGCAATACCCTATCCCAGAGCCAGAAAAGGAAACCAAAAGAAAAGAAAACTACAGGCCAATATCCCTGATGAATCTAAATGCAAAAATTCTCAATAAAGTACTAGCAAAATAAATTCAGTAGTACACTAAAGGATCATACACCATGATCAAATGGGTTTATCCCTGGGACACAAGATGGTTCAATATATGTAAATCAATAAACATGATATATCAAATTAATAGAATGAAGGATAACTATCATAAGATCATCTCAATAAATGCTGAAAAACCATCATCATCGATTCATGATAAAAATTCTCAACATATTGGATATAGAAGGAATGTACCTCAACATAATAAAGGCAATATATGACAAGCCCACAGCTAACATCATACTCAATAGTGAAAAGTTGAAAGCTTTTCATCTAAGAACAAGAACAAGACAAGGGTCCCCACTCTCACCTCTCCTATTCAACATGGTACTGGACATTCTAGCCAGAGCAATCAGGTAAGGAAAAGAAATAAAAGACGTCTGAATCATAAAGGAAGAAGTAAAATTGTTTCTGTTTGCAGATGACTTGATTTTATATATAGAAAATCCTAAAGACTCCACCAAAAATCTATTAGAATTGTTAAACCAATTCAGTAAATTTGAAGAATACAACATAGAAAAATCATTTCAATTTTTATACACCAACAACAAACTATCTGAAAAAGAAATTAAGAGAACCATCCCATCTACAATAGCATCAAAACTAATAAAATACTTAGGAATAAATTTAACCAAGAAGGGGATAGATCTGTACACTGAAGTCTATAAGACATTGACCAAATATATTGAAGAAGACACAAATAGAAAGATATCCCATGTTCATTGATTAGAAGTATTAATATTGTCAAAATGTCCATACTACCCAAAGCCATCTACAGATTTATTTTAATCCCTTTTAAGTTTCCAATGGTATTTTTTACAGAAATAGAAAAAAAAATCCTGAAATTTGTATGGAACCACAAATAACCAAAGCAATCTTGAGAACGAAGAACAAAGCTGAAGGTCTCAAACTTCCTGATTTCAAACTATATTACAAAGCTATTTTAGTCAAAACAGTATGTCACTGGCATAAAAATAGACACATGGACCAATGAAACAGAATTGAGAACCCAGAAATAAATCCATGCATATATAGTCAGCTCATATTTGACAGGAAAGACAAGAATTCTCAATGAGAAAGGACATTACCATTAATAAATGGTGCTGGGAAAACTGGAGATTAATACGCAAATGAATAAAACTAGATCTCCATTTTACATTTCTCACAAAAATTAACTCAAAATGAGGCTTCAATATAAGACTGAACCTGTAAAATTCCTAGAAGAAAACATAGAGAAAAGCTCCTTAACATTGGTCTTGGCAATAATCTTTTGGATGTGACACCTAAAGCAAAACCAATAAAAGCAAAAATAAACTAGTGGGACTACACCAAACTAAACAGCTTCTGCAGAGCAGAAGAAACAATCAACAAAATGAAAAGATAACCTACAGAATGGGAGAAAATATTTGTAAATCATTTATCTGATGAGGGGTTAATATCCAAAACACATACAAAACACTTACAACTCAGCAATAATCCAATTAAATCATGCAAAGGACCTGAACAGACATTTTTCCAAAGACAGTCAAATGGCCAATAGGTGTACATGAAAAGTTGCTTAACATTACTAATCATCAGGGAAATGCAAATCAAAACCAAAATGAGATATCACCTCACATCTGTTAGAATGTTAGAATTACCAAAAACAAAAAACAAAAAACACAAGAGATAACAATTGCTGGTGAAGACGTAGAGAAAAGGGAACATTTGCACACTGTTGGTGAGAATGCAAATTTTTACAGTCAATATGAAAAACAGTATTGAGGTTTCTCAAAAAAATAAAAACTGAACTGTAATATGATTCAGCAATTCCACTTCTGTGTATATATCCAAAGGAAATGAAATCACTGTCTGAAAGAGATATCTATACTACCATGTTCATTGCATCACTGTTTATAATACTCAAGACATGGAAACAATCTAAGCATTCATCAGTAGATGAATGTTAAACGAAATTATATATATATATTTATATATACAGTGGAATATTATGCAACCATAAAAAGGAGGAAAGCCTGCCATTTGCAACAACATGGACGAAACTTGAAATCATTATGCTAAGTGAAATAAGTCAGGTGGAGAAAGACAAATACTGTAAATCTCACTTCCATGTGTAGTCTAAAGTCTAAACTCATAGAAACAGAGAACTTATTGATGGTTGCCTGATCCAGGGAGTGGAAATGGGGTAATGCGAGATGGTGGTCAAAAGGTACAAACTTCCAGGTGTAAAATAAATAAATTTTGGTAATGTACAGCATAGTGACTACAATTAGCAATACTGTAAAGTATATTCGAAAGTTGTTAAGAGAGTAGATCTCAAAAGTTCTCAATATAAAAAAATATTGTAACTATGAGGTGATGGATGTGTTTACTAAACCCACTGTGGTAATTATTTTACAATATATACATATATCAAATTACTATGATTTGACATATGTATATACATGTACATTGTTAAACTTATACACTGTTACATGTCAATGATATCTCAGTAAATCTGGGGAAAATAAGAATTTTGAAAGATTAATAATAAATACATAGCCATGGATACAAGAAGTTCAGAGAACACCACTCAGGATAATTAACAACAACAACAAAGTGACCTCGACATATTATATTCAAACTGCTAAAAGAGAAAGTCAAAGAGAACATTTTGAAACCAACCAGAGAAAAAGATACATTACATAGAGAGGAATAAAAATAATAATGACAGTGACCTTCTGTTTAGAAACCATTCAAACTAGAAGAGAATTGAGTGACATATTTAAATTGCTGAAAAAAAAATTACCGTGCCTTACCAGAATTATACACCCAATGAAAATATCAGGGCACACACACAAGGCAAGACTATGTTGACAGTGTGTATGGCCTGTGGGTGCTGGGGCTTGTCAGGTGCAGAAGACTTGTGCTTCTCAAACAGGCACGAAGGGGATCAGCCACACCTTCTAAAGCCTGAAACAACTGGGTGCTCCTGTGCCTGGAGCCAGCCCCACTCAGCTGCAATCTTGAGAGAGCTAACAATAGTCTTGTAGGCTGAAACGTTACAGCAATTGTAAGCCCTTGAGCCCAGCAACCAGCAATACTGGGGGCCTACTCAACAGATAAACTGCAACAGAAATGTGCTGTTAGACCTTGCAGCCAACTGTGCTGGGGCTCCCCAATCCTGAGTCCATAGCAGCCACATGAAGCTGAGCATTACAACCAACTGGCCAGAATGACAGCCCAGCCTCCCTGGGCACCTGCAGCAAGAGCAACCCTGCCACAACAGAAGGACACATGTTGCCCACACAAGGATCACTCCCGGAATACTTGGAACTGGTGACAAGAGGGAAGCACACTGCTGGGCCTCATAAGTAATCTCTTACATCTCCAAGATCAGGAGATGTATCTGACCTACCTAATACATAGATATAAGCACAGAGAAAGAGGCAAAATGAGGAGACAAAGGAATACATTCCAAATAAGGAAGGAGGACAAAACTCCAGAAAAAGAACTAAACAAAACAGAAATGAGCAATCTACCTGACAAATAGTTCAAACAAAATGTCATAAGGATGCTCACGGATCTTGGGAGAAGAATGGATGAACTCAGTGATAACATCAACAAAGAATTGGAAAAATATACAGAAGAACCGATCAGAAGTGAAGAATACAATAGTGGAAATGAAAAATTCACCAGAGGGACTCAAACGCAGAGTAGATGAAACAGAAGAACGGATCAGTGAACTGAATAAAAGACTAGAAGAAGGCACCCAAGCTGAACAGATAAAAGAGAAAATAATTAAAAAGAATGAGGATAGTCTAAGGGACCTGTGGGACAACATCAAGCACACTAGCATCCATGGTACAGGTGTCCCAGAAGAAGAAGAGAGAGACAAAGGGACAGAGAATCTATTTGAAGAAATAATAGCTGAAAATTTTCCTAACCTAAGGAAGGAAACTGACGTCCAGGTACAGGAAGCACAGAGAGCACCAAACAAGATAAACCCAAAGAGGCCCACACCAAGACACATTATAATTAAAATGTCTAGAATTAAAGATAAAGAGATAATCCTAAAAGCTGCAAGAGAAAGGCAACAAGTTACATACGAAGGAAACCCATAAGGCTATCAGCTGACTTCCCAGCAGAAACCTTATAGGCTAGAAGGGAGTGTCATGATATATTTAAAGTCTTGAAAGGAAAAAACCTACAGCCAGGAATACTCTACCTGGCAAGATTATCATTCAGATTGGAAGGAGAGATGAAGAGTTTCCCAGACAAGAAAAATTAAAGGAGTTTATCACCAAGAAACTAGTCTTACAAGAAATGCCAAAGGGACTTATTTAATGGTGAAAGAGAAGACCACAAATAAGAATAAGAAAATTATCAAAAAAAAAAAAGGAATAAAATCACTGGCAAAGGCAAAAATACAGTAAAGGTAGCAGATCAACCACCTATGAAGATAATATGAAGGTCAAAAGACAAAAGTACTAAAATTACTTATTTCCATGATAAAAGGGTAATGGATAAACACACACAATAAAAGAGTTAGATATGAGACCAAAAATGTAAAATGTGGGAGGAGGGAGCTATTAGGGAGAGCTTTTAGAAAGAGGTCAAACTAAAGAGACCATCAACTTAATATAGATTGCTATTTACATAGCTGGTTATATACGAACATCTTGGTAATCACAAACCAGAACCCTGTAATAAATACACAAAAAAATAAGAGAAAGGAACGCAAACATAACAGTAAAGAAAGCCATCAAACCACAAGGGAAGAAAGAAAGAGAAGAAGAAAGGAATAGAGAAGGACTACTAAAACACCCCCCAAAAAATTTAAAATGGCAGTACGTACATACTTATCAATAGCTACTCTAAATGTCAATGTATTAAATGCTCCAATCAAAAAGCATAGGGTGGCTGATTGGACAAAAAAACAAGACCCATATATATGCTGTATACAAGAGACACACTTCAGACCTAACGACACCCACAAACTGAAATTGAAGGGATGGAAAAAGATACTCCACGCAAATGGCAATGAAAAGAAAGCTGGGGTAGCAATACTTATATCAGACAAAATAGACTTTAAAACAAAAACTGTAACAAGAGACAAAGAAGGGCACTACATAATGATCGATGGAACAATCCAACAAGAGGATATAGCTCTTGTAAATATCCATTCACCTAACATAGGAGCACCTAAATACATAAAGCAATTATTAACAGACATATAAGGAGAAATAGACAATGGCACAGTGGTGGGGGACTTTAACACTCCACTTACACCAATGGATAGATCATCCAAAGAGAAGATCAATAAGGAAACATTGGCCTTAAATGATACATTAGAATCAGAACATTGAATCCAAAAACTGAAGAATATACATTCTTTTCAAATGCACATGGAACATTCTCCAGGACCTATCTCATAAGAGGCCACAAAACAAGTCTCAATAAGTTTAAGAAGACTGAAATAATACCAAGCATCTTTTCTGATCACAACAGTATAAAACTGGAAATCAACTACAGGAAAAAAATCAGAAAAGCCACAAATATGTGGAGATTAAACAAAATGCTACTGAACAATTATTGGGTCAATAAAGAAATCAAAGGAGGAATCAAAAAATACCTGGAAACAAGTGAAAATCAAAATACGACATGCCAAAATTTATGGGATACAGCAAAAGCAGTTCTAAGAGGGAAATTTATAGCCATACAAGCCTACCTCAACAAACAAGAAAAATCTCAAATAAACAATCTAACAGTGCACCTAAGGAACTAGAAAAGGAGGACAAAGCCCAAACTCAGTAGAAGGAAGGAAATAATAAATATCAGAGCAGAAATAAGTGAAATAGAGACTAAAAACACAACGGAAAAAAATCAATGAAACTGAGAGCTGGTTCTTTGAAAAGATAGACAAAATTGATAAACCTTTAGCTAGATTCACCAAGAAAAAAAGAGAGAAGTTTCAAATAAACAAAATCAGTAATGAAAGAGGAGAAATTACAATGGACACCTCAGAAATACAAAAGATTACAAGAGAATACTACAAAAAGTGATATGCCAACAAATTGGATAATCTAGAAGAAATTGGTAAATTCTTAGACTCATACAACCTTACAAAACTGAATCAAGAAGAAATAGAGAATTTGAATAGAACAATCCCCAGTAAGGAGATTGGAACTGTAAAGAAAAACCTCCCTAAAGATAAAAGTCCAGGACAGAGAGCTTCCCTGGTGAATTCTACCAAACATTCAAAGAAGACTTAATACCTATCCTTCTCAACTCTTTGAAAAATTGAAGAGGAGGGGCAGCTTCCTAACTCATCCTACAAGGCCAAGATTACTTTGATACCAAAACCAGACAAGGACAACACAAAAAAGGAAAATTACAGGCCAATATCAGTGATGAACACTGACGCAAAAATCCTCAACAAAGTACTAGCAAATAGAATACAAAAATACATTAGAAAGATCATACACTATGGTGAAGTGAGATTTATTCCAGGGATACAGGGATGGTACAACATACACAAATCAATCAACATGATACACCTCATTAACAAAATGAAGAATAAAAATCATATGATCATCTCAATAGATGCAGAGAAAGCATTTGACAAGATACAGCATCCATTTATGATAAAAAAAAAACTCTGGATAAAATGGGTATAGAAGGAAAGCACCTTAATGTAATACAGCCCATATATAACAAACCCACAGCTAATATCATTCTCAATGGAGAAAAACTGAAAGTTATCCCTCTAAGAACAGGAACCAGACAAGGATGCCCACTTTCACCACTCTTATTTAACATAGTATTTGAAGTTCCAGCCAGAGCGATCAGGCAAGAAAAAGAAATAAAAGGTATCCAAATTGGAAAGGACGAAGTGAAACTGTCGCTATTTGCAGATGACGTGATTTTGTATATAGGAAACCCTAAAGAATTCCCCAAAATCTTTTAGAAATAATAAATGAATATACTAAATGTTCAGGATACAAAATGAACGTACAAAAATCAGTTGTGTTTCTATACACCAATGATGAAGTAGCAGAAAGAGAAATTAAGAACACAATTCCATTTACAATGGCAACAAAAAAAAATAAAATACCTAGGAATAAACTTAACCAAAGAAGTAAAAGATCTATACACTGAAAACTATAAAACATTGTTGAAAGAAATTGAAGAAGATGCAAAGAAATGGAAAGATATTCTGTGCTCTTGGATTGGAAGAATTAACATAGTTTAAAAGTCCATACTTCCTAAAGCAATCTGTAGATTCAATGCAATCCCTATCAAAGCCCCAACAACCTTTTTCACAGAAATAGAATGAATAATCCTAAAATTTATATGGAACCACAAAAGACCCTGAATAGCCAAAGGAATCCTGAGAAAAAAAAACAAAGCTGGAGGTATCACACTCCCTAATTTCAAAATAGACTACAAAGCTATAGCAATCTAAACATCCTGGTACTGTCACAAAAACAGACACACAGATCAATGGAACAAAACTGAGAGCCAGGGCCGGCCCCGTGACTTGGCGGTTAAGTGCGTGTGCTCCGCTGCTGGCGGCCCGGGTTCGGATCCCGGGCGTGCACCGAGGCACCACTTCTCCGGCCATGCTGAGGCCGTGTCCCACATACAGCAACTAGAAGGATGTGCAGCTATGACATACAACTATCTACGGGGGCTTTGGGGGAAAAGTAAATAAAATTATAAAAAAAAAAACTGAGAGCCAGAAATAAACTCGCACATCTATGGAGAGCTAATTTTTGACAAGAGAGCCAAGAACATACAATGGAGAAAGGAAAGTCTCTGCAATTAAAGGTGTTATGAAAACTGTACAGCCACGTGCAAAAGAATGAAAGTAGACCATTATCTTACACCATACACAAAAATTAACTCAAAATAGATTAGAGACTTGAAGGTAAGACCTGAAACCATGAAACTTCTAGAAGAAAACATAGGCAGTACTCTCTTAGACATTGATCTTAGCAGCATATTTTCAAGTACCATGTCTTACCAGGCAAGGGAAACAATAGAAAAAAAAAACAAATAAGACTACATCAAACTAAAAGTCTTCTGCACAGCAAAGGAACCCATCAACAAAACTAAAAGAGAACCTAACAATTGGGAGAAGATATTTGCAAACCATATATCTGATAAGGAGTTAATCTCCAAAATATATAAAGAACTCATACATCTCAACAACAAAAAAACTAACAACCCAACTAAAAAATGGTCAAAAAATGAACATTTCTCCAAAGATGATATACAGATGGCCAACAGGCACATGAAAAGATGTTCAACATCATTAACTATCAGGGAAATGCAAATCAAAACTACAACAGATATCACCTCACTCCCATCAGAATGGCTATAATTAACAAGACAGGAAACAACAAGGGTTGGAGAGGATGTGGAGAGAAGGCAACTCTCATACACTGCTGGTGGGAGTGCAAACTGGTGCAACCACTGTGGAAAACAGTATGGAGATTCCTCAAAAAATTAAGACTAGAACTACCATAGGATCCAGCTATTCCACTGCTGGGTATTTATCCAAAGAACATGAAAACACGAATGGGTCAAGACACATGCACCCCTATGTTTATTGCAGCATTATTCACAATAGCCAAGACTTGGAAGCAACCTAGGTACCCATCCAGGGATGAATGGATAAAGAAGATGTAGTATATATACACGATGTAATACTACTCAGCCATAAGAAATGATGACATCCAGCCATTTGTGACAACATGGGTGGAACTTGAGCGCATAGTACTAAGCAAAATAAATAAGAGATAGAAAGTCAAATACTGTATGATCTCACTACTAAGTAGAAGATAAAAACAACAATCACATGGAGACAGAGATTGGATTGGTGGTTTCCAGAGGGGAATGGGGGAGGGAGGAGGGCGAAAGAGATGGTTAGGCACATGTGTGTGGTGATAGATTGTAATTAGTCTTTGGGTGGTGAACATGATGTAATCTATACAGAAGTCAAAATACAATGATGTACACTTGAAATTTATATAATGTTATAAACCAATGTTACCACAATAAAAAATAAAATTAAATAAACATAAAAAAATAAAGACAGTATATTTAGCAATACTAAACTGAGAATACAATCAAATAAGAAATAAGAAAAAATACTCAATTCCTCACTATTTCTGCTCTTAGAAGACAGGATTTAATATATATGGAAAATTCTGAGTTCTTATCTACTTATGAAGAGAACATTTTGATTCATATAATCTGAAGATAATTTTAATGTAACAATAATAGATTTGGACACTCCACTGTCCTCTCTGCCCTAGACTCTCTTGTGACAGGCTTCTCTCACTTTAAAACTGTAGCCCAGGGAGGTACCAGATCAAAGTGCCTTTTGTGTCCATGGAACAAAATATAGCCCATTGTCTTATCAGGAAAGGACCAGAAACATTTGTCTCATTAGCACCAAGGTCTCAACCACAAAGCAAATAGAGCAAGCAGGAGTTTCCATAGTATCATTACTATTTCTTTCTTTTTTCTTTTTCTTTCTCAGGTTTTGCCCTGAGCTAACATCTGTTACCAATCTTCCCCTTTTTGTCCTTTTATGTGGGCCACCACCACAGCACAGCTACTAACAGATGAGTGGTGTAGGTCCACACTGGTGAACCGAACCCAGGCTGCCAAAGTGGAGCATGATAAACTTAACAACTAGGCCACTGAGGGTGGCTGTCATCACTATTTCTTAACAAATGTCTTCTAATGAGGCAAAAGTTCTTTCTTATAGTATTTGTTTTTATAAAATGCCCATATCTATGTAGAAAACTTAAATGTTTCAGATTCTACTAATTTGAAATTTCTGATCATTTAAATCTTTTTCTTGAATTCACCTTTGCACATCCATAAATAAAACAAATTAAGAAGTAAACAAAATAGGTATATAAAAATATAAGATTTAACCTACTATTTAAAGCATTATTTTATATACATTTACATGACATGGAAGTGCTAATCATAGATTATTTTAATTCTTCATGATAGTAAGTACACATGGACTACATCTAGCAAATGGGAAAATGTACTATAAATTATAAAAGACTCTACAAGCTCTGACAAGCCCTGATGTTTAACCTGTACTCACTGAACTCTGTTTTCCAGTGGCACTGGTGACAGTTAACTGAATAAGAAAAGTTGATACCAGCTCAAGACAAGGTTGACATAAGGGAAGCCATATTGTAGAAAAGAAAACCTGTTGTAACTTTGAATGACCTCTGACTAACTAACCCAGCTGGATATGCACCCTCCAGGAGATCTACTTGCTCTGTAGATTTTACAACCCCTGTTTGTGCATGTACCTCCCAGCTTCAGTAAGATGATATCTTTGTTCTTTTGAGTTCCCTAGGAATGGATGACCCCTGAACAGAGAGTCTATGCTGATAGCCATCATCAATGAAAACTGAAAGATCTGGTGTGGCGACTCCCAATCTGTAACCCCAGAGGGTCAACCTTCCTAACCCCTCCCCTATAACCCACCAGCCTGTACAACTGCTGTAAGATTTTTTATCCCTTTCAGATGGTTCTTTTGGACATTAGTCGGCCATCTTCCCTCTTGCTAGCAAGCTGTAATAAAAAGTCCTTTCTCTCCTATCACCTTGCCTCTTGACTATTGGAATGTCTTGTGGCAGGCAGATGAACTCCCTTTTTGGGTGGTAACATTATCTCTACTGGTCAAATCTTTGTTGGAAATTTATCTTCAACTTTAGGAAGGACACTAGAACACTGTACATCATTCCACATTTTGCATAGTTCCTGGTACAGTGTCAGTGCTCATTCAATAGCCTGGGAAAAAAGGGGCAAGAGAGAGAGGAAAAAAAGATGAAAGGAGAATGACAGGAGGAGAGGGAGAGAGAGAAAGAGAGAGGGAGAAATTAAGGAAAGAACCCAAAGGAGAGTGACTAGGCTAATAACAGAGCTTAAGTTAAAACATTATGTGAGAAGAGTGTAGATCTTCCAAGTTCTAATCACAAAATACAAAATTCTAACTCCGTGTGGTGATGGATGTTAACTTATTTTGGTAATCATTTTGCAATATACACATTTATCAAATTATTATGTTGTACACCTAAAACTAATACAATGTTATATGTCAGTTATATCTCAATTTAAAAAAAAATGTGAGAAAACTGGATATTTGAAGTGTGAGCAAAAGAGGCATTTTAGAGGAATAGATCTGAAAACACGTCAAGACTGTCATATGGAAAAGGGATTACATTTATTCTGTGGCACTCAAGAGAATGGTGAAAGGAGGGTAAGTTCCAAGGAGCTGATGTCATACAATATACGAGAAGGATTTTCTCATAATTAAAGTTATACAAAAATTAAATGGGTCTACTTCAGCCTTGAATTCCAATATAGGAGAATGATAAAAAACAAAGCATTCTCACATATTGATGAATTATACATTGGGATAATATCTTTATAGAGTGATTTGGTAATTACTATCAAATTTTAAATTGCATATACTTTCTGATTCAACAATTCTATTTCTAGAAAAATATTCCAACATGTCCATGAAAAGGTATGTAGGAGGATATTCAGTGCAGCATTGTATAAAATAGCAAAAAACAAAAACAAAAAATCCCAGAAATTACCTTATAGCTACCAAGAGGGGACTGGTTATTGAAGAAAAGTACATTCATAACAGCAAAAGTACAGAGCTATTAAGAATAAGGTTGATCTGTATGTGCTGATATGAAAAGTGGTCTGAAAATTAGTAATTGCTGATTAAAAAAAAACTAGGTTCAGAGGAGTGTTTTCTCTTTTCCATTGTTTGAAATTATCTTTTAATAATGCAAGAACATTGTTTGTAATATTTAACAGAGAAAATAAACTAAGTTGCCAGTTATAGAAGGGTTCAAAAACGGGTTGGAAGATTATGTGCTAAATTGTTTATAGGAAGCATTTATATATCAGGTTAAAGTTTGATTAATTGGCTTTTGGGATTCCTTCTAATTCTAAAATTTTATGATTTTAATGTTACATAAACAAAGGAGCATTCACCATGACTTAACTGCAGAAAAGGGGTCAAAGATAATATAGAATGGGCAAAACCCAGTGATTTAGTCACTGAGACATGACTTGGACAGTACTTTCACAAAAGCAATGAAGATGAAAGATGGATCAAGTGTGATTTTAAAAGTGTGGCTGATAGAAAAGTGAAGGTGGAATAAGCCATTCGCTCCAGAGGAGTAACAGGGAGAAAGAGAAGAGAAAAAATGTGATAGTTTGTTGGTTCAAACTGAGACATAGAAAAACATGCATGTTTGATGGAAGAGGAAAACACCAAGAAGAGAGCCGTTAGTTATTAAGACATAAACAAACGCTATTTAACATAGCTCAATACTCATGTATATATTTGACATTTTGGTCAAAAAGAATTCTAAAACCCAGTTTTCACCCATTCATACATTCTACTCTCTCTTTTAGCGTAATTTTTTAAGTGAATTACTATATGTTTTCCCTAGCACAGAGGCTCATCTTAAAATGGAGCTTAATTCAATCTCCCATTCAGAAAAGTAATAAAGCAGCAGCTACCCAACCACTTCCTAAAATAACCTTCATTTAAAAGTTATTTATAAACAGTACATAAAGTTCCACAAACATATGGATCAAAATAGTGCTATTCTTCTCATCTAATTGGAGGTTCTGACGTTTTAATTCGTTATTCCTTGGTGTTAAATAGAAATAGTCTTTTGCACTACTAAAAAGGCCTTTCAGACTCAAGATATATGCAACAAATATCTAAACTATCATTGATATTTAACTTCAATGAATATAAAAGTTAATTCACGTCCAAACATAAGCCTTTATCATCTAGGTCTATACCAGTTTTCTGAGTCAATATTTTGAAACTACACCATCTTGAAGTACAGAATGGAGAGTTCTATTTGAAAGATATACTCAACTATATCTTCATCATCAGGTATTTGTGTGGGCATACTCATTGGTTTTTCTGCCATGCCGGACTGAAAGAGCTGAAAATGAAGAAACAAAACTTTTTACAAATTACTTTAAAAGGCTATATTTCTACAATATAATTTAAATCAATAAGAAAGTCTAATATAGACACTATCTCAGGTTTTGGCTTTTAGTACACGCTACTGACCTGTTTTAAATTGTGGCTGTTTTGCTAGACAGGCTTTTATACAATAAATAATATATAATACTCAATGTATAAGCTACAGTAATGCATTTAACCATAAACACACAAAAAGCATCCAAAGAAAGATAAACTCCATTTTGAAAGCAAGAGGACAAAGAGTATTCTTCTTTAAAGGACTCCCTGTGTATGAGAAAGGGAAATATGGTATTTTGCTTTAAAAAGTGCCAAAAGAACCAGGAAGACATTTATAATTACTTACCTTTCCAGAGTAGCTTACCAGGGAAGGCTGGACTGTTACAGTGTACTTATAGAAAGAGAATTGGAAAAGCAGAGCTTATAAAATCTAAATAAGTCCCTTAGACCCTGAGCTAAATTAATGATAGTTGTCATTTATGAAGCACTTATTACACACCTAGCGTTGTGCTGAGTGCTTATGTGCTTTACTTCCTTTAGTAAGAGATATATATATTTTCAACGCCACATGCCAAATGAGAGAATTAGGATTCAGAAAAGTTAAGGAACTTACTTGCCCAAGATTTCAGCTATGCAGCAGACACAAGTCTGAACTAACTCCAAAGCTGATGTTGTTTCCACTGTCCCCAGTTATGGACCAAATATTCACTGTGTTTGCAACAGTTTGGAACAAGGGAGGAGAGGTACAAGAGAGCATGTTGTGCTGATTTCTAAGCAGAACTGCCTGATAAGGACATGCTACCCTACTTTTGAATACAGCACAAAGATACTGATAATATGAGGCATGTTTTAAAAGGAAATATATATTGGTATAGCAAGGAGAAAAAGCAAACAGAATCAAAGAATGGCTCTGTACCATGGTCTCTTCATTTGATATATCTGGAGGATTATTCCACTTTAGTATATAGATTTACCTCATTTTTTCCCTAATGGCAAATAGTGTTCTCTAACACAGATAGTGTTCTGTTCCATGGTATGGTTTACTCTAGTCTAGTACATATGAAAGTTCTATATTATTTAGCAGAACATTAATAGTGGATATTGCACCATATGATCCAGCTATTCCACTGCTGGGTATTTATCCAAAGAACTTGAAAACACCAATGCGTAAAGATACATGCACCCCTGTGTTCATTGCAGCGTTATTCACAATAGCCAAGACTTGGAAGCAACCTAAGTGCCCATCAAGGGACGAATGGATAAAGAAGCTGTGGTATATATACACAATGGAATACTACTCAGCCATAAGAAACAATGAAATCCAGCCATTTGTGACAACATGGATGGACATTGAGGGTATTATGCAAAGTGAAATAAGTCAGAGGGAGAAGGTCAAATACCGTATGATTTCCTTCATTAAGTAGTAGATAATAACGACAATAAACAAACACATACAGACAGAGATTGGATTGGGGGTTACCAGAGGGGAAGGGGGGAGGAAGGAGGGCGAAAGAGATAATTCGGCACATGTGTGTGGTGATGGGTTGTAATTAGTATTTTGGTGGTGAACATGATGTAATCTATGCAGAAATAGAAGTATAATGATGTACACCTGAAATTTATACAATGTTATAAACCAATGTTACTGCAATAAACAAAACATTAAAAAAAATAGTCGGTATTGCAGTGATTTCAAGCCTTTAATTACAATAAAAAATAAGCATTTAAACCATGGAAAAAGGGTTGCTTCTTAACTTCTTATACCTATCGTCTCTCAAAATTTGAAGTAAGTTACTATAAATTCGAGTCTCAACTTTCAGTTATGCAGATAAAAGAGTTCTGGAGAGCTAATGTAAGCATGATGACTATAGTTCATAATACTGTGTTGAATACTTGAAATTTGCTAAAAGAGTGCTCTTACCCCCCACATACACAAAAATGGTAATTATGTAAGGTGATGGATATGTTAATTAGCTTGATTTTGGTAATCATTTCACAATATATATGTATTTCAAAACATCACAATATATCCCTTAAATATATACAATTTTTATTTGTCAATTTATTTCAATAAAGCTGGAAAAAGAGAAAAGTATATATATATTTTAAAAGTATCTCTGTATAACTGCTGACTTTTTGGCAAGTCTGCAGAAGATGGTTTGAAAACTATAGATGCAAATTGTCCTATATTTAAAAACCTAATTAATGGTGACTTAACCAAATAGGGGCTTATCTCAACTAAATCTAGAGCAGAAGTTCTGAAAGCACGATCCTTGGGCCCCTGGAGATCCCTGAGACTCTTTCAGGGAGTCTATAAGGTCAAAATTTTTTTCTAATAATAATAAGATAATTTACATTTTCCACTGTGTTGACATTTTCACCGATGGTTCAAAAGCAATGGTGGGTAAATCTGCTACAACTTTAATCAAGGCAGTGACACCAAATTGTATTATTAGTCATTGTTAGTCATTTCACATATTCATGGCAAAAAGAAAAAGAAGGTGGGTACCCATAAAGCTTTTATGCTGTATACAAATGTGATGGCTGCCTTGAGTAAAACAAGTTACGTTATTGGGAGAAATAGTAACTCTTTTTTTCATGGAACACCAATTTCAATTGCAAAAACACCTGACAAACAGTAGTTTTTCAGGCTTGGTTATTTCTAAGATAGTTTCTTGAAAATGAATGAAGTGTGCTTTGTAACATGAAGAAAAATAACTGAAATGTCAACAAATAAGAGGCATAAACTGCAAGAGAAGCAAAAAGTTCATTTGGGGTCTCAAGAATTGCAATTCAGGGAGCACAGATTCAGGAAGAAACACAAATAGTGTCCCCCTAGGAAGTAAAATTCAGGGGCTTTTAAAGGAATTATTATTACAGTATTAATAAGAATATTTATTAGAAATAATTTTAATTGGAGTTGGAGGCAGAGAGCTAATCTTGGCTAAACATTGATTGACCATTGATTCTATTTCCAGAAAGTCCTCAGTCTTTGTGATCAGGTTGTCCATTCTCCTGCTGACTTAAAACAATTGCTTGTAAAACAATTGCCATTTTGGCCAGTTCAAAGGTTTGACCCAGCCCAAGGTTCAAGAAAGTAACGCAGTTTCTCTGGAAAGGCAGCTCTGACTCCATTTAAAATGGCTCCACTATAGTCAATTTTGACAGAAAATATATGTTGTAAATGATAAAATTTGAGCTTATAGTTTTTGGAAAAGTTGAATTCACCATCATGATCTTCACAGCTTCCTAATACTTACAAACTTTCCCAAAAAGATTGGTAAAGATATTAACAAATATAAATTTTTGATTTTGTATAATGAAATATGTCAGCATAAAATAAACTAGGGTTTCCCAACCTAGCACTATTGACATTTGGGGCTGCAAAATTCTTTGCTGTGGAGGGCTTTTCTGTGCATTGTAAGGTGTTTAGCAGCTTCTCTGGCCTCTACTCAGTCAGTAGCAACCCCCAAGTGTGACAACCAAACCTGTTCCCAGACATTGCGAAATATTTCTTGGAGAGTTAAATCACCCTCTGCTAAGAACCACTGGGCTAGATAAGTCAGTAAACAGGTATTTTCCAAATGACCAATGCATGACATTACAAAGTCATACATGAGTCAAGATCCATTTCAAGAGTGAGATAGACCAACAGATTTTATTTTAATAAAACAAAAAATGTATGAATATGATTTCAATTTCTACAGTGCAACTAATCTTGTCAAGTTTTGGTGGAGTATCAAAGGATATTCACAACTATGTGAGAAGACTATTAAAGGATTCCCTTTTCAAACTACATATCTATACGAAGCCAGATTTTCTTCAGAAACATCAACCAAAAGAACATATATCAAGAGGTTGGATGTAGAAACAGATATGAGAATTCAGTTGTCTTTTTTCTTTTTACTTTTTTTATTGTATTAAAAGATACATAACACAAAATTTACTATTTTAAGTTTGGCAGCATTCAATACAGTCACGTTGTTGTGTGACCATCACAACCATCCATCTCCAGAACTCTTTTCATTTTCTCAAACTGACACACTATATTCATTAAACAGTAACTGGCTATCCTCCCCACCACCCATAGCCCCTGGCAACCATCGTACTTTCTATTAACGTCGTAATTTGACTACTCCAGGTATCTTATGTAAGCGGAATCATACAATATTTGTCCTTTTGTGACTGAATTATTTTACTTAGCATAATGTGTTCAAGCTTCATCCATGTTGCAGCATGTGTCAGAAATTCCTTCCTTTTGAAGGTTGAATGATAGTCCATAGTATGTATATACTACATTTTGCTTATCATCCGTCTGTTAATGGACACTGGGTGTCTTCCACTTTTTTTGCTATTGTGAATAATGCTGCAATAAACATGAAAATACAAATTTCTCTTCAAGCCCTGCTTTCAATTCTTTTGGGTTTATAACTAGAAGTGGAATCACTGAAACATATTGTAATTTTATGTTTAATTTTTTGAGAAACTGCCAAACTGTTTTCCACAGCAGCTGTACCATTTTACGTTCCCACCAGTGATGCATGAGGGTTCCAATTTCTCCACATCATTGTCAACACTTGTACTTTCTTTTTTTTGAATAGTAGCCATCCTAGTGGAAGTGAAGTGGTATCTCATTGTGGTTTTGATTTGCATTTCCCTAATTATTAGTGATGTTAAACATCTTTTCATGTGTTTATTGGCCATTTATATACCTTGTTTGAAGAAATGTTTATTCAAGTCCTTTGCCCATTTTTAATCTGATTGTTTATTTGTTGTTGACTTGTAGAAGTTTTTATATATTCTGAATATTAACCCCTTACCAGATACATGATTTGAAAATATTTTCTCCCATTTTTTGGATTATCTCTTCACTCTATTACTAGTGTTTTTTGATGTACAAAAATGTTAAATATTGATGAAGTCCAATTTATCTATTTTTTCTTTTGTTGCCTGTGCTTTTGATGTTGTATACAAGATATTATTTTCCAGAATAATGTCATGAAGTTTTACTCCTGTTTTCTTCTAAGAGTTTTATAATTTTACCTCTCACTTTTAAGTCTTTAATCCATTTTGACTTAATTTTTGTTTATGGTGTAATTTTGTATATGGTGTAAATAATAATCTTCATTCTTTTGCACGTGAATATCCTGTTTTACCAATATAGTTTGTTGAAAAATCTGTTCTTTCCCCATTGAATCTTGGCACCCTAGTTGAAAATCATTTGATTATATATATGAGGGTTTATTTCTGAGCTTCCTATTCTATTTCATTGGTCTGTATGTCTATCTTTATGCCAGTGCCACACTGTTTTGATGACTCTAGCTTTGTAGTAAGTTTTGATATCAGGATATGTGAGACCTCCATCATTTTTCTTTTTTTTTTCCAAGACTGTTTTGGTTCTTCAGGATCCCTTGAGATTCCATATGAATTTTAGGACTGATTTTTCTATTTCTGAAAAAATGTTGTTGGGATTTTGATAGGGATGATATTAAATCTGTAGATCACTTTGCATAGTATTTACATCTTAACAATATTGTCTTCCAATTCATGAACACAGAGTGTCTATTTATTTGTGTCTTCATTAATTTCTTTCTCCAGCTTTCTTTTTTAAGCCAAACATTTAAAAGATTTTTAAAAATATAATTCTTCTAACCAAATTTCCTTTAAGAAAATATAGTTATTCTTCATAAAACTAGATTATATTCACATTGATAAGTAATGAGTTTATTATTATTATGTTAAAATGACATATTTTTAAAATTTGTATTCTAATATCTAACAATGAAAATGTTCATAGATATAACACATATAAAGAATCTCTTTGTGGTACTGCCTGGAGTTGGGTGAGACAGGTTAAAGACACAGTTCAGTTTAGACCAGCCTGTCAACAAATGGTCTTGACACAACTGAACATACATAAGTATAAAAGTAAACCTCAACCTAAATCTCACACCTTATATGAAAATTACTCAGAATGGATCGCTGCAATGTGTTGGGCCATACTTCATAGGTTAAGGGTATAGTCCTCCTCAAGACTGCTCTCACATCAGACACCAGCTATAAGTTCAAGAGTCCTCAGGACACTCTCACTTCTGACCACCTGGCTGCAAACTCAGGGGTTCCCATGGCACTCTCAGGTTTAATAATTCACTAGGATGATTCACATAACTCACTGAATCCTATTATACTCACAGTGATGTTCATTATGGGCAAATAATACATATTAGAAGAGACACATAAGGTGACATCTGAGCGGGTTCCAAATGCATATGCATCTTCAGGGATGCATTACTCTCTTCATGACTGCGATGTGTGACGATACTTAAAGAGTATGGCCAACCAGTATAGGTCACCTGACCTTTTTGTGTCCAGAGTTTTTACTAGGGCTCAATTACATACTGCTTACATGTCTGACCTTTAGTCTCCAGCCCCTCATGTAGGGACAGGCTAATACCTTTAGTCTCTAGTTCTTCCATAGGTTGGAATTGTTAGGGCATGTTCCAAAAACCCTGCCTTAAATTACATTGTTAGGCTGTCCAATGCCCAAAGCCCCAGGCAAAGATACTCCTATCAAGGAAGACATCCTAGGGGCTTAGAGATCACTACCCAGTAGCTGAGGGCAAAGGCCAGACCTCTAATTGGTTGAAATTAATTCTTCACTATATAAGTACTCAATCATTTCTAATTGTGTAAAGGTTCTCAAACCTAAAAATTTAACCCACTTGTCTAGAGCTAAACAGTTGATAATGTTGGTTCAATTACATAACAGTGTCATCAAAGACATATTCTTTAACTTTTCATTTCTTTTTTTTTTTTCCCCATGCTGTACATGGCTGTAATATGGCTGACAGCCACCTAGTAGCAGACTGATTAAATTAGCCCCTTTCCATCATGGAGGGAAAGATTTATCCTCAATGAAATAGATACATATCTGGATATGGATTTGTCTTCATTGCTTATAGTGCCTCTGCCAGCACCACCATCATGGACTCACAGAATGCCTTGTCCATTGTCACGCCAGTCAGGACACCTAACCTGAGCTGCAGTGCCCACAGTTTTTATTAGAGTTTCTTTATACAGTCGTGTGCCACATAATGATGTTTTGGTCAATGACAGGCCACATATATGATAGTAGTTTCATAAGATTAGTACCATGTAGCCTAGGAGTGTAGTAGGCTATACCATCTAGGTTTATGTAAGTACACTCTCTAATGTTTGCACAATGATGAAATTGCCTAATGATGCATTTCTCAGAATGCATCCCTAGCATTAAGCAATGTATGACTGTATAAGCGTGATCGATCAAATCATCAACCATGTGGTTGAACTTCATCTCCAGTTCCCTTTTCTCTCCAGAGGCTGATATCTTGTGGCTCAAAGCCCCAATCCTCCAATCACATGATTGGTCTTTCTGGTGTGGCCAGTATCCATCTTGAGTTATCTCATGAACATAAACTATCTAGAGGTCCACCCTGAGGCACCTTGTTAGCATAAACTAGCAAGTGTGGTCCACAGGCCAAAGAAAAAGGGACCAAAGACACTCCAGTCACTCAGGAAATTCCAAAGATTTAGAGGTTATCTCCCATGAACCGGGGACAAAGGCCAGCCAAATTATTTATTACACAATCATAAACAAATATAGAATGTAAAACTATAAAACTTCTAGGAAAAATAGAAGAAACTTTTAAAGACCTAAGGTTAGTGAAAAATCCTTAGACTTGACAATAAAAGTACAATACATAAAGGGAAAAATTGACAAATTGAACATTATCAAAATTGAAAATGTTTTCTCTGTAAAAAACTCTGTGTAAAGAATGAAAAGACAAGCTACAGACTGGGGGAAAAGATTTGCGAAGCACATATTTGACAATGAACTTTAATCTAGAATACATAAAGAACTTTTCAAACCGAACACCAAAAAATAAACAATCCAGTCAGAAATTGGGCAAAAGACATGAACAGACATTTCACAGAAGAGGATATACAGATGGCAAACAAACACATAAAAATGTGTTCAATATCATTAGCCATCAGGGAAATGCAAATTAAAATCACAATGAGATATCACTGTATACCTATCAGAATGGCTTTAAAAAATAGTGATAGTATCAAATGCTGGGGAGAATGTGGGGAAACTGGTTCACTGATACATTGTTGGTAGGGGTGTAGCAGCCACTCTGGAAAAGAGTATGGCAACTTCTTATAACAGTAAACATGTGCTTACCATATGACCCAGCAATTACACTTTTGGCATTTATCTCAGAGAAATTAAAACTTATATTCAAATCTGTACATGAATATTCCTAGGAGGTGTATTTGTAAGAGCCAAAACCTGGAAATAACCCAAATACCTTTTAGCAAGTGAATTGTTAAACAAATTGTGATACATCCATACCATGGTATTACAGTAGTTTCCTCTTATCCATGGGGAATACATTCCTAGACTCCCAGTGGATGTCTGAAACCTTGGATAGTACCAAATCCTATACCGAACCCAAAACTGTCAGAGTTGATCTGATGACCAAGAAGGCTGCTAGGTAACTAATGAGCAGGTAGTATATACAGCATGGATATGTTGGACAAAGGGACAACTCATGTCTTGGGTGGGATGAAGTGGGAGAGCACAAGATTTTATCATGCTACTCAGGATGGGCAGGTAATTTAAAACTTATGAATTGCTTATTTTTGGAATTTTCCATTTAATATTTTCGGACCATGGTTGATCTGATCTCAGGTAACTGAAACTGCAGAAAACAAAACCTTAGATAAGGGGGGCCTACCATAGTACTACTTAGTGATAAAAAGGAAGGGACTATCTGCAACGACTTGAATGGATGATGAGGCAAGTATAGTGAGTGAAAAAAGCCAATCTCAAAAGGTTTTACCTACTGTATATTTCCATTTGTATAATGTTCTTGAAATGAAAATTTTATAGAGATGGAGACCAGATTAGTGGTTGCTAGACTTTTCAGGTGGGGAAGGAGGGAAATGACTGTGGCTATAAAAGGACAGCACAAGAGATTCTTGCAATGGAACTTTTCTGTATCTTCGCTGTGGTAGTAATCACGCAATCTACACATCATAAAATTGCATAAAACTAATTATACACGCAGACATACACACACACTGGTGTGTAAAACTGGTGAAATCTGAATAAAGTCAGTGGATTCTATTAATTTCAATTTCCTACTTGTGTTATTTTACTGTAGTCATGCAAGATATTATCATTGGGGAAATCTACAGGAAGGGTACATGGACTCTTTCTGTATTATTTCTTTCTCTCTGTTTTTGGTGAGAAAGATTGGCCCTGAGCAAACATCTGTTGCCAATCCTCCTACTTTTGTGGAGGAAGATTGTCACTAAGCTAACATCTGTGCCAATCTTCCTCTATTTTGTAAGTGGGACACAGCCACAGCATGGCTTGATGAGTGGTGTGTAGGTTCACACCCAGGATCCAAACCAACAAACCCAGGCTTCCGAAGCCAAGCGAGCAAAATTAACCACTATGGCCACAGGCCAGCCTCTCTTTCTGTATTATTTCCTACAACTGCATGCGAATCTTCAATTATCTCAAAAAGTTTTTTAAAAATACAGGACACCCAATTTTTCAGATATGTCCTACTTATACTACAAAATTATTCACTTCATTATTTATCTAAAAGTCAAATTTAAATAGGCATGCTGTATTCTATCTACTCCCAGGAAAGGACCATTTTTAATTTTTTGAGAAACTTGGACGCTGTTTTCCATAGTGGCTGCACAAATTTCTATTCCTACCAACAGTGCACAAGGGTTCCTGTTTCTCAATATCATCACCAACAATTGATAATAGCCATTCCAACAGGTGTGAGATGATGTCTAACTGTGGTTTGCATTTGCATTTCTCTGAATATTAGTGATGTAGAGCATCTTTTACATACTTGGCCATTTGTACATCATCTTTGGAAAAATGTCTATTTAACTTCTTTGCCCATTTTTTAGCCCCGTTATTTGATTTTTGGTCATTAAGTTGTAGTTCTCTATATACTCTGGTTATTAAGACCTTATCAATAAATGATTTGCAAGTATTTTCTCCCATTCCATAGGTAGTCTTTTCACTCTGTTAATTGTTTCCTTTGCTGTGCAGAAGGTTTTTAGTTCAATGTAGTCTCATTTGTTTATTTTGCCTATTGCCTATGCTTTTTTTTGGTCATAGCCAAGAAATAATTGCCAAATCCAATGTGATACAGATTTTCCTAAATATTTTATTCTATGAGTTTTATAGTTTAGGGTCTTATGGTTCTGCCTTTAATCCATTTTTAGTAAATTTCTGTATATAGCGTAAGATAAGAGTCCAACCTCATTCTTTTGCGTGTCCTCATCCAGTTTTCCAACATTATTTCTTGAACAGACTATCCTTTCTCTAATAAGTGGTCTTGGCATTCTTGTTAAAGATCATTTGACCATATATGCAAGGGTGTGTTTCCAGACTGTCTATTCTCTTTTATTCTTCTATATGTTTGTCTTTATGTCAATATTACATTGTTTTAATTATTGCAGCTTTGTAATATGTTTTGAAATTAGAACATGTGAATCCTCCAATCTTGTTTTTTCAGAATTGTTTTGTCTTTCTGGAGTCACTTAGATTCCATATGAATTTTAGGATGATTTTTTCCATTTCTACAAAAAATGCCATTGTGATTTTCATAGATATTGCATTGAATCTATAGATTGTCAACAATATTAAATTCTCAATCCATGAGATTACACGTCTTTGCATTTATTTATATCTTCTTTAATATCTTTCAGCAATGTTTTGTAGTTTTCAGTGTGCGTCTTGGTCATGTATATTCTGAAATATTTTATTTTTGATGCTATTGCACATAGGATGGTTTTTGACTCTTTTTTGAGTAGTTTTTGTTAATGTACATAAACACAACTAATTTTTGCATGTAGTTTTTTATCCTGCAACTTTGCTAAAAATGTTTATTAATTCTAACAGGCTTTTTGGTGAAATCTTCAGAGTTTTCTACATCTAAGATCATGTCATCGGTGAACAGAGATAATTTTTCTTCTTCCTTTCCAATACTTATGCTTCTTATTTCTTTTTCTTGCCTAATTTCTCTAGCTAGGACTTCCAATACTATGTTGAACATAAGTGGTAAGAACAGGCATCCTTGTCTTGTTCATGATCTTAAAGGAAAAACTTTCAGTCTTTCACCGTTGGGTATGATGTTAGTTGTAGGTTTTCATATATGGTCTTTATTATGTTGAAGTAGTTTCCTTCTATTTCAAATTTGAGTATTTTGTCATGAAAAGATTTTGAACCTTGTCAAATGCTTTTTCGGCATCTATTGTGTAATCATATGTTTTGGGTTCTTTATTAGTTAATGTGGTATATTAGTTTGATTTTTTTATATATTTAATCATCCTTGCATTCCAGGAATACAGGTGACTTGATCATAGTGTATAATCTTTTTTGTGTGTGTGTGTGAGGAAGATTGGCCCTGAGCTAACATCTGCCAATCCTCCTCTTTTTGCTGAGGAAGACTGGCCCTGGGCTAACATCCATGCCCATCTTCCTCCACTTTATGTGGGACGCCACCACAGCATGGCTTGCCAAGTGGTACGTTGGTGCGAGCCCGGGATCCCAACTGGCGGACCCCAGGCTGCCGCAGCAGAGCATGCGCACTTAACCGCTTGCGCCACCGGGCCGGCCCCTATAATCTTTTTAATGTGCTGTTGAAGTCAGTTTGCTATTTTGTTGAGGATTTTTAAGTCTATGTTCATCAGGGATATTAGCCTGTTGTTTTCTTTTCTTGTGATGTCTTTGTCTGCCTTTGCTACCAAAGGTAATGTTTGCCTCATAGAATGAGTTTGGAAGTGTTCCCTCCTCAATTTTTTGGAAGAGTTTGAGGAGAATTGGTGTTAATTTTTTTTAAATGTTTGGTAGAATTCTCCATTAAAATCTTCTGGTCCTGGTTTTTCTTTGTTGGGAGGTGTTTGATTACCGATTCAATCTTCTTCTTCGTTATTGGTCTTACCAGATTTTTTATTTCTGCATGATTCAGTCTTGGTAGATTTTGTGTTTATAGGAATTTATCTGTTTCTTCCATGTTATCCAACTTATTGGTTTGCAGTTGTTCATATATTCTCTTATAATCCTTTTTATTTCTGTGGTATCAGTACTAACATTTCTACTTTCATTTCTCATTTTAGTTACTTGAAACTTCTCTATTTCTTAGTTAATCTGGCTAATGGCTTGTCAGTTTTCTTGATCCTTTCACAAAACCAACATAGTTTCATTCATTTTTTTCTATTGGTTTTGTAGTCTCTATTTCTTTAATCTCTGCTCTAATCTTTATTTTTTCCTTCCTTCTACTAATTTTAGATTTAATTTTTTCATTTTCTTTTACTTGTGGTATAAAGTTACATTGTTAATTTGAGAGTTGTCCTTTTTTAAATTACACATTTATAGCTATAAACTTCCTTCGTAGCACTATTTTCTCTTTATCTCATAAGTTTTTGTATGTTGTGTTGTCATTTTCATCTGCCTCAAGGTATTTTCTAATTTACCTTGTGACATCTTTGATCCATTGCTTATTTAAGAGTGTGTTGTTAATTTCCACATCGTTATGGATTTTCCTTCGCTATTTATTTCTAGTTTCATTCTTTTGTGATTCACTAAGATAAGTTCCAGAATTGCAATCCTTTTAAATTGGTGGAGATTTGTTTCGTGGACTAATGTATATTCTATCTTCGATAATATTTCAGGTGCACTTGAGAATAATATATATTCTGCTGTTGCTGTATGGGGTTTTTTGTATTTGTCTCTTAGGTCCACTTGGTCTATAGTGTTGTTCAAGTCCCCTATGTTTTTGTTTGTCTTTTATCTGGTTGTTCTATCCAGTATTAAAAAGTGAGATATTGCAATTGCCTACTGTTATAGTGTTTTTGTTATTTCTCCTTCAATTCTGTCAAAATTTGCTTCATATACTTAGGAGCTCTGCTATTTGGTGTATAAATATTTATAATTGTTATATACTATTGATGAATTGACCCTTTTATTCTTACATATCATTCTTTGTCTCTTGTGACAGTTTTTTTTTTTAAGGAGGAAGATCGGCCCTGAGCTAAAATCTGCCAATCCTCCTCTTTTTGCTGAGGAAGACTGGCCCTGGACTAACATCCATGCCCATCTTCCTCCACTTTATATGGGACGCCACACAACAGCATGGCTTGCCAAGTGGTGCGTCGGTGTGCGCCCGGGATCCGAACCAGTGAACCCCGGGCTGATGCAGTGAAGCGCGCGCACTTAACCACTTGCGCCACTGGGCCGGCCCCAGTTTTTGTTTTAAAGTCTGCTTTTTCTGAGAGTTGTGTAGCCACCTCTGTTCTCTTTTGGTTACTGTTAGCATGGAATTTTTTTTTCATCCTGCTTTTTCTGCCTATATGTGTCCCTACACCTAAAATGTGTTTTTGTATACAGCATATAGTTGGATGTTGGTTTTTTAAATCCATTTAACCAATCTTTGCTTTTCATTGGTCTGTTTAGTCCATTTACATTTAAATTAATTACTGAAATGAAGGAATTACTGTTGCTATGTTGTTTTCTGTATGCCTCATAGCTTTTTGTCTCTCCTTTCTTTTTTTTTTTTTTTAAAGATTTTATTTATTTATTTTTTTCCCTCAAAGCCCCAGTAGATAGTTGTATGTCATAGCTGCACATCCTTCCAGTTGCTGTATGTGGGACACGGCCTCAGCATGGCCGGAGAAGCGGTGCGCATCCGGGATCCGAACCCGGGCATCCAGCAGCGGAGCGCGAGTACTTAACCGCTAAGCCACAGGGCCGGCCCTCTTTTTTTTTTAATATTTTGTTTCTTGCAGTAACATTGGTTTATAACATTGTATAAATTTCAGGTGTACATCATTATACTTCTATTTCTGCATAGATTACTTCATGTTCACCACCCAAATACAAATTACAACCCATCACCACACACATGTGCCGAATTATCCCTTTCACCCTCCTCCCTCCCCCTTCCCCTCTGGTAACCACCAATCCAATCTCTGTCTCTACGTGTTTGTTTATTGTTGTTATTATCTACTACTTAATAACGGAAATCATGCGGTATTTGACCTTCTCCCTCTGACTTATTTCACTTTGCATTATACCCTCAATGTCCATCCATGTTGTCACAAATGGCTGGATTTCATTGTTTCTTATGGCTGAGTAGTATTCCATTGTGTATATACACCACATCTTCTTTATCCATTCATCCCTTGATGGGCACTTAGGTTGCTTCCAAGTCTTGGCTATTGTGAATAACGCTGCAATGAACACAGGGGTGCATGTACCTTTACAAATTGGTGTTTTCAAGTTCTTTGGATAAATACCCAGCAGTGGAATAGCTGGATCATATGGTAGTTCTATCCTTGATTTTTTGAGGAATCTCCATACTGTTTTCCATAGTGGCTGCACCAGTTTGCACTCCCACCAGCAGTGTGTGAGAGTTCCCTTCTCTCCACATCCTCTCCAACACATGTTGTTTCCTGTCTTGTTAATTATAGCCATTCTGACGGGCGTGAGGTGATATCTCATTGTAGTTTTGATTTGCATTTCCCTGATAGTTAATGATTTTGACATCTTTACATGTGTCTGTTGGCCATCTGTATATCTTCTTTGGAGAAATGTCTGTTCAGGTCTTTTGCTCATTTTTTGATTGGGTTGTTAGTTTTTTCTTGTTGAGATGCATCAGTTCTTCGTATATTTTGGAGATTAAGCCCTTATCAGATGTATGGTTTGCAAATATCTTCTCCCAGTTGTTAGGTTGTCTTTTCGTTTTGTTGATGGTTTCCTTTGCTGTGCAGAAGCTTTTTAGTTTGATGTAGTCCCATTTGTTTATTTTTTCTATTGTTTCTCTTGCCCGGTCAGACATGGTGCTTCAAAATATGTTGCTAAGACCGATGTCGAAGAGTGTACTGCCTATGTTTTCTTCTAGAAGTTTCATAGTTTCAGGTCTTACATTCAAGTCTTTAATCCATTTGGAATTAATTTTTGTGTATGGTGTAAGGTAAGGGTCTACTTTCATTTTTTTGCATGTGGCTGTCCAGTTTTCCAAACACCATTTGTTGAAGAGACTTTCTTTTCCCCATTGTATGTTCTTGGATCCTTTGTCAAAGATTAGCTGTCCATAGATGTGTGGGTTAACTTCTGGGCTTTCGATTCTATTCCATTGATCTGTGTGTCTGTTTTTTGTGCCAGTACCATGCTGTTTTGGTTACTATAGCTTTGTGGTATATTTTGAAATCAGGCAGTGTGATATCTCCAGCTTTGCTCCTTTTTCTCAGGATTCCTTTACTTATTCGGGGTCTTTTGTTGTTTCAAATAAATTTTAGGATTCTTTGTTCTATTTCTGTGAAAAATGTTGTTGGAACTTTGATAGGGATTGCATTGAATCTATAGATGGCTTTAGGAAGTATGGACATCTTAACTATGTTAATTCTTCCAATCCAAGAGCATGGAATATCTTTCCATTTCTTTGTGTCTTCTTCAATTTCTTTCAGCAATGTTTTATAGTTTACCATGTACAGCTCTTTCACCTCTTTGGTTAAGTTTGGTATTTTATTCTTTTTGTTGCAATTGTAAATGGGATGGTATTCTTAATTTCTCTTTCTGCTACTTCGTTGTTAATGTATAGAAATGCAATCGATTTTTGTATGTTGATTTTGTATCCTGCAACTTTACCATATTCGTTTATTACTTCTAAAAGTTTTCTGGTGGATTCTTTAGGGTTTTCTATATATAAAATCATGTCATCTGCAAATAGTGACAGTTTCACTTCTTCCTTTCCAATTTGGATCCCTTTTATTTCTTTCTCTTGCCTGATTGCTCTGGCTAGGGCTTCCAGTACTATGTTAAATAGGAGTGGTGACAAAGGGCAAAGGGCATCTTTGTCTGGTTCTTGTTCTTAGAGGGATAGCTTTCAGTTTTTCACCATTGAGGATGATATTAGCTGCGGGCTTCTCATATATGGTCTTTATTATGTTGAGGTACTTCCCTTTTATATGCATTTTATTCAGAGTTTTT
Organism: Ceratotherium simum simum; assembly: GCF_057802395.1. Lineage (NCBI taxonomy): Eukaryota > Metazoa > Chordata > Mammalia > Perissodactyla > Rhinocerotidae > Ceratotherium > Ceratotherium simum. Next base: position 25,932,831 of record NC_141925.1, read on the forward strand.
TTCATAAATGGATGCTGTATCTTGTCAAATGCTTTCTCTGCATCTATTGAGATGATCATGTGATTTTTATTTTCATTTTATTAATGTGGTGTATCACGTTGATTGATTTGTGAATGTTAAACCATCCCTGCATACGTGGAATAAATCCCACTTGATAATGGTGAATAATCTTTTTAACGTATTGTTGTATGCAATTTGCTAGTATTTTGTTGAGGATTTTTGCGTCAATATTCATCAGCGGTATTGGCCTGTACTTTTCTTTTTTAGTGCTGTTCTTGTCTGGTTTTGGTATCAGGGTAATGTCGGCTTCATAGAATGATTTAGGGAGCTTCCCCCCTTCCTCAATTTTTGGAAGAGTTTGAGAAGGATAGGTATTAAGTCTTCTTTGAATGTTTGGTAGAATTCACCAGGGAAGCCGTCTGGTCCTGGACTTTTATTTTTGGGGAGGTTTTTGATTACTGTTTCGATCCTCTTACTGGTGATTTGTCTATTCAAATTCTCTACTTCTTCTTGATCCAGTTTTTGAAGGTTGTGTGATTCTAAGAATTTATCCATTTCTTCCATATTGTCGAAGTGGTTGGCATATAGCTTTTCATAGTAGTCTCTTATAAACTTTTGTATTTCTGAGGTGTCTGTTGTAATTTCTCCTCTTTCATTTCTGATTTTACTTATTTGTGCCTTCTCTCTTTTTTTCTTGGTGAGTCTAGCTAAAAGTTTGTCAATTTTGTATATCTTTTCAAAGAAATAGCTCTTAGTTTTATTAATTTTTCTCTTGTTTTTTTGGTGTCTATTTCATTTATTTCTGCTCTGACTTTTATTATTTCCCTTCCTCTACTGATTTTGGACTTGGTTTGTTCTTCTTTTTCCAGTTCTTTTAGGTGCATTATTAGATTGTTTATTTGAGATTTTTCTTGTTTGTTGTGATAGGCCTGTATTGCTATAAACTTCCCTCTTAGAACCGCTTTTGCTGTGTCCCATAAATTCTGGCATGTCATATTTTCATTTGCATTTGTCTCCAGGCATTTTTTGATTTCCTCTTTGATTTCTTCATTGACCCACTCGTTGTTCAGTAGCATTTTGTTTAATCTCCACATATTTGTGGCTTTTCTGATTTTCTTCCTATAGTTGATTTCTAGTTTCATACCGTTGTGGTCAGAAAAGATGCTTGGTATTATTTCAATCTTCTTAAATTTATGGAGACTTGTTTTGTGGCCTAATATGTGATCAATCCTGGAGAATGTTCCATGTGCATTTGAAAAGAACGTGTATTCTTCGGTTTTTGGATGGAATGCTCTGTATATATCTACTAGGTCCATCTGTTCTAGTGTATCATTTAAGGCCAATGTTTCCTTATTAATCTTCTGTTTGGATGATCTATCCGTTGGTGTAAGTGGAGTCTTAAAGTCCCCTACTATTATTGTGTTATTGTCTATTTCTGTTTTTATATCTGTTAATAGTTGCTTTATATATTTAGGTGCACCTACATTGGGTGCGTAGATATTTACAAGTGTTATATCCTCTTGCTGGATTGTTCCCTTGATCATTATGTAATGCCCCTCTTTGTCTCTTTTGTTTTAAAGTCTATTTTGTCTGATATGAGTACTGCTACCCCAGCTTTCTTTTCATTGCCATTTGCATGGAGTATTTTTTCCATCCCTTCACTTTCAGTTTGTGAGTGTCTTTAGGTCTGAAGTTTGTCTCTTGTATGCAGCATATATATGGGTCTTGTTTTTTTATCCAATCCACCACCCTATGCCTTTTAATTGGATCATTTAGTCCATTGACACTTAAAGTAGCTATTGATAAGTATGTACTTACTGCCATTTTTTAACTTTTGTTTTTCTCAGTGTTTTAGTAGTCCTTGTCTGTTCCTTTCTTCTTCTATACAGAATTGATGGTCTCTTTAGTTTGACCCCTGTATGAAAGATCTACTCTTTAACTCCCCTCCTCCCTCATTTTATGTTTTTGATATCATATCTAACCTCTTTTTTGTGCATTTGTATCCATTACTCTCTTATCATGGAAATAGATAATTTTTCCTATTTGTGGTCTTCTCTTTTCACCTTAAATCAGTCCCTTTAACATTTCTTGTAGCACTGGTTTCTTGGTGACAAACTCCTTTAATTTGTGCTTGTCTGGGAAATTTTTGATCTCTCCTTCCATTTTGAATGATAACCTTGCTGGGTAGAGTATTCTCGGCTGTAAGTTTTTTCCTTTTAGCACTTTAAATATATCGTGCCATTCTCTTCTAGCCTGTAAGGTTTCTGCTGAGAAGTCAGCTGATAGCGTTATGGGGTTTCCTTTGTATGTAACTGGACTTTCTCTTGTGGCTTTTAGGATTCTCTCTTTATCTTTAATTCTGGACATTTTGATTATGAGGTGTCGTGGTGTTGGCCTCTTTGGGTTTATCTTGTTTGGGGCTCTCTGTGCTTCCTGTACCTGGATGTCTGTTTCCTTCCTTAGGTTAGGGAAGTTTTCAGCTATTATTTCTTGAAATAGATTCTCTGCCCCTTTGTCTCGCTCTTCTCCTTCCGGGACACCTATAACATGGATGTTAGTGCACTTGATGTTGTCCCAGAGGTCCCTTAGACTGTCATCACCCTTTTTAATTCTTTTCTCTTTTACCTATTCAGCTTGGGTAATTTCTTCTAGTCTTTCGTCCAGCTCGCAGATCCATTCTTCTGTAACTTCTACCCTGCTTTTGAGTCCCTCTAGTGAATTTTTCATTTCCAGTATTGTATTCTTCATTTCTGATTGGTTCTTTTTTATATCTTCCATTCCTTTGTTGACATTCTCACTGAGTTCATCTATTCTTCTCCTCACATCAGTGAGCATCCTTAACACTCTTAGTTTCAACTCTGTCGAGTAGGTTGCTCATTTCCGTTTCACTTAGTTCCTTTTCTGGGGTTTTGTCCTGTTCCCTTACTTGGAATGTATTCCTTTGCCTCCTCATTTCACTTCTTTCCCTGTGCTTGTGACTACGTAGTAGGTAGGTCAGCTACGTCTCCTGGTCTTGGATAGGTGCCCTTATACAAGTGATGGCTTAGGAGGCCTGCAGTGTGCTTTCCTCAGTTCTCAATGTTCCAGGGGTGACCCCTATGTGGGCTACATGTGTCCTTCTCTTGTGGCTTGTTTGCTCTCCCTGTAGGTGCCCAGGTTGGCCGAGTTATGCTCCTAGCCAGCTGTTGTAATGCTCAGCTGCTTGTAGTTGTTGTGGGCCCTTCAGTCTCTTTATCAAGTGTGGGGAGCCCCAGCACAGTTGGCTGCAAGTTCTAATACCACATTTGTGTTGCAGTATTTCTTTTAAGTGAGTAGGCCCCCAGCATGGCAGGTTGTTAGCCTCAGGGGCTTACAATTGCTATAAGCCTCCAGCCTTTAGGTCTCTTGTCAGCTCTCTGAGGATTGCAGCTGCGTGGGGCTGGCCTCAGGCACAGGAGCACCCAATTGTTTCAGGCTTTGGAAGGTGGGGCAAACCCCCTATGTGGGTCTCTGAGAAGTACAAGTCTTCTGCAGCTGAGAAGCCTTGCTGCCCACAGGTCCACACACACAGTCAACACAGTCCTGCCCCGTGTGTGCGCCCCGACCTCCCAAATCGGACCCAGTCTCTCGACGGCGGGAGCCCCACACACTCCACCACCGCCCCACACTCTCCACCCGCTCCTTGTGCACGCCCTGCCACACCGAGGTCGGCTCAGTTGCCAGGCTGCAGAGAATCCCGTCACCAATCTATGCAGGCCCACAAGTTGCCCGAGGGCTTGTTGTTGGGTGGGGCCAGTCTCTAGGGTGGGCTGCCTGCCCTGGCTGAGCTGAATTAAATTGGTGCTCTAGCGGGTGGGGCAGACCCTGGGCTAGCAGGCCCCAGGGAGAACTCCAATGGCGTCTGTGTCAGCACGCCCACACCGGGCCACAACAATGGCCGCCGCCAATGTCCCAGTCGCTGGAGAGGTCTCACCTCTCACCGAGTTGCACACAGGGCCTATTAGGTGAGTCTCTTTTCACCAAAGCACTGTGCACCTTTCTTTCTGGTGATTTTAGGTTGCTTTCTGAAATGGGTGAGCCTGCACGTGGGCCCTTCAAGAACCGGTTTTAATTCCTTTGTGAACCAGCTTTTCTGGGGGTATTCCCCAATGTTTTAGTAGCAGGCAAAGTCAGATATTCTGCCACTTGTCTCGATTGTGCTGGGTCCACAAAATGCCCATAGCGCGGGTGTTCCCCGGCTCAGGGCCCCATGCCTCCAGGGAGGCTGCGTACCTGTGGGCTGCTCCCGGGCGGCCGTGAGGCTCTGCAGCCTGTGAAGGTGGCATTTCTCCTCTCCAGAAGGGAGTTTCTGCCTCTTCCACCTCAGTTAGGATTGTCCTTTGTTGCAGGAGCTCCTCGCATCCAGTTTTCAGTTCTGTCTCAGGGGCAATCCTCCCACGAGTAGTTGCAAACTGGCTGCCTCTGCGAGAGGAGGCGAGCCCAGAGTCTGCCTATGCCGCCATCTTGACTTCCTCCTGTCTCTCCTTTCTTATTACTTCCTTCCTTTCTGTTTCACTCATTTTTTTTGTAATGACATGCTTTGATTCCTTTTTCATTTCCTCGTGCACATTCTATAGACTTTTTTGTGTAGTCACCATTGCAATTACATAAAATGTCTTAAAGTTATAACATTTTATTTTAAACTGATAAAAACTTAATTTCTATAGCATATTAAAACTACTCCTATACAGCCTTACCCCCCACTTTATGTTATTGATGTGACAAATTACATCTTTATATATTGTATACCCATTAACATAGATTTAGTTGTTTTATATTGTTGCCACTTAATTTTTAGGCAAAAATTAAAAGTGAATTTATGCACCAAAATTAGATTAATGCAGGCTATTATATTTGCATGTGTATTTACCTTAGACAAATAACTTTATATTTTTTATGTGGCTTTGTGTTACTGTCTAGCATCCTTTTCTTTCACCTTTAAGAACTCTCTTTAGCTTTTATTGCAGGGCAGGTCTAGTGGTACTGAACTCCTTCAGCTTTTCTCTGGGAGTCTTAATTCCTCCTTTGTTTTTGAGGGGCATTTTTGCCAGACATAGTATTCTTGGTTAACAGATCTTTTTTTCAGCAATTTGAACATATCATCCCATGATGAGTCACTTTTCTCCTGCTGCCTTCAAGATTCTCTTTGCTTCTGACAGTTGATTATAATGTATCTCAATGTGGGTCTCTTTGGATTATCCTGGTTGAAGTTCTTTGAGCTTTTTAAATTATTTTTATTTCTTTTCTCATATTTGAGGAGGTTTTGGACATTATTTCTATAAATAAGCTCTCTCTTCTCCTTCTGGGACTTCCATATGCATATATTGGTCCTTGTTAGTCTCATAATTCCCTTAGACTATCTACTTTTCTTCATTCATTTTTATATTCCTCCTGATTTGGTGATTTCAAATGACCTGTCTTCCTTTCACTGACTCTTTCTTCTTCCTGACCAGATTGCTGTTAACCCCCTCTAATAATTTTTTTTCAGTCTAGTTTCTGTATTTTCAGTTGTTGAATTTCTGGGGTTTTTTAATAGTTACCATCTCTAACATTCTTTTGTTCATGCGTCATTTTCCTGATTTTGTTTAGTTGTCTATCTGTGCTCTCTTTGTTTCATTAAACATCTTTATGACAGTTATTTTAAATTTTTCAGGCAGTTCATGGATTTGTGTTTCTTTAGGGTTGGTTTCTGGAGCTTTATTTTGTTCTTTCAATTGGGCTATGTTTTTCTGTTTTTTGTATACCTTGTGATTTTTTTGTTGAGACTTGGGCATTTGAAAAAATAGTCACCTCTCCTAATGTTTCTGTACTGGCTTTGTGTGGAGGAAGACCTTACCAATCAGCCCAGCTAGAGATTCTAGGACCTCTCAAACCGTTTTTGAGAAGGTGTCTTATCTGAGCTTGTGGATGTGCTTTTAATCTCCTCAAATATTCTAAGCAACTTGTCCCTGCTTCTTCTCAGAGTCTCATAGTATCTTACCTGCCCTGGCATCTGCTGTGGAACTGCAGCTCTAATGCACCATGATAATCATGTTTGTTTTCACTGGCTTTCAAACAAGGCCACCAGTCCCATCAGATCTCTAAGTCAGTCAAGAAAGATATCAGTCTCTCAGGCAGCCCTCAGACTAAGCAAAATATTGGATGCACAATCTACTCTTTTGTTTCTGTCCCAAGTGAGGATCACCAGTGTGGGAGGTTTCCTCCAAGTTGTGCTGCACTAGGTCGAATGGAGGAGGGACATAGCCAGGCACACAGTATGCTGCTCACTGGAATTTCTTCTTGGTTTTATGTTGATCTGTGCACTTTAGCCTCTCAAGTGGTATCTAGAATTCTCTCAAAGGCGTCTGGTGCATTGTTGTTGTTAAGTTGGTCTCTCTGTGGGAGAACAAGGGCAGAAATCTTCCTAGTCCACCATCTTGCTGACATCTTGCTGAATTTCATTTTTGGAAACTAGTTTTGTTGTGTATAGAATTTTTGGTTGACTATTTTTTCCTTTAGCTCTTTGGATATGTTATACCACTGCCTTTGGCCTGCATTTTTTCTAATTAGCAGTTAGCTGTTGACCTTATAGTGGTTCTGTTTATGTGATGAGTTATTTTCTTGTTGCCTTCAAGATTTTCTCTTTCCCTTTGCCTTTAAATAGTTTGACTTCCATATATCTAAATGTTTATCTCTGTGTTTATCTTACATGGAATTTATTCAGCTTTCTAGATGTGTACTTTAATTTTTTTCCTCAAAATTGGAACATATTCAGCCACTATTTCTTTGGATTTTTTTCTGCCTTCTTCTGGTATAAGCATATGTTGCTATGCTAGATGGTTCTCCACGTCTGAGATTTTGTTCATTTTGTTTATTCTTTTCCTCTCTCTTCAGATTAGATCATCTGTATTGATCTGTATTCAAGTTTACTGATCCTTTCTTCTGTCAACTTACATCTACTGTTGAGGCTTTCTAGTAAATTTTTCATTTTAGTTATTGTACTTCTCAACTTCAGAATTTTCATTTGGTCCTTTTTAAAAGCTCTGTCTCTAATGATAGTCTCTGTTTGATGAGTCATTGTCTTCATATTCTTTAAATATGCTTTTCTTTAGTTCTTTGCACATATGTATAACAGCTTCTTTGAAGTCTTTATCTATTAAGCCCAATATCTGGGCCCCTCAAAGGCAGTTTCTATTAACGTTTTTTACTTGTGTATAGGTTACACTTTCCTGTTTCTTTGCATGTCTCATAATTTTTGTTGAAAACTGGACATTTTAAATGACACATCATAGTAACTCTGGATTCTGATCTCCCCAGGTCTTGCTGATTTTATTTATTGATTGATTGATTTTTCTGAAATTTTCTTCACAATTTGGAATTCTAAATTGGAAACTATTTTCTCTCGGAATTTTCATGGTATTGTTCCATTATATTCTAGTTTCCAATATTGCTCTGGAAGAGCCTAAAGCCTTCTGATTTCTTATCCTTTGCATTTGACTTTTTCATTCTCTCAAGAGCAAACAGAAAATTCAGTGTTGTACTATGGTATAGAGCCTTTTATCATACATTGTGCTGGGCATTGTATCAATCAGAATTTTATGTTTTTCATTGGTGGGAAATATTGTTAAATTGTTATTGGTATATTGTTATTGAATATTGTTAATTTTATAATTTGTAATTTTCTTCTCTCCATTGTCTCTCTTTTCTCTTTCTGGAACTCTTGTTTTTCAGACATTGCACTTTCTGGATCTCTAAATGTTTCTATTTTTTAATTCTGTTTTCTAACATTTTTGGGGCTGTGTGTTCCACTTTCTGCCAGATTTCCTAAATTTTACCTTTTCCATTCTCCTATTATTTGTTTCTTTTTTTCATTTATGCAATTGCATTTTATTTTACAAGAATTCTTCTCTCTATTCTGTTACTTTTTTATTTCTAGTTTACCACACATTCTTTCATTTTGCTCAGGATAATAATTTTTTTGTGTGTGAGGAAGATCAGCCCTGAGCTAACATCCATGCTAATCCTCCTCTTTTTGCTGAAGAAGACCAGCTCTGAGTTAACATCTATTGCCAATCCTCCTCCTTTTTTTCCCCCAAAGCCCCAGTAGATAGTTGTATGTCATAGTTGCACATCCTTCTAGTTGCTGTATGTGGGATGCAGCCTCAGCATGGCCAGACAAGTGGTGCATAGGTGCGCGCCTGGGATCCGAACTCGGGCCGCCAGTAGCAGAGTGCACCCACTTAACTGCTAAGCCATGGATATACATATATATCTGGCCCTCAGGATAATAATTTTATACATGGTTCTTAAGCTTTCTTGTCCCCGCATTTGTTTTTTTCTTACACATTTTTTTTACATTTGTGGTTTTGATCTCTATCTTTCATGTTAAGAGTCTTCTTCAAATAGACTCATATTAGGAGAAATACAAAGCCAAAAGGTCGCTATGATTGAGTAGTCAGGGTTTGTACATTGGTGGAATTCACAATAGGATTAAAATAATATTGTTTTATTTATTTCCATTATTTCCTCTTAAGCTGGTCAGTTCTCACCAGAGAGGTTTCTTCCAGTTTTCTCATGTGAGAGAGTCTCTAAACTGGCCAAATTCTCACAGTCAAGTTGAGAAGGGGGCTACAGATTTTGTAGATCAATGTATAGACTTTTCTTAAATTTTCCTGTTTTTACTGTCATGCCTCCATTCTCAACTCTGTCTCATGTTCCTGGGTCCAGATTCTCTTTGGTTTAACTCATCAGAGAGTAAACGTGATTTTATTCTTTGAAGAGAGACTCTGTCTTCTGTGTGGTTGACGGAGGTGCATCACCTAAGATTGGCATAAGATCTGTGGGTCTTTTCATTTATACGTTCAGCTGATTACTTTATCTTAGTCTCCATTCAATATTCTGGGTATATAGCAGTAATAAAACAATAACAATAAAAGAAAGATCCTATTGACATGGATCTTATATTCTAGTAGATGAGAAAAGATATTAAACAAATATATAACATATCAGGTAATAGTAGGCATCAGGAAGAAAATAAAGCAGGACAAGGAGGACACAAAGGGACTGGGAAGATATTTCATACAGAGTAGTAAAGGAATGAGTCTATTGGTTTCCTATATGGACTTGCAACCAATCTTCTTCTTCTTTTTTTTTTTTTTTTTTTTGTCCAAGGAAGATTTGCCCTGAGCTAACTTCTGTTGCCAATCATCCTATTTTTGCTGAAGAAGAGTCACCCTGAGCTAACATCTGTTGCCAATCTTCTCTATTTTGCATGTGAGCCACCATCACAGCATGGCCACTGGTAGATGACTGGTGTAGGTCCACACCCAGAAACCGAACCCAGGCCACCAAAGTGGAGCACACCGAACTTAACCACTAGGCCACTGGGATAGACCCAATCTTCTCATTTTTTTTAGCCTTGCTTTTATCCACATCTTACAGATCTCTGTAAGATCCCTGTTCCTGAGAACTTATGGTTTTCTGTAGTTTAAACAGCTTGTTTCTCCACTTCTACTCCCAACTTGAATATCAGCCTTTTTTGTCAATTTCTAGACTTCCTACCATTTGTGTCCCTTCTTTTCCATTTTCAAAAAGTTTGTTAATGCAATTATCACTCCTGTTATACAAACTTATCTTTGTGAGTTTAGACCCATTTTAACTTTTTCACCTCCTTTAAGTTGATTTCTGGAGGTTACCATTGTGAATGCTTAGATTTGTTTGGTCCTTCATATTAACTCAAGTTTTTAAGTATTTCTTTTATGTGCTATCTCTGAAACATGCTTTTAAGAATTATATAAAGGAGATTCAGATTCAGCAAATCTGTGATTGGGTTATGGCATGTATAATATAGAAAAAGCTTTTAAAGAGACTTTGACAGTTCTGAGTTTAGTATAAAATAAGGCATAAAAACTCCATGAGCAAAGGGTAGAGTAGATAATGACTACTTGGTTTATAGGCTCCAACTAATTCTATAGCCTAATGAGAGCCAAAGTTATTTATTGTTGATGTATGAAAGGCAAGCAAGGCTTTACTGTGAATCTGATTATGTGAATTCTTTTTCAATTATTGTATTGAGATCATAATGTTTTATAACATTGTGTAATTTCAAGTGTACATTATTATTTCTCAATTTCTCTATAGACTGCTTCATGCTCACCACCAGTAGCCTAACATTTATCTCTCATGATACATATGTGCCCCTTTACCCCTTTTGCCCACCCCCTATCCCCTTTCCCTCTGGTAACCACTAATCTGTTCTCTTTATCAATATGTTAATTTTCCAAATATGAGTGAAATCATACAGTATTTGTCTTTCTCTGTCTTGCTTATTTTTCTTAACATTATACCCTCAAGGTCCATCACATTATTGCAAATGGGATGATTTTGTCTTTTTTATGGCTGAGTAGTATTCCATTGAATATATATACCAAATCTTCTTTATTCATTCATCTGTAGAATGGCACCTGGGTTGCTATTCATGTCTTGGCTATTGTGAATAATGCTGCAATGAATACAGGGGTGCATAAATCTCTTTGGATTGTTCATTTCAAGTTCTTGGGACAAATACCCAGCAGTGGGATAGCTGGATCATACAGTATTTCTATTTTTAATTTTTTGAGAAATCTCCATACTGTTTTCCATAGTGGCTGCACTAGTTTGCATTCCCTCCAGCAGTGTATGAGGTTCTCCACATCCTCTCCAACCTTTGCTATTTTTTAAATTTATTTATTTATTTATTTTATTGGTGTCATAACAGTTTATAACATTGTGAAATTTCAGTTGTACATTATTATTTGTCAATCACCCTATATATGTGCCCTTTTACTCTTTATGCCCATTCCCCAACCCCCTTCACCTCTGGTAACCACTAATCTGTTTTCTTTGTGCATATATTTGTTTATCTTCCACATATGAGTGAAATAATACAGGGTTTGTCTTTGTCTGGCTTATCTCACTTAACATAATACCCTCAAGTTCCATCCATGTTGTTGCAAATGGGACAATTTTGTCTTTTTTAATGACTGAGTAGTATTCCATTGTATATATATACCACATCTTCTTTATCTATTCATCAGTTGATGGGAACTTGGGTTGCTTCCACATCTTGGCTATTGTGAATAATGCTGCAATGAACCTACGGGTGCATAAATCTCTTTGGATTGTTGATTTCAAGTTCTTTGGATAAATACACAGTAGTGATATAGCTGGGTCATATGGTATTTCAACTTTTAGTTTTTTAAGAAATCTCCATACTGTTTTCCATAGTTACTGTACAAGTTTGCATTCCCATCAACAGTGTATGAGGGTTCCTTTTGCTCCACATCCTCTCCAACATTTGTTGGTTTTTGTCCTGGTAATTATAGCCATTATAATAGGTGTAAGGTGATATCTCATTGTAGTTTTGATTTGCATTTCCTTGATGATTAGTGATGTTCAACATCTTTTCATGTGCCTGTTGGTCTTCCATATATCTTTCTTTGGAGAAGTGTCTGTTCATATCCTCTTCCCATTTTTTGATCAGGTTGTTTGTTTTCTTGTTGTTGAATTGTATGAGTTCTTTATATATTTTGGAGATTAACCCCTTGTCAGATATATGATTTGAAAATATTTTCTCCCAGTTGGTGGGTTGTTTTTTCGTTTTGTTCATAGTTTCCTTTGACTTGCAGAAGCTCTTTAATCTGTTGAAGTCCCATTTGTGTATTTTTTCTTTTGTTTCCCTTGCCTGAGTAGATATAGCATTTGAAAAGATCCTTCTAAGACCGATGTCAAAGAGTTTACTGCCTATATTTTCTTCTAGGAGTTTTATGGTTTCACATCTTACCTTCAAATCTTTAATCCATTTTGAGTTAATTTTTATGTATGATGAAAGATAATGGCGTACCTTGATTCTTTTGCATGAGGCTGTCCAGTTTCCCCAGCACCATTTGTTGAAGAGACTTTCCTTTCTCCATTGTATGTTCTTAGCAACTTTGTTGAAGATTAGCTGTCCATATATGTGTGGTTTTGTTTCTGGGTTTTCGATTCTGTCCCGTTGATCTATGTATCTGTTTTTGTACCAGTACTATACTGTTTTGATTACTATAACTTTGTAGTATATTTTGAGGTCAGGGATTGTGATACCTCCAGCTTTGTTCTTTTTCTCAGGATTGCTTTAGCTCTTCTGAGTCTTTTGTTGCCCCATACGAATTTTAGGATTCTTTGTTCTATGTCTGTGAAAAACATCATTGGGATTCTGTTTGAGATTGCATTGAATCTGTAGATTGCTTTAGGTAATATGCACATTTTAATTATGTTTATTCTTCCAATCCATGTTCACGGAATGTCTTTCCATTACTTTATGTCATCACTGATTTCTTTCAATAATGTCTTATACTTTTCATTGTATATGTATTTCACCTCCTTGGATAACTTATTCCTACATATTTTATTCTTTTTGTTGTGATTGTAACTGGGATTGTATTCTTGATTTTTCTTTCTGTTAGTCGTTATTCGAGTATAGAAATGCAACTGATTTTTGTAAGTTGATTTTGTACCCTGCAACTTTGCTGCAACTGTTGATTATTTCTAATAGTTTTCTGATGGATTCTTTAGGGTTGTCTATGTATAAAATCATATCATCTGCAAACAGGGAGACTTTCACTTCCTCCTTGCCTATTTGGATACATTTCATTTATTTTTCTTGAGTAATTGCTCTGGCCAAAACCTCCAGTACTATGTTGAATAAGAGTAGTGAGAGTGAGCTTCTTTGTCTTGTTCCTGAATGAAGAGGGATGGCTTTCAGTTTTTCTTTGTTGAGTATGACGTTTGCTGTGAGTTTGACATATATGGCCTTTATTACGTTGAGGTACTTTCCTTCTATACCCATGTTATGGAGAGGTTTTGTTGTAAATGAATGTTGGATCTTGTCAAATTCTTTTTCAGCATCTCTTGAGATGATCATGTGGTTTTTATTCCTCATTTTGTTAATGTGGGGTATCACATTGCTTGATTTGTGGATGTCGAACCATCCCTATGCCCCTAGTATTAATCTCACTTAATCGTGGTGTATTATCCTTTTGATGTATTGCTCTATTCGATTTGCCAATATTTTGTTGAGGATTTTTGCATCTATGTTCATCGTGATATTGGCCTGTAGTTTTCCTTCTTTGAGTTGTCTTTGTCTGGCTTTGGGATCAGGGTGATGTTGGCCTCATAAAACGTGTTAGAAAGTGTTCTGTCTTCTTCAATTTTTCGGAATAGTTTGAGGAGGATAGGTACTAAATCTTCTTTGAATGTTTGGTAGAATTCTCCAGAGAAGCCATCTGGTCCTGGACTTTCATTTTTGGGGAGGTTTTTCATTACTGTTTCAATCTTTTTACTTGTGCTTGGTCTAATCAGATTCTCTATTTCTTCTTGGTTCAGTTTTTGGAGGTTTTATGAATATTTGTTATCTTTTTGTCTTGTTATTTATTATTGTTATTTATCCTGACAAGTGTAAGGTTATATCTCATTGTAGTTTTGATTTACATTTCCCTAATAATTAGTGATGTTGAATATCTTTTCGTGTGTCTGTTGATCATCAGTATTTCTTCTTTGGAAAACAGTCTGTTCGTATCCTCTGCCCATTTTTTGATTGAGTCATTTGTTCTTTTGATGTTGAGTTGCATGAGTTCTTTATATATTTTGGAAATTAACCCCTTGTCAGATACATGATTTGCAAATATTTTCTCCCAGTTAGTGGGGTGTCTTTTCATTTTGTTCACGGTTTCCTTTGTCTTACAGAAGCTTTTTAGTCTGATGTATTACCATTTGTTAATTTTTTCTTTTGTTTCCCATGCCTGAGTAGACGTGGTATTTGAAAATAAGCTGCTAAGACTGATGTCAAAAGATTATACCGCCTATATTTTCTTCTAGGAGTTTTATGGTTTCAGGTATTACATTAAAGTCTTTATCCACTTTGAGTTAATTTTTGTGTATGGTGCAAGACAATGGTCTACTTTCATTCTTTTGCAAGTGGCTGTCCAGTTTTCCCAACACCATTTATTGAAGAGATTTTCCTTTCTCCATTGTATGTTCTTGGATGCTCTGTCAAAGATTAACTGTCCATAGATGCGTGGCTTTATTTCTGGGCCTTTAATTCTGTTCCATTGATCTGTGTGTCTGTTTTTGTGCCAGTACCATGCTGTTTTGATTACTATACCTTTGCAGTATTTTTTGAAGTCAGAGATTGTGCTGCTTCCAGCTTTGTTCTTTTTTCTCAAGATTGCTTTGGCTATTCAAGGTCTTTTTTGTTCAGTATAAATTTTAGGATTCTTTGTTCTATGTCTGTGAAGAATGTCAATGGGATTCTGATTGGGATCGCATTGAATCTGTAGATTGCTTTAGGTAGTATGGACATTTTAATTATGTTTATTCTTCTTCTGTTTACTCAGATCAAGTAAGAATTTAGTAGGCTTCCTATTTTATTACTGTCTATCTATTTCATGATCATCCTGCCATTCTGATTGCTGCTTTGACTCTACTGTCCATTTCTGAAAGCATGCCCACCTTGCCTTTGGAAGTTGAGTGCCACCACTTGGCCCTTGCCACCTGAGGATCCAATTACTCCCATTGCATTTAGGTTTCCCAATTCAGTCACTGAAGTTCCTATTGTGAAGTGTGGCCTACAGAAAGAGTGATCACAGAGCTCTTCAAGGATGTTGAGGCTCCTTTTACAAATATATTTCTGACAGTATTGATAAAGGATATGCCTTATGGACCCTCCCAGTGTGGATGAGTTAGTCTTAAAAAACAAATCCACTCTAACATTCCAATCTCTCTAAGCCTTTGAATTCATTCCTCTACATTGTACCAAGGTAGGTCCCATATTTCCAATGCTCTTAATATGTCTGGTATTTCCAGTTCTCTCACTGTGAGTTTCCTTGGTGCATGTTTCAGCCAGACAAACAAACTCTTAGATCCCTTTCTATCTCCCCAAGCTGTAACATTAAAAGCAGAATCTCCTTAGAGAGCACGTATCAATAAATTTGGCCTTGTACAACTTTATGTCCATTCCACCATTATCCTCCACCCTTGGGATCCATTCCCACACATGTTCCCCAGATTACTGTCAGTATAAATTAGAAAACTCAAGTAGTTCTTTTGGAATGTAGCGCACCTCCTCATGGGTCAAATTTTGTACCTCACCTTTAGGGGCTTGCTGGTACGTGAGTCTAATTAAAGGACTAGAAGGAAAGAGAGATGGTAGGAGGGGTACTGAAGTGAATCAGCATTGTCTTGCATGGCAACTGCCTTAAGCGAGGTAATTAAATTTTCCTCAGGCAATGTAGGTTTAGTACTCTCAGACTGGGGTCAAGGGACCAATATCAATGCAAATATGGAGGCCACTCTCACTGGAGTTGGGTGGCTGCTTCTGCCGGGTCTAGGGAGGCTTCTTCCACTGGCAAAGAAGACTAATCAGAATTTATGGGCTCAATATCTCCAGCCTCATCAGGGTCTTCTCACATGACCTCACATCAACTTACAGGATTGCATTCTTTCCCAACCAATGCCCCCACTTTTGCAATAAACACCCTGAGAGGATGCGAGTTCAAGTTGCATGGTGATTCAGCCAGTTGCAGCATGAGTTTCTGTGTTTGGTTTTTAGCAAACTTGGCCTTGCTGCTACAAGATATTTGAATCTTTTTCAGGGTACACAAAGAAGCCATTAAGTCATTTATGCAGTGCTTGAGAGGGGTTACAAATCTCTGTGCTCATCTTTTTCTTGCAACACTTTGTCCATCGATATTAAGAGCAACAAGCCAACCTCATTATATTTGTTAGTTTTCCAAATATATTTGAAAGTATAATGTACATCATCCAGTTCCTTTCTTTTTATACATGGTTGATTAGGAGTATCCAATGCACATATTTTGAGTATCTCTGTTGCCAGATCACATCGTGGACTATCAGTGCTCTCTTTACTACTGAATATAGAGTTATTACCTTCTTAAACCAAATCATATTAGAGGGTCAATTCCAGAAACCCTGGAAGCAATTCAAAAACTCATCCTTAAAATTCTGTATTAGCCAGGGTTCTCCAGAAAAACAGAATGTGTGTGTGTATATGTAGATGTAAATAAAAATATATAAATTAAATAAATAAAAAATATGAAGATATTTATCATGAGGAACTGTCTTATGTGATTATGGAGGCTGAGAATTTCCATGACCTGCCATCTGCAAGCTGGAAATCCATGAATGCTGTAGTGTAGTTCAGCATGAGACTGAAGAATCAGGGAAGCTGATGACCTAAGTCTCAGTCTAATTGGAGGAGAAGACCTATATCCCAGCTCATGCAATCAAACAGAGAGAACAAATTTATTCTTCTTCTGCTTTTTCCTTTTATTCAGGCCCTCAGTAGATTGGATGATGCTCATCCACCTTGTTTGTGGAGGGCAAACTGCTTTCCTAAGTTTACTGTATCAAATGTGAATCTCATTCAGAAACACTCTCTCAAACAGCCCCAGAAATAATATTTAGCCAAAAATCTGGGAACCCCATGATCCAGTCAAGTTTATACATAAAATTAACCATCACAAAATCTCTAGTAAATTTTTCGTTTTAGTTATTGTACTTTTTAGCTCCAGAAATTTTGTTTGCTGCCTTTCAATATTTTTTCTCTTTGTTGATATTCTTGTTCATACATTGTTTTTCTAATTTCCTTTAGTTCTTTGTGTTTTTCTAGAACAATTTTTTAAGCGGCACAACTTCGTTGGATTGGGAGAAGGTGCATCACCTTCAAGACTTCAGAGCATTGTCCCAGAGAAAATAAATAGGAGGCTCTCAACAACCAGCCTTTCTTTCTGGGATCAAGAGAAAGCATAAAATCCTAAGACTTCCTTTCCAAGAGAGAAAGGAGGAGGGGAGTGTGTGCATCTGTAGCAAAGGTCTGACAGACACCCAGAATCTCTAGATAGACTGACTAGTGAAGGTCTTTCCGTTCTGAAGTCATCTGGCCCTGAGCTTTATGTTGTTGGGAGATTTTGATTACTAATTTAATCTGCTTACTAGTTATTGGTTTATTCAGATTTTCTATTTCTTTATGATTCTGTCTTGCTGGGCTGTATGCTTCTAGGAATTTATCCATTTCTTCCTTCTTATCCTATTTTTTTGCCCCGATATTGTTAGTAATATTCTCTTATGATCCTTTGCATTTCTGTGCTATCTTTTGTAATCTTTCTTTTTTTTTTTTTTGAGAACAAATAATGTAAATTTAATATAAATATGTGTTTATTGGCTTAGGGAGCCAAAGTTTTTTTCTTGTCTGTATGATTTATTTATTTATTTTTTAATTTTTTGTTTATTGCAGTAACATTGGTTTATAACATTGTAAAAATTTCAGGTGTACATCATTGTACTTCTATTTCTGCATAGATTACATTATGTTCACCACCAAAATACTAATTACAACCCATCACCACACACATGTACCGAATTATCCCTTTCACCCTCCTCCCTCGCCCCTTCCCCCCTGGTAACCACCATTCCAATCTCTGTCCCTATGTGTTTGTTTATTGTTGCTATTATCTACTACTTAATGAAGGAAATCATATGGTATTTGACCTTCTCCCTCTGACTTATTTCACTTTGCATTATACCCTCAATGTCCATCCATGTTGTCACAAATGGCTGGATATCATCATTTCTTATGGCTGAGTAGTATTCCATTGTGCATATATACCACATCTTCTTTATCCATTCGTCCCTTGATGGGCACTTAGGTTGCTTCCAAGTCTTGGCAATTGTGAATAACGCTGCAATGAACACAGGGGTGCATGTACCTTTACAAATTGGTGTTTTCAAGTTCTTTGGATAAATACCCAGCAGTGGAATAGCTGGATCATATGGTAGTTCTATCCTTGATTTTTTGAGGAATCTCCATACTGTTTTCCATAGTGGCTGCACCAGTTTGCACTCCCACCAGCAGTGTGTGAGAGTTCCCTTCTCTCCACATCCTCTCCAACACATGTTGTTTCCTGTCTTGTTAATTATAGCCATTCTGACGGGCGTGAGGTGATATCGCATTGTAGTTTTGGTTTGCATTTCCCTGATAGTTAGTGATTTTGAACATCTTTTCATGTGTCTGTTGGCCATCTGTATATCTTCTTTGGAGAAATGTCTGTTCAGGTCTTTTGCCCATTTTTTAATTGGGTTGTTAGTTTTTTTGTTGTTGAGATGCATGAGTTCTTTATCTATTTTGGAGATTAAGCCCTTATCAGATGTATGGTTTGCAAATATCTTCTCCCAGTTGTTAGGTTGTCTTTTCGTTTTGTTGATGGTTTCCTTTGCTGTGCAGAAGCTTTTTAGTTTGATGTAGTCCCATTTGTTTATTTTTTCTATTGTTTCTCTTGCCCGGTCAGACATGGTGCTTCAAAATATGTTGCTAAGACCGATGTCGAAGAGTGTACTGCCTATGTTTTCTTCTAGAAGTTTCATAGTTTCAGGTCTTACATTCAAGTCTTTAATCCATTTGGAATTAATTTTTGTGTATGGTGTAAGGTAAGGGTCTACTTTCATTTTTTTGCATGTGGCTGTCCAGTTTTCCAAACACCATTTGTTGAAGAGACTTTCTTTTCCCCATTGTATGTTCTTGGATCCTTTGTCAAAGATTAGCTGTCCATAGATGTGTGGGTTTATTTCTGGGCTTTCGATTCTGTTCCATTGATCTGTGTGTCTGTTTTTGTGCCAGTACCATGCTGTTTTGGTTACTATAGCTTTGTAGTATATTTTGAAATCAGGGAGTGTGATACCTCCAGCTTTGTTCTTTTTTCTCAGGATTCCTTTAGCTATTCGGGGTCTTTTGTTGTTCCATATAAATTTTAGGATTCTTTGTTCTATTTCTGTGAAAAATGTTGTTGGAACTTTGATAGGGATTGCATTGAATCTATAGATGGCTTTAGGAAGTATGGACATCTTAACTATGTTAATTCTTCCAATCCAAGAGCATGGAATATCGTTCCATTTCTTTGTGTCTTCTTCAATTTCTTTCAGAAATGTTTTATAGTTTTCAGTGTACAGCTCTTTCACCTCTTTGGTTAAGTTTATTCCTAGGTATTTTATTCTTTTTGTTGCAATTGTAAATGGGATGGTATTCTTAATTTCTCTTTCTGCTACTTCGTTGTTAGTGTACAGAAATGCAACTGATTTTTGTATGTTGATTTTGTATCCTGCAACTTTACCATATTCGTTTATTACTTCTAAAAGTTTTCTGGTGGATTCTTTAGGGTTTTCTATATATAAAATCATGTCATCTGCAAATAGTGACAGTTTCACTTCTTCCTTTCCAATTTGGATCCCTTTTATTTCTTTCTCTTGCCTGATTGCCCTTTTATTCTTAAGTAATATTTTTCTTTGTCTCATCACAATTTTTGACATAAACTCTATTTTGTCTTGTATAAGTATATCCACCTCTGCTCTCTTTTCGTTACCATTTGCATAGAATATCTTTTTCCTTTACTTCACTTTCAACCTATGTGTGTCCTTAAATCTAAAATGAATTTCTTGTAGACAGCATATATTTGGGTCTCTTTTTTTAATTTGTTCATCCACTCTATGTCTTTTGATTGGGGGGTTTAATCCATTTACCTTTAAGTAATTGTTGATCCAGAAGGATTTATTATTGCCATTTTGTTAATTGTTTGCTATTATTCTTTTACTTGTTTTGTTACTCGTTCTTCTCTTCCTGTCTCCTTTGTGCTTTTTAAATTTTTTGTATTGACATAATTTGATGTCTTTCTCTCGTTCTTTTGTGGAATTTCTCCAAGTATCTTTTTGTAATTACCATGGGGCTTACATTAAATATTTTGTAGTTATAACAAATCTTTATTTCCAGTTTTATTGAGAAATAATTAACATACATCATTGTATAAGTTTAAGTCATACAGCATGATGGTTTAATTTATGTATATGGTGAAACAGTTACCACAACAGGTTCAGTTAACATCCATCCTCTCATTTAGATACAATAAAAAGAAAAAAAAAAGAAAAGAATAAAGGAATAAATTTTCTTTTTGTGATGAGAACTCTTAGGCTTTTCTCTCTTAACAATTTTCGTATATATCATACAGCAGTGTTAGCTATAGCCATTATGTTGTACATTACATCCCTAATACTCATGTATCTTATAACTGGAAGTTCATACCTTTTGACCACCTTCTTCCAATTCCCCTTCCCCTCAAACCTCTGCCTCTGGTAACCACAAGTCTGATCTCTTTTTTTATGACTTTCGGTTTTTTAATTTTAATTATTTTTAGATTTCACGTATAAGTGAGATTGAACAGTATTTCTATTTCTCTGTCTGACTTATTTCACTTGGCATAATGCTTTCAAGGTCCATTCATATTGTCACAAGCGGTAGGATTACCTCACTTTTTATGCCTGAAAAATATTCCATTGTATATATATACCACAACTTCTTTATCCCTTCATCACTGATAGACACTTAGGTTGTTTCCATGTCTTAGCTATTGTAAATAATGCTGCTAGGAATATGGGGGTGAAGGTATCTTTTTGAGTTAGTGTTTTTGTTACCTTTGGATATATTCGTAGAAGTGGACTTGTTGGCTCATATGTTAGTTCTGTTTTTAATTTTTTGAGAATCCTCCATACTGTTTCCCCTAGTGGCTCTACCAATTTACAATCCCACCAACAGTGCACAAGGGATCCCTTTTCTTCACAGCCACACCAGTACTTATCATTTTCTTTTTGATGATGGCCATTCCTACAGGCATGGGGAGATGACTCATCATGGTTTTAATTTGATTTTCCCTAAAGACTAGTCATGTTGAGCATCTTATACCTGTTGGCCTTTCATATATCTTCTTGGAAAAATGTCCCTTCAGGTCCTTTGCCTATTTTTTAAGTGGGTTATTTGGTGTTTTTGCTATTGAGTCGTATGAATTCTCTATGTGTTTTGGATATTAACTCATTATCAGATATATGGTTTGCAAATATATTTTTCCATTCTGTAGGTTGTCTTCTTCACTTTGTTGATGGTTTCTTTTGCTGTGCAGAGGTTTTTAGTTTGATGTAGCCCCACTTGTTTATTTTTGGTTTGTTGCTCGTGCTTTAGGTGTCATATCCAAAAAATTATTACCAAGACTCATGTCAAGGAGTTTTGTTCCTATGTTTTCTTCTATGGTTTCATGGTTTCAGGTCTTACATTCAAGGCTTTAATCCATTTCAAGTTAATTTTTGTGAATGGAGTAAAATATGGGTCCAGTTTTATTTTTTTACATATGAACACCCAGTTATTCCAGCACCATTTATTGAAGAGGCTGTCTTTTTTCCATTGAGTTTCTTGGATCCCTTGTCAAACATTAGTAGCAGTTATATGCTTGGGTTTATTTCTGGGCTCTTGAATGTATTCCATTGGTCTACTTGTCTCTTTTTAGGCCAGTACCATACTGTTTTGATGGCTATAGTTTTATAGTATAGCTTGAAACCCAGATGTGTGATACCTCCTGCTTTGTTCTTCTTTCTCAGGATTTCTTTACCTATTCAGGGTCTTTTGTGGCTCCATATAAATTTTACGAGTATTTTTTCTACTTCTGTAAAAAATGCCCTTGGAATCTTGATAGATATTGCACTGAATCTATAGGTGGCTTTCGGTAGTATTGACATTTTAACAATATTAATTCTTCTAATCCATAAGCACAGAATATCTTTCCATTCATTTGTGTATTCCTTGATTTCTTTCATCAATGTCTTGTAATTTTTAGTGTAGAGATCTTTCACCTCTTTGGTTAAATTTATTCCAAAGTGTTTTATTGTTTTTGATGCTATTGTAAATAGGATCAATTTCTTTATTTCTTTTTCAGAAACTTTGTTGTTAGTGTATAACTATGGATTTTTGTATGCTAATTTCGTATTTTGCAACTTCACTAAATTCATTGATTAGATCAAACAGTTTTTGGTTGAGTCTTTAGCATTTTCTGTATATAAAATGATGTCAGCTGCAAATAGAGAAAATTTTACTTCCTCCTTTTCAATTCTGATACTTTTTATTTATTTTTCATGTCTGATGGCTCTAGCTAGGATTTCCAGTACTATGTTGAATAGGAACGGTGGGAGTGGGCACCCTTGTCTTGCTCCTGACTTAGAGGAAAAGCTTTCAGCCTTTCACTATTGAGTATGATGTTACCTGTGGGCTTGTCATACATGACCTTTATTATGTTGAAGTATGTTCCTTCTATGTCTAATTTGTTAAGAGTTTTTATCATGAATGGATGTTTAATTTTGACAAATGCTTTTCTGCATCTATTGAGATGAATATATGATTCTTTGCTTTCATTTTATTAACGTGATGTATCACATTGATTTACATATGTTGAACCCTCCTTGCATCCCAGGGATAAATCCCATTTGATCATGATGAATAATCTTTTTAATTTGCTACTGAATTTGGTTCGTTAGTATTTTATTGTGAATTTCTGCATCTATATTCATCAGAGATATTGGCTTTTAGGTTTCTTTTCTAGTGTGCCCTTTTCTGGATTTGATATCAGGGTAATACTGGCCTCATAAAACGAGTTTGGGAGTGTTTCCTCTTCTTCATTTTTGGGAAAGGTTTGAGAGGGATTGTTGTTAATCTTTCCTTAAATGTTTTATAAAATTCACCACTGAAGCCATTTGGTCCTGGGCTTTTCCTTGTTGGGAGATTTTTTATTACTGACTAAATTAATTTTATTACTAACTAACTTAACTAATTATCTCCTAACTATTAATTGGTCTGTTCAGATTTTCTGTTTCTTCCAGATTCAATCTTAGTAAGTTGTGTATTTCTAAGAATTTTTCCATTTCTTATAGGTTGTCCAGTTTGTTGGTGCATAGGTGCTTATGGTAACCTCTTATGATCCTTTGAATTTCTGTGGTATCAGTTTTAATGTCTCCCTTTCGTTTATAATTTTATGGATTTGGATCCTTTCTCTTTTTACCTTGGTTAGTCTAGCTAAGTGTTTGTCAATTCTGTTTATCTTTTCAAAGAACTGACTCTTAGTTTAGTTAATCTTTTCTATTGTTTTTCTGTTCTCTATATCATTTATTTCTTCTCTGGTCTTTATTATTTCCCTTCTTCTGTGAACTGTGGGCTCAGTTTGTGCTTCTTTTTGTAGTTCCTTAAGGCATAGATTTAGATTGTTTATTTGGGATCTTTTTCCTTCTTAATGTAGATGAGTATTCCTATGAACTTCCCTCTTAGAACTGCCTTAGCTCCATCCCATAAATTCTGATATGTTGTGTTTCTACTTTCTTTTGTCTCAAGAAACTTCTTTATTTCCCCTTTAATTTCTTCTTTGATCCGTTGGTTGTTCAGGAGAGTGTTGTTTAATTTCCACGTGTTTGAATTTTTTAGTTTTTCTCTTGTTACTGGTTTCTAACTTCATGCCATTGTGGTCAAAGAAGACACTTGGTGTGATTTCAATCTTCTTGAATTTGCTAAGACTTGTTTTGTGGTCTAAGATATGGTCTATTCATGTTCATGTGCACTTGAGAAGAATGTGTATACTGCTGTTGTTGAATAGAATGTTCTTTATATGGCTGTTAGGTCCATTTGGTCTAGAGTGTTGATTTCAACAACTGCTTCATTATTGATTCTCTTTCTGGATGATCTATCCATTGTTGAGAGTGGTGTATTAAAATCCCCAACTATTACTGTATTACTGTTTATTTCCCCTTTTTGCTTTGTTATTTTTTGCTTTGTATGTTTAGGTGCTCCAATGTTGAGTGCATAAATATTTACAATTGTTATATCTTCTTGATGTATTGACCGCTTTATCATTATATAGTGCCATTCTTTGTCTCTTTTTCTGATTTTTACTTAAAGTCAATTTTCTCTGATAAAAGTATAGCTACTCCTGCCTTTTTTTTTTTTTTTGGTTACCATTTGCTTGAAATGTCGTTTTCCATCCCTTCACACTGTCTATGTGTGTCTTGAAGGCTAAAGTGAGTTTCTTGTAGGCAGATATTGTTTTTTTTAACCCATATAGCCATTCTATGTCTTTTGATAGGAGAATTTAATACATTTACATTTAAAGTAATTATTGATAGGTAAGGACTTACTATTGCCATTTTGTTCATTGTTTTCTGGTTCTTTTTTAAATCCATTGTTTCTTGTTTCTTATCCTGCTGTCTTTTGGGGGGTTTTGCTGTCTTTTGGTACCAGTATGCTTTGACTTCTTTATTGTGTTCTTTCGCATAATTGCTCCAAGATTTCTCCTTGTAGTCACCATAAGGCTTACATAAAATATGTTAAACTGTAACACCTCATTTTCATCTTATAACAACTTAACTTCAAAGAATTGAGGTACTTTACAATTTTCTTTGTTCTCCTCCTCACATTTTAGGTTTGGCTGTTACAATTTACATGTTTTCTATATTGTGTAACTAATAACAGATTATTGCTTTTGTGGTTATTTTGCTGTTTTTGTTTTAACTTTTAAACTAGAGTTGTATGTGAGTTATGCACCACTATTACCATATTGCAGAATCTACGACTATATATTTTCCATTGTCAATGAGATTTATGCCTCCTTTTTGTGCTTTCATGATGTTAATTAGTGTTCTTTTACTTATACTCAAAGAATTCACTCTAGTATTTCTTGTAAGACAGGTCTGGTGGTAATGAACTCTCTCAACTTTTGTTTCTTTAGGAAAGTCTTTATCCTTCCTTTGTCTCTGAAGGACAACTTCACCGGGTATAAAATTCTTGGTTGACAGTTATTTTCTTTCAATATTTTGAATACATCATTCCATTCTTTCCTGGCCTGAAAACTTTCTGTTGAAAAATCTGCTGATAGTCTTGTGGGAGTTCCCTTGTATGTAACTCCTCTCTTTTCTCTTGCTATTCTTGAATTTTCTTCTTTGTCTTTGAGTTTGACAATTTAATTATAATGTGTCTCAGTATAGCCCTGTTTTGATTCTACCTATTTGGGGTTCCTTTGGGTCTCATGGATCCAGATGTCCATTTTTCTCCCCACTTTTGGGAAGTTTCTAGCCATTATTGCTTTAAATATACTTTCTGCTCTTTTCTCTTTTTCTTCTGCTTCTGGAATTCACAAAATGCAAATATTATTTCTTTTTATTTTGTCCCAGTATTCTTGTAGTCTTTCTTTACTTTAAAATTGTTTTTTTGTTGTTGTTGTTTTTTTTTTTTTTTGCTCCTCTGACTCAATAATTTCCAATATCCTATCCTCCAGGTCACTAATTCTTTCTTCTGCATGGTCAAGTCAAATTTTGAAACTCTCTATTGAATTCTTTAGTTCAGTTGTTGTATTTTTCAACTCTAGGATATCTGTTTGGTATTTTGGTGGTTGCAGTTTCTTTGTCAAACCTCTCATTTTGCTCATGCATTGCTTTCCTAATTTTGTTTAGTTGTCTGTTTTTCTTATAGTTCACTAAACTTTCTTAAGAGGATTATTCTGAATTCTTTTTCTAACAGTTCACAGATCTCCATTTCTTTAGGGTCAGTTATTGAGCTTTATTAGTTTTCTTTGGTGGTATCATATTTATCTGATTTTTCATGATCCTTGATTTCTTTTTTTAGTATCTCCACATTTGAGCAATGAGGCTCCTCTTCTAGACTTAACAGGTTTCCTTTGGCAGAGACAGTTCTGCATGGGTCAGCTTAGTTTGGATTTCTTGGTGTGTCTACTGGTAATGTCTTTGCAAGTTATGACCTGCTATCATAGTCTATTTTTGGTTGAGGCAACTGTTTGAGCTCTGAGGATGGGGATGGGGGGATGTGCCACCGGCTGAGAACAGCTGCATAGGACTGCTGGCTTTGTTCCCTACCCAAGTACGACTAGGATGGGCTCCATGATTGCCTGAATTCTCTGGTCATGCTTCCTAGATGGTCAGGACTGGGTACTATATTTAGAAGTAAATGAAATTAAGAATTAGCTTCCCTGCCATGACAAGGCAGCAGGCCAGGGCCCAGGGCCTATATGACTTGTTTGGGGGCTCAAATCAGGCTGAGTGTGCACTGATTTCCATGGTCAGGTGAGGCCACTTGTTTTGGTCTGCAGATGGGGGAAGCCACAGGCTGTGCTCTCTGTTCAAGTGCCACTGTATGTAGAGCTGTTGAATGGACTACATAGATTCTCATGTGCTCTGGTTATGTTTCCTGGTCAGACATTGCTGTATTCAGCAATGAGTGGGGTTACAGATTGGATCCTCTGTCTGGGCACAGCAAGAGAAGCAGCTCTAAGACTGGTAAAGCTCTTTGTTGTCTTAACCTCAGTTGACCTGCACTCCAAGTTCCCTGGCCAAACAGGCCCACTGGCCGTGCACTGCAAAATATCAGCATTGTTTGTCATTCTCTTGGCCTGAGTGCCACTGGGTCACACAGCTTTCAGTTGCTTTTGCCAGCCCTTCTGGTCAAAATTGGCTGGAAAACACTGTTCACAGTGGGTGGGGGTATGCTTTGGTCCCTTGCTTGGGTGGGAGGGGGAGGCACAGATCCAGGCTACTCTCAATTTCCCAAACAGGTTTTCTGGTTGAGAGGGACCAGGAGGTAGTCTCAGCATTGGCTATGAATTAATCCCTCTTCCTGTGCATAGCATGGGAAGCCTCCATGCCTGGTACTGACTTTGCTTTAGGGGTGATCAGCTCTGCCCAACTGCCTCTCGGCTTGAGCACCACTCAGCTTCACAGCTTCTAGGAGTTGTCACCACAGATGGGGTAGGAAGGCACTCTGCACAGTGGGTGGGGCTGTGACACAGCATCTTCCTTGGATGTTGGCAAACTAGGCTCTAGGGCCAGCAAAACTCCTTGTTTGAGGATATAAATTAGGCAGATCTGCATCCCACCAATCTCCCTGGTCAGAGTGCACCCCTGATTTAGTTCTGCAGATGAACAAAGCTGCTGGTTTGGATTAATATTTGGGCACTGCATGTATGAACTCAGTCTGCCAAGATCTTTGTGCTGGTTGTTGCAAGCCCATAACACCTTCTCCATAACAGTCAGATTCCTAGTAGCTGGGCCCCTCAGATTCCCCTGCAATCCCATGTGTAAGAGTAAAGTAGGGGTTCCCACAAAGCAGCCCACAATGCTGGGGGGTTGGTTGTCCCCCCAGGTTCTCTTCTCCCACTGAAGGACTTGAAGGCTCAGAGGAGACCTCTCCAAGTGGTGCTACACTGTCCTAGGGGAGGGGCAATGTGGTCAATGTGTAGCTGCTTGTCTTACCCTTCTAATACAGACTATCTTGATCTCTGAGGTGCAAGGGGGTGCTTCAGACTCACCCTCGTGCTCTAGGATTCTCTCAGCTGTGTCTTGTTCTTGGATAGATGTTAATTGTTCTTCTTGTGAGAGAGAGTGAAGTCGGGAATGACCTATGTCACCATCTTGGTAATGTCACTCTCCTATGACAGTCTATTTTAAGCTCATTAACATGTAAGTTTAATTGCATACAAAACTCTGCACTTTAACTTCTCCTCTCCTCACATTTTATGTTATTGTTGTCACAATTTACATCTATTTATGTTGTGTATATTTAAACATACATTTTTAGTTATGGTTATTTTTAACACTTTTTTCTTTTAATGATTTTACTAGAATTAAAATTGATTTACCATCCACCATTACAGTAATACAATAGTCTTTATTGGTCTATATATTTACCTTTTCAACCAAGCTTCATAATTTTATGCTATTGTTTTGCTGTTTAGCATCCTTTCATTTCAACTTGAAGAACTCCCCTTAGCATTTCTTGGAAGGCGTGTCTTATGGTGTTGAACCCCCTCATATTTTCTTTGTCAAGGAAAGTCCTTTTCTCTCCTTCATTTTTGAAGGACAGTTTTGCCTGGTATATTATTCTTGGTACTTTTTTTTTCTTATTTCAGAATTTTGAATGTATTATCCCATTGTCTTTTGGCCTGCAAGGTTTATGCTGAAAAATCCATTGAAGTTCTTATGAGGGTTCTCTTCCACATGATAAGTCACTTTTCTTTTGCTGATTTCAAAATTCCCTCTTGGTCTTTGACTTTTGACAATTTGTGAAATTTTCTTTATTGTGGTAACACTAGTTTATAACATTATATAAATTTGTGTACATCATTATACTTCTATTTCTGCATAGATTTCATCATGTTTACCACCCAAAGACTAATTACAATCCATCACCACACACATGTACCTAATCATCCCTTTCAACCCCCTCCCTCCCCCTTTCCCCTCTGGTAACCACCAATCCAATCTGTCTCTATGTGTTTTTTGTTGTTGCTTTTATCTTCTACTCATGAGTCAGATCATATGGTATTTGACCTTCTCCCTCTGACTTATTTTGCTTAGCATAATACCCTCAATGTCCATCCATGTTGTCAAAAATGGCTGGATTTCATCATTTCTTATGGCTGAGTAGTATTCTATTGTGTATATATACTGCATCTTCTTTATCCTTTCATCCCTTGATGGGCACTTAAGTTGCTTCCAAGTCTTTGCTATTGTGAATAATGCTGTAATGAACACAGAAATGCATGTATCTTTATGCATGCATGCTTTCATGTTCTTTGGATAAACACCCAGCAGTGGAATAGCCAGTCCCAAACATAATACTAAAGAAAGCCATCAAAGCACAAAGTAAGAGAGAAAGAGAAGAGGAAAGGAATAGAGAAGAACTACTAAATCACCCATAAAAATGTAACAAAATGGCAAAAAGTACATTCTTTTTGGTTGTTTTTGTGTGTGTGTGTGAGGAAGAACAGCCCTGAGCTAACATCCATGCCAATCCTCCTCTTTTTTTTTTTGCTGAGGAAGACTGGCCCTGAGCTAACATCTATTGCCAACCGTCCTCATTTTCGTTTTTCCCTTTTTCTCCCCAAAGTCCCAGTATATAGTTGTATGTCATAGTTGCACATCCTTCTAGTTGCTGTATGTGGGATGCCGCCACAGCATGGCTGGACAAGCGGTGCATTGGTGTGTGCCCAGGATCCGAACCCAGGCCGCCAGTAGTGGAGCATGTGCACTTAACTGCTAAGCCATGGGGCCGGCCCCCCAAAAGTACATTCTTATCAATGCCTACTTTAAATGCCAATGGACTAACTCTTCCAATCAAAAGGCATAGGGTGGCCAATTGGATAAAAAAACAAGACCCATATATATGCTGCACACAAGAGACACACTTTAGACTTAAAGACACAAACTGAAAGTGAAGGGATGGAAAAAGATACTCCATGCAGATGACAATGAAAAGAAAGCTGAGGTAGCAATACTCATATCAGACAAATAGACTTTAAAACAAAAGCTGTAACAAGAGACAAAGAAGGGCACTACATAATGATAAAGGGAACAATCCAAAAAGAGGATATAACACTTGTAAATATCTATGCACTCAACATAGGAGAACCTAAATATATAAAGCAATTATTAACAGACATAAAAGGAGAAATAGACAGCAACACAATAATAGTAGGGGACTTTAACACTCCACTTACACCAATGGATAGATCATCCAAACAGAAGATCAATAAGGAAACATTGGCCTTAAATGACACATTAGACCAAGTGGACTTATAGATATATACAGATAGTCCATCCAAAAACTGCAGAAAACATATTGTTTTCAAGTGTACATGGAACATTCTCCAGGAGAGATCACATATTGTGCCACAAAACAAGTCTCCATAAATTTAAGAAGATTGAAATAATAGCAAGCATCTTTTGTGACCACAACGGTATGAAACTAGAAATCAAATACATGAAGAAAATCGGAAAAGCCACAAATACCTGGAGATTAAACAAAATGCTACTGGACAAATGATTGGGTCAATGAGGAAAGCAAAGGAGAAATCAGAAAACACTGGAGACAAATGAAAATGAAAATATAACATGCCTAAATTTATGGGATACAGCAAAAGTGGTTCTAAGAGGGAAGTTTATAGCAAAATAGGACTACTTCAACAGACAAGAAAAATCTCAAATAGACAATCTAACAGGGCACCTAAAGGAACTGGAAAAAGAAGAACAAACAAAGCCCAAAATCATTAGAAGGAAGGAAATAGTAAAACTCACAGCAGAAATAAATGAAAAAGAGACTAAAAAATAGAAAAAATCAATGAAACAAAGAGCTGGCTCTTTGAATGGAAAAACAAAATTGACGAGCCTTTAGCTAGACTCACTAAGAAAAAAAGAGAGAAGGCTCAAATAAAATCAGAAACGAAAGAGAAGAAATTACAATGGACACCTCAGAAATACAAAAGACTATAAGACAATACTGTGAAAAGCAATATGCCAATAAATTGGGTAATCTAGAAGAAATGGATAAATTCTTAGAATTATACAATCTTCCAAAGCTGAATCAAGAAGAAATAGACAATTTGAGTAGACCATCACCAGCAAGGAGATAGAAATAGTAATCAAAACCTCCCAAAAAATAAAAGTCCAGGACTAGACGGACTCCCTGGTGAATTCTATCAAACATTCAAAGAAGTTTTAATACCTATCTTTCTCAAACTCTTCCAAAAAATTGAAAAGGAGGGGAAGCTTCCTAACTCATTCTACAAAGCCAACATTACCCTGATACAAAAACCAGACAAGGACAACACAAGAAAAGAAAATTACAGACCAGTGATAGTACTGATGAAGATTGATGCAAAAATCCTCAACAATATACTAGCAAATCAAATACTACACTACATTAAAAAGATCATACACCATGGTCAAGTGGGATTTATTCCATGGGTGCAGGGATGGTTCAACATTCACTAATCAATCAACGTGATACACCACATTAACAAAATGAAGAATAAAAATCGCATTCAGAGAAAGCATTTGACAAGATACAATATCCATTTATGACAAAAACTCTGAATAAAATGGGTATAAGGAAAGTACCTCAACATAATAAAGGCCAAGTATGAGAAACCCACAGCTAATATCATTCTCACTGGTGAAAAACTGAAAGCTATCCCTCCAAGAACAGGAACCAGACAAGGATGCCCACTTTCACCACTCTTATTTAACATAGTATTGGAAGTCCCACCCAGAGCAATGAGGAAAGTAAAAGAAATAAAACGTATCCAAATTGGAAAGGAGGAAGTGAAACTGTCACTATTTGCAGATGACATGATTTTACATATAGAAAACCATGAAGAATCCACCAAAAAACTTTTAGAAATAATAAATTAATATGGTAAAGTTGCAGGATACAAAATCAACACACAAAAATCAGTTGCATTTCTGAACACTAATGACGAAGTAGAAGAAAGAGAAATTGAGAATACAATCCCATTTACAATCGCAACAGAAAGCATAAACTACCTAGGAATAAACTTAACCAAAGAGGTGAAAGACCTGTACACTGAAAACTATAAAACATTGTGGGAAGAAATTGAAGAAGACACAAAGAAATGGAAAGATATTCCATGGTCTTGGATTGGAAGAATTAATGTGGTTGAAATGTCCAGACTACCTAAAGCAATCTACAGATTCAATGCAATCCCTATCAAAATCCCAACATTTTTCACAGAAATAGAACATCTTTAGGATTCTTATCCCAAAATTTATATGGAACAACAAAAGGCCCTGAATAGCCAAAGGAATCCTTAGAAAAAAGAACAAATCTGGAGGTATCATACTCCCTGACTTCAAAATATACTACAAAGCTACAGTAACCAAAACAGCATTGTACTAGCACAAAAACAGACGCACAGATCAATGGAACAGAATCAAGGGCCCAGAAATAAACCCACACACCTATGGACAGCTAATTTTCAACAAGGGAGCCAAGAACTGACAGTGGAGAAAGGAAAGTCTCTTCAATAAATGGTGTTGGGAAAACTGGACAGCCACATGCAAAAGAATGAAAGTAGACCATTATCTTACTCCATACACAAAAACTAACTCAAAATGGATTAAAGACCTGAATGTAAGACCTGAAACCATAAAACTTCTAGAAAGAAACATAGTCAGTACGCTCTTTGACATTGGTCTGAGCGGCATATTTTCAAGTACTATGTCTGACCAGGCAAGGGAAACAATAGAAAAAATAAACAAATTGGGACTACATCAACCTAAAAGATTTTGCACAGCAAAGGAAACCACCAACAAAACAAAAAGAAAACCTAATAATTGGGGCAAGATATTTGCAAACCATATATCTGATAACAGGTTAATATACAAAGTACATAAAAAAAAAACTCATACATCTCAACAACAATAAAACTAACAGCTCAATTAAAAATAGATGAAAGATCTGAACAGACATTTCTCCAAAGAAGATATGAAGATGGCCAACAGGCACATGACAAGATGTTCATCACCACCAATTATCAGGGAAATGCAAATCAAAACTTCAATGAGATAGCACCTCACTCCCATCAGAATGGCTATAATTAACAAGACAGAAAATAATAAGTGTTGGAGAGGATGTGGAGAGAAGGGAACTCTCATACACTGCTGGTGGGAGTGCAAACTGGTGCAGCTACTATGGAAAAAAGTATGGAGATTCCTCAAAAAATTAAGAATAAAACTACCATACAATCTAGGTATTCCACTGCTGGGTATTTATCCAAAGAACATGAAAACACAAATGTGTAAAGATACGTTCACCCCTGTGTTCATTGCAGCATTATTCACAATAGCCAAGACTTGGAAGCAACCTAGGTGCCCATCAAGGGATAGATGGATAAAGAAGATGTGGTATATATACACAATGGAATACTACTCAGCCATAAAAAAGGGTGAAATCTTGCATTTGTAACAACATGGATGGCCCTTGAGGGTATTATGCTAAGCAAAATAAGTAAGAGGGAGAAAGTCAAATACCGTATGAGCTCGCCCACAAATAGAAGATAAAAACAACAATCACATAGAGACACAGATTGGATTGGTGGTTACCAGAGGGGCAGAGGGGAGGGAGGAGGTTGAAAGGGGTGATTAGGTACATGTGTACGGTAATTAATCTTTGGGTGGTGAACATGATGTAATCTACACAGAAATCAAAATATAATGATGTATACCTGAAGTTTATATAATGTTATAAACCAATGTTACCACAATGGAAAAATAAAAATAAATAAATAAATAAGTTTTTTAAAAAGTAAATGGTGGAAAAAGAAAAATGCAAGTGTTTTCAAATGAGAAATAAAGTAAAATTATGTTTAATAATAAAAATCAAACAAAATAAATCTCATCTGGTTAAAGATAAGAAAGGGGGGGAGGAGAGAGATAGGGAACAGCTTACTCCACCAAGTTGCTGATGTCACTCTCTATGCCAAGTTTTGATGATCAGGATTTTGTCTTCTATTAACTAGCTTATGTGTTCAGAAGATTTGACAATTTTTACATTGGACATGGGTGGATCATGGTAGCATGAATAAGGTATTACCAAAGGGATTTATGATCAAGAAAGATAAATGTTAATAAAGGACTGTATCCAGGCAAAGAATTAGATTGATTCATGTCCCCAGAACTGTGAGAGCCAAGATGTTAGGCAAGACATTAACAGCCAGTGCTGCACTCAGCTGGTGTCCATGAGAAGCAGGCAGACTTAAGTTGTAGAGAAAAGGAGGAGACAGGAAAGCTCTCATGTTCAGGAACTGGTAAAATGAGGTGGCAGCATTATCAGCCATTCAGAACATAGCAGAAATGCATAACTCAAATCCAAGTTGCCTTAACCTTCAGCCTAATTTCTTTTCTTCAAATAAACTCTTTAAAGGAAAAATGAGGAACTGAACACTTGAGCTTTATTTTTTCATTTGCCCCTTAAAACACTTCTATGCAGTAGATACTGTACTATTTTTATCCACAGTCAGAAATAAGGACACTGAAGTGTTCTGAGGCCACATAACTTGCCCAAGGACTTGGGCCCCACTTGCTTTTATCCAGAGACAGGATTGAAACAGAGGTCTGCTCAGACCAGAGATCCACAATTGGAATCACTTCATCTCATGATTAATGTATGAATTCCCTAAGGATCTGCAACATTTCCCAGAGCAATTCTGCCTGCCTTGCAAGTTTCTCAAAAAGTCGTTTTTCAAAGCAATCAGAAACTGTAGTGTATGTAAGAATTCTATCAGTATTCCATTGTACACTAAAATGTAGATTCTAAGGCCCATTCCAAGCATGTCTGATATAAATAATTTAAATGGATTTTTGATATAATTGATCTAAGGACCATGTTTTGTACATGGCTTACATTCAGCTGTATTTACCTATGGCTCCAAGTAGTAATAACATTGGAATTTATTTAATCCTTGGCTTATCATTCCGTCTTAACTCATTTACCCTATAGCAAGGATAGGTAAACCTAGGGCTTTACTTTCTGATAGATTCTTGCCAATGCATGTATAGTCCAAGGACCAGCAGATTCAGTATCACCTGGGAGTTTGTTAGAAAAGCAAATTCCTGAGCCTCACCTATACCTGCTGAATCATAATCTCTAGAGACAAAGCCCAGAAAGCTGTTTTAACAAGTCTTCCAAGTGATTCTGATCTAGACCAACATTTGAGAACCACTGTATAGTGGGCTTAAA
This sequence comes from Ceratotherium simum simum, assembly GCF_057802395.1. Taxonomy (NCBI): domain Eukaryota; kingdom Metazoa; phylum Chordata; class Mammalia; order Perissodactyla; family Rhinocerotidae; genus Ceratotherium; species Ceratotherium simum. Next base: position 25,967,314 of record NC_141925.1, read on the forward strand.
AGGCTGTATAAAATAAATGGCTTTCTGCATTCTATTGTCATGTATCTTTGTACAAAGGTTTGATGTAAGCTGTATAATTTAATCTATGGACCTCACAGTCCTGCAGTCTTCACTGAGGAGGAGATAAGAAGCTATAATTTTTTTCTGCCTCTTGAAAGGCACAATGTAAGGAGACATGGGGTAGAGATGATTAGCCAAGGAATATTATATAGTTGTTTCAAAAGTAAAATAAGAAAGCATCTGAGAAGGATAGAAATGATACACTGCACCCAGTCCTCTAGTTTCACAGCATTCTCTGAAGATAGATCCAAGTATTTCCCAGAACTTCAAAACCTAAAAATTGCATGGGCAAACTGATCTTCAGCTAACATCTGAAGATTTGGCTAGAAATGTCATCCTGAAAAGTGGCTTACTTCAAAGAGTACAAACGTTGGCAGTAAAAATATACATATATATTATATATCAAGCTAATTTCAGCTACATATATGTGTTCTTATTTTCTAGGACCATGAGAAATGACTCACCACTAAAAGTTGGAAACTTCTTATAGGAACATTCCTCTAAATTTATCTGATAATAATAATAAATTCTTATATACTACTTACTATATCTTCAAGTCACCGTCATAAATACTTTACCCATGTCAACTCATCTAATATTTATAACCACCTATAAAGTCAATAATATTACTATCCCCATTTAACAGATGAGAAAACTGAGGTGTAGAGAAGTTAAGCACATTCTCCAAGTTCTCCTGCTAGTAAGTTGTAAGACTATAATTTGAATGCAGGTAACAGATTTCTGAGTACATACTCTTAAGTGTTACTCTATATCAATTTAAGAAAATCTTATTTTGTTATGTAGAAATAATAGGAAAGAGACATTAGGCTTTCCGTTAGCCACTGCTCACCTGTCCTAGATGGGCTTCTCCATTATATATGCATCTCCCTCAACCATGAATTAGCCACCTTTCCAACTTCTTTTGCATCCAGATCACGGTTCCCTGTGACTATTATCACTTTCTTTCACTAGTTTGCAAGGTCATATTTTTTAAAGAATAAAGTGACTTATATAAATTTTCTGATATTGTTTCCACTAGAGAGTGGTTTTTACCCTCAAAGCTCTGAGGTTTCTTTCAGACAAGAGACGAGGCCCAAAACCAAAGTTTCATTGTTATAATAGGATATTGCAAAGAAATTTTGTTCCATTATATAAAGTCAATTAGATTTGTAGACTTTAGCAGTTACAGAAAATTTTCTTTGGTATAGCATCAATATGTGCATTCTGAGGAGGCCAATAGACTTCTTTGCGCAAGTAGCAATTCCAAGTATAGTTTGAAACAGGTCAGGGTTATACATTTTACACAAACATTCACAGCAGGAAGGGGAATTAGTTTGAAACCTTTGTGAATATTTTTATTTCACAATTTTATCAACTAACTTTATGATGTAGAATAGTGACTCATTTTCCCTAGTTGTAGCTGAAGAAGGATTAGCCCCTCCCACTTATTAGATGAGATTTTTTTTGATCAGCAGGTGTAGGTCCATAGTTCTCAAAGCCAAATACTGGTATTCCATGCTTAGAACAAGAAGAAGAAAGCAATCCTTAGGTGAGCTCAAAACATATACTGTAGAAAGAGACAAGAGGAATAGCATTACTTAAACGGAATATAGGACATTTTATGTTTTGCATCTATAATACAGAAAATATTTATAATGTATGCTTCATTGTGTTTGTTTCTAGGAGTCTAGCAAAATGATAGCCAGATTGAAAGGCAACAGGAAAACCAGACAGAATACTTAAGGCAATTAGATTAATCAACCAGAAAACAGTAAATAAGAATATAGGCCATGAATGTAAAGAACTTAGAAAAATATCTAACCATAACACAGATTTTCTTTCTTCAATTCAAATACCTCATGAGTGATGTAATCATAACGGTGTCATGAGACAATCCCTTAGTTTTTCCCCTTTAATCTACAGTGAGTAATCATCCATAACTCAACAAAAGCTACACTGTCCAACACACTAGGATACCAGAGAGATCCACATGTCAGTACATGTAAAGGTGGGTGGATTGGAGCACGTAGAGGAGGTGAACCAGGGTAACAGCAAAGGTCGTGCACAGGATCCTGGCAACCTGGCCACAGCAGCTGAGCCAGCTTCCCCAAGCCCCAGAGACCTCAGGGGGCAGCAGTGGAGGCAGGCAAGCACCTGCAGCCGTGGGGAGTACAGCAGCAGCAAAGGCAGAGCACCGTAATCCTAGGCCCCTAACCAGGGCTCAGAGACTGGTAGCATCAGCAAAAGTACACACACAACCCTGGCCTCCCAACTGCAGTGGTGCCTGTAACCACAAGGAAATAGGCAACAACAGAGGCAGAGCCCTGCCTTCCTGAGCTCCCAGCCACAGCTCAGAGCCTGGTAGCAGCAGTGGTATGTGCATGACTCTAGCCTCCCAGCCACAGTGGAACCTACAGCCACAAGGAAACAGGAAACAGCAGAGGCAGGGTCCTGCAAACCCACCTCCCTCCCCACCCTACCCTTCCCCCTGCCACAACCGTGGTGCTTCCAACCCGGGTGATCCTGGACATGGTGGAGGCATCAGCCATCCCTGTGCCTCTGGAGGTGAAGGCAGCAACTGCAGTGACATTGGCAACAGCTACGCATCAGTGACCAGAGGCACGGGTAATGACAAAGAGATTACTGGTGACACCCTAAATACAGGCAGTGGAGGGTGGAACATGCAGATCCTAAAATATAGCTAGAAGCAGCTCAGGTAATACAAACCAAAGACTGATGCTATAGCGCCACCTACTGAAAAACAAAATAAAAGCCTCTAATCTTAAAACAGTTGAATAGTTAGAAGCAAAACAAAGCTATACCTACATAAGAAAAGCATTCACTACAACAAATGAGCCAGCAGAGGAATAACTCATCAAGCACCATGAAAAGCCATGGTAACATGGCATCACAAAAAAAAAAAAACACAATTCTCCAGAAACCAAACATAAAATTATGGAAAACTGTACTCTAACAGACAAAAAATTCAAAACAGCTCTCATGAAGAAATTCAACAAGCTACAAGAAAACTCAGAAGGCAGTTCAATTGAGTTCAAGAATAAAATTAATGAGTAAAGGAATACTTTACCAAAGAGATCAAAACTCTAAACAAAAAAAAGAGCAAAACATAAATTTTGGAACTGTAAAACCCAAGAAATGAAATGAAGAATACATTAGAAATCATTGGCAATAGAGCAGACCATATGGAAGAGAAAACTAGTAAGCTCAAAGATAGAAACTTAGAAATGATGGAGGTATAAGAGGGGAGAAAACTAAGATTTTTTTTAATGTAAAGATTCTATGAAAATTACCTGACTTCATTAGAAAGGGCAACATAAGGATCATGGATATCCCAAAAGGAGAAGAGACAGAGAAGGGAGCAGAGAGCTGATTTAAAGAAATAATAGCTGAGACCTGGGGGAAAAACTGGACATATAAATCCTTGAAGCTAGAACACCTAATTATCTCAACACAAAAAGATCTTTTCAAAGACACATGATAATAAAACTGTCAAAAGTCAATGGTAAAGAAAGAAGATTAAAGCCAGTCAGGGAAAAAAACCAATAACTACAAGTAAACCCTTATTAGGCTATCAGAAGATTTCTCAGCAGAACCTCTACCGGCCAGGAGACAGTGAAACAATATACTCAAAATATTGAAAGATAAAAACTGTCAGCCAAGAATACTCTATCCAGCAAAGTTATTCTTTAGATATGAAGGAGAAATAAAGGCTTTCCCAGACAAACAAAAGCTAAGGGAGTCCCTTGCCACTAGAGCTACCTTACAAGAAATATTTGAAGGCGCTCTCTTACCTGAAATAAAAAGGCAAAGTTGAGTGATGTCAGCAACACGGTGGAGTGAGCTGTTCCCTATATCTCTCCCCCTTTGAACTAAAACTAAATGGACATTCATTGACCAATGGAGGAAACCCACGTAGCACAACAGGTTGCCTGAGAGACCCACACAGCTATACATCTGAAGGTGGATTGACTGGCCCTCTGGAAAGTGGTGGAGATAGGTGAGCACTCCCTGCCCTTCCCTGGCAGCCCTGTGATGCACACGAATGCTTTCCAGCCTGGCACAAACACCCATAGTACCCTGCAACCCAAAAGTGGGAACGCACCCCAAGACAACTGTAGGAAGAGGTGGCAGCAGCCCTTAGCCCACTCATGATCACTTTCCCAGTGGTGGGGGAGCCCACCATGCCACTGCAGCCCCAAGGAGTGGCCCTGGCTCAGTCCCCAAGAGGAAGTCCCACCCACCAAGTATAGCAGCTGGTGCAACTGAAAGAAGGTGTGGCGGCTGACCTTCACACTGGGGTGAGTGCATTTCCTGCCCTGCACAAACACCCATACATCCGCTGTGCCCCGAAAGGGGTAATGTGCGCCAGGGCAAATGTAGGAAGAGGCGGTGGCAGCCCTTAGCCCATTGGTGATTGTTTTCCCAGTGGTAGGGGAGCCCACTGTACCACTGCAGCCCCAAGGAGTGGCCCTGCTCAGTTCCCATGAGGAAGCCCCACCCACCAAACACAGCAGCCAGTGCGACTGCAAGAAGAGACGGCGGCAGATCTATGCACAAGGGCGAGCACATTCCCAGCATGTGTGAGCACCCATAGAACCACTATGCCTTGAAAGTGGGAATGCACCTTGGGGAGATCGAAGGAAGAGGTGGCAGCAGGCCTTAGCCCACTCATGATTGCTTTCCCGGTGGTAGGACAGCCCACCATGCCACTGCAGCCCCAAGGAGTGGCCCAGGCTCTGACCCCAAAAGGAAGCCCCACACATGAAGCACAGTCCACATACACCCAAATGCTCTCTAGGCCAGCACAAGTGCCCGTGGTACTCCTACAAATTCCAGCAGATAGGGTGGGATCAGAACCTCATCTCCCACTTCCCCAGGGGTAGCAAGTGGAATCTGTGACCTAATGTTACCACAAATGTGCCAACAAAAGATTAGTTCATCAAACACCATGAGAAACTATAGCAACAATTCAGACCAGAAATAAAATGACAATCCTCCAGAAACCAACCTTGAAGGCACAGAAATTTACAATCTAAATGACAGAGAATTCAAAATAGTTGTCATAAAGAAACTCAACAAGTTACAAAAAGGCTCAGAAAGACAGTTCAATGAGCTCGGGAATAAAATTAATGAAAAGAAGGAATACTCCTCCAAAGAGATTGAAACTATAAAAAAAAAAAAGCAAAAATTCTGGAAATGAAGAACACAATTAATGAAATACAAAATAATCTAGAATCCTTAAAAAATAGAGCTAATGTTATGGAGGAAAGAATTTGTGACTTACAGGATAGAAATATAGAAATGCTACAGGTGGAGGAGGAGAGACAACTAAGATTTAAACAAAATGAAGGAATTCTTTGAGAAATATCTGACTCAATTACGAAAAGCAACATAAGGATTGTAGGTGTTCCAGTGGGAGAAGAGAGAGAAAGGAGAAGAGAGTTTGCTCAAAAAATAATAGCTGAGAACTTCCCAAACCTGGCAAGGAACTGGATTTACAAATACATGAAGCTAATAGAATGCCTAATTACATCAATGCTAAAAGACCTTCTCCAAGGCATATAATAGTAAAACTGGCAAAAGTCAATGACAAAGAAAAAATATTAAGGGAAGAAAGGCAGAAGAAAACAACCCACAAAGGAACCCCTATCAGGGTTTCAGTGGATTTACCAGCAGAAGCTTTACAGGCTAGGAGAGAATGGAATGATATATTCAAAATACTGAAAGACAAAATCTTTCAGCCAAGAATACTCTATCTAGTGAAACTTTCCTTCAGATATGATGGAGAAATAAGAGCGTTCCCAGATAAACAAAAGATGAGAGAGTTCATTGCCACTACACCTCCTCTATAAGAAATGGTTAAAGATGCTCTCACACTGGAAACAAAAAGGCAAATGTCTACAAATATTTGAGCAAGGAGATAAATAGACAGACAAAATCAGAAAACTGCAGCTCTCTGTCAGAATAGAGAAGGAAATACTCAATTACAACTTAAAAGATAAAGCGAAGGAAAGCATCAAAAGTAACTATAAACAGGGGCCGGCCCGGTGGCGCAAGCAGTTAAGTGCCCGTGCTCTGCTGCGGCGGCCCGGGGTTCGCTGGTTCGGATCCCGGGCGCACACCGACGCACTGCTTGGCAAGCCATGCTGTGGCGGCGTCCCATATAAAGTGGAGGAAGATGGGCACAGATGTTAGCCCAGGGCCGTCTTCCTCAGCAAAAAAAGAGGAGGATTGGCGGATGTTAGCACAGGGCTGATCTCCTCACAAAAAAAAAAAAAAAAAAAAAAAGTAACTATAAACACTTCAACTTAGTCACAAACTCACAACACAAAACAAATAATTTGTGACAATAATAACTCAGAGGAGGAAGATGAGAGGGATGGAACCTGCTTAGGCTAATGGAGATAAGAGGCTATCAGAAAATAGACTGTCTCATCTACAGGATCTTTTATACAAACCTCACAGTAACCACTAAACAAAAAAACAGAGCAGAGCCACAATGAATGAAAAGAAGAGAAAACTGAGAGAACCTCCACAGAAAACCACCAAAATGAAATGGAGGTCAGAAATACAAAGGAAGAGAAACAGTGGAAATATAGAGCAACTAGAAAACAAGAGATAAAATGGCAATATTAAGCCCTCCTATATCAATAATCACTCTAAATGTAAATGGATTGAATTCTCCAACCAAAAGTCACAGAGTAGCTGGATGGATTAAAAAATAAGACCCAACAATATGCTGCCTCCAGGAAACACATCTCAGATCTAAAGACAAACATAGACTCAGAGTGAAGGGATGGAAGATGATACTCCAAGCAATGGCAAACAAAAGAAAGCAGGTGTTGCCATGCTTATATCAGATAAAGCAGACTTCAAGATAAAAAAGACAATGAGAGACAAAGAGGGGAAGTATATAATGATAAAAGGGACATTCCACCAAGAGGACATAACACTTATGAATAGATATGCACCTAACACAGGAGCACCAAACTACATAAAGCAATTATTAACAGACCAAAGGGAGAAGTTAAGAGCAACACAATAATAGTAGGGGACCTCAACACTCCTCTTACATCAATGGATAGATCATCCGGACAGAAAGTCAACAAGGAAATAGTGGAATTACACAAAAAACTAGACCCGATGGAATTAATATATATATATAGAGAGAGAGAACATTCCATCCAAAAACAGCAGAATACACAATCGTTTCAAAGGCACATGGAACATTCTCAAAGGTAAACCATATGTTGGGAAACAAGGAAAGCTTCAATAAATTTAAGAAGATTGAAATCATATCAAGCATCTTATATGACCATAATGCTATGAAACTGGAAATCAACTACAAGAAAAAAACTGGTAAGTCACGAATATGTGGAGACAAAAAAAAATTCTACTGTACAACAGTTGGATCAATGAAAAAATCAAAGGAGAAATCAAAAAATATCTGGAGACAAATGAAAATAAAAATACATCATACCACCTCTTATGGGATACAGCAAAAGCAGTTCTAAAGGGAAATTCATAGCAATCCAAGCCCACCTCAACAAACAAGAAAAATCTCAAATAGGTAATCTTAAACTACACCTAACAAAACTAGAAAAGAAGAACAAAGCCTAAAGTCAGCAGAAAGAGGGAAATAATAAAAATTAGAGCAGAAATAAATGAAATAGAAACCAAAAAAATAGTAGAAAGGATCACTAAAACTAAGACCTTGTTCTTTGAGAGGATAAACAAAATTTGACAAACCCTTAGCCAGACTTACCAAGAAAAAAATAGAGAGGGCTCAAATAAATAAAATTAGAAATGAAAGAGGAGAAATTACAATGGATACCACAGAAATACAAAGGATTATAAGAGAACACTATGAAAAACTATATGCCAACAAATTGGATAACCTATAAGAAATGGATAAATTCTTAGAATCATACAATCTCTCAAAACTGAATCAAGAAGAAATAGAGAATCTGAATAGATCAATCACCAATCAGGAGATTGAAATAGTAATCAAAAACCTCCCAAAAATGAAAGTCCAGAACCAGATGGCTTCTCTGGAGAATTCTACCAACCATTCAAAGAAGATTTAATTCCTATCCTTCTCAAACAAGTCCAAAAAATTGAGGAAGACAGAATGCTTCCTAACTTATTCTATGAGGCCAACATCACCCTGGTCCCAAAACCAGACAAGGACAACACAAAGAAGGAAAATTACAGGCCAATATCACTGATGAACATAGATGCAAAAATCCTCAACAAAATATTGGCAAACCAAATACAACAATACATTAAAAGGATCATACACCATAATCAAGTGGGATTTATAACAGGGATGCAGGGATGGTTCAACAAATCAGTCAATGTGATAACCAGATTAACAAAATGAGGAATAAAAATCACATGGTCATCTCAATAGATGCAGAGAAAGCATTTGACAAGATCCAACATCTATTTATGATAATTCTCAATAAAATGGGTATAGAAGGAAAGTACCTCAACATAATAAAGGCCATATATGACAAACACACAGCCAACATCATACTTAATGGTGAAAAACTAAAAGCCATCCCTCTGAGAACAAGAACAAGACAAGGGGGCCTACTCTCACCACTCCTATTCAACACAGTACTGGAGGTTTTGGCCAGAGCAATTACGCAATAAAAAGAAATAAGAAGCATCCGAATTGGTAAGGAAGAATTGAAACTCTTGCTGTTTGCAGATGACATGATTCTATATATAGAAAACCCTAAAGAATCCATCGGGGGATGGCCGGGTGGCATAGTGGTTAAGTTTGCAAGCTCCGCTTCAGCAGTCTGGGGTTCACAGGTTCAGATCTCGGGCGTGGACCTATGCACCGCTCTTCAAGCCATGCTGTGGCTGGCGCCCCAAAGTAGAGGAAGATGGGCACAGATGTTAACCCAGGGCTAATCTTCCTCAGCAAAAAGAGGAGGATTGGCAACAGATGTTAGCTCAGAGCTAATCTTCCTCACCAAAAAAAAAAAAAAGAATCCATCAGAAAACTGTTAGAAACAATCAACAACTACAGCAAAGTTGCAGGTAACAAAATCAACGTACAAAAATCAATTGCATTTCTATACTCTAATATCAAACTAGCAGAGACAGAACTCAAGAATACAATCCAAGTTACAATCACAACAAAAAGAATAAAATATCTAGGAATAAATTTAACCAAGGAGGTGAAAAACCTATACACTGAAAACTATAAGGCTTATTGAAAGAAATTGAAGATAACATAAAGAAATGGAAAGATATTCCATGCACATGGATGGGAAGAATAAACATAGTTAAAATGTCCATATTACCTAAAGCAATCTATAGAATCAATGCAATCCCAATCAGAATCCCAACAACATTCTTCACACAAATAGAACAAAGAATACTAAAATTTATATGGAACAACAAAAGACCCTGAATAGCAAAAGGAATTCTGAGAAAAAACAACAAAGCTGAAGGCATCACAATCGCTCACTTCAAAATAAACTACAAAGATATAGTAATTTAAACAGCATGGTACTGGCACAAAAACAGACACAAAGATCAACAGAAGAGAATTGAAAGCCCAGAAATAAAACCACACATCTATGGACAGCTAATCTTTGACAAAAAAGCCAAGAACATACAATAGAGAAAGGAAAGTCTCTTCAATAAATGGTGTTGGGAAAACTGGACAGCCACATACAAAAGAATGAAAGTAGACCATTATCCTACTCCATACAGAAAAATTAACTCAAAATGGAATAAACACTTGAAGGTAAGACCTGAAACCATAAAACTCCTAGAAGAAAATATAGGCAGTACACTGTTTGACATTGGTTTTAGCAGCATCTTTTAGAATACCATGTCTGCTCAGGCATGGGAAACAAAAGAAAAAAATGACAAATGGGACTACATCAGACCAAAGAGCTTCTGCACAGCAAAGGAAACCATCAAGAAAATGAAAAGACAACCCACCAAATGGGAGAAAATATTTGCAAATCATATATCTGACAAGGGGTTAATTTCCAAAATATATAAAGAACTCACACAACCCAACAACAAAGACACAACCCAATCGAAAAATGGGCAGAGTATATGAACAGACATTTTTCCAAAGAAGATATACAGATGGCCAACAGGCACTTGAAAAGATGTTCAACGTCACTAATCATTAGGGAAATGTGAATCAAAACTACAATGAGATATCACCTTATACATGTTAGAATGGCTATAATTAACAAGACAAAAAATAACAAATGTTGGAGAGGATGTGGAGAAAAGGGAACCCTCATTCACTGCTGGTGGGAATACAAACTAATGCAGCCACTATGGAAAACAGTATGGATACTTCTCAAAAAATTAAAAATAGAAATACCATACAATCCAGCTATCTCGCTACTGGGTAATTATCCAAAGAACATGAAATCAACAATTCAAAGAGACTTATGCAACTCTATGTTCATTGAAATATTATTCACAATAGTCAAGACGTGGAAGCAACCCAAGTGCCCATCAACCGTTGAATAGATAAAGAAGATATGGTTTATATATACAATGGAATGAGACACAGCCATAAAAAAGACAAAATCTTCCCATTTTCAACAACACAGATGGACCTTGAGGGTATTATGTTAAGCAAATAATAAAGTCAGACAGAGAAAGACAAACACTGTATGATTTCACGCATATGTGGGAGAGAAACATGGATAAAGAGAACAGATTAGTGGTTACCAGAGGCGAAGGAGTTTGGAGATGGGCAAAAGGGGTAAAGGGGCACATATACATGGTGACAGATAAAAATTAGACTATTGTTGGTGAGCATGATGCAGTCTAAACAGAAACTGATAAATAAATAATGTGCACCTGAAATTTCACAATATTATAAACCATTATGACCCCAATAAAATAATTTTTTTTAAATCACAAAGGAATACACCAAGAGAGTAAAAAAGGCAAAATGAAATTACTAAATAGCCATAAAACAATTAACATAATGCAACAGTAAGTCTTTACTATCAATAATTACTTAAAATGTAAATAGATTAAATTTTCTGATAAAAGACACAGAGTGGCTGAATGGATGGAAAAAACAAGATCCAACTATATGCTGCCTACAAGAGGCTCACTTCAGCTTTAAGGAAACACATATGCTTAAAGTGAAGGGGTGGAAAAAGACAGTCCATGCAAATAAAAATCAAAAAGAGCAGGGATAGCTATAATTACGTCAGACAAAATAACATTAAATCAAAACTGTAAAAAGAGACAAAGAAGGCCATTGTATAATGACAGCTGTCAATTTAGCAAGAACATATAACAATTGTAATTATATATGCACCCAACATTTAAGCACCTAAATATATTAAGCAAATACTAACAAATCTCAAGGTAAATAGAGACAACAAAACAATACGAGTCGGGGTCTTGAATACTCTAGTTTCAAAAATGCACAGAAAATCAATAAGGAAACATTGGACTTGAACTATACTTTTGATCAAATAGACCTAATAGACATATACAGAACGTTCCATGTAACAGCAGCAGAATACACATACTTCTTAAGTGCACAAGGAACGTCCTCCAGGGTGGATCATTACATTAGGTCACAAAACAAGCCTTGGTAAATGTAAGAAGACTGAAATCACACCAAGTATCTTTTTCCAACACAATGGCTTGAAGCTGCAAATCAATCACAGGAGAAAAGTTAGAAAATTTACAAACATGTGGATATTAAAGACACTCTTGAACACCCAATAGGTCAAAGAAGAAATCAAAAGAAAAATAAAAAAAAATACCTTGAAACAATGAAAATGGAAGCACAACACACCAAAACTTATAGGATGCACCAAAAGCACCTCTTAGAGGGAAGTTTATAGCAAAAAGAAAACACCTACGTTAAGAAAAAAGAAAGATGTCAAATAAACAACCTAACTTTACACCTCAAAGAACTACAAAAAGAACAAACTAAACCCAAATTTAACAGAAGGAATAAAATAGCAAAGATCAGAACAGAAATAAATACAATAGAGACCAAAAACAATAGAAATGATCAATAAAAGTAAGAGCTGTTTTTTTTAAAAGATAAACAAAATTGACAAACCTGTAGCTTGACTAAGAAAAAAAGAGAGAAGACTCAAATAAAATCAGGAATGAAATAGGAGACATTACAACTGACACCACAGAAATACAAAGGATCATAAGAGACTACTATGAACAACTGTATGTCAAAAAATTGGACACTCTAGAAGAAATGGATAAATTTCTAGATACATACAACCTACCAAGAGTGAATCTTGAAGAAAAAGAAAATCTGAAGAGACCAATAACAAGTAAGGAAATTGAATCAGTAATCAAAAAACTCCCCAACACAGAAAAGCCCAGGAACTAATGGTTGCACTGATGAATTCTACCAGACGTTAAAGAAGAATTGACGCCAGTCCCTCTCAAACTCTTCCCAAAATTCGAAGAGAAGGGAACACTCCCAAACTCATTTTATGAGGCCAGCATTACTATGATACCAAAGCCAGAAAAGGACACTACAAGAAAAGAAAACTATAGGCCAATATCCCTAATGAATACAGATGCAAAAATTCTCCACAAAATACTAGCAAACTGAATTCAACAGCACATTTAAAGGATGACACAAGGAGGTGAGATGAAGGTTCCAGGTGGAGGGAAGAAAAGGTAGGAAAGCATGGAGGCAAGACAAGACCATGAGTCTTTCAGAGGCCCTGGAGTAGCTCAGTATGACTAGAGAGCTTAGAAAAGAAGGGACTCTGACAGAATGATTCCTGGGAAACACCCTGTTTCAATTTGTCCATCTAGACCTATGGCCCCAATACAGTAACCACAAGTCATATGTGGCTACTGAACACTCGAAATGTAACTAATCCGAATTGAAATATGCTGTAAATACAAAATGTACACTGATTTCAAAGGCTTAGTACATAAAAAAGTATAATATCTAATCAATAATTTTTACATTGATTATATGGTGAAGTGACAATATTTTCGATATATTGGGTTAAATAAAATATATTATCAAAATAAATTCCACCTGCTTCTTCTTATTTTTTTACTGTGGCCACTGGAGAACTTTAAATTACGTACATGGTTCACATTACATTTCTGTTGGACTAAGCTAATCTGGAGGATGCCAAGTACCTGTTTCTAAACACCTTGTGCCCTTTTTCTAAATCGATTTTCTAAAGGCTCCCTGCAAAATTGACGTGATACTTTTTGATAAAAGCCAAAGCGAATTGTATTTTGACTTCCATGGGATTTCACTCACTCAAGGAACTTCAAGCGTTCACTGTTCCTATTTCTTACTGGAGGACCTACTGGTCTGAATGATATGGAAGGGAGACTCATTTTGGATGTGTAGAAAGGAGCTTCTTGGGCCACCTCTGTACCTCACCTTAGGATTCATATGGAGTAACTTTAGAAACTATTCAGTTTCCTACCTGAATGACTATTTTAAAGATAGTTACTTGGTTGGGCCCAGGGACACAGTTTAATTTTAAGGGTCTTCCAGGTGATTTTATTAATTCATTGACTTCTCATGTCTGGAATAAACTTCAGAGGTTACTTTATTTAACCATCCTTCAGATGTTTGAACCCTCGTAGCAGCCATCACAGGTCTGCCCTGACTTGCTGGAACATCCTCAAAGATGGAGACTGGGAAGATTCCAGACATTCTTGACTGCTGGGTGTGAACTTGAAAACAGTGGAAATCTTAGAAATTCTCACGTCTGTCTAAAATTTCCTTCTATGAAGATCAAGTCTAAAAGACCTTTTCTTTCACCTGGGACAGGTGAGCCCCTGGGCTGTCCTTTTCAAAAAAGAACTCTCAAAATGTGTTCCTCAAAATGTTCTGGCTGCCGCTTTATTTAATATGATTCTGCTCTTCCCTATTCTGTCATGTCCTGTGCTCCCATATTAGTGAACTCAATACTTGTTTTCTGTTTTTAAATAGAAATAGCCTTATTGAGACATAATTCATATACCATACAATTCACCCATTTAAGGTGTACAAATCAAGATTTTTGTATATTCGTTTAATAACCACCACAATCAATTTTATTTATTTATTTATTTTTAAATTTTTATTTATTTTTTCCCCCAAAGCCCCAGTAGATAGTCGTATGTCATAGCTGCACGTCCTTCTAGTTGCTGTCTGTGGGACGCAGCCTCAGCATGGCCGGAGAAGCGGTGCGTCGGTGCGCGCCCGGGATCCAAACCCGGGCCGCCAGTAGTGGAGCGCCCGCACTTAACCGCTAAGCCACCAGGCCGGCCCTACGACAATCAATTTTAGAACACTTTCATCACGCCAAAAAGAAATCCTGTACCCATTAGCAGTCACTCCTCATTTCCCCCTCTCTCCAGACCCTGGTGACCACAAATCTGTCTCTATGGACTTGCCTACTCTGGACATTTCGTAGAAAAGGAATCCTACAACATGTGGCCTTTTGTGATTGGCTTCTTTCACCTAGCATAACTTTTCAAGGTTCCTTGTGGTAGCATGTATCAGTACTTTATTGTTTTTTATTGAAGAATAACATTCTATAGGATGGCGTCTCATCTTTTCAGATACCCACTCTCACAGTTTCCTTGTGCCAGTTGATGACACCAAGTTGTAACTATTTATTATTTTGGTTACTGGTTCTTGTTTTTGTTTTTTGCTTTTAAGACATTAGGACACTATATCCAGGACCTTAATAACTGCACCTTTTTTGATTCATTCCTTCTACAATCACCTACTGAGGCTGACTCCACTATTCCTGGCTCTGTAGGAGACATCAGTAACAAGGAACAGCCCCTGCCTCTAAAGAACTTGCACCTTAATAGAAATAAAACAAGAGACCCCAGGATTTCAGAATGAAAAATAACAAAACGTTTTAACTCTCGATTTTAAACCTCCCTACTCCCATTCACAATTTTTGTAGGTACTCACTGCTGCAAGTAACCTGCAGTCCATTCTTTCGTTCCTACTTTGGCATGAGACGTCTAATCAAAAAGCTGAGTCTCTACCCTATTGTCCTTTATAAACCATGAGTTGCCATGGTGTTTTCAAAACACCAGCACTACCTCAGTGAAATGCAGTAGAAGAGGCAGTAGAGAGATTCAAAGCATGAAAGGGACTCAACCTGCCATTGCTTGAGAGGAGCCCCATGGAAAGCAGGAGAAGGAATATGGGCAGCTTCTAGGAGCAAAGACTGGCTCCTGGTGACCAGCAGCCAGGAATGGGGGACCTCAGTCCTACAACCACAAGGAACTAACTCATTCAGCCAGCAACCTGAATGAGACTGAAATTGAAGTCATCCCCAGAGCCTCCAGAATGGAACATAGCTCTGCTGACATCTTAACTTTGGCCTTGCAAGACTCTAAACAGAGGACCCAGCTGAATGACACTATATCTGGATTTTTGTCTTACAGAACTACGAGTGTGTTCATTGTAACCTACAAGGAACCTGCCAAACCATTTACTCACTTCGGATACTACAAGCAAGCTGAATACAGGCCAGATATTACCAGGATAACTGTGTCAGAAAGCAACAGTCAGAAAAATTAGAAAATTCGAAACGGAATATCTCATCACACCAGAATTTCTTCACAAAGATAAAAAATGAAAATAAGGCTGTACCCAAAGTAAGTTTGCTTGGCTCTTGATGAGTCAACATATGTTACAGATACTGTTCAGTTGTTGTTTGTTTATTCAGGAGTCAATGCCAATTTTGAAGTGACTGAAGAATCAGGTTTTATGAATAGCCTGCACAGAACAACCTCATGACAGAATATTTTCAAAGAAGTTGAGAAAACCCCAAACAGTACAACCTCAAGTGGAATTTGCTAAGCAGGTACTTTGTGGAAAATATTTGAATCTAGAATCTACCATGGGTTATTGTACCAGTAGTGCCAACGATGAACTTTATTTGCTGTCATGGACTTAACCATTGTTAGTTTCATGAGTTTTTGTCAAAAATAGAAATTAAATATCCTGACTGGCCCTACCACACAGCAATTCGATGCCTTGAAAGTGGTAAAGTTTATTAAGATGTGACCCCAAGGCTGAGACTGAAATTTCTCTAAATGAGAATTGCCCTCAACCACTTATCAAACACTGAATGGCTTTGGAAATTAGCTTTTGCTGAAAACTTGATAATGTTTCTTAACGAGTCCAACCTAAAATTACAAGGCAAAACAGAGCTGATAATATATAACTTGTACTGCAGTAAAGTCATTTTGATGACAACCAACAGTATTTGAATCAGAAGTAATGTCAAGCTGCTTTATACACTTCCAGGGCTCTCAAAGGTCAAAACAAGAAGTGAGATCCCTGTCTCAACACAAAATTAGCAGTGGATATGCTTTCCAAGCTCGAACTATTGTTCCAGTAGCATTTTCAGACCTCTATGCAAGTGCAAAGGACATTTCCGTATTTCAACACCCATTTAACAGTGCAATTGAGGGGCTTCCACCTACCCTTCATTTAGAAGTGATTCATCTGCCACTTAATGACACGCTAAAAGGCGACTATCAAGAGAAGACTATAATAGAATTCTATAAACAACTTCAAAGCAATGAATATGCTCAATTTAAATCATATACTTGTGATTGGTGGTTACCAGAGGGGAAGGGGGGAGGAGGGCGAAAGGGATGATTAGGCACATGTGTGTGGTGATGGATTGTAATTAGTATTTGGGTGGTGAACATGATGTAATCTACGCAGAACTAGAAGTATAATGATGTACACCTGAAATTTATACAATGTTATAAACCAATGTGACCGCAATGAAATAAAAAAATATATATAATTTTAAAAATTTTTTTAAAGAAAATAAATAAATCATATACTTGTGGATATCAGTATTTGGCAGTACCTATCTATTTAAAAAGTTTTCGAAGACGACATATGTAAAATCTCATTATAAAGTAGCATTAAAATATGAACCTTTGCAATCGGTTTCGGTGATGAACACTATGAATCCCACTTAAGCAAAATACTATCCCCCTTAAAAGAATTCTATTCTTCTCAGCAGTAGACTTCTATTACCAAAAATGAAAAAAAAAAACTGGTATTCAATCATTATTATCATATTTTGAGGTACAGCAATATAAAATTGGGGGGGGTGCGGTGGAAGGCGTATTCCAGGACTGAAGAGAGTGATGGTTTGTGTTGTCGCATCAGCGACGGAGCAGCGTCACCGCGCGGGAGCCTGGCAGTCCAACGTTTCCGATTGGCAGGCGCTATGGCAGCGTCCTGGGCTCGGCCTCCTCGGCCCTCTCTTAACGCGAAATTCTGTGCGGGCCGCGGGGCGGGGCCGGGGGCTCCCGGGTTAGCGCGGCCCTGGTGAAAAGCAGACCTGAGGGCGCGGGTGCAAGTTCCCAACTCGGCGTGTGGGAAGCGGTCAGCCCAAGGCGCCCCCAGCGCATGCGTATTGGGCATCCGAAGCCACCGCAGCACGGTCGCCATTACGGGAAGGCTTTCGTCAGAGTCCGCCTGGCGGTGGCGGCTGGTCCAGCCCCAAGGGCTCAGTCGCTGGGCGTCATTGGCTCAGGCATCAGGGCCCTCTTCACCCTCTCCCGCTTCGGTCCGGACGGGCGGCTGTGGCGGCGTCAAGGGGCGGAGCCGTCCGAGCGGCCTTCGCCTGTGGAGGCTGGTGAGTGCCGCGCGCCGCGGGCCGGGCGGCAGGCGACGGGGAGGGCGGGCGGCGGCCGAGGGCGGCCGGGTCGCGGAAGCCGCGCTGCGCTCGACCTGCAGACTCCCAGCAGCGCCCTCCGCCCTCCCGGAGAGCCTCTGTCCCTTCTGGAGGGCCCCGTCTCCCAAGATGAGAAACGTATTTTCCTCTCGTATCTTCTGCACATTATTTTTATGTAGGCGTGAGTGGGTATCATTTTTTGGAAAGTTTTTCTCCATCTCAAGTTTATTAAAACATTAACCTTTATTTTCTTCTCATACTCTTAAAGGAGTTTAAAAATATCTTCTTTTTTATTTTTACATTTTTACCTGTATTTTATCGGGTGTTCATTTTGTAACGTGTTAGATAGGAATATGCCTTTTCCCCAGTTGTCTTGCCGTCGTGTATTGAATTATTTTCGCACGGAATTGAAGTGACACTTTTATTATATTCTGCAGGCGTGTGCATACGCCAGTCTGTTTCTAGACTGTTTCTTTCACTGCTCTGACAGTTTCTGCACTGATACCTTTTTGTTTTAATGTAAAATGTGTTTTAATATGTGGCAGAGCAAATCCATCTTAATTATGTCTTTTGACAAAATGATCTATTTCTTTTAACGTATTTTAAACTGTGAGAAATGTAAAAGCTTCAAAAATTATAATTTTCTAAGAGACAGATTTGATCATAGCACTTAGTAGATGTTCAGTAGATAGTTATTAAATAAGGAGTGTTTGTTGAAAATCATTCTATTGAAAACTTGTTACATGATTCCCTGTAGCCATCAAGATAATGTTCTAGTTTCTTAGCAGTGCTCTTGAAGCCCTTTATGATCTTAATATTGCATACTCCTTTGCCTTCCACCCATACACTTTATGCTCTAGCCATTCCAAACTACTCCAACAGGACACAAAACCCTCTGGGAAAAATTAATTAGAATATATCAAAATTTTAAATTTCTGGGTGTGAGAAGAACAAAGGCCTAAAAATAAGAGCCATGAAAATATTTGCACAATATTGCATGTGTAAGACATAAAAGATTAATGTGCATAATATGTGAAGAGCCTCTGCTAACCACAAAAAAGAAAAATGGGCAGAGGCTATGCACAGGAAATTTATAGAAGAAATACAGATAACCAGTTTAAAAAATGCTTAACCTCATAAGTAACCACAGAATGCAAACGAAGACGAAGATAGTTTTTACCCGTTAGACTGGCAAAATATAAAAATATTGATAATATAAAGTGTTGAAGAAAGTGAGGAAGGGCACTGGTTGTAAAATTGACCAGGAAGACATCTTGAGTGGCACTTTGACTATGCCTACCAAAATGTTTAATGAGCTCACTCTGTGGATCAGAAGTTCTATTCTAGTATCTGTCCTACAGAAATACTTGCTCAGGTATGGAGGGATGTATGTACAAAGATGTTTATTGCAGTATTGTTTGCAGTTGTGAGAAATGTGTACAGCTTAAATGTTCCCTAGGGATATGATTGAGTATACTATGGTAGATCCATACAGTGGAATACTGTGCTGCTATAAACTAGAATAAGGTAGTTTTTTATGAAGTTGAGACAGAGAAAGATCTCTTAAGACATTTAGTGAATAAAAGATGTTGCAGAACAATGCATGTAGTGTGATGTGCATTATGTTAAATATGTATGTGGTTACATTATATATGTTCATAAATGCACAGAAAAGGATACACACCAAGTGACTGTCAGTGAGTTACCTCGAGGGAGGGAAGTGGGGTAAAAGAGGCATTGAAGGGCACTCACATTTTTCTCTGTATACTCCTATGTTTTGTGTGCTCGTGTTTTTATGTAGAACTTGTCTAAAAAACTTAAGATGTATAACTTGTATAAGGAAAAAAAAACAAAACAAAACCCTTACACACACTTAGGACCCATGCAGGGGGAAGAAAACCCCAGATATTATAATGCAGAAAATTTTTTAATTAACTCTTTTTTTAAAGTAGCAAAAATCAAAGACAAATGATGAAATGGAGACTATATTTGTGTATTTATGTTATGACAAGGAATTTGCTAGTTACTATCTGTGTTCACAGGTCCCCAGGACCACCCTCAAGTTCAAAGATTTGCTAGAAGAACTTACAGAACTCAGCAAAAACTGCTATACTCACAGTAACATGAGTATTAACAGTGAAAGGATACAGATTAAAATCAGCAACAGAAATAAAAGCACCTAGGGCAGGATCTAGGAGAGACCAGGTACAAGCTTCCAGTTGTCCTCTCTAATGGAGTTGTGCAGGTAGTGCTTAATTCTCCCAGCAATGATGTGTGACAATATGTATGCAATATCCCCAACCAGGGAAGCTCATCCAAGCCTTGGTGTCCAGTTGTTATTGGAAGTTGGTCATGTAGGCATGACTGACCACCCAAGTTGCTGACCTTCAGTCTCCAGCCCCTCCATAGTTGGCAAGTTGATACTGTGGTCCAAGATTCCCACCATAAATCCCATTGTTAGCATAAATTTTCTGACCTGGCCCAAGGCCTCAGGTAAACAGAGACGCTCTTAAAAGGCAGGACATTCCAAGGGCTTATAGGTTATCTCCCAGTAGCCAGGCTAGGGTCAAACCTTTCCATGGAATGTGCAAAGTTTGGACCATCTAGACATGCTCAGTTAGTCCTTTACTGCACACTGTACTCAGTAATAGAAAACTCTTAGAGATCAATAAGAAAAAGACAATACAGTAGAAAAATGGGCAAATGATATGAAAGGGTAATTTATAACAAAAAGTATAAAAGCTAAAAATATAAAAAGTTCTGCCTCACGTGTTATCTAAGAATTGCATACTAAAGCAGCAAGTAAATACTTTCTCTGTATTAGATTTAAAAAGAATAATGCCTAACAGTGGCTAATGATCACTCTCATGTATTGTTGATGAATATGTAAATTGATACAACCTCCCTGAAGAGATTTTGCCTTCTCTTTGACCCAGCATTTCTACTTCTAGGAATTTATCCTAAGGAAATAATCAGACAGAATTATGCCAAAACTGTGCAGTGTTTGCTGTTGTCTGTAACAGCAAAAAAAAAAAAAGAAAGAAAACAACCTAAATATCTATTAATAATGAACTTGTTAAATAAATTTGAGGTATTGCATGTAATGGAATATACTATGAATCTTTTTTTTTTTTTTTTGTGAGGAAGATCAGCCCTGAGCTAACATCCGTGCTAATCCTCCTCTTTTTGCTGAGGAAGACCGGCTCTGAGCTAACATCTATTGCCAATCCTCCTCCTTTTTTTTCCCCAAAGCCCCAGTAGATAGTTGTATGTCATAGTTGCACGTCCTTCTAGTTGCTGTATGTGGGACGCAGCCTCAGCATGGCTGGAGAAGCAGTGCGTTGGTGCGAGCCCAGGATCAGAACCCAGGCCGCCAGTAGCAGAGCACGCGCACTTAACTGCTAAGCCACCAGGCCATCCCCTGAATCTGTTTTTTGAAGTGAATATTTAGATTTTTGTTTTCTGTCATGAAGTGATATACCCAATATTGTCAATAAAAATACACGTTTCAAAAAATAAAATTACGTATATAATAACGACATATGCCATGTTATTGTGTGTATGTATGCATAGGAAAGCCTGAAAGGATATATCCCCCAAAAAAGGAACTAGTTATCTCTGGGTAATGACATTATAAGTGACTTTCTTTATGCCTTTCTATATTTACTAAAATTTTTGTTTTAATATTTGTCAGAAAATAAAATGAAAGTGTCCACAGTGGAAAAGGGGTGTGGAGAAGGATCACTCTGGCTGCAGTGTGAAGAAAATATTGGACTAAAGTCAAGGACCAGTTAGACAGGCATGGCAGTAATCAACGTGAGAGATGATAGTGGCCTGACCCAAGTAGTGGAAGTGAAGATGAAACATTCACTAGATACTTAATGGGGTGAATTTACCAGGTTTTGACATTTGATTGGTTAGAGAGACTAAGGGAAAGAAAGAGGTCAGTGAGGGCATTCAGGTTTCAGGCTTGGTAGTGCTATTCATTGAGATGGAGAATATAATAGGAGAGTAAGAATAATATGTAACATATATAAATATTGCTAACTATGTGCTATTATGTTCTAAATATTTACAAATATTCACTTCCTTAATCCTCGCAACAAACCCATGAGGTAGGTGTAGGTACTACTCTCACAGATGAGGAAATTGAAGCATAGAGAAGTTGAGTAACTTACTCAGCCAAACTCACATGGTTAGTAAGTTGTAGAGCTGGGAATCAAACCCAGTCAGTTTGGCTATACAGCCAGTGTTCTGATATACTTTACTCAATGGCAAATGTATGGCAAGAGACTTAAGGGAAAATGAGTTTTGGACATGTTAGGCTTGAGAAATCTGAGAGACATCTACATGGAGTTGTCCAGTAAGGCGGTTGGGTATGTATCTGGTTATGTAGCTCAGAAAAGATGATCAGTGAAGCCATGGCAATGGGTGAAGCTACCTGAGAGTAAATAGAATAAAAATAGAAGAGAATGAATATAGACACTAACAAAGGGACCTAACTGTATTAAAATGAATGACATAACCACACTGAAGGAAGTGGCGAAGAAAAGAACTATCCTAAATAATTTTAGGAAACACTATCTTGACTGGATGCTATAAGGCTAAAGACAAAGAGAACTCTACATAAATGCTATAATCAAGTTAGTAAATGTGTTTCTCACAGGGGTGTGAGTTAGCAATTCTGAAACTACCCTATGTATACACCAAAATTGAACAAATAAGTAAATATGTTGTAGATAATGAGAGCCAATAATTTTTCACTGTTGAAGAAAGAAGTTACCAGTAAGGAAAGGGAGAAGATTAAAATGAACCCTGTGATATCGGATTGGGATCAGAGGTGTCAGTATGAACTCATGGTATTTAATACATAGACACAGTAGAAGTATGTATAGTCATGTGTCACTTAACAACAGGGATACATTCTGAGAAACACATCATTAGGCTATTTTGCTGTTGTGCAAACATCATAGAGTGTACTTACACAAACCTGGATGGTGTATCCTACTACACACCTAGGCTGCAAGGTACTAATCTTATGAGACCACCATCGTATATGCAGTCCATCACTGACCTACACATCGTTATGCAGCGCATGACTGTATATGTGTGGTTAATATGCATACATATGTATATTTCCTAGCTCTGTCGCTGAGAGGACCTAGAAGCAATGATACCCCAATAGCAGTTAGCACACCTAGCGCCCAGATCTTTATTTCTAAACACTTCTCCAATAAAAAGAACCAGGGTTCCTTGGAGAAGTGGTTGATTCCAGGGCTGGACAGGGAAAATACTAGAGCCTGGAGCATCTTATGTTGTCAGGAAGTGAGGAGGTACTCAAAATAGGATAGAGGCTAGTTGAAATAACACAGGAGCAGCCAATGGCCAAAGCTGGAACAATTTGTGCAATAAAATAATGATAGTGTTAGACTTTAACTTCTAGAGTAAAATAAATACCATGAGTCCATACAGATATAAGTAAATAAGCTAATAAATAAATGAATAAGAGATAAGGAGCAGCTTTTTGTTATAGAAAAGTTCCAATTAATAAATTATTAGGAAAGAGGGAAATAGAAAAATCACCATTGGACAAACACTATGTTAATAATTGCTGCAGGCAAGATACACTGATGGATGCTAAAATTAGTGAGTTTGAGAAGAATCAGGATATTTGCATAGTCTTGAAGTATCTCCCCCAAGATATTTATTAACTACAAAGAGAAAGATAATAACTTTACCGTGGAGAAACCTGGTAGACACCACCTTAACCAAGTGATAAAAGTTAATGTTACCATTAATAAGACATATTGACATCATAAGCCCATTAATCTGATGCACTAAGAAAGACACAAGATCACTTCTGAGGTATTCTTGCCAAAAATACTTAACTTTATTCCAATCGTGAGAAAACATCAGACAAACCCAAACTGAGGGGCAAAATTCTACAAAATAACTCATCACTACTCTTGAAAGCTCATGAATGCCAGAAAGCCTGAGGAACAGATTGGAGGAGACTAAGGAAAACAACAACTAAATGTAATGTGGGATCCTGGACCAGAAGAAGAACGTTAGTGGACAAACTGGTGAAATTTGAATAATTTGAGTTAATAGCATTGTACCAGTGTTAAATTCCTGGTTTTAATCATTGTATCATGGTTATGTAAAATGTTCCCATTAGGACAAGCAGGGTGAATGGTATATGGGAACTCGGTACTACTTTTGCAACTTTAAGTCTAAAATTGGGGGCTGGCCCCGTGGCTTGGTGGTTAAGTGAGCGCGCTCCGCTGCTGGCGACCCGAGTTCGGATCCCGGGCTCCCACCAGCACGCTGCTTCTCCGGCCATGCTGAGGCCGCGTCCCACATACAGCAACTGGAAGGATGTGCAGCTATGACACACAACTATCTACTGGGGCTTTGGGGGAAAAAATAAATAAATAAAATCTTTAAGTCTAAAATTGGTTCAAAATAAAAAGTTAAAAAATAGAAGAGCAAACACCAGAACACTTGAATTTACTCATTTAGCAAATATTTATTGAGTACCTACTATGAGCCACACACTGGGCCTTGAATATAGAATGGTAAACAAGACAGAACAGTTTCCTGCCTTCATGGAGGTTAATGTCACACAGGGGTGAGGTATGAATAAAAGTGGATGACACTACAAATAATTAAAACGACAAAAAGTGCTACCTAAAAAAGGAAGGTGTAAAGAGGGACCTCACTTGGTCTCTGATGTGAAAATCTTCCTTGATTTAAGCTGAGACCTGACGGAAAAGTAGGTATTGTCCGGGGAGAGGAGCGAGGTGGGTACAGTACCACACATGGCACATTTAAGCACCTAAAAGCAGGATAGTGTGGATGAAGCCTCAGAAGCAAACAGGAGAGTGGCTTAAGAGGTCAGGAAGCAGATCATAGGAGTCTCTATGGCTTTGTACTCCAGCCTAAGAGCAGTAGGAGGCCGCTGAAGAATTTCAAGTGAGGGACTGACATGATCAGGTTTGTATCTTTTTTTTCTTTCTTGTGAGGAAGATCAGCCCTGAGCTAACATCTGTTGCCAATCCTCCTCTTTTTGCAGGAAGATTGGCCCTGGGCTAACATCCGTGCCCATCTTCCTCTACTTTATATGGGACACCACCACAGCATGGCTTGACAAGTGGTGCATTGGTCCGGGCCCGGGATCCCAACTGTGAACCCCAGGCTGCCGAAGCAGAGCTCGCAAACTTAACCGCTACACCACCGGGCCTGCGCCACATTAAATTATTTTAAATGATGATAGGAAGGAGTCAAGAAAAGTGAAAGATAAAGAAATAGGAATGAGAAGATACATGCTACATTCAGGCCTGTAGGGATGCTGGGAAAAATGGACTGATTCCAAGGAGGAAACACCTTATAATGCAAATTCCAGGGCCAATAATACCCTAGAAGGTGCTATTTCACTAGGTCTGGGATAGGACTAGTGAATCTTCCTTTCAACAAGTACTGTGATTCAAGTGATCTTCAGACTACGCTTTGACAAACACTGCTCTTTTTTCTGTTTTCCCCCATCTACTAAGCCGCTCCTGTCTTCACCATCTTCCCCATCCAGTCTAGAACCTAGGCCTCCTGATTCACAGTCTAGTGTTTTGTAAGGTAAGAAAGGTTTCAGAAGTGGTGTGGCCCTTGAAGTGGGTGACAGAACTCGACTGATGGTGAAAATTATTGGGGTTAAGGAAATGAAAGGCTCTGATAGTTGTTCTGAACTCTTGCTTGCATCAGAAATCATTTGTGGGGCATCTAAAAAGTATATAGATGCCAGACTTAACCACAGCAGATTCTGATTTAGTAGCATTTTGGTGGAGCCTGGACATGCATGTATTTACATCTCTATATTTTAAAATCTGGGCTGTGTCTGATGCACAGCCCAGATTGAGAACCACTACATGGGTTTTCTACACGGTCAGTGAAGTTCACTCAGATTTTTGGAGGAACTTCAGGTAAACTGTTAAGCCCAGAGTCATTCTCCATCTGAGTTGATTGTAATTCTAGTATTCCTTAGGCAGTCAAAGGAATTGGTTACTTTCCAGGCCATCATAGTTACTTTTTTGAGAAAGACTGTGGCAGTCCCACAGATTTCTCTGGAAAGGTCTACGTGTGTATTGTATGAAGAATTACAGGTTTGGTGGTGGGGAGTGGCTTTCTTTTTGTGTTCTTTACAATATGGGAATTAAAAGGGAAATTGTAAGAAGAAAAGGATGAAATGAGACAAGGAAAAGGAAGAGAACAAGTTCTAAGAAGGACTTTAGAGTATACTAGAAGGAGCCCAGGACTGTGATTCAGGAGACCTAGGTTCTAGAACCAGCTCTTTCGCTTAGCTCTGTGATCTTCAGCTTCAGACTTCTTCATTAACCAAGGAACTGAGAACTAAATCAGTGTTTCCAAAGGTGTGTTCTGTGGAACCCTGGCGCCATCAGTTGCCATAAAAAAATTCTCAAATTAACACTATTTGGGGGCCTGCCCGGTGGCACTAGTGGTTAAGTGCACACGCTCCGCTTTGGTGGCCCGGGGTTCACAGGTTTAGATCCCAGGCGCACACCGACACACCGCTTGTCAAGTCATGCTGTGGCAGCGTTCCATATAAAGTAGAGGAAGGTGGGCGCGGGTGTTAGCTCAGGGCCAGTCTTCCTCAGCAGAAAAAAAAAAAAAGAGGATTATCGTCAGTGGTTAGCTCAGAGCTGATCTTCCTCACAAAAAAACAATATTTGGGAAACGTTGCATACAATATATAATAATTTGACTGCTCCTCATCCCTTTGGGGTTTTTCTGGGATTCACAATGTACATTACCATATGAAAGTCTCTGAGAAGACTGGCAACAAAGAAACCTTTTTAACTTTGTTGAAGCCAGCATTTTCCAAACTTGATTTGATCCCTTTTTGTGAGTAACAGACAGTAAGATGTTACTTAGCACACTTTAGGAAAACCTCAACTAGGTGATCTCTGGAGTCCCTTTCAGTTTGCACATATGAAGGAGAAACCCTGTTCTGCCTAACTTGGTAAATACGATTTTTGTTGTTGTGAATAAATATTGTTGAGGTGATTGGGTTTGAAACCTCAGAGCATTCTCACAGATTCTGACTGGCTCTTCAGACAGTAGGACCTTTTCAGAGCTTTAGCTTGGTGAGATAAGGACTTGGTTCTTAAAGTGCTTTTAAATTACTCCTGAGAGGTCTGCCTCTTAGTAAACTGGTTGTAAAATGTTGGATTTGTGCCATGTCGGGCAGTGAATGGCTTCCTTATCTAATAGGGCCATTCCACTGGACCTGCACTTTTCTCTCTTTAAAAAAAATTGCTTCTCAGAAATAGCTTTGTTCTTTATTTCCATCATTAGGTGTTTTGTTTTTTTTTTTTGGTGAGGAAGATTGCCCCTGAGCTAACATCTGTTGCCAGTCTTCCTCTTTTTGCTGAGGAAGATCGTCACTGAGCTAACACCTGTGCCAGCCTCTATTTTGTATATGAGATTCTGCCACAGCATGGCTTGACAAGCAGTGCATAGGTCCACGCCTGGGATCCGAACCTGCAAACCCTGGACTGCCAAAGTGGAGCATGCGAAGCCAACCACTGCGCCACCAGGCCAGCCCCTCCATCACTAGCTTTTGAGAGAAGTTTTGCAGGTCAACCTTTGTTAACAGAAAAACAATGTATTCTTTCATGATTGTGAGCAAATCAATACATTTCGGTCTCGTTGGTGCTGGTGAAAGGCCTGTTTTTCCTTCAGAAAGAGGAAAAGTCTTTCTGAAAGTCTTTCACTAGGCAAGGACCACGTGTTTTCTATTCTGAGAGGAGGGTGGGAAAGGACAGGGGCTAAGTTCGTTGTGGTTGATGCATCTGTATACGTCTCTGCTTTTTGTAATGTGTGAATCTAAAAAATTGTAAAAATGCTCTTTGATTGTTTTAAAAAATTGCACACCCTACTGTGCTCTATCTTTGTGAATGAATAGTTTGTATGTCTCTTTACAGACTCTGTAGGTCCCTAGGTAACTGAGACTGCTGGATTTCTTCTGCTGACTGGTGCATCTTATTACAGGTGCTCAACATGAAATTGTATCTTATAAAGATATCTGCCAGGAGACAGATTTGAATATCATAGTGAAGTCTGTACGTGAAGGTTTGATGCCTTTAGGGGGAAAAAAAAAAGTAATAGCCCCTTTCAGGAGCCCCCACGTCTCAACCCTGCATGAGCAAAGCAAGATTCTGAGAGTGTTTGTCTCTGGGAAGCAGAAATCATTCTTGCGGATATCCATTGGCTCTTGAGGCTCTCATCAGAGATGAGGCACCTTTAATACCTGGGAGTGGCTGTTCCCTATAAGGCACTGGAAAATTAGCTTTCAGGGACTGACAAGGACATTGGAGCTGTTAGTACTGCTGCATCTCCTGACTGTCACGCTAGAAGAGAACAAAGCTTTGATGACATTACAACTTAAGAACTGCGAAGAGGTGTAGTAATCATGGTGGAAAACTGAATTCAGGTACTCAAAAAGGAAGGTGAACATTCTGAAAAGTGAGAAGAATGAAATCTCCTTTGTATATCAGAAGGATCATCTTGGAGAGAGTAGAGGAGAGAAGACCTCTGGAGTTTGAGTTTGGGATGAATTTATCTCCTTAAAGAGTAAGAATAGGCCCTCAACGTATGTCCTCTGAATCACCTCATCTCAGTGGTTCTCATCTCCCACTTAAAATCACTTGGAGACTTTAGGATTTAAAATGCTGTTGCCCAGGCCCACACCAGACCAATTAAATCCAAATCTCTGGGATTTGGGGCTGAGCATTGGCATCTTTTTTAAATTCCCCAAATGTGTAGCTAAGGCTGAAAACCCCTGAGCTCTCTTGAGCTTCCCATATGCCACAAGTGGAGTTGTACCACAGAAGAAAGGCCTGCACTGAATTCCTCAGTGTATTAGAGGAACAAGAATGTCACAGTTAAGTCATCCAGCCTTTAAGCTTATATCTTAGAGGGATTCTCTATAAATTGTGTGCCATCCCAACACAAAGGAAAAGCTTTAAGGTTTACGTTCAGCCTTAATATCATGTATTGACAAGATGTTTCTTTTCTCTTTTTCCCATTTATGCCTTCTCAGAATGCTGTACTTTCCCAGGAGGGGAACATGGAGGAGAAGGAAATGAATGATAAATCACAGACAGTCAGGTCCCAGGTAAGTTCAGTTTTACTGTCTTCTGAAATGCTATTATAGTTTTCAGAATGCAGACACTTTTATTTCTCAATTCTCAGGAGTGCTAAGCCCCCAAAATCCAGAGCCCTTGAGACTCTTGTGACAGATGGTAATCTCTATAGGATGTTTCCCATTCACCTTATATACCCCTTT
This sequence comes from Ceratotherium simum simum, assembly GCF_057802395.1. NCBI lineage: Eukaryota > Metazoa > Chordata > Mammalia > Perissodactyla > Rhinocerotidae > Ceratotherium > Ceratotherium simum. The sequence continues at coordinate 25,996,444 of NC_141925.1, forward strand.
ATAGTTCTTCTCTCTTTCTGGCAGATCATAGACTCATGTCTGTGCTAGATGTTATAAAGGAACAAAAGAAGCCTTGACTGTCTTTTAATCACTCTTCACCAGTGTTTAAACAACACTCACCATTCTCTCTGTAAACCGTGAATAATGCGCAGGTCACTATGACTGCTTGGAGCCAGTGGGATTATTAGTTATGCCTGAGGGCATCTGCTGCCACAAGTTAATGTTACCAAGAATCTGTTGTATCTCTTCAGAAACCTGTTTAATCCTGTTGTTACAATTCTGTGATTTGATTAGGTATTATATAAACTGATAAGGTTTAAGTGTGACAGGAGCTGTTTCTGTGAAAATTAGTTGAATGCTTAGAAAAGACTCAATGAATGCCAGTCACTTTTTAAAAACTGCCAGTCACTTTTTAAAAAATTGCTGTCAAGTTAGGTGTGAGCAAAACCATAAAACACTGAAGGAAAATCATAAAAATCTCAGAGGATTCTACACCTGTATTTCCCAAGTGTCATCTGCTTATTCCACTTGAATGAAACAGAAACTGATGCGTTGTGAGTATGGGCACTCAATTATTAAAATCACTCTCATAGAGAAGGCTTAACTTCGCATCAGAAATGAACAGATGGATATAAATTTATATATTTTAATTAAAATGTTTCAGATATTTTTTATGGATCTCCACTTTGACCAGCTCTTTTGCCTAACACACCAGACACCAGTCTCAATTGCTTCAGATTAGAGGACTTCTATTGTTCCAAATTGTATGAGAGAATCATTATCTCTAGGTAGCCAATAACCTCATAGGAAGAGACTCTTTTTTTTTTTGTGAGGAAGATCAGTCCTGTGCTAACATCTGCCAATCCTCCTTTTTTTTTTGCTGAGGAAGACTGGCCCTGGGCTAATATCCGTGCCCATCTTTCTCCACTTTATATGGGATGCCGCCACAGCATGGCTTGCCAAGCAGTGCATCAGTGCGCGCCCGGGATCCAAACCAGCGAACCCCGGGCCGCGGCAGCAGAGCGTGTGCACTTAACCACTTGCGCCACCGGGCCGGCCCCGGGAGGAGACTTTTTAAAGCCTACATCACACAATTGATATTCATGCAATTAATATTCAAAAAAGTATAATCTTGGATGCTGCTATGAATGCAAAAGACGACAAATACAACAGGTGCTCAGACAAGGGAGAAATCCAGTTGAGACTGGAGGGATGAGGGAAGACTTCAGGAAGAAAGTAAAGTTTGAATTGTGCTAATATCGAGTAGGGTTTGGAGATTAGAGAAGACAGGACCGTTGCAGACAGGAAATAAAACTTGAGCAAGAGCAGGGACGTTAAGGAGACTGTCAGCTGGAGCTGAGCATTTATTTTCTTTGGGATTTTTGGGTTGCAAGAAATAGATTCATTCAGTTTACTCTTAACTGTAAGGCTCCCCACAGGCAGGAATAGAAAGACATCAAGAATGCAGGTAGCATATCTGCTTCTTGGCATTCTAGCCAGAGGAGTTTCTTTTAATTTTCCAGAACAATTTATTATGTTGAGAAGGAAGGTGATTCATTTATTCAACAAATATTTTTTGACTAGCTACTGTGTGCCAAGAATTGTGCTTGGCATCAGCTATACATCAGTGTGCAAAATAGACATGGTCCTAAACCCAAGTTGCTTACAGTCTAGCAGTGACAGACATTGAGCAAATATACTAATAAGTTGCAAATTGAGATGTTTATTATACAAAATAAGAATAAGGTGCTGTGAATGCACATTAGGGAAGCAGGGAAGAACTCTCTAGGAAAGTGAAATTTAAGGTGAAATGTGAAGGGTATATATGAGTTATAAAAAGTAGGTATGAAAGAGCATTTTATTCACGTGCTAAACATCATGTGCAGAAACCATGGATATCTTTGAGAAACTTTTTAGTAAAACATCCATAACCCAACAAAGGCTACATCGTACAACACACCAGGACACTGGAAAGATCCACACAACAGTACATACAAAGATGAGTGAATTGGAGCACATAGAGGAGGCTAAACGGGGGAACAGCAGAGACAGAGCCCAGGATCCTGGATTCCCAGCTGCAGCGGCTGAGCCAGCCATCCCCAGCCCTCAAGAACTTGGCGAGCAGCAGCAGAGGCGCATGTGCCACTCCAGCCAGCCAGCCACAGCGACATCTGCGGCCATGGGAAGAAGAATAGCAGCAGAGGCAGAGTACCATCACAGAGCCCCATGATCCCAGCCCCCTGGCGGTGGCTCCGGAGCCTGGTAGCAGTGGCAAGAGGTGCACACAGGAATCCTACATCCCAATGGCAGGGGTGCCTGTGGCCACAAAGTAATAGATGACAGCTGAAATGGTGCCTCACATACCCGGCACCCTACCCACTCCCTCCACCACCACAGCAGGGGGAGCTTCCCACTCAGGTAATCTCTAAGGCAGCTGAGGCATCAGCCATCCCTGTGCCCCTGGTAGCAAAGCAAAGCCAGCAACCACAGCAACACCAGCAATAGCAATGCATCATTGACGCCCAGAAGTGCAGGCAGCCATGCTGAGAATGCAGGCAACGCCCAAAATAGAGGTGGTGGAGAGTGGAATGCTGCAGATCCTCAAATATAGCCAGAAGCAGCCCAGGAAAAGAGAAACCAAAACTAGTGCTATAGCGCCACCTACTGAAAAACAAAAGAAAGGCTTCTAATCTCCAAGCAATTGAAAAGTTTGAATCAAAACAAACCTATACTTAAATAAAAAATGTGTTTGTGACAAGAAATGTGCCAGCAGATATAGCTCAACAAGCAACACAAAAAGCCATGGTACCATGGCATTACAAAATGAAAACAACTCTCCAGAAACCAAACATAAAGTCTTAGAAGATTTGGATCTAACTGGTAAAGAGTTCAAAATAGTTGTCATGAAGAAATGACAGTGAGCTACAAGAAAACTCAGAAAGGTGGTTCAGTGAGCTCAGGAATAAAATCAATGAACAGAATGATCACTTTACCAAAGAGGTTCAAATTCCAAAAAAGAACTAAATAGAAATTCTGGAGCTAAAGAACTCAGTAAATAAGATGAAGAAATAATTAGAAAGCATTGGAAATAGAGCAGAGCAGATGGAAGAGAATTAGCAAGCCCAAAGATAGAAACCTAGAAATGATGCAGATAGAAGAGGAGAGAGAACTAAGACTTTAAAAAAATTAAATTCTGAGCCAGCCATGATGACCTAGCAGTTAAAGTTCCACGCGCTCCACTTCGGCGGCCCAGGTTCAGTTCCCGGGCACAGAACCACACCACCTGTCTGTCAGTAGCCATGCTGTGGCGGTGGTTCACATAGAAGAAATAGGAGAACCTACAACTATACACCACTATGTACTGGGGCTTTGAGGGGAAGAAAAAAGGAGGAAGATTGGCACAGATGTTAGCATAGGGCGAGTCTTCCCCTGCAAAAAAAAAAAATTTAAATTCTATGAAAATTATCCAATTCCATTAGAAAGGGCGATATAAGAGTAATGGGTATCCCAGAAGAAGAGAGAGAGAAGGGAGCAGAGGGCTTGTTTAAAGAAATGATAGTTGAGAATTTCCCAAAACTGGGGAAGGAACTAGATATACAACTCCATGAAGCTAATAGAACACTCAATTATCTCAACGCAAAAAGACCTTCTTCAAGGCACATGATAATAAAACTGTCAAAATACAATGACAAAGAAAGAATCTTAAAAGCAGCCAGCAAGAAAAAGAAAATAAATTTTAAGGGCATCCCCATTAGGCTATCAGCAGATTTCTCAACAGAAACCCTACAGGCCAGGAGAGGGTGGAAAGAAATATTCAAAATACTGAAAGATAAAAGCTGTCAGCCAAGAATACTCTATCCAGCAAAGTTATCTTTCAGATATGAACGATAAATAAAGGCTTTCCTGACATACAAAAGCTGGGGGAGTTCATCACCACTAGACCTGCCTTACAAGAAATGTTATAAGGAGCTCTCCTACCTGAAATGAAAAGGCAAAGGTATATAAAGCTTTGAGCAAGGTGATAGATAGACAGAATCAGAAAATTGAAAATCTGTATCAGAATAGGATAGTATACACTTAATTGTATATTAAAAATTAAAAGGAAAGGAAACATTAAAAATAACTATAACCAGTTCAATTTGGTAACAAACTCGCAATACCAAAAGGGATAATTTCTGACAACAAAAACATAGAAAGGGAAGGGGAAAAGGACAGAACCTGCATAGGCAAATGAAGGTAAGAGGCTGTCAGCAGAAAAAGGACTGTCTTATCTATGAGATCTTTTATACAAACCTCATGCTAATCACAAAACAAAAATTCACAGCAGATTTACAAGACGTAAATAGGAAACTGAAAACCACCAAACTGAAGTGGCAGACAGAGTACAAGGAAAAATAAACAATGGAAATATAGGACAACTGGAAAACACAAGATAAAATGGCAGTATTAAGTCCTGAAATATCAGTAATCACCCTAAATGTAAATGGATTGAATTCACCAATCAAAAGACACAGAGTGATTGGATGAATTACAAATCAAGACCCAACAATATGCTGCCTCCAGGAGACCCATCTCAGCTCTAAAGACAAACATAGGCTCAAAGAGAAGAGATGGAAGATGATACTTCAACCAAATGACAACAAAAAGAAAGCAGATGTAGCCATATTTATATCACACAATATAGACTTCAAGCCAAAGAAGATAACAGGAGACAAAAATGGATATTATATAGTGATAAAGAGGACAATCCATCAAGAAGACATAATATTTATTAATATATATGTACCTAACAAAGGAGCACTGAAATATATAAGGCATTATTAACAGATCTAAAGGGAGAAATTGACAGCAATACAATAATAGTAGGGGACTCTAATACCCCACTTACATCAATGGATAGATCATCTAGACAGAAAATCAACAAGAAAACATCTGCCTTAAATGAAACGTTAGACCAAGTGAACTTAATAGAGATATAGAGAACGTTCCATCCAAAAGCAACAGAATACACATTCTTAAGTACACACAGAACATTCTCAAAGATAGACCATGTTAGACAACAAAACAAGTCTCAATAAGTTTAAGAAGATTAAAATCATATCAAGCATCTTTTATGACCACAGTGGTATGAAACTAGAAATGAACTACAAGAAGAAAGCTGGAAAAGTCACAAATATGTTGAGACTAAACAACATGCCACTGAACAATTATTCGATCAGTGAAGAAATCAAAGAAGAAATCAAAAAATACCTGGAGATAAATGAAAAAACACAACACACTAAAACTTATGGGATGCAGCAAAAGTGGTACTAAGAGGGAAGTTTATAGCAATACAGGCCTACATCAAGAAACAAGAAAAATTTCAATCTAACATTATATCTAAACTAGAAAAAGAGGAACAAGTGAAGCCCAAAATCAGTAGAAGGAAGCTAAGAATAAAAATCAGACCAGAAATAAATGAAATAGAAACTAAAAGGAAATAGGATCAATGAAACTAAAAGCTGGTTCTTTGAAAACAAACAAAACTGATAAACATTACTTAGATTTGTTAAGAAAAAAAGAGAGAAGGCTCAAATAAATAAAATCAGAGATGAAAGAGGAGAAATTACAATGGATACCACAACATACAAAGGATTATAAGAGAATGCTATGAAAAGATATACATCAGTAAATTGGATAACTTAGAATAAAATGGATAGGGGCCGGCCCCGTAGCTCAGCGGTTAAGTGTGCGCGCTCCGCTACTGGCAGCCCGGGTTTGGATCCCGGGCGTGCACCGACACACCGCTTGTCTGGCCATGCTGAGGCGGTGTCCCACATACAGCAACTAGAAGGATGTGCAACTATGACATCCAACTATCTACTTTGGGGGAGGGAAAAAGGAGGAGGATTGGCAATAGATGTTAGCTTAGGGCTGGTCTTCCTCAGCAAAAAGAGGAGCATTGGCACTGATGTTAGCTCAAAAAAAAAAAAAGAGAATAAAATGGATAAATTCCTAGAATCATACAACCTTCCAAAACTGAATCAAGAAATAGAGAGTATAAATAGACTGATCACTAGTAAGGAGATCGAGACATAATTTAAAAACTCCCAAAAAACAAACATCCAGAACCAGACATCTTCCTTGATGAATTCTACCAAACATTCAAAGAAGATTTAATACCTAGACTTCTCAAACTCTTCCAAAAAATTGAAGAAGAGGGGACAATTTCTAACTCATTATATGAGGCCAACATTAACCCGATATCAAAACCAGATAAGGACAACACAGAAGAAGAAAACTACACGCCAATATTGCTGATGAACATAGCTGCAAAAATCCTCAACAGAATGTTAGCAAATTGAATACAATGCACTAAAAGATTCATACACCAAGATCAAGTGGGATTTATTCCAGGGATACAAGGATGGTTCGACATCCACAAATCAATCAACATGATACACCATATTAAGAAAATGAAGAATAAAAATCATGTGATCATCTCAATAGATGCAGAGAAAGCATTTGATAAGATCCAACATCCATTTATAATAAAAACTCTGAATAAAATGGGTATAGAAGGAAAATACCTCTACATAATAAGTCCATATGTAACAAACCTACAGCTAATATCATACTTAATGGTGAAAAAGTGAAAGCTATCCCTTTAAGAACAGGAATAAGAGAAGGATGCCCACTCTCACCACTCTTATTCAATGTAGTATTGGAAGTCCTAGTCAGAGAAAATTAAGCAAGAAAAAGAATGAAAGTTATCCAAATTGGAAAGGAAGAAGTAAAACTGTCACTATTTGCAAATGACTTGATTTTATATATAGAAAACCCTAAAGAATCCACCAAAAAACTATTAGACATGATAGACAAATACAGTAAAGTTGTAGGGTACAAAATAAACATACAAAAATCAGTTGCGTTTCTATACACTAACAACAGACTAGCAGAAAGAGAAATCATGAATACAGTCTCATTTACAATTGCAACAAAAAGAATAAAATACCTGGGAATAAACTTAACCAAGGAGGTGAAAAACCTGTATGCTGAAAACTATAAGACATTGTTGAAAGAAATTGAAGAAAACACAAAGAAATGGAAAGATATTCTGTGCTCATGGAGCAGAAGAATTAACATAGTTAAAACTTCCATATTATTTAAAGCAATCTACAAATTCAGTGCAATCCCTATCAACCCAATGACATTTTTCACTGAAATAGAGCAAAGATTACTAAAATTTATGTGGAACAACAAAAGACCCCGAATAGCACAAGTAATCCTGAGAAAAAAGAACAAAGCTGGAGGTATCACACTTTGTGCTTTCAAAACATACTACAAAGCTATAGTAATCAAAACACCATGGTGGGCCAGCCCCATGGCTTAGCGGTTGGGTGCGCGCACTACTGGCGGCGGGTTTGGATCCCGGGCGCGCACCGACGCACTGCTTCTCCGGCCATGCTGAGGCCACGTCCCACATGCAGCAGCTAGAAGGATGTGCAGCTATGACATACAACTATCTACTGGGGATTTGGGGGAAAAATAAATTAAAAAAAAAACCCACCATGTTATTGGCAGAAAAACAGACACAGATCAACAGAAGAGAATTGAAAGCCCAGAAATAAAGCCACACATTTATGGACAGCTAATTTTCAACAAAGGAGCCAAAAACATACAATGGAAAAAGGTAAGTCTCTTCAGTAAATGGCATTGGGAAAACTGGACAGCCACATGCAAAAGAATGAAACTAGACCACTGTCTTACACAAAAATTAACTCAAAATGGATTAAAGACTTGAAGGTAAGACTGAAACCATAAAACTCTTAGAAGAAAACTTAGGCCGTATGCTCTTTGCCATCTGTTTTGCAGTATCTTTTTGAATATATCTCCTTGGGCAAGGGAAACAAGAAAAAATAAATGGGACTACATCAAACTAAAAAGCTTCTGCAACAAAACAAAAAGTCAACCTGCGAATTGGGAGAAGATATTTGCAAAACATATATCCAATAAGGGGTTAATATCCAAACTATATAGATAACTCATACAACTCAACAACAATAAAAACAACCCAGGATCCGGCCCGGTGGCATAGTGGTTTAAGTTCGTGTACTCTGCGTCGGCAGCCTGGGGTTCACGGGTTCGGATCCGGGCCACAGACCTATGCACCACTTATCAAGCCATGCTGTGGCAGGTGAGCCACATATAAAGTAGAGGAAGATGGGCATGATCTTGAATTTTCTTTTATTATCAAGGACATTATTAGGACATTTAATGATATCTCAATAAATATGTATTTTAGACAACAGTATGCTATCAATGTTAATTTCCTGATTTTGATCATTGTCCTATTGTTATGTAAGAGAATTCCTTGTTTTTAGGAAATAAACACCAAATTTTTTAGGGGTTCAGGGTTATCATGTCTGCAATTTACTTTTAAAACGGGCCAGAAAATTTGTAGAGAGAGAGAAAGAGAGGAGAAGAGAAGGAAGAATTTTTTTATTATTCTTGCAACTTTAAGTCTGAAATGATGTCAGAAAATTTTTAAGTTTGATAAGGAAGCCCTCTATGTCCTATGTGTCTGACGTGGAAAGATTTCTAGCATTAATTGTTAAGTTAAAAACAGTGTATAAAATATGTTACCCTTGAGGTAAAAGAGAAAATGGGAGGAAATAAGAATTCCATGTTATTTGCATAAAGAAGAATTCTGGAAAAATACATGAAAAACTGTAAATAGTGATTATCTGTTGGGGAGTAGGAGCTGGATAGAGAAGAAAGAAGCATGGGAAAATACTTTTTTTTATGTTTTTGTTTCTAAACCATATTAATATATTAGCTACCCAAAAATAAAAGTCAACTAAGGACATGAAAAAAAGAAAACAAGAAACAGGTAACCAAGTGCAAGATCATCATTTAAAGGTATAGAAGGAAGGAGAAACTCTAGGCAAGGTACTGATTAAAACAGCCAAAAACAACTACAGACGTGGATATTAAAGAATTTAGACTATCATAGTTTTCTTCACCTTTACCGACATAGCACCACTGGTGCTGATGTCAAGAGCATGGAGAAAGTTGAGTGGAAATTAGAAATAAAAATTACAAGAGGGAAGATATTCATAGAAGCAGAAAAAACGTCTTTGTGGTATGATGGAAAGAGCATAGGCTTTGGAATAAGATCTAAGATAAAATCCTGTTTCTGCTATTTAATAGCTGTATGTCCTTGAATAAATTATTTAATTTCTTCTAGCCTCAGTGACTCATCTCTGAATTGCTTACGTCATTGAATTGAAATACATTTTAGAAAGATGTGTTATCAAAGCATGAAAATTAATTTAAATAAAATGCCAGTACTGTACTTAAATGCTGAATCCGAACTTAGGGGGAAAAGCTTTTATTTGGAACATGACACTCGACTCATTCCCAAGAATTGAGGAGTTGTATGCATGAAGTGGGTGGTACTTTGGGGAAGTGTTAGGTTGTAAGGGAGGTGAGGAAGGTATATATATTGGTTGTGTCTGTGTGACTGTGTCTCTTAGAGCAAAAGGGTTGTTTAAGAAGAATCACAGTGGAGGAAATTTAGATGTCACCCTTTTTGATTTGAAATCCCTACCTGTAATGAGAGTTTCTTTTACTGATCCCAAAATGTATCACGTGCCTTCTACTCTCAACCTGTTTGCCTGTGTTGTTTTTTCTTTTTTTTTAGCCCACGGAAAATCCTCTATCCTCTTCTGTCCAAAGCTTAAAAATCTGTTAAACATCTACACAAGATCTGCCAACTTGATACCTACTTTCACTATTTCAGCATGTCCTGAATTCTTTCATTTCTGAAATCTTATAGCATGAATTTCTCATATAGTTTTTTAATTGTTTAGATGATATGAGAGTCTCCCGCAACAAATGGTAAAAAGCTTAAAAGCAAACATTATTTCATATATCTTTTTATATCTGACTTGAAAGATGGTAGAGAGACAAGTACTAATTATTGTTTCAGAAATGTTGACCTAAATTACTCAGAGCCCTGAAGACTCTCAGCACAACAGCTTAGATTTCCCAGCTTTTGTCTACAGCTCACCTTTGCCCCTTCCCCTGAGGGGCCCTGTAAAAAATGGTTTCTGGCTCAGCAGGGATATGCTTGATGTTTCAGGAATCAGTGACCTTCCAGGACGTGGCTGTGGACTTCACCAGAGAGGAGTGGGACCAGCTGTATCCTGCTCAGAAGAACCTCTACCGAGACGTGATGCTGGAAAACTACAGGAATCTGGTCGCACTGGGTAAGGATGGTATCCCTATAAAACTGGAAACCATTCGAATGGGTTTATTTCCTTAAGTAGTGAAAACCTCCAAAGCTTTTGTGAATGTAGTTCTGGCCAGGACAGAAGAATGCTAGTCAGTTTTGGAGACAGAGACCTTTGTTTCCTGGTCTTTCTCCTCAGGTAAAGTTCTTGACTTTGTTGAGTTTGAGTTGGGTAGCTTTATTTTGCTGCCTCTGAAGTCTCCCCTTTCTGAATCCAGAGACCCTAAGGACTAAAAAGGTTGGAAATGAGTTCTGAGAGAGATTCTTGTTCCCAGTATAAACTCCTGAGACATACATTTTTCCCATGAATAGGGCATCAACTTTATAAGCCAGAGGTGATCACTCAGTTGGAGCAAGGGGAGCAGTGGATGATGGAAAGAAACAGCCCACTGGCCACTCATCCAGGTGAGAAGCAAGCATTTGGGTATTTGCTACTCAGTGAGGGGAAATAGTCACTTTTGAAATACTTAACTGAGTATGTTCCAAATATCTCCCTCTGGGATTGAAAGAATACTTAGGCCATTTTAAAAATTCAATTCATATTTGACTTTTTTCCAAGGTGGAAATGGCTTTCTTATTTTTTTCTGATTAAACAGATAATATGTACTTAATATCAAAAAAGATTTACACCACACAAAAGTTATTTTGAAGGTGTTAGTTTGAACACCCGTAGATACCTTGATGTTGCAAATCTCCACATAGCATTTTCTTTGTTTTCTATTCATACATCCTTTCTCGGTATTCTTTAAATCTTTCTTTTCCATATCAAGAATCTTCACCATTTTTACCTACTTTTCATTCTTTCTTTTTCCTCTTGTTATCAAACTCTTTAAACTTGTTTAAAATCCATAGCTTCAATTCTAATTCTCTTGTTCACGTTTGTGATATGACCCCTGTACTGTCCTACCTGTACTACTAAAATTGTTTTCTTGGAGATTACCACTAACTTCCTTCCAGTCAAATCCAGTGGCTAAAAAGACACCGTTACTGTCTCCTATGATTTTGTTGCATTTAGTGTATTGATTTTACCTTCTTGAAATTTTCTTCCACCCTGGCCTGTGGTACACACCATTCTTGTCTCCTCTAGCCTCTCTCCTGTATCTCTACCTGTTCCTTTACTGCCTTCTCTCCCTCCTTATTCTTCTTAAAGGCAGGCATTCCTAGGGACTTGGTGTTCCATCTGTAGTACAATGCTTTTAAATAGCCCTTCTCTGACATTTTCCCATTTCTACATTTCTAGCCTCAGTATTTCACCCACATTCTCTTCCCAGATTTTAGATTATATTTTCATTGATGAATGTCATGCTCTCATTTTAATTATTTCAAACCTTGGATCTGTTGACTTTATACTCTCCTCTTTAAAGCATCCCATTAAATATGACATTTCTTAACCAAAAAAACCCCTTAGCTCCCTATTGTTGGCATACCGCCTATAATGCTCTGCCTGGTTATTTTAGCAAATAGTTGACTGTTAACTGTATGCCAGATACTGATTTAGATATTTTCCGATGTGGCCCATTAAGCCAGGCTAACCCACCTCATCTCTAGTCACTACTCTGATTCTTTGCTCTGGCACCTGGTTTCATCATTTGGACTTGGTTTTCTGTCATTCAAACTTTAGCTTTTTCAAGTTGACCTTGACTTGACTGTCTTTCTTGCTTTTAGTGCTTTAGGTTATCTTTGGTAGGAAACCTTGTTCCTATTTCAGCCTCACTGAACCTGAATTTTGCCTGAGCAGTGTTGGCATTCCATGGGTAGACGCTGATAATTAAAACATTTTGTCAAGAACCCCTAGCACTTTTCCTGACAACAGTGGATGACGGTATTTCTACAAACCTCCACACCCCTGAACCTGGGGAGTAGGAAACTAAAGGAGGAAAATGAAAAACTCCCTTTTCGAGTCAGTTGCCATGGTAGGCACCTACAGCAGAAGGCAGAGCTATTCTTTCCCACAGGTACATATGCTGTCATGTGTAGGATCCACACTGTATTACATTATTTCCCTACCCATAAACCCCCAACTAGAGGAAATAATTGCTAACTTAAGAAAATTTCCAGACGTCATTATGCAGCTGTATATGGATGCCCAAGGCTCTCGGTTCACAGATAAGCTGGAACATGTGATTTTTTTCACATCCTCCTTGTCAGGGACACTCTCCTCCAAGGAGACTACTTGCATTTTTGCATTATCCTGTGAGACACAATCAATGGTACCTCATGAGGATGTGGTAAAACATTTCTGTTGATCCAGGGATTGGGATAGAATGATCTGGCTCGGGTGACCTAATTCTGGTGTGCCCTCTGGGGTATTATATGCCTCGTTGTTATTGACATCTGCTGGTGTCTATTTTTATAGAAATCTCTTCCTAGCTAAGATGAAACCTGGAAAACATCCAATGGATTTAGCAACAAAGAGGTTAGTAATTAATGAGAGAAATGACAGGGAAGTGATTAGAAGAACAATCAGTGTGTACATTGTTGAGTGAACAGGAAGTAAAAAAAAAGTAGAACTAGTAAATATAGAGTACTCTTACAAGAATCTAGAATGAGAAGAGGAAACAATAAAGAGGATATATGCTATAATACCAGATAGTGTCAAAAGAGAATTGTTCTCAGCAGGAATCATTTTAGCTTGCTTCTAATGCTAGAGGGATGGAGTCAGTAGAGAGGGTAAGCAGAAAATAGATACAAAAGATGGAGCAAGGTTCTAGAAGAGATGGAGTGGGATTGGAGAGAAGGAGATTAGGGTTACTTTGTATGTAAAGAAGTTTGTTGTCGGAAGATTTTGGGGAGTTCACACGTGGTGATTTCTATTTTCCTGGTAAATTAGGTGATAGGGTCTTCTGTTAACTGTAAAGGTATTGAGAGGACAGGTAGGGGATTTGAGGAGCACTTGCTATAGCTTACTAAGGTCAATGGACGCTGACTAAAGATGAGTAAAGGGATTACTGAGCAGCTTTGAGGGCCCAAATGAGATTTTGCCTGTACATCTGTGGTTTCTGATTTCTATGGCTGTGCCATTTCTTCTCTTATATTCAGCACTGGAAAGGGTTTGTAGAGCCCAGGTCAAGGGCCTGTTAAGACTGGTGGAACTAAAGGAGGAAATCTGGGAAAGAGAGTTAATTCAAGTGATTTGACATAGAGTCCCAGAAGTGACAAGAAGTGAAGTAAGGCCTGAAGAGGCCTGACAACTAGAAGACAACAGAAGAGTCAAAGAAATGGAGGTCTGGAGGAGGTCAGAAAGCAGGTAGAATGTGAATAAGGGCCAGAGTCCCCTCAGGGGCAAGAGAGTGTGACATTGAGATTTTTCATATGGAGCAAAGTTCAGAGTATAACTGTATAGCCAAGTAAGTAGACTGTTGAAGTAGAGTGAAGGTAAAGACACAAACTACTAGTTAGAAAATAAGAAGGAAGAGAAGAGCCCATTTAATAGCAACTAAAAAGGTAAAATGTCTAGAAATAAATTTTCAACAAGAAATGTGTAACATTTCTGCTTGAGGAAAACCTTAAAACACTTCTGACAGAGAAATAAATTTGAATAAATGGACATACCAAAATGTTAGTGTCCCTACCAAACGTGTGATATAATCCCATAAAAAGTGCCTGCAAGATTTTGGGAAGATCTAGATAAGCTCATTGTAAAGTTCCTATGGAAAAACCAAAACACAAAAATAATCAGGAAAACTCTGAAAGGAAAAACAATAAGGGGATTATCCCTACTAGTTAATATACAGTAAAATTTCATTAATTAAAACAAGACAGACTAACTGAACAGAGTGGAAAAAACAGAAATACACCCAGATACATGCAAGAGTTGAGTTTATAATAAAGGCATTATTTCAAATTAGGAGAGAAAAAGGCATCTTGTGGAGACAACTGGTATTAAAAAGGTAGATATTTTAATAAATAGTGGGTAGCCATCTGGAAAGAGATAAAATTGGATCCATAGCTTATCCCGTAAACCAAGATAAACTCCAAAGGGATCAGAGATTTGAAATGCAAAACATGAAACCATAAGAGACCTGAAAGGAAACATAGGAGAAATCTTTTATAACCTTGAAATGGGGAAGTCTTTTCTGACTATGATTCAAAATCTAGAACCCATAAAAGAAAAGATTCATGCATTCAACACACACAAATTCCCAAATTCTGCATGGTGTAGAATACTAATAAGCAAAATGAAAAGATAAATGGCAATGGGGAAAAATATTTGCAACTTATATCAAAGGGGTTAATCTCCCATTAATATATAAAAGGCTCCTCTAAATCAATAAGAGGCCAGCAGCCCAATAGAAAAATACACAAATATGAACAGTTCTTAGATAAAGGAGTACAAGAACCTTTAACATATGAAAAAATGTTCAGTCTCACTCATGATAAGAGAAGCACAGATATCAGTCATAAGAGAAACGCAGTTTCAATTTGCTACCTACCAGCAAATTACCTTTTCTCTCTTGTCAGATTAGCAAAAGTCCAAAAGTTTCACAGCACACACTGTTGATGAGTCCATGGAGAAGAAAGCGCTCTCATACTTTGCTGGTATAAGATGAACCACCACAGGGCCGGCCCGGTGGCTTGGCGGTTAAGTGCGCGTGCTCCGCTACTGGCGGCCCGGGTTCAGATCCCGGGCGCACACTGACGCACCGCTTGTCCAGCCATCCTGAGGCGGCATCCCACATACAGCAACTAGCAGGATGTGCAACTACGACATACAACTATCTACTGGGGGGCTTTGGGGAGAAAAAAGGGGAAAAAAAGGAGGAGGATTGGCAATAGATGTTAGCTCAGGGCCAGTCTTCCTCAGCAAAAAAGAGGAGGATTGGCATGGATATTAGCTCAGGGCTGATCTTCCTCACACACACACACAAAAAAACAGATGAACCACCACAGGGCAGGCCTGGTGGCATAGCGGTTAAATTCGGCGTTCTGCTTTGGTGGCCCAGGGTTCATTCACTGGTTTGGATCCTGGGCATGGACCTACACACCACTCATCAAGCCGTGCTGAGGTAGCGTCCCATATAGAAGAGCTACAATGCTACAACTATGATGCACAACTATTTAATGGGACTTTGGGGAGAAAAAAGGAAGAAGAGGAAGATTGGTAACAGATGTGGGCGCAGGGCCAGTCTTCCTCAAAAAAAACAAAAAACTGTAAACAGGTGAACCAGGGGGGAAGTCAAGATGGCGGCATAAGCAGACTCTGAACTCACCTCCTCCTGCGGACACAGCCAATTTACAACTACTCGTGGAAAAATTACCCCTGAGACAGAACTGAAAACTGGATAAGAGGAACTCCTGCAACAAAGGACAATCTTAATTGGGGTGCAAGAGGCAGAAACTCCCTTCTGGAGAGAAAAAACGCCACCTTCACAAGCTGCAGCGCCTCACCGCCACCCGGGAGCAGCCCACCTCTGGAGGAGCGGGGCCCTGAGCCAGGGAGCACTGCCACTGTGGGCATTTTGTGGACCCAGCACAATCGAGACGAGTGGCAGAATATCTGACTTTACCTGCTACTAAAACATTGGGGAGTACCCACAGAAAAGCTGGTTGACAAAGAAATTAAAACGGGCTATTAAAGGGCCCACACGCAAACTCACCTGTTTCAGAAAGCAACTGAAAATCACCAGAAAGAAAGGTGCGTAGTGCTTTGGTGAAAAGAGACTCACCTAATAGGCCCTGAGTGCATCTCGGTGAGAGTTGAGACCTCTCCAGGGACTGGGACATTGGCGGCGGCCATTGTTGTGGCCTGGTGTGGGCGTGCTGACACAGACGCCATTGGAGTGCTCACTGGGGCCTGCTAGCCCAGGTCTGACCACCCACTAGAGCACCAATTTAATCCAGCTCAGCCAGGGCAGGCAGCGCACCCTAGAGACTGGCCCCACCCAAAAACAAGCCCTCAGGCAATTTGTGGGCCTGCATAGATTGGTGACTGGGTTCTCTGCAGCCTGGCAACTGAGCCGACTTCGGTGTGGCAGGGCGTGCACAAGGAGCGGGTGGAGAGTGTGGGGCGGTGGTGGAGTGTGTGGGGCTCCCGCCGTCGAGAGACTGGGTCCACTTCAGGAGATCGGGGCGCGCACATGGGGCAGGACTGTGTTGACTGTGTGTGTGGACCTGTGGGCGGCAAGCCTTCTCAGCTGCAGAAGACTTGTGCTTCTCAAAGACCCACATAGGGGGTTTGCCCCACCTTCCAAAGCCTGAAACAATTGGGTGCTCCTGTGCCTGAGGCAAGCCCCACGCAGCTGCAATCCTCAGAGAGCTGACAAGAGACCTAAAGGCTGGAGGCTTATAGCAATTGTAAGCCCCTGAGCCTAACAACCTGCCACGCTGGGGGCCTACTCACTTAAAAGAAATACTGCAACACAAATGTGGTATTAGAACTTGCAGCCAACTATGCTGAAGCTCCCCACAGCTGATAAGGAGACTGAAGGGCCCACAACAACTACAAACAGCTGAGCATTACAACAGCTAACTAGGAGGATAACTCAGCCTCCCTGGGTGCCTACAGAGAGAGCAAACAGGCCACAACAGAAGGACACACGTAGCCCACATAGGGGTTACCCCTGGAACATTGAGAACTGAGGGAAGCACACTGCAGGCCACCTAAGCCATCACTTATATAAGGGCACCTATCCAAGAACAGGAGACGTAGCTGACCTACCTAACACGTAGACACAAGCACAGGGAAAGAAGTGAAATGAGGAGGCAAAGGAATACATTCCAAGTAAGAGAACAGGACAAAACCCCAGAAAAGGAACTAAGTGAAACGGAAATGAGCAACCTACCTGACAGAGAGTTCAAACTAAGAGTGTTAAGGATGATCACTGATCTGGGGAGAAGAATAGATGAACTCAGTGAGAATGTCAACAAAGAAATGGAAGATATAAAAAAGAACCAATCAGAAATGAAGAATACAATACTGGAAATGAAAAATTCACTAGAGGGACTCAAAAGCAGAGTAGAGGATACAGAAGACCAGATCTGCGAGCTGGATGAAAGACTAGAAGAAATTACCCAAGCTGACCAGGTAAAAGAGAAGAGAATTAAAAAGAGTGAGGACAGTCTAAGGGACCTCTGGGACAACATCAAGTGCACTAACATCCATGTTATAGGTGTCCTGGAAGGAGAAGAGCGAGACAAAGGGGCAGAGAATCTATTTCAAGAAATAATAGATGAAAACTTCCCTAACCTAAGGAAGGAAACAGACATCCAGGTACAGGAAGCACAGAGAGCCCCAAACAAGATAAACTCAAAGAGGCCCACACCACGACACCTCATAATCAAAATGTCCAGAATTAAAGAGAGAATCCTAAAAGCCGCAAGAGAAAGACAAGTTACATACAAAGGGAGCCCCATAAGGCTATCAGCTGACTTCTCAGCAGAAATCTTACAGGCTAGAAGAGAGTGGCATGATATATTTAAAGTGCTAAAAGGAAAAAACTTACAGCCAAGAATACTCTACCCAGCAAGGTTATCATTCAAAGTGGAAGGAGAGATCAAAAATTTCCCAGACAAGCAAAAATTAAAGGAGTGTGTCACCAAGAAACCAGTGCTACAAGAAATGTTAAAGGGACTGATTTAAGGGGAAAAGAGAAGACCACAAATAGGAAAAATTATCTATTTCCATGATAAGAGGGTAATGGATACAAATGCACAAAAAAGAGATTAGATATGATATCAAAAACATAAAATGAGGGAGGAGGAGAGTTAAAGAGTAGAGCTTTCATACAGGGGTCAAACTAAAGAGACCATCAATTCTGTATAGAAGAAGAAAGGAAGAGAGAAGAACTACTAAAACACTGAGAAAAAAAAGTTAAAAAATGGCAGTAAGTACATACTTATCAATAGCTATTTTAAACGTCAGTGGACTGAATGCTCCAAGTAAAAGGCATAGGGTGGCTGATTGGATAAAAAAACAAGACCCGTATATATGCTGCATACAAGAGACACACTTCAGACCTAAAGACACTCACAAACTGAAAGTGAAGGGATGGAAGAAGATACTCAACGCAAATGGCAATGAAAAGAAAGCTGGGGTAGCAGTACTCACATCAGACAAAATAGACTTTAAAACAAAAACTGTAACAAGAGACAAAGAAGGGCATTCCATAATGATCAAGAGAACAATCCAACAAGAGGATATAACACTTGTAAATATCTACGCACCCAATGTAGGTGCACCTAAATATATAAAGCAATTATTAACAGACATAAAAACAGAAATAGACAGTAACACAATAGTAGTAGGGGACTTTAACACTCCACTTACACCAACGGATAGATCATCTAAACAGAAGATCAATAAGGAAACATTGGCCTTAAATGATACACTAGAACAGGTGGACCTAGTAGATATATACAGAGCATTCCATCCAAAAACTGAACAATACATGTTCTTTTCAAATGCACATGGAACATTCTCCAGGATTGACCACATATTAGGCCACAAAACAAGTCTCCATAAATTTAAGAAGATCGAAATAATACCAAGCATCTTTTCTGACCACCACGGTATGAAACTAGAAATCAACTATAGGAAGAAAATCAGAAAAGCCACAAATACATGGAGATTAAACAAAATGCTACAGAACAACGAGTGGGTCAGCGAAGAAATCAAAGAAGAAATCAAAAAATACCTGGAGACAAATCAAAATGAAAATACGACAGGTCAGAATTTATGGGATACAACAAAAGCGGTTCTAAGAGGGAAGTTTATAGCAATACAGGCCTATCTCAACAAACAAGAAAAATCTCAAATAAATAATCTAACAATGCACCTAAAGGAACTGGAAAAAGAAGAACAAACAAAGCCCAAAATCAGTAGAAGAAGGGAAATAATAAAAATCAGAGCAGAAATAAATGAAATAGAGACCCAAAAAACAATAGAAAAAATTAATAAAGCCAAGAGCTGGTTCTTTGAAAAGATAAACAGAATTGACAAACCCTTAGCTAGACTCACCAAGAAAAAAAAAGAGAAGGCACAAATAAATAAAATCAGAAATGAAAGAGGAGAAATTACAACAGACACCTCAGAAATACAAAAGATTATAAGAGACTACTGTGAAAAGCTATGTGCCAACCACTTCGACAATCTGGAAGAAATAGATAAATTCTTAGAATCATACAACCTTCCAAAACTGGATCAAGAAGAAGTAGAGAATTTGAATAGACAAATCACCAGTAAGGAGATAGAAACAGTAATCAAAAACCTCCCCAAAAATAAAAGTCAAGGACCAGACGGCTTCCCTGGTGAATTCTACCAAACATTCAAAGAAGACTTAATACCTATCCTTCTCAAACTCGTCCAAAAAATTGAGGAGTGGGGTAAGCTCCCTAACTCATTCTACGAAGCCTACATTACCCTGATACCAAAACCAGACAAGGACAACACAAAAAAAGAAAATTACAGGCCAATATCACTGATGAACAGCGATGCAAAAATCCTCAACGAAATACTAGCAAATCGCATAGAACAATACGTTAAAAAGATTATACATGATGATCAAGTGGGATTTATTCCAGGTATGCAGGATGGTTTAACATTCGCAAATGAATCAATGTGATACACCACATTAGTAAAATGAAGAATAAAAATCACATGATCATCTCAATAGATACAGAGAAAGCATTTGACAAGATAGAGCATCCATTTATGATAAAAACTCTGAATAAAATGGGTATAGAAGGAAAGTACCTCAACATAATAAAGACCATATATGAGAAACCCACAGCTAATATCATCCTCAATGGTGAAAAACTGAAAGCTATCCCTGTTCCTAAGAACAGGAACCAGACAAGGATGCCCACTGTCACCACTCCTGTTTAACATAGTACTGGAAGTCCTAGCCAGAGCAATCAGGCAAGAGAAAGAAATAAAAGGGATCCAAATTGGAAAGGAACTAGTGAAACTGTCACTATTTGCATATGACATGATTTTATGTATAGAAAACCCTAAAATACCCACCAAAATACTTTTAGAGGTAATAAACGAATACGGTAAAGTTGCAGGATACAAAATCAACATACAAAAATCAGTTGCATTTCTATACACTAACAACGAAGTAGCAGAAAGAGAAATTAAGGATACCATCCCATTTACAATTGCAACAAAAAGAATAAAATACCTAGGAATAAACTTAACCTAAGAGGTGAAAGAGCTGTACACTGAAAACTATAAAACATTGCTGAAACAAATTGAAGAAGACACAAAGAAATGGAATGATATTCCATGCTCTTGGATTGGAAGAATTAACATAGTTAAGATGTCCATACTGCCTAAAGCAATCTATAGATTCAGTGCAGTCCCTATCAAAGTTCCAACAACATTTTTCACAGAAATAGAACAAATAATCCTAAAATTTATATGGAACAATAAAAGACCCCGAATAGCTAAAGGAATCCTGAGAAAAAAGAACAAAGCTCGAGGTATCACACTCCCTGATTTCAAAATATACTACAAAGCTGTAGTAACCAAAACAGCATGGTACTGGCACAAAAACAGATACACAGATCGATGGAATAGAATCAAAAGCCCAGAAATAAACCCACACATCTACGGACAGCTAATCTTTGACAAAGGATCCAAGAACATACAATGGAGAAAAGAAAGTCTCTTCAACAAATGGTGTTGGGAAAACTGAACAGCCACATGCAAAAAAATGAAAGTATACCCTTACCTTACACCATACACAAAAATTAACTCAAAATGGGTTAAAGACTTGAATGTAAGACCTGAAACTATGAAACTTCTAGAAGAAAACATAGGCAGTACACTCTTCGACATCAGTCTTAGCAACATATTTTCAAGCACCGTGTCTGACCGGGCAAGAGAAACAATAGAAAAAATAAACAAATGGGACTACATCAAACTAAAAAGCTTCTGCACAGCAAAGGAAACCATCAACAAAACAAAAAGACAACCTAACAATTGGGAGAAGATATTTGCAAACCATACATCTGATAAGGGCTTAATCTCCAAAATATATAAAGAACTCATGCATCTCAACAACAAAAAAACTACCAACCCAATTAAAAAATGGGCAAAAGACCTGAACAGACATTTCTCCAAAGAAAATATACAGATGGCCAACAGACATATGAAAAGATGTTCAAAATCATTAACTATCAGGGAAATGCAAATCAAAACTACAATGAGATATCACCTCACGCCCGTCAGAATGGCTATAATTAACAAGACAGGAAACAGCATGTGTTGGAGAGGATGTGGAGAGAAGGGAACTCTCATACACTGCTGGTGGGAGTGCAAACTGGTGCAGCCACTATGGAAAACAGTATGGAGATTCCTCTAAAAATCAAGGATAGAACTACCATATGATCCAGCTATTCCACTGCTGGGATTTATCCAAAGAACTTGAAAACACCAATGCATAAAGATACATGCACCCCTGTGTTCATTGCAGCATTATTCACAATAGCCAAGACTTGGAAGCAACCTAAGTGCCCATCAAGGGACAAATGGATAAAGAAGCTGTGGTATATATACACAATGGAATACTACTCAGCCATAAGAAACGATGAAATCCAGCCATTTGTGACAACATGGTTGGACATTGAGGGTATAATGCAAAGTGAAATACGTCAGAGGGAGGTCAAATACCGTATGATTTCCTTTGTTAAGTAGTAGATAATAACAACAATAAACAAACACATAGAGACAGAGATTGGATTGGTGGTTACCAGAGGGGAAGGGGGGAGGGAGGAGGGCGAAAGGGATAATTTGGCACATGTGTGTGGTGATGGGTTGTAATTAGTCTTTGGGTGGTGAACATGATGTAATCTATGCAGAAATAGAAGTATAATGATGTACACCTGAAATTTATACAATGTTATAAGCTAATGTTACTGCAATATACAAAAAATTTAAAAGAAAAAAAGAAAAATGTTCATTTCAAAAAAAAAATATATAGGAAGCAGGAAGAATCTGGCATGGTAGGCTCCAAACTATTAACAATGATTACCTCTAGGGAGTGGAATTCTTACTTTATTTCCACATTATTTGAGTATGTTAATATAATCAAGTATTAGTTTTATTATTTTAAACAAAAGATTGAAAATAGGAAGAAATACTTTTTAAATAAACAAGTAGCTGGTATTACAGTAATCCACAGATGAGGTTTATAAGATCTGGACTCAGGGCCTGTCTTCTCTAAGAACAGTCTTTCTTTCTAATATCTCCCACCTGTGAACACAGACTTTTCTCTGATATTTCTTATTCTCCTTTTCATTTCCTTTCAACCGTGGATGCTCCTAGATGATCTCTTTTTTTATGATTACTGCACATTTTAAAATTTCCCTTTGCTCACTGCTTCTTGTCATCCTTTTGTAGTCTTTCCCCTTGTTACATAGCCATATTTTAAAACTTTCAGTGCCACATATGCCTTGTCCGCATTACTGTCCGTTTTATTTGGTAATTCATTGTGCAACAATTTCTCTTTTAAAACATAGAGAATACTGCAAAGTATGTGTATTTTCTGAATTTCTTTTAGATGGAGAGAATACACCTGAAATCAAAAAATCAACTCCAAATCAGAATATTTCTGATGAAAATCAAACCCACGACATGATGATGGAGAGACTAACAGGAGACAGTTTCTGGTACTCCATCTTAGGAAGACTTTGGGATTTTGAGTACCAGTTAGAATTGAACCAAGAAAACCAAGAGAGATATTTAGAACAAGTATCTTTCACCCACAAAAAGATCACACAGGAGAGAAGCCTTGAATGTAATAGATTTGGGGAAAACTATAATCTGAACTCAAACCTTATTATGCATCAGAGAATTCCTTCAATTAAAATACCCCTTAATTCTGACACACAAGGAAATAGCATCAAATATAATTCAGACTTGGTTTACTATCAAGGAAACTATGTAAGAGAGAATCCTTATGAATATAATGAGTGTGGAAAAATCTTCAATCAACATATTCTTCTTACTAATCATATGCATACTGAAGAGAAACCCAGTGAATGTGGGAAGGCCTTCAGCCACAACTCGTCTCTTACTCAACCTCAGATAGTCCTTACAGGAGAGAAGCCCTACAAGTGTGATGAATGTGGGAAAAGATTCAGCCAGAGGATACATCTTATTCAACATCAGAGAATTCACACCGGAGAAAAACCTTTTATATGCAATGAATGTGGGAAAGCCTTCCGTCAACATTCGTCCTTTACTCAACATCTGAGAATTCATACTGGGGAGAAACCCTATAAATGTAGTCAGTGTGGGAAAGCCTTCAGCCGTATCACATCCCTTACTGAACATCATAGACTTCATACTGGAGAGAAACCTTATGAGTGTAGTTTTTGTGGGAAAGCTTTCAGCCAGAGGACACATCTTAATCAGCATGAGAGAACTCATACAGGAGAGAAACCCTATAAATGTAATGAATGTGAGAAAGCCTTTAGCCAGAGTGCACACCTTAATCAACATAGGAAAATCCATACTCGGGAGAAATTATGTGAATATAATAAATGTGAGGAAACCTTAAGCCACAGTCCTTCACTTACTCAGCACCACGTAATTCATGGGGAGGGAAATCGTGTGAATATATAAATGTAGGAAAATTTTTGGTCAGACCTTTTCATCCCATTCATACATCAAATTATTCATAGTGAAGAGAAAGTTTATAATAAACTTTTAATGCATAGAAACCAAATAAATTTAGACCTTAAATTAGTAGCATATTATATTCCCAGGAGAGGTTATAAATAGTGAAAATAATTTATTTTATGAACAAGATTATATAAGTCATGTTCCAAATCTGATATAAAACTTTTTTTTAATGACCAGAAATCCTATAGGAAATAACCTGCAATTATTCACCGGTAAGTTTTATGGTAAAGTTTTTAAATTATACAAATGTTGATTAATCAAGGCAATGATGTAGTGTAACCAGTCACATAAACTTGAAATAAACAGAAAAGAGCATTATTTCTCAAACTTCAGTCTTTTGTGTGCTTCCTCTACAGTTTTTACCATATTTAGTGTTTACTTAATATTTTTCTTTAAAGGGACTCAGAGTTTTTAGCCTTGTCCTAGGAAATATTATTTATGGAAATTATGAGTTTTATATGCTAATTATGTTTATTCTAACTTCCATGAAAATAAATATATAACTTTGAAATTTAAAATAATCCATCGGTGTACCACCTAATCTTCTGTACCATTATTTGAGAAACAATGTGATATGATATGGCAATATTCTATTATTATTTTTTCAGCAATCCTTGCATTATTCTCATCAAACAAGTCCTAGGATCACTTTAAGAAGAGTCTTGGAGGAGACTGAGGGTCATTTGATGAACTTTGAAAACTGATTCAGAGAAGTCTACTTTTCTATCCTGTTGTTCTAGTTTTAAATTTCCCTATAGCAAACAGATTTTTGAATTAAAATTATTTTTGCTATATTTGTGGGTTTGAATAGAGAGGAAGGTTGGTATTTTTTATATATATAATGACTAGGGGCTAAGAATTACTATACCTCGCTGCACCGCTGTGGAAGATGAGAAGTAGGGGAATGTACCAGAGCGTGAGCTGTGGTACCGTGTTGAGGCTAAGAATCAGGGAAGAGCCCTTACTGGCTTATATAAACAACTAAGGAAGTATTACTAATTGACTTAATAATTCATTTTATTTATTGAAATATATTTATGTAACACCTTTTTCCAAAAAGAATTTAAGGTGGTTTAATTTGATTTTTATGATTACTGCCTTGATTGACAGAAATCACATTTTGATGTTACAAAGTGTTATAAATGTAAACTATCATAAGCCATAAATAGGTGCAACTCTGGGGCTGCTTGAGTGTCTTGGCTTTCTGTTTTTCTTTCGGTCTTCTTAGGCATGGCTGAAGAAGCTGTGAGGCTAAGGTAAGAGAGTAGTCCCTTTGCTTTCTCATCTTTCTTCTAACATATCTTCTAGCTCAAGGCTTCCCTGGTTTTCTTCCCGGTGAAGGACTAGATTTTATAGGCCTTAAGTCAAAGCTGAAATTATTTAAAGATTTTAAAAAAGCAAAATACTAAAAACCAAGAAAGTAATAAAGTGAACTCATTTCATCACAGAAGTTAAATTTTTCAAAGTACGTTTATGTCCCATGCATCAGTGGATGTGAAATAGTTAATAAAACCCTGAGTTACTGTAGTCAAGGAGGATTTCTAATAGTATTTTGTGTTCAAATAACTGTATTGGAGATCCATTTTCAGGGCAGGTCAGTTCTGGAAGTGTCTGTTCACCAAAAGGAGCTACACTTAACATTCATTTGCCATAAGGAGGCAGAATATAGGGCACTCAGATTTTGGGAAGAGAGAGAATGAACCAAGGTGAAGTCTCAGACAGGAAGTAATGATTAATTGCAATTGGTAAAGGCTTTCGTTAAAGTTTAGTTTTGCAACCAGGAACAAAGAAAACCGAGTATTCCACAAAGAGTCCTAAAGGCTCCAATACAAGGCATTGTATCTCAGTACAGGTGAAAAACAAGAACGATAAGGGATTTTCAGAAGAGGATCAGCAGAATTTGGACAATCCCAGAAAGACGTGTCTGGACTGAACCAGACCACAGTTGGCCAAGGATTTTCACCAATTCTTCATAACTAGGAATTTAAATTACAAGCCTGTTATATATTCCTTGGGGTCATAAATGATTATGCTTATGTTAATTGTACAGTAAATTATGTCATTCTGATGTGAATTCATCCTCATGTTGTCCTTTGTTTTCTTCAAAATATTCCAAGTTAAGGCGTGAACCCTAAATATATTAATTACATCAAAATACTGGTGCTTGGAGTAGGGGAGCCAGAGAAATATTACTCAGTCAAAAACCTGTTTGTTACAACTTATTTCTGTCTAGGAGGGCAGGACATTACCCTTTCACATATATTTGGTCCATCCAACCAGGTGTTATTGCCCTTCTTTTATGAAAAGAGAGACTTAAGCTTAGACATAATAATAAATGGTTTATTACTCAGAGTTTCTCAGACTGAAATGTCACTAGAACATGCATCATCTTACTCCTAATCCAATGGATACAACAGTGTCTGGAACAGTGTTTGAGAACACTCTGAAAACATTTGATAAATATATTAAAATTAATCAAATGAAAGATTAATGCTCAGCATCAAAATCTGTGTGACTCATTTTCTCAGAATATCAGAATATTAAAGGATGATCGTGTTGACAGATTCTCTTATGTCCAAAGGGCTTGTGGGCTTGGATAAAAAATTATTATGCTTTGTATTTTAATTAATATTCAGTTTATTAATTAAGAAATCAACTAACATTGTTTAAACAGACAACAGTCCTCTAATTATTCACAGATGTGTGACTAGTAAATAAAAACTTAGGAATTTCTAAAATCAGATATTCCCACTCTTTTAAACACTGACTTCAAATTTAAACATATCTAAACATTTCATTAAAATCACAAACCTAAAATTTCAAATATTATTGAATGCTTTAAACATCTTAAGAAACAAGTAAGAGGTACCCAGAATATCAAAATAATTATACCAAAACTAGTCGTAAAAATGTTAACTCCATGGATTTAATTTTTTTCTTATCCTCATTTGGACACTTTCCCAGGGTTCCAATTTTTCATATTCCTAGGCTTAGGTTGTTGTACCATGTACTGTTTGTATACCTTCCTCAGGTTTTAGTAATCTTATCCAACCCAAAATAAGAATACCCTTATGTTTAATCAGTTAAGAATAAACTTAACATAGTTAAGGTGCTGGTACCCCTATGTTTATTCTTAACTGATTAAACAGGACCATAAATATACATGTATGTATATATGTACATACTTAGCAAGAAAAAGGAATGCTTATTTTTAAGATCAATAATGAAACATACTGTTATAGTCATTCTTTTATAACTACATTTTAACACACTTGATTATATTAACTTTGCTCTTGAGTATCATTTTGAACACTTGACCTCATATATTCAAGCAGGTCTAACTATTTTTAAAAATGCTCAAATTGTGACAACTTAGCCTGTGGAAGCTCCATTAACTCTTAGCACTGTATCTGTTATCCTTAAAAACGTTCTCATTCTTGGAAGTAAAATGTTCCAAGCCCATCCCGAATTTTTCCCTTCTCTCAGACATAAGATTAGCTTCCTCTCCCACCTCCTGCCCAAAGAGTTCTAGTTTCTTTTTGTGCAGAGTAGTAGTAAAGACCAAAATCTGCGCACTAGGGATGTACATGACCATTGAGAGTGAGCAAAAGTCCTGCTGCTGTTACAGCCACTGCTATCAGGTCACTTTTAGCAGTAAAAGCTGGATAGTATGTCTTTTAAGACAAGACCGTGGTTTCTCTCTGACTTTTCTAGTTTAGCGTATGTGGATGTACCCTATTATTTTCAACAAGATGGGGTTTCTTTATCACTGGCATGTTCACTTCCATTGACAGAAGTCATTTAAATAACTTCATTTAAAATTGATTGCAGGCTGCCTTTGAGTGGCCCTCAAATGTTTGTGTGAAAGCAAGCTCCTAACTTCCAGCAATATACAGCTTGCTGAAGAAAAAAAACCTCTTAGTATTGGTAACGTGACAGAAATGTAAAGTGCATGCTTTTAAAGAACCCCACATGTGGTAATAAAAGTTTAATTACTACTCAAAAATCAATTTTTAAAGAGATCAAAGATTCACCAAAAAAATTAGTAAAAGACATGAAGAGACAGTTCACAAAAAATGATACAAATAACCCTTAAATGAAAAGATGTTCAACTTCACTCATAAGAGAAATACAAATTAAAACAACTGAAATACCATTTCTCATCAGTCAAATTGGCAGAAATCCAAAATCTTGACAACAAACTGTCAGTGATACTGTCTGGAAACAGGCACTCCTATAAGACTGGTAGGAATGCAAAAGAGCACAACCCCTGTGGAAGCGAATTTGTCAATATCTAGCAAGATGTCATATGCACTTACCCTTGGGCCCAGCAAACCCAATCTAGAAATTTACCCTGAAGATACACCTCTAACAATAATAAAATACATGTGCACAGAGTTATTCATTAAAATACTGAGAAAAAACTAAATGTTCACACAAGAAAGATTGCTCAACAAACTACAATACATCCACACAGTAAAGTTCCGTGCATCTGAAAAAGAACAAGGAAGATTTCTAAGAACTGATATGGAGTGATTCTTTCAAGATATGTTAAATGAAAAAGGCAAATGCAGAAGAGTATATATAAAATGTTAGTTATTTGTAAGAAAGAAAGAATTTATATATATGATTATCCTTGCAAAGAGAAATACAGGAAAGACAAACTAGAAACCAATAAATTGGTTACCTACAAGAAACAAGAACAGGGTTAAAGGGATAGGAAGGGAATGAAACTTCCCTGAATATACCTTTTATAGTTTTGACTTTTGAACCATTTTAGTCATTTACACACATTAAAAAAATAAGATTAAATCCAAGAGGATAGGTTTCTCCCTATCCTTGAATACAAAATTGTTACAAACAGATACAAATGAACCTAATTGTATAGAATATTGATATAACCACACAGAAGAAAAAGAAGAATCCAAGAAAATTTTTAACAGTACTTTCATTGTACGCTCTAAGGGCAAAAAAAAATGAAAAAAGAAATCTCGAGTTATACTTAGTAACTCTGTTTTTAGTGGTAATATTGTTATGACAATTGCAAAGGTATTTGGTGTCTATGGTAGGATTTAGCAAGTTAGTTATTGATGTTGCTGGGGTGGGGACCAGGGTTCTCACTATGGAGAAAGGAGATACGAATAAAGAGGAGAGGAAGGAGAAGAAACTCATTAGTGTTTAGAGGTTTTTGTGTGTGCTTGTGTAGTTCAATATATAGATAGCTATGTCCCCTGAAATAGCCTGGAAGCAAGAAAATCTCAGTAGCAAGGTGCTCACATGGCACCCAGATCTTGGTTTCTAGTTACCATTCCCCACTGAAACTTCTCCTTGGAGAAACTGCTGATCCAACAGCTGAGGGGGGAGAAAGCACAGGTGAACCTGGATCATACTTTTGTATCAGAAAGTAAGGAGATTCACAAAAACTAATGGAGACAAGTCAAAAAGACAGGCATCAGCTTAAAGAGGCTCCCACTGGCCAATTTTGGAATAATTAGAACTTCGAAGTGAATGACAGGAATAAAACATTAAATTTAAAAAATCCATTAGTTCATACTAATAGAAAAAAAACAAAACTTTTAAAAAAGTGTGAGTGCAACAGAATGAATCTATCTTGGAAACGTTATGCTAAGTGAAAGAAGCCAGACTTAATAGATATCATGTGATTCCATTTTTATATGAAGTCCTAATAAGCAGTATTAATGTGTGGTGATAGTAATTAGTCTTTGGGTGGTGAACATGATGTAATCTATGCAGAAATAGAAGTATAATGATGTACACCTGAAATTTATACAATGTTATAAACCAATGTTACTGCAATAAATAAAAAATTTTTAAAAAATAAATTGATTACAAACCTGTAAAAAAAAAAAATTAGATCAGTGGTTGCTTCAGGAGGAGATGGATTGACTAGGAAGGGGCATAAGGGAATTTATGGAAATGTTCTATTTTCATATTGGTCTGAATTGTTTGTGTGCATTCATCAAAACTGATTGAATACTTAAGCTTTATATGCATTTCACCGTATATGGATTACCTCTCAATTAAAAATTATTTTTTACATGTGATGTGGGGAAAGGGGAAAGCTCTTCTTTACAAAAGAATGCCAACTAAAGGGACCGGCCTGGTGGTGTAGTGGTTAAGTTCACGTGCTCCACTTCTGCGGCCGGGGGTTCACTGCTTCGGATCCCAGGCGTGGACCTATACACCGCTCATCGAGGCATGCTGTGGAGGCGTCCCATATACAAAAAATAGAGGAATATGGGCACAGATGTTAGTTCAGGGCTAATCTTCCTCACCAAAAATAAAAAAAAAAGAATGCCAACTAAAAATGTACTAAGAATGATAGAAATAGAAAAATCACCACTTTATAACCACCACAGTAATAATTAATTGAGAATCATCAATGGATGCTAAAACCATTGGCTTAAAGTTTATTTGGAAAACAGGATATTCCACAGTATCAAAAGCATCTCCCCAGCAATTATCTATTAATTACAAAGGGAATTACAATGGAGAAATCTGGCAGACACTACCTCAATCAAAGATTAATACCAGAAAGGGGGCACACTGAATTTGCGACAACATGGATGGACCTGACTTATTATGCTGAGCGAAATAAGTCAGGCAGAGAAAGACAAATACTGTATGATTTCATTCATATGTGGAAGATAAACAAACACTTAGATAAGGAGAACAGATTGGAGGGGAAGGGGATTGAGGGAGGGTAAAAGAGTGATGGATAAAAACTAGACTCTTGGTGGTGAATACGATGCAGGCTACACAGAAACTGAAATATAATAATGTACACCTGAAATCTACATAATGTTATAAGCCAATATGACCTCAATAAAATAATTTTAAAAATTAGAAAAGGGGACACACTGAAATCATGTGACTCATGACAATAATGCTCTCTGAAAAGGACACATCACATGTAATATTCCTGCCAATAATATTAACCTGAATTCAAACATGAGGAACCTATGAAAGCCAAATTGAAAGACATTTGGCAAAACTAAGGTCTTGCACTCTTTTTAAATGTCAGTGTCATGAAAGAAAAACAAAAAAGAGACTGAGGGACTGTTCTAGAGTAAAGGAAAGTAAAGAGACATGACAACTAAATGCAATGCGTGATCCTTCATTAGATCCTGGATCAATTTTTGTAAAAGCTATAAAGGACATTATCGGGATGATTAAGAAATTGTAGCTATGGAGTAATAATATTATTATATCAATGTGAAATTTCCTGAATGTGACAGTTTTACTGTAGTGATATAGGAGAATGTCCTTATTCTTAGGAGATAGATACATGATAGATGTATTTATGGGTGAAGTGTCATGTCTGCAAGCAACTCACAGATGGTTTCAAAAAAATATACCACACACACACACATATATCACATATATATCAAGTGATTTGGTGTCTGTGTCTGCATTTATATATAAAATATATAACAGAGAGACAGCGTGGCAAAATGTTAACAATCAATGGATATCTGACTGAAGGGTTTATGGTTGCTTATTGTGCTGTTGCAATTTTTCTGTGGGTTTGAAATTTTTTTAAATAAAAAGTTGATTTTAAAAAGCAATATTCATTGAACCTTAAAAAGGGCCAAAATTTTAACTTTACAAAAAAGAGTTAGGAGATGAAAGGGGAAGTGGTAATCTGATGTAGAAAGAACATGATCATTTTACTGAACTGAGAATTCGTGAGTTACAGCAAAACCTCAAAAGAACACACCCTATGATAATGACGTTTTGAGTATAACATGATTGCCATGATTGGCTACCAGACCCCCTGACGCTCTTGAATACCACCCTTATCTCTTCTTCTACATCACAATAATGTGATACTGCATTTTACATAATTATATACAACTACCTATTTACATTTTACACTATTATAATGCTATAACTT
Organism: Ceratotherium simum simum; assembly: GCF_057802395.1. NCBI lineage: Eukaryota > Metazoa > Chordata > Mammalia > Perissodactyla > Rhinocerotidae > Ceratotherium > Ceratotherium simum. The sequence goes on from NC_141925.1 coordinate 26,028,268, forward strand.
ATAGCATGATGCCATCTCAATAAGATGAAACCTAGAAAGTCCAGAAATAGAAATGTTTTGGTAACTTATCAGGGCCACACATGTTGAAATTGCCAAGAGATGAGAGACGGCTAGGTGGCATGGAAGGAGCTCAAATGACACGGAAGGACAGATGTGCAGGGCAGCAACAACTTGTCTCTGAGGCCCACATAGCCATTTGTAAAATGAGGTTTAAATATTCACTTAGACTCACAGCAGAGAAATTGAGCATTACCTAGGGGTAATAAACCTTAACAACTTTAATGACCTTACAAGTAAATCAAACTGAACAGCCTCCTCCTCATTCTCTCATCTCAAATACCAGTATGCCCAAAGGTCCTCCTAGTCACTCAAGCCAGATACCTGAGAGTTACCCTAGATTTCTCTCACCCTCCACCGCACATGCCATCAGCCATGAAGTCCTATAGATTCTGCCTCCCTGAAATCACTGTAGATGCAAATCCTTGACCATTGTTTCCAGTGGGACTGCTGAAACAGAACCACACATGCGTCCCTGTGGCACACAGTCACTTGTTCAACATATATAAGTGTGTTAATATTATTAGAACTTTCTCTGAGATATAGGGGCCTCCCTTGGATCATTGAGTAACAAAAAGGACAAAAGCCATCCTGGTCCACAGCTGTAGCAGACATTACTAGTCCATCGCCTAAGATCTGATTTCCCTTCCTTCTAATGGAGTAGAATCCTTGATTTTTAACTATGTTACTTTGCCTCTCAGAATAATAACTATATTTCTTAGCCTCTGTTGTGGCTGTGTATGGCCATGTGACTAAGTTCCGTCTAATGGGATATAAAGAGAATTGGTGACTAATTTCCTGGAAGAGTTCTTAAAGGAAAATATGCTCCTTTTCCCTTTCCCCCTTCCTACTGACTGGACTGTATATGTGCTAGCTGCAGCTGTGGCTAGGGCAGCTGTCTTGGATTATGCTATAGGAACTGTATGTTGAGAATGGAAAATCAGCAAGATGGTAAGAGGCAGAGTTCCTGATGATCATAAAGTTGCCGTACCAGCTTTGGACTGCATAAATTTACAGGAGAGAAGATAAATTTCTGTCTCCTTTAAGTCACTGCTATTTTAAGACTTCTGCATTCATAGACAAACTTAATTCTACCAAATACAACAGCACCTTCACATGTTTTATTGACCTCATGATCCCTGTGGGCATAAAGTGAGTAGACAATTTGATGACCTAAGTTAGATATCAGCAAACGTTTTCTCTAAAGGGACAGATGATATTTTGGGCTTTGTGTGACATACAGTTCTCTGTTGCAGTTACTCAGCTCTTCCACTGTAGCACTAAAGCAGCCATAGAACATATATAAATAAGTGGGCATGGCTGTATTCCAGTAAAATTTTATTCTCAACAACAGGCAGTAGGCCAGATCTAGCCTAAGGGCCATAATTTGCTGACCTGTAAACTAAGCTTAAAGGTGTATATTTGAAACTGCTTATGTATATCAAAATCTCCTCTGTTCACAATATTTCAAAATTTCACATATACCCCTGTATTAGTTTCCTAGGAGTGACATAACAAACTACAACAAACTAAGTGGCTTAAAACAACATAAATTTATTCTCTCACAGTTCTAGAGGCTAGAAGTCCAAAATCAAGGTGTCAGCAAGGCCACATTCCCTCTGAAGACTCTCAGGAAGTATCTTTCCCTGCCTCTTCCTAGTTTCTGGTGGCTCCCAGCAATCCTTGGCTTATAGCTGCATCACTTCAAAATCTCTGCCTCAGTCTTCACATGACCCTCTTCTGTGTGTCTCTGTGTCCTCTCTTCTTTTTCTAGAGACATTGGCTTTAGGGCCCACCCTAAATCCAGTAGGGTATCATCTCAGGATCCTTAACTAATTATATTTGCAAAGACTTTATTTCCAAATAAGGTCACATTCTGAGCTTCTGGGTAGACACGAATTTTGGGGGGACACTGTTCCACCCACTAACCCCCCCCATCACCATCACAACTGTAGCTGCACCCGTGACCAGAAGCCCCAGGAACTTCACTAACACCTGCGAATGGAGGCCCCAGGAGCCTAGGCAGCCCATGTTCCCAGAGGCTCCAGGAACCACTGCAGGGCCTGCAACTGGAGGCTCCAGGAGCTGTGACAGTACCTGTGACCAGCCCCCTACCCTTCTCCTGGAAGCAGTGCCTTCAACCCCAGCACTGCCAGCAGTGGGGGCTGCATCCAAGACCCCAGTACCCCCAGCAGCGACAGCAGTTCCCATGACCTGAGGTTCCAGGAACCATGCCAGCACCTGAGACCAGAGGCTTCAGGAATGCCGGCAGTGCTCAAAACCCAGGTACAACTCCCCTTGTGGTGATGGCAGTGTTGCCCACAGCCCTGGCCCACCCAGCAGCAATGGTGACACCGGCAAACCCAGCAACCCTAGCAGCAGTGGTGCCAGCACCCCCAGAAAACCTGGGAGCAAGACATGGCAGCAGCTCCCGAGCCCATGGAGAGCCTGTGCAGAGCCAGGTAACAGCAATAGCAGAGCCCATGACCCCAGTTCCCCCCAACTGCAGTAGTGCCTGCAACATTGGCACCCCTCACATGTAGCAGTGGCATCTGCAGACCCAGAAAACCTGGACATGGTGGAGGTGCCCATGACCCCAGCTCCCACCCTACTCTCCCCATCCCCCCACCACAGTGGGGCAACCTGTGACCTAGGCATCCACAGAAGCAGGAGAGGTGCTCAACAGCCTGGTACTCCAGTGGCAACACCCATGACAACAGTGACATCATAAGCAGCAAGGCACCAGCCACCTCAGAGTCACAAAAGCACAAGGGCACTGACAACTCCTCTGGCAGAGGCAGTGGAGATTGGAAAGTGTGGGCTCTCAAATATAACAAGAAGCCTCTCAGAATCAGGGTAAGCAAAGCCTTACCCAAATAAGAAAGGTGTTTGCTACCACATATGCACTGGCAGAGGAACAACTCATCAAGCACTGTGAAAAATTACAGTAACATAGTATCACAAAAAGAAAATGACAACACTCCAGAAACCAAACTTGAAGTCATGGAAGATTGTGGTCTATCTGACAGAGAATTCAAAATAGCTGTCATGAAGAAACTCAAGGAGTTACAAGAAAACTCTGAAGGACAGTTCAATGAGCTCAGGAATAAAAGTAATGAACATAAGGAGTACTTTAAAAGAGATTGAAACACTAAAAAAGAACCATACAGAAATTCTAAAGCTGAAGAAAAACAATAAATGAGATGAAGAATAAGGTAGAAAGCATTGAAAATAGAGCAGACCATATGGAAGAATTAGTGAGCTCGAAGATAGAAATCTAGAAATGATTCAGGTGGAAGAGCATAGAGAACTAAGATTTTTTAAAAATAGAGAATTCTACAAGAAATATCCAACTCAATTAGGAAAAGCAACGTAAGGATAATGGGTATCCCAGAAGGAGAAGAGAGAGTGAAGGAAGCTGAGAGCTTATTTAAAGAAATAATAGTTGAGAACTTCCCAAACCTGAGGAAGGAACTGGATATGCAAATCCATTAAGCTAATAGAACACCTAATTATCTCAATGCAAAAAGACTTTCTCCAAGGCACACTATATTAAAACTATCAAAAGTCAATGACAAAGAAAGGCTATTAAGGAAGCCAGAGAGAAGAAAACAATAAGCTACATAGAAACCCCCTCAGAAATCCTCCCTATATCAATAATCATCCTAAATATAAATGGATTGAATCACCAATCAAAAGACACAGAGTGGCTAGATGAATTAAAAAACAAGACCCAACAATATGCTGCCTCCAGGAGACCCATCTCAGTTCAGAAGAAAAACATAGGTTCAAAATGAAGGGATGGAAGGTGCTAATCCAACCAAATGGCAACCAAAACAAAGTGGGTGCACCCATACTTACATCAAACAAAATAGACTTCAAGCCAAAAAAGATAACAAGAGACAAAGAAGGACATTATATAACGATAAAGAGGACAATCCACCAAGAAGACATAACATTTATTAATGTATATGCACCAAAGTATATAAAGCAACTAGTAACAGAGCTAAAGGAAGAAATTGACAGCAGCACAATAATAGTAGGGGACTCTAATACCCCCGCTTACATCAATGGATAGATCATCCAGACAGAGAGTCAACAAGGAAACATTGACTTTACATGAAACACTAGACCAGATGGACTTAACAGATATATATAGAACATTCCATCCAAAAGCAACAGAATACACATTCTTCTGAAGTGCACATGGAACATTCTCAAAGATAGACCACATGTTGGGAAACAAAACAAGTCTCAATAAATTTAAGAAGATTAAAATCATATCAAGCATCTTTTCTGACTACAGTGGTATGAAACTGGAAATCAACTACAAGAAGAATGCTGGAAAAGTCACAAATTTGTGGAAATTAAACAACATGCTACTGAACAACTATTGGATCAATGAAGAAATCAAAAAATACCGGAGACAAATGAAAATGAAAACACAACATACCAAAACTTATGAGATGCAGCAAAAGTGGTACTAAGAGGGAAGTTTATAGCAATACAGGCCTACATCAAGAAACAAGAAAAATCTCAAACAAACAATCTAACACTACACCTAAAATAACTAGAAAAATAGGAACAAGTGAAGCCCAAAGTCTGTAGAAGGAAGGAAATAATAAAAATCTGAGCAGAAATAAGTGAAATAAAGACTAAAAGAACAATAGAAAAGATCAGTGAAACTAGGAGCTGGTTCTTTGAAAAGATAAACAAAATTGGCAAACCTTAGCTAGACTGACTAAGAAAAAAGAAAAGAAGATTCAAATAATAAAATCAGAAATGAAACAGGAGCAATTACAACAAATACCACAGAAATAATAAGGATTATAAGACAATACTATGAAAAGCTATACACCACTTAATTGGATAACCTAGAGGAAATGTATAAGTTCTTAGAATCATACAACCTCCCAAAACTGAATCTAGAAGAAATAGAGAATCTGAATAGACCAATCACTAGTAAAGAGATTTAAACAGTAATCAAAAATCTCCCAAAAAACAAAAGTCCAGGACCAGGCAGCTTCTATGGTGAATGCTACCAAACATTCAAAAAAGATTTAATACCTATCCTTCTCAAACTCCTCCAAAAAATTGAAGAGGATGAGATGCTTCCTAATTCATTTTACAAGACCAACGTTACCCTGATAGGAAAACCAGACAAGGAGACCACAGAAAAGGAAAACAATAGGCCTATCACTGATGAACATAGATGCAAAAATCCTTAATAAAATTTTGGCAAATTGGATACAACAACACATTAAATGGATTCATACACCACGATCAAGTGGGATTTATCCCAGGGATGCAGGATGGTTCAACGTCCACAAATAAATTATTGTGATACACCACATTAACAAAATGAAAAATAAAAATCACATGATCATCTCAATAGACACAGAGAAAGCATTTGACAAGATTCAACATCCATTTATGATAAAAACTCTGAATATAATTGGTATAGAAGGAAAGTACCTCAACATAATAAAGGCCATATATGACAAAACCACAACTAACACGAAACTCAACAGTGAGAAACTGAAAGCTATCCCTCTAACAGGAACAAGACAAGAATGCCCACTCTCACAACTCTTATTTAAGTAGTATTGGAAGTCCTAGCGAGAGCAATTAGGCAAGAAAAAGAAATAAAAGTTATCCAAATTGGAAAGGAGGAAGTAAAATTGTAACTAATTGTGAATGACATGATTTTAATACATAGAAAACCCAAAAGAATCCACTGAAAAAACTATTAGATATAATTAATGAATATGGTAAAGTTTCAGGATACAAAATCAACATAAAAAAAAATCAGTTGCATTTCTATACACTAACAACAAACTAGCAGAAAGGGAAACCAAGGGGACTCACCTGTAGCTTGCTACAGCATCACATCCCAAATTGCAATTCCTCTGCTATTCCTGAATAAACTCAATTTCTGTTAAAAAACAAAAAAACAAAAAAAACAAAACTGGGGCCAGCCCAATGGTGCAGCGGTTAAGTGCACGTGCTCCACTTCGGCAGCCTGGGGTTCAAGGGTTCAGACCCCGGGTGTGCACCAACACACCACTTGTCAAGCCATGCTGTGGCGGTGTCCCATATAAAATAGAGGAAGATGGGCAGGGATGTTAGCCCAGGGCCAATCTTCCTCAGCAAAAAAGAGGAGGATTGGCATCCGATGTTAGCTCAGGGCTGATCTTCCTCACAAAAAAAAAAAAAACAGAAATCAAGAACACAATCCCATTTATGATCACAACAAAAAGAATAAAATACCTAGGAATAAATTTAACCAAGAAAGTGAAAGACCTGTACACTGAAACCTGTAAGACATTGTTGAAAGAAATTGAAGAAGACATAAAGAAATAAAGATATTCTGTGCTTATGGATTGGAAGAATTAACATTGTAAAAATGTCCATATTACCTAAAGCAATCTACAGATTCAATGCAATCCCAAGCAGAATCCCAATGACATTTTTCACAAAGAATCCTAAAATTTATATGGAACAACGAAAGACCCTGAACAGCCAAAACAATCCTGAGGAAAAAGAATAAAGCTGGAGGTATCACTCTCCCTGACTTCAAAATATACTACAAAGCTATAGTAATCAAAACAGCATGGTACTGGCAGAAAAACAGACACACAGATCAATGGAACAGAATTGAAAGCCCAGAAATAAACCCACACATTTATGGAAAGCTAATTGTCAACTAAAAAGCCAAAAACAGACACTTTTCCAAAGGAGATATACAGATGGCGAAGAGGCAAACAAAAAGATGTTCAACATCACTAATTGTTAGAGAAATGCAAATCAAAACCACAATGAGATATCATCTCATGCCCATCAGAATGGCTATTGTTAAAAAGACAAGAAATAACAAGTGTTGGAGAGAATTTGAAGAAAAGGGAACCTTTGTACATTGCTGGTGGGAATGTAAATTTTTGCAGCCACTAAGAAAAACAGTATGGAGAGTCCTCAAAAAATTAAAAATAGAAGTACCATATGATCCAGCTATTCCACTTCTAGGCATTTATCCAAAGAACACAAAAACACTAATTCAAAAAGATATATATATACCCTTATGTTCATTGCAGCATTATTCACAACAGCCAAGATGTGGAAGCAACCCGAGTGCCCATCAACAGATGAATGGATAAAGATGTGGTATGTATATATACAATGGAATACTACCCAGCCATAAAAAAGATGAAATCTTGCCATTTGCAAAAATATGGATGGACTTTAAGGGTATTAATGCTAAGCAAAATAAGTCAGAAAGAGAAAGACAATTATCGTATGATTTCACTCATATATGGAAGATAGACAAAGAAACAAACACATAGATACAGCGAACAGATTGGTGGTTACCAGAGGACAAGGAGTTGAGGGGAGGTCGAAAGTGGTAAAGGAGCACATGTGTACAGTGACAGATGGCAACTAGACTTTTGGTGGTGAACATGAGTTAGTCTATACAGAAGTTGAAACATAATGATATACACCTGGAATTTATATGTTATAACCCAATTTTACCTCAATAAAATAAATAAATACAATTTTATTTGTCAATTATAACTCAGTAAATCTGCTGAGGAGGGGAAATGGCTCACCTGATTAGGTCAGGCTCACCTGGATAGTCTCCCTTTTGATTAACTCAAAGTCAACTGTAACCTAATCAAGGAAAGGGTTATGCCATCATATTCACAGATTCCTCCCACCCTCAAGGCTAAGGGATTATATAATGCATATACACCAGGGCACAGGAATCTTGGAGGTCATCTTAGAATTCTGCCTATCACAGGAGCTATTGAGGATTTAGGCAGGGGAGTAACATGATAAATTTTGTTTTTCAAAGAGATAAAAATCCCTGCCACCAAAGCTATGTCTGGCTGCCTACAGCTCCATCCCTATTCTGCATAAAATATTGGCTAATTGCCAAAGAAAAGTACAATAAACTCTTCTCATTTTATCAGGACTGGAAAAATTGGACAATATCTGACAAAAGCCATGTGAGCTACTGTCCTACCACCAAAAGTGGTTGATTGCAATCAAACTCTTTAAATCTAGCTTTACATTTAGTTCACTTTATAGAATAGAGGGCAAGAAATTGCAGAATGTACATCTTCTGTCTCATTAGGAGGTTCAGGAAATACCCAGGTGTATAGCTTCTCCACCCCTGCCAATGTAGGAGGTGTTCATAGCTGTTTGGGATGAGGTCAAGATGTGCATGGTTCATTTGGACACAAAGAAGCTGCTGCCTTGGTTTCTCACTGGTCTTTCATATCATTCCAGTCACACAGGCCCAAGGCCTGCACACTAACTCACAGCTCTCCCAATCCATGGGCAGGCTCACAGATCAGTGCTTTCACAGTAAACTCAACTAATTGCCAGCATTCCACAATTTATCTTATCTCAGTATGTTTCCAAGGAATAATAACTGCTATGAGAAGGTAGATCCAAGGTTATCCTCCTAGGCAAAGCAAGGTCTGTGGGAAGGGATCCAGATCTGATATTAACATTCTCTTTACATTACCAGTTAGGAAAAACTGGACTTCCATCCACAAGACTGAAGAAAGACTAATCACCAGACATGAAGACCATCCAGATGGGGACAAAACTGGGCTTTTAGAGCAAAGAGATCCCAGAAATACAGTTACAATTACAAACACAAGAAAGCTTAAAAACAAAACTTCTAATTTATATTCTTAGGGATATTTAAGAGAGAACGTTAATAAAATAAGGGGAGTGACTCATTAAAAAGGCAACCTGAAAATAAGAAACTTCTGAGAAATTAATTTACTTTTCTGCAATCTAAAAAGCAATGACAGCCAAAATAGAATTAGCTAAAGACATCTTCAGGAATTCTCTCAAAACTCAGAGGAAAAAATAAAAGAGACAGAAAGTATAAAATAGAAGATAAGAAATATGTTGGCTAGAGCCAAGAGAGTTAATATGCATCCATAAATGCTCTCTGAATAGCAGAACTACCTACTTAAAATCAAGTTAATCAAATCACTCCATAAGGCACAAAGTGAATGTTTGCAGATGCAGAAAATTTTGTACTAAAATATATACAAATTACTCTGGTGCACAGATGAATATCACAAGGCACAAGCGGAAGCAATGAAAAGCTACCAGTAAAGGTATTGTTTCCAATACCATAACGATTCTCTCCACATCCGTTGGTATTCGCTGTATTCTAATCAAAGTTAGAAAGTAGAGTGACAGCAAGAGCACAGAGTTTGTCCATAAAAGCAGGACTAGTAATTTGGAACAGAAAGTAAAAATATTAGAGAATTGGGAATAGGACTCTCTTCCTTTACTGTTAATTCAATTTGGTTGTTTCAGTGGTCAAATTATTTTGGAAGGATAGTGCATACACACAAAAATGCAAAAGATCCACAAGAATGGCTTAACAGGCAGACAACAATAAATGCTGGTGAGGAGGTGAAGCACCAGAACACTCATACTTTGCTAGTGAAACTGTGAACTGGTAGAACCATTTTGGAGAACTGTTTGGCAGTTTCTTATAAAGCTAAAATCTACCCACCCTATGACCCAGCAGTTTCACTCCTGGAGGTTTACCTGAGAGAAATGAAAGCATTTGTACGCAAAAATATTTGTACATAAATGTTCACAGAAATTTATTCATAATAGCCAAACCCAGAAAGAAGCTAAATGTCTATCAGCAGTGTAGAATATGACTCAGCAAGAAAAAGGAATGAACTGCTGATATAGCAACAATGAAGCTGAATCTCAAAAACATTTTTTGGAGTGAAATGAGCCAGATACAAAGAAATCCATACTGTATGATTCCATTTATAAAGTACAGGAACACGGAAAACGAATCCATAACAACAAAAGTCGGAAAGCGGTAGCTTGAGGTGGGGGGGATGGGAGGCTAGGAAATAAGGGAACTTTCTGAGGTGATGGAAATGTTCTATATCTTGTTTTAGTGATGGTTACATAGGTATATACAAATGTCAAGACTCATTTAACTGAACACTTTTGATCTGTACATTTTATTGTATGTAGAAAGAAAAGCATATGAAAGGACGTGTATTTTTTAAATTCACGTTGACAGAGAAGCAGCCCTCAGATGTAATAAATGAATTAGAAAATTTACTAATATTGTTGATACAGAATGCATTTTTTACATGTGTACCACTTAGTCTAGTGATAATTCAAGCAAAGTTTGTTTAGAGATAAAAAGGAAAAACTTCAGAGATATAAAGGAAAAGTAGAGTATGAAGGCAGAGGTTTTACTAGTCACAGTTAGTTTAATAGATTCAAAACTTGCAAACCATTTACATAATATAAAAATGAGTAATGGATCACTTAATAAAATAAAATCTATAAAAATGTGTGATAAGAAAACCTACATACAGAAGTGATTTAAAAATACTGAAAAGGTGTTATAACTGCACCAAAAATCTTTAACATAAATAATTCTGGATTGTTTTTGAAGAGGAAATACCAGATAGTACATAGATATCTAAAGAGAAAAAATAATGACATGTTGTAAAGCTGTAAGAAACAAAATGTACAAATATTTTATTTGCCAAGGGCTAATGAAATAGTAGGTTATAAATTACATTAATCATCTGAAAAATTCCTGTGCATTTCAAAGCCTTAAAAAGATGGAAATATATATATTTTCAACTTACGCAAAATTGAGTTCTTCAAGACCTTACAGAATGAAATAATTACAGAGAAAAGAGGAGAAACTATAAAGGAAAAAAGAAATGCAAGAAGAGAGGGAGAAAGAAAGGAGGGAGGGAGGGAGAAAATGAAGAAAGGTAGAGTAGAAAGGAATTTCTCTGTGCTAAAGGAAGACTAGAATCTCAGGACAAAAGGATTCACTAAACTTGGCTGGAACAGGAAACTAAGAGACAGGGTGGTTGAAGCAAAATGGCTAAAGGGGAGATTTACACAAAATGAGTTGGAGAAGTAAGCACAGATGTTATGGCAGCTACTTTGCAATACCTAACACAACCTCCATTCCCAACCCCCTTCTCCTTTGCCTCCCTCCAATACAGAGGTGGAGATGCTGTGTACGCATCTTCCCAGCCTTTCTTGAACCTGAGTCTTTAAGAGGTGGCCATGTGGCATAGTTCTGGCCAAGGAGACATAAGCAGAAGTGTTTGCTTCCTTGATAAAAAGACAGATAGGCTGATGCTCCCCTTCCATCTTCTTCTGCCATGACCTCAAATGTGCTGCCTGGTACCACTGCAGCCATTTTGCAACCATGAAGTGACAAGCCAAAATGCTAAGGTTGTCAGATAAAAGATAGAAAGCATGTGGCTCCTCGATGACATTGTTGAGCCCCTCATTAGCCTTGGACTGCCAGCCTCTAGGCATTCTGTTTCCTGAGACAAACTCCTAAGAACCTCTATTTATTTAACTGACTTGTCGACATACATTCTGCTTCATGCAGCAAAAGCACTCCTAACTGATACAACCTTGTAGGCCGTATTAAGGAGCTTGAAATTTATTCAAGTGCAGTGGGAAGCAATTAGGACTTTTAAGCAAGGAAATGGAATGATCCAATGTGCATATTCTGACTGCTGTGTGGAGAACAAGTTGGAGAGAAACAAGAATGGAAGCAAAAAGTCAAGTGAAGATACAATTGCATTAGTCTAGGTCAGAAAGGATGGTAGCTTGGGCTAGGATGGTGGTAGTGGAGATGGAGAGAGGTAGATGGACTCAATAAATATTTTGGAAGTAGAAATGGCAATACTTATGAAGGGAGAAAGAAGGGGAGTGTAATCCAGGATGTGCCTGACCAACCGAGTGCATGATGATGCCTTTGAGAAAAGTAGGAAAGACTGATGGGGGAGAAAGGTTAGGGGATGAAGAGCTCAGTTTTGGACATGTTAAGGTTGTGATGTCTGTGATAATATCCAAGCCAAGTAGGTATGTCAGTATATAAGTCTGGAGCTCAAAGGAGAGGTCTGGGCTGGACATATAAATTTGAGAATAATCAACATGGAGAAGGGATGATGTCACCTAGAGTAAGAGTGTTGAGAGAGAAGAGGGATCAGGACTAGGCCCTGGGGCACTGCCAAATTTAGAGATTGGGCAGAAACATAGTAGAACTGGTGGACAATATCCAGAACTAATTTGAGGTTTATAAGATAAACTTCCTGAAACCAGTCTGCCCATTGTGTGGGTTTTTCCCTCCAGCTGTGTTAAAGTACTTAAGAGTAGACAGGGAGAAAGTGAACAATGATTTTATCTCAAGTTGGAGTTTTACTAGTGTAACAGGATATTTGACTGGGACTCTTTCTGCCTTGGTTTTAACTAAGGAACAAATACAATAAATATCAAGATACCGAAGTGAGTATGAGATAGATTCTCCCCTTCAGCATCCCCTGTGTGAAATGAAAGAACAGCTGACAAGTGGAGAGGAGATGAACTGGAAAAGAATAGAAGGGAAAAAGAGCATGGCCACTCCCCACACTGCCAGATTCAAGCCCAAAAACAGATCTGAGCTGATAAAGTGAAGAAGAAAACAATCCTTATATGATTAAATTTGCCCAAGAGGACCTAATCTAATTTGTGCAGCCAGACTTCAGACTATTAAGTTTTTGCAGACATTACTTATCACATGTTTTTGAGGTCTAGGTTTTATCAAACAGTATTAATAAACTAAAGTATCAAGGACAAAATCAGGTTAGTAGGCCTTTGTGGTTTTAAAATCCCACCTCTCAGAGAATAGTGATGGAGAAGAAGAAAAGGGGCTTCTGAGCTGCTGGAAATGTTCTATTTCTTGATCTGGATGCTGAGTACCTGGGTGTGTTCAGTTTCTGAAAATTCAGTGAGATGTAAACTTATGATATGTACACTTTTCTATATATATGTTATGATTGAGTGAAACATTTTTAAAAAGTGATTAAAATCTCAGCCTCACTCCTGTCTGTTCCCATTCTTCCTTGAGAGGTATTTGGCAAAAATATGGAGAGCCTTACCAACAGGCAGAATCTCTAACCTTGGGCCTTTCTGGAAATGTGTCCAAAGGGAATTACCAGATGCTTGAGGAAAGATTCACATGTAGTGATATGTTTGCTGGGAAATACTCTAAATGCCCAACAATGGGGAATCAAAAAATAAATTATGGGCTTCTAGTTTCCAATCCAGCATATAGAAGCTTAGAAGTCATCACTCCTGCCCTCACAACAAGAAAAAAGCTGAACAAACTAAAAATCAACAATTCTTCTTAGGTCCATCAGAGAATTGAGGTCATAGGGCAAACTACTGCCCCAAAGATTGGAGAGAGAAACAAGTGGATACAGAGAATCACAACTTACCAGAGCAGAAGCCCAAGAGCAGAGATCTACAAGTTCCAAGTTCCGTTTACACAGTCCATCTTTCAGCAAGAAATTACAAAGCATAGTAAATGCACACGCGCGCACGCGCACACACACACACACACACAGAGTTTGAAGAGACAGAGCAAGCATTAGAACCAGACTCTAACATGGCAGATATGTCAGGATTATCAGACAAGTAATTTAAAACAACTGTTTAATATGCGAAGGGTTCTAATTGAAAAAGTGGACAACATACAAGAACAGAAGGGTAATATGAGCAGAGAGAAGGAAACTCTAAGAAAGAATCAAAAGGAAATGCTAGAAATTTAAAACATTGTAACAGAAATGAAGAATGCCTTTGATGGGCTCATCAATACACTGGACACAGCTTGAATAAATGTCAATAGAAATTTCCAAAACTGAAATATAAAGACAAGAAAGAATGAAAAAGACAGAACAGAGTATCCAAAAATTGTGGGACAATTATAAAAGGTATAACGTGTGTAATGGGAATAAGCAAGAATAGAGTGGGATAAAATATTTAAATGTTGAAAGAAAAAAGCACAAACATAGAATTCTATATACAGCAAAAGTATCCTTCCAAAGTGAAGGTGAAATAAAGACTTTCTCAAACAAACAAAAATTGAGGGAATTTGTTGCTAGTAGACCTGGCTTGCAAGAAATGTTAAAAGAAATACTTCAAAAAGAAGGAAAATGATATAGGTTAGAAACTCAGATGTACATAAAGAAAGGAAAGCATTAGAGAAGGAATAAATGAAGGTAAAAGAAAATATTTTATTTTTCTTATACTTAATTGATCTAACAGATAACAGTTTGTTCACGTGATTATAGCTTATAGATAAGTTAAATGAATGACAACAATTTTAGGAACCAGAGGGAGAAATCTGGAATTCCTGAGCATCAAAATACATAAGGGAAAAACTGATAGAACTGCAAGGAGAAATAGATGAATCCATTATTATGGTTGGAGACTTCAACCCCCCTCTATCAGCAATTGACGGATCCAGCCAGGCAGAAAATCATTAAAGACATAGTTGAACTGAACAGCATCATCAACTGGTGGATCAAATTGACATCTATAGAATACTTCATCCAACAACAGCAGAATACATATTCTTCTTAAGCTCACATGGAAATTCACCAAGATTGACCATATTCTCATCCATAAAATATACCTTAACAAATTTAAAAGAATAGAAATCATAAAAAGCATGCTTTCACACCACGATGGAATTACACTTAAAAATCAATAACAGAAAGATCACTAGAAAACTCAAATACTTGGAGATTAAACATCACACTTCTAAATAACAGACTAAAGAAGTCTCAAGATAAATTAAACATTTTGAACTGAATGAAAATATAACTTATCAAAATCTGTGGGATGCAGCAAAAGCTGTGCTTAAAGGGAATTTTCAGCATTGAATGCACACCTTAGGAAAGAAGAAAAATCTAAAATTAATAATCTAAGCTTCCACCTTAGGAAACTGGAAAAAGAAGAGCAAATTAAATCAAAAGTAAGCAGAAGAAAAGAAATAATAAAAATTAGAGCAGAAATCAATGAAATTGAAACCAGGAAGTCAATAGAGAAAACCAACAAAACCAAAACTTGTTCGTTGAAAAGATCAATAAAATTGATAAACCTCTAGCCAAGTTAACTAAGGAAAAAAGAGAACACAAATTACTAGTATCAGAAATGAAAGAGGGGGGCCGGCTCCGTGGCTTAGCGGTTAAGTGCGCGCGCTCTGATGCTGGTGGCGCGGGTTCGGATCCCGGGCGCGCCCCGAGGCACCACTTCTCCGTCCAACGCAAGGCCGAGTCCCACATACAGCAACTAGAAGGATGTGAACCTATGACATACAACTATCTACTGCGGCTTTGGGGGGAAAAAAATGAATAAATAAAATCTTTAAAAAAAAAAAAAAAAAAGAAATGAAAGAGGGGCCATCACTACTTATCCTGTGGACATTAAGAGGATAATAAAGGAATATTATGAAGAATTCTATGCCCAGAAATTGGATAACCTAGATGAAATGGACCAATTTCTTAAGACACAATCTACTAAACTCACACAAGGAGAGTTAGGTCATCTGAATAGTACTATGTCTATTAAAGAAATTAAAGTAATAATTAATAACCTTCCCAAAAAAACCACTGGTCCAGATAAGTTCACTTGTGAATTCTACCAAACATTTAAGGAAGAAATTATACAAATTCTCTACAATCTCTTCTGGAAAATAGAAGCAAAGGAATACTTCTTAACTCATTCTATCAGGCCAGCATCATCCTAATCGCAAAACCAGATAAAGAAATGGAAAACTACAGATCAATATTTCTCATGAACATAGATGCAAAAGTCATCAACGAAATATTAGCAAATCAAATCCAACAATGTATAAAAAGAATTATACACCATGACCAAGTGAGATTTATTCTAGTTATGTAAGGATGGTTCAACAGAACCAGAAAAAGCAGTTGACAAAACCAACACTCATTTATGATAAAAACTCTCATCAAGCTAGGAAGAGAGGGGAACTTCCTCAACTTGTTAAAGAACATCTACAAAAAACCTACAGCCAACATCATACTTAATGGTGAGAAACTAGATGCTTTCATGATAAGATCAGGAACAAGACTCTCTCAGGAATGTCTGCTCTCATCATTCCTATTCAGCATCATGCTGGAAGTCCTGGATAATGCACTAATATCAGACCGGGAAATAAGAGATATACAGATTGGGAAAAAAGAAATAAAACTGTCTTTATCCACAGATGATAGGATTATCTATGTAGAAAGTCCCAAAGAATCAGCCAACAAACTCCTGGAACTAATAAGTGATTGTAACAAGGTTGCAAGAGACAAGGTTAATATACAACAGTCAATTGCTTTCTTATATACCAGCAATGAACAATTAGAATTTGAAGTTAAAAATGCAATACCATTCAGGAGAGTGAGAAGACAAGCCACAGACCAGGAGAAAATATTTGCAAAAGACATATCAGATAAAGGACTGGTATCCAAAACATACAAAGAACTCTTAAAACTCAACAGCAAAAAAGTAAACAACCCAATTTAAAAATGGGCCAAAGATCTTAACAGACACTCCACCAAAAAAGATATACAGATGGCAAAGAAACATATGAAAAGATGCCCCACAGCACATGTCACCAGGAAATGCAAATTACAACAATGAGATAGCACTATACACCTATTAGAATGGCCAAAATCCAGAACACTGACAACCCCAAGTGCTGGTGAAGATGTGGAGCAACAGAAACTCTCATTCATTGCTGGTAGAAATGCAAAATGGTACAGCCACTCTAGACAGTTTGGCAGTTTCTTCCAAAACTAAACATGCTCTTACCATATAATCCAGTAATCGTGCTCCTTGGTATTTACCAAAAGTCATTAAAAACTTATGTCCAACACAAAAACTTGCACACAGATGTTTATGGAAGTTCTACTTATAACTGCTAAAACTTGGAAGCAACCAAGCTGTCCTTCAGTAGGTGAATGGATAAACTGTGGTACATCCAGACACTGGAATATTATTCAGCAATGAAAAGAAAGGAACTATCAAGCCATGAAAAGACACAGAGGAACCTTAAATGCATATTGCTAAAGTGAAAGAAGCCAATCTGAAAAGGCTACATATTGTATGATTGCAACTGTGACATTCTGAAAAAGGCAAAACTATGAAGATAGTAAAATGATCAAAGCTGCCAGGGTTGGAGGGGAGGTTGCCAAGGTTCCCAGGAATAGGTGGATCACAGGGTACTTTTAGGACAATGAAACTATTCTGTATGATACTGTAATGATGGATACATGTCATTAGACATTTGTCAAAACCCATAAAATGTACAACAATGAGAGTAAACCCTAATGTAAATGTGGACTTTAGTTATTAATAATGTATCAATATTGGCTCATCATTGTAATAAATGTACCACACTAATTCAAGATGTTAATAATAGGGGAAGGGGGCAGGGAGAACATGGGTGAGGGGTATGTGGGAATTGTCCTTTACACTCAGTTTTTCTGTAAACCTAAAATTGCTCAAAAAAATAACACCTATTTATTTGTTTGAAAAGTTTACTTTAAAAAAATAGTGTTTAAGCCATACTGAAACCATGAAAGTATGAAGCCATGAAAAATCATATTGTAGAATATGTGATATGCTGGAAAATGCTTAAGATGGTGTAACCACAGGCCCATTTAGAGCCAGTTCGAACAGACCCCCATCTCTTATCAACAAAGTGATTAAGGATTGTCTTTCATAAAAACTGCAAAGTCACGTAGCCAGGGCATGTGCAAGGGAAGAAATCATGACCTGAAACGACCTCGGAACCAAAGATCTTCCTTCTACGGAACCCAAGGACCGGGCCATGACCGGAACTTGAAAGCCAGACTCTTATCAGAAGTGAGGGGTCCCTCATTCAGGAAGATCTGGTGTTGAAATTCCTTCCCAACTTCATCATAAATGTTTAGAACCTCATCATAAATGTTTAAAACCTTACCATAAATACCTGAATCCCACCAATCAAAACTTGTCCCACCAGCATTTCCGCGTGCCAACCTGTTCTCCCTAACCTCTTAAATACTGTCCCAAATCCTGAATTGGAGAGACAGATCTGAGGGCACACGCCCCCTGTCTCCCTGGAGGTCGATCTTGCAGAATAAAGCTGATTTCTGCCCTCAAAGGCTGGTGCCATAATTAATTGCCTCGTTTATGTGCATCGGGCAGAGAACCCCAGTTTTGTGGGGTAACAATGGAATTTTGTAAAGATACAAAATGAAATGGTATGATCTGAATTATCCAAAGAAATATAATGCAAAGGAAAAAAATACCTAAGGGTATGGGAGGTAAAGCTACCTGATATACTGCATTTTATGTCTTTAAAAAAAACATGGATAGGAGTGAGGGGTGGATATCTGTTACATTTTGTACTTTTTGGTGTGTTCAAAATATTTCTTAAAAACTGGAAGGAAATATTCTAAAATATTAATAGTGGCAGGTACCTTGGATGATGAGTCAAGTGCTGATTTTTTTTTGTTTTTTTATTCTTATGTTCTATCAGTTATGATTTACCAAACTCATTCTGTTTGCAAGGCCCTTGCTAAGCACTGTATTATTCCATGAGATTAACAGTTAATGGTGCAGGCTTTGCAGTCAGACAGCCTGTATTTCCATTTACCTCCATTATATTTTAGAGGCTTTTTATTTTGGGGAGATTACCTAACCTCTCTCAGCCTCAATTCCATAATCTGTAATCATAGATCTGTTAGGTAATCCTTGCAAAGTGCTCAACACATGGTAAGGGCTTAACTACTATGACGGTATAACGATGACACTCTATGAGGTAGATTCCATTATTATTCACATTTACAGTTGAAGAAATTGAGCTAGAGGCTTGGAGAGATTATGACTCACCCAGGTCACTCATCTAGGAATTTGCCCAGCAGGAATGTAAAGCAAGGCAATTTGAATACAAGAGGCATATTAAATTGTTATATTGTGACTCATAAATGGATAAATAAAATGTGGTATATCCATGTAATGGAATATTACTGGGCAATAAAAAGGAACAATGTACTGGTACATGCTACAACATGGACGCCCCTCAAAAATATTATGTAAGTGAAAGGAGCCAGTGACAAAGGACTACATATTAGGTGATTCCATTTATATGAAATGTCCACAATAGGCAAATTTATAGATAGGAAGTAGATTAGTGATTGCTTAGGGCTGAGGTTGGGAGCAGGAAAGAGGGGAAGTAACAGCTAATAGGTAGGAAATTTCTTTTAAGAGCGACGAAAATGTTCCAAAATTGATTGTGGTGATGTTTGCACAACCCTGTGAATATACTAAAAAACATTGAAATGGGTGAATCGTACACTTTAAATGGGCAAATTTATGGTATATGAATTATGTATTAGTCTGCTCAGGCTGCCATAACAAAATATCACAGGTTAGGTGGCTTGAACAATAGAAATTTATTTTCTCACAGTTCTAGAGGCTAAAAGTCCAAGATGGAGGTTCCATCAGGGTAGGTTTCCAGTGAGATCTCTCTTCCTGGCTTGCAGATGGCTGCCTTCTCCCTGTGTCCTCATATGGCCTTTCTTCTGTGCATGTCCATGCAGAGAGAGAGCTCTCTGGTGTCTCCTCCTCCTCCTATAAGGACACCAATCCCATGACATTAGGGCCCCACCCTCATGACCACATTTAAGCCTAATTACCTCCCAAAGGCTCCATCTCCAAATACCATCAAATTGAGGGTTAGGGCTTCAACATATGAATTTTGAGAGGACATACTTCAGTCCATAACAAACTGTATCACAATAAAGCTGTTTTTTAAAAGCATTAGAAAAAAAAATTTTAATGGCCAAGACATGTGAATAATAATAACAAGTTGGGGGCATTTTTACTACCAGATATCAAGACTTATTGTGTAGTTACAGTCAGTGGCAAAAGCAGATCATGTGCATCTCTTACCAACTTCACATTCAGTGATGTCACATTGGTAGATTAAAATTGGCCATAGTGGGTGTATTTACACTGCAGAAATTGGAAAATGCTGTAAATCAAGGCTTTGTTTTTCAGAGCTGGTTGTTAAACATTTAAAAGCATGCCACTGGTTACAGTAATTAAGACAGTATGGTATTGGCCAAGTATAGAAAATAGGCCAGTGAAATAGAATACAGAGCCAAGAAACAGACCCAGGTACTTATGAACACTTAATTTATGATAAAGAAAGCTCTACAAAGCAATGGGGAAAGGATGATCTTTTCAATAAATGATGCTGTAACAACTGGATATCCATATAGGAAAAAAAAATAATGTTTTTGGTTGGTGTGAAAACCCATTTCACATCATATACAAAAATCAGCTCCAGATGTATTATAGATCTAAATATGAAAGGCAAAACAACAAAACTTCTAGAAGATACTATAGGAGAATATCTTTATGACCTCAGAAAAGAAAAACACTTTTTAAAAAAGACCCAAAAAGTACTATGCAAAAGATTGACAAATTGGACTATAATAAAATTAAGAACTTTCTTCATCAAAAGACATTATCAAGAGACAGGTAACATAGTAGGAGATGATATTTGCAATATATAAAACTGATAAAGAAACATCAACGAGGCTGGCCCGGTGGCGCAAGCGATTAAGTGCGTGCGCTCCGCTGCGGAAGCCCAGGGTTCACTGGTTCGGATCCCAGGCGCACACCGATGCACTGCTTGTCAAGCCATGCTGTGGCTGTGTCCCATATAAAGTGGAGGAAGATGGGCACGGATGTTAGCCCAGGGCCAGTCTTCCTTGGCAAAAAAAGAGGAGGATTGGCAGGTTAGCTCAGGGCTGATCTTCCTCACAAAATAATTAATTAATTAATTAATTAATTAATTTTAAAAAAAAGAAACATCAATGAGAGAAAGACAAATAACCACTAGAAAAATGGGCAAGACACTTGAACAGGCACTTCACAAAAGAGAATATCCAAATGGCCAATCAGGAAAATGGAAATTAAAATCACAGTGAAATATTACACCACATCCAACAGAATGGTGGACAAAATGACAGAAAGTGACAGACTGACAGGTGTTAGTAAAGATGTGGAACTTTCATATATTGCTACAGGGAGTATAAATTAGTACAACAACTTCAAAAAACAGTTTATCATTGTCTAATAAAGTTGACTGTATGCATATCTGTGATTCAGCAATTCCATTTCCAGGTATATATCCAACAGATATGTATGCTCAAATACACCAAGAAATATATGCAATAATATTGACAGTAGCAGTAATTCTAATAACCAAAACTGTAACAATCCAAATGCTCGTTAGTAATAGAATGAATAAATCAATTCATACAATGGAATCCTATAGAACAATGAAATTCACGTAACTGCATGAATGTATCCACAAACCTAGTGTTGAGCAAAAGCAGTCAGACACAAAAGAATGTGTACTGCTTCATTCCATTTATGCATATTCAAAGGAACTGTAGTATTTAGAAATGTATGTTTAAGTGGTAAAATGAAGGAGAAAAGATAAGTTATTGCCATAAAAGTTAGGATGGTGATTACTTGGAATGGAGAAAGAGCACATAGTGATTGAGAGAAGGTAAGAGGAGTGGAGTGTTAGTGGTGCTCTATTTCGTGACCCAGATGGTTGTTAAACAGATCCTTGCTCGGTGATAACTCACTGAAGTGTACATTTCTATTTTGTGCATTTTCCTGTACATGTGTTATACCACAATTTAAAAGTTGTTTTAATCCCTTAAATCACCCACAAACACAGGAAATGCTCCTACTTTGAAGATAGGTAGAAACCAAGTTAGGGAGCCACAGATTCACATTTTATTCCTGCTCCTCTCAGGGCTTATTTTTTAGCAAGTGTAATGACAGTCAGAATTGTCCACACTGTTGAACTGGTAAGTTTCTTCCTCTTTCTATGAGTACTCGTGAATTCATGTTAATTTAAGTGTCAATATAGTGTAACTCAACTGCATGTAATCTCATTTACCTCCCCACTAGAAACCATTGAGATGAGTATTATGTCTATTTTTATAAATTAGAAGCCTGAGGTTCAGAGAAGTTAAGCAACTCAACACAACTCAAAGTTAGTGAATTTTGGAATAGAGATTCAAACACAGGAATTGTTGGATCAAGGCCTGGCACAGAGAAAGCCCTCAATTATTGGTATATTGTGTTTGTATGTGTGAAGATAAAAACAAACACTCACTAACGATAGAAACGTTTGCAGGCAGCATTTACTAGACGTAACCAGACCGCATCTAGAGATAAATGCACAGTCTTCAACGGTAGGATACCAGCGGACGGTATCCTCAAGCCAACCTGTTTGAGGAAAAAAATCTTCCTTTCCCCTACTCTCTTCCTGAAAGGCCCACTCCTGACGGTCCTGTGTTTTGGGTTGTTTATCCCTGCTGTAGAAGGATGTTCTCAGCCTCAGTCTTGTTTGGGTTGTGTGTCCTCAAACACGTAGGGAAAAGTTCTAACAATTCTCAATGACCTATGGCTGAGGTGTCTCCAACCAAGTCCACACTTCTCTAGTGGGAATCAGGAATTTCTTCTGTCCTAGCTGATATCAAACCTGAAGCAAGTTCACTCACTCATCATGCAGCAAGCCAATCTCTGACACAGGGTGTAGTGGAAGAAAGTAGGAGTTTTATTGCAAAGCGCTGAGCAAGGAAAACGGGCAGCTAACGCTATAATCCTGAACTCCCCAAAAAGCTACAAGCAAGGGTTTTTTAGTTGGGGTTTTAGGTAGAGGAGGGGGAGCATGTGGCCTTGGTGGCTGAAGCTCTAAGAGTCCTCCGCACAGGCGTGACTGTCTGTTCTGTGTGTTGCATGCGGTGGATTGTTAGTCTTGGACGTTTAAAGTTTATAATCAGTCATTTTAGCTTCTCAATGTTCTGCAAGACGCTTAGTCCGGCAGGGGGCTGTCAGCAAGTTCCTCTCTTATCAGCGGTCCTCCTGCTGTTGTGGTAGGCATGCTCAGAAACTTTGGTTACTTTGTTTCCCATGTTAACCTTTTGGGTACAAGGCACAGTTTCACCCTAATCCAGGTTTCATAGCCACTCCACAATCTACTTGTTGCTGAGATGCTCTAGCCACTGTTCTGGGAGACTTCAGGCAGTTGACTTCTACCAAGGTGGATTCCTACTTTCAGAGGATCCCTTCTCCACCTTCCCTCTCAGGAGCCTCACTTCTTTCTGGGGGCCTGGGCTGGTGATAATGTTAGCTTTTGTATACAGAACACCTACCATGCGCTGGGCCTAGAACCAGAAACCTGTATCAGAGACGTAACTTTTATCCCCCATTTTACAGATGAGAAAGGTGATCAGGCTATGTGTCTATTCAAAGTCACCGTTAACAAGCAGCTGAAGTGGAATTTGAAGTCAGCCTGTTGGGCACCTCAAATCTTGGCGCGCTCTCTCCTGCGGGGGCCTGAAATCACTGCCTAGCAGCCAGGAGTCCCTTCTGTTCGTCCCCCGGAGCCAGGCCCACCGAGAGAGCCTCCTCCCCACGACTGCGGGGCTTGAGAAGAGCCACAGTTTGCGGGAGCTGGGGCAGCGGTTTTGGGTTTCAAGGCTGGCCAATGGCGCCGGGGCTTCTCGGACACAGCAAAGAGAAGACCCTTCACTGCAACTCCCCGCAAGCGTAAGTTTCGCCTCAGTACGCCGAACACCCCATTTAATGGCCATCAGGGCAAATCCGCGCCAGGAACACCAAACTGCAATTCCCAGAGGACACCGGGTCCTGCGGGCTCCTCGAGGGACTGAAGGGGCACCCAGAGCATTCTGGGAGTTGTAGTTCAGAGGCGCTCCGGTCGGAAGCCGAGCCAGGCGGGCGGCCTTGGTGATGGTGACCCGCCCTGCGCTTCCTGCGCGTACACGGGGCTCGGCAGCGGGGAGGGCAAGCCCCGGAGAGAGAAGCACCAAGGGGCGATGAAACAGAGACCGGCTCTTATTTGTTATTTTGTCTCCAACACCTAATGCCCTTGGTCTTCGTTTTGGTGGATGAGAGAGAGACGGAGATTGAGATTCAGGCCCTGGAGTTATGTGTCTCCTTGTATTTGTATTTGTTAGACCTGGTAGCCCTACTCAGAGACTGCCGTGTGCAGCCCTGGGGCGAGTGGCGACTGGCCGTTTTATACCTCGGGGTGGGGGCGGGGGGGGGAGGCTGCTTTCTTAGCAGCCAAACTGTTGCTGTCTCTGAACGCATTTTGTGCTTTCCTGCTGCTAAGCATGTACCGAGCATTAGGTGGTCCCAACCCACTCCAGCCCATGGTGATCACCCCTTCTATGGCTTTATATAACGATTAGATTACCATCTGCATCCTACACTGGACTTTGGAAAGGCTTCTGGGGAGAGGGCCTATGGTCCCCAAATATTCCCACTTTCAGAGTCAGAGGGCTGGTTAGTGGGATCAAGTAACTTTTAGTTCAATGTGCTGATCCCCAAGAGATTCTTCCAGCTAGGCAACACACAGTCATACAGCACAGGTTAGCCTTGTTAGCACCAGGTCTGGGTGTCAGCATTATGCGCCCTCCTAGATTATCTTAGGAAAATTTACCCATGAGGGCCTTGGATGTTCCCATCTGTTCTGGTGAACTAGTACTTATAACAAACCACCCCCAAATTTCATGGATTAAAACCATAACAACCATTTATTTTGCTCATGAATCTGCAAACTGGACAGGACTCAGCTGGGACAACTCACCTCTTCTCCACACAGTATCATCGGAGGAGCCTGACTAGGGGCTAGATAGCTCACTTTCATAGCTGGTAAATTGGTGCTGGCTGTTGGCTGTGAGCTCAACCCGGGCTGTGGGCCAGAGGCCTCCTTTCCTTTCAGGCTTCCTTTCCTTTGTAAGTGGGCCTCTCCACAGGCTGTTTTGGCTTCCTCACATGGTGACTGGATTCTAAAAGTAAGCATTTCAAGAGAACAAGGCAGAACTGCATGATATTTTATGACATAGCCTCAAAAGTCAGAAAGCATGAGTTCCATCATATTTTATTAGTCCAGGCAGTCACAAAAGCCAGCCCAGGTTCAGGGGAGTGGGGGCAATAAGCCCTACCACTTGATGGGAAGGGTGTCAAGATCATATTATAAGAAGAGCATGTGGGATGGAGATAGGGAAAATACAGTCTTCTTCACCACCACACTTATGATGCCTGAGCCATTAGCACAGCCAGTTTTTCTTTCTTCCTGTTATGGCTTCCCCACCTCAGTAAGCCTGTGCTGTGTGCTTCTTTACTCCTTACCTATTTGTCTCTTCTTGATTAGGAATAAGTTTAAATATAATTCACACTTCCTCCTTAAACTGAAATCTCAATATCAGTATAGACATTCCACATCTCAAAATCCCTGTTAGTTCATAAACCATTCACACCATCCTCTAGTGCATGTTTCCTAATTCAGTTGATTGGATTACAAATATTGATTTTTTTCCCCACATTAGATTATGTCTATCCAATAGTCATTTCCCAAAAAATTAGAATGATTTTGGATTCATTTATTCTGCTATTCTCTTATTTTGTAATTCATTAATTTCTGCTTGCTTTCTTCTGTTTTTTCTTAAGATCACTTTTTGGTTTGTTTACAGATATTTGAAGTTGGCTGCTTAGGTTGAGTGTGTTATTAATGTGAACCCAAAGCTGTCAGATTTCAGTGCCTTGTACTATTTCAGACTGCCTCAACTCCATTCAACACTGCAGTTCAAAAATGCACACATCATGAAGAGAGTTCACAGTTTATAGAAAAATTTGTATGTAACCCATTCATTTATGCCCTAATATTTCTTGTGTATCCAGTCTGTGCAAAGTACTGGGATTGATGCTGATTGCAAATCAAAACAAATGGGCTCTGGGTCCTTCTTTCCCCAAAGAGTATACAGTCAGGACAAAACAGCATGGGATATAAGCCATAACAGGACAAAACAGTCAGCATGGGATATAAGCCATAACAACTGCAATTAAAGTATTGTTGGAGCATAAGGGAACTGTAATTTCTGGCTAGAAGTTTTGGAAAGGGTTTTCTGAAAGAAATGTTGTCTGAACTACTTCTTAAGGATGAGGATGTAATAGATAAAAGGCACTTCCAGGAATAGTGAGCAAAGATAGGGTGTAGTTTCCTACTGCTACTGTAACAAATTACCGCAAACTTAGTGAATTTCAACAACACAAATGTATTATCTTATAGTTCTGGAAGTCAAAAGTCCAAAATGAGTCTTACAGGGCTAAATTCAAGGTGTAAGCAAGGCTACATTCCATCTGGAGGCTCCAGGGGAGAATCTGTTTCCAGGCCTTTTCCAGCTTCTAGAGGCTGCCTTCATTCCTCGGCTCATGGCCCCTTCCTCCATTGTCAAACGGCATCCCTCCAACTTCTCCTTGAATCATCACATCTCCTTTTGCTGACTTTTGACCCTCTTGCCTTCCTCTTATAAGAACCCTTGGGATTACATTGGGGCCACTTGGAAAATCCAGCATAATCTCCCTATCTCAAGATCGTTAACTTAATCATACCTGCAAAGTCCCTTTTGCTATGGAAGGTAACATATTCACAGGTTCCAACATATATGTCTTAGGGGGCCCATTATTCTGTCTACCACGTAGGATTTCTTTGGAGGATGGCAAGTAGATTATGGAGGGTAGAAAGCATGGTGTAGTCTGCACGAGAGGCAGACATTGAAGTCCTTTAGGACCAGTAATGGAGGGGAATGCCTGGGAAAAATTTTGGGGTCCTCCAAGGATAAACACCTCAGGAATTACTATAGAATGAATAAAAGTCACTTCATGCCAGGTTTATCCAGAGTCCACTAATCTACAGCAACCTGTAGTTTCTTGCAGAAACTTGTAGTTTCTTGGTTTGAGTCAACTGTGAATTGTTAAGACTCTGTTGAACTTGATGAATTACATATTTGTAATGAAAATCTCTAGTTCCTGTCATTTCTGCAGCCTGATTGAATTCCTTTACAAGCACCATCCATAAGAAACTACAATTCCATAAGAAACTACAATTACCAGAAATTTGCATTTCTAGTATGTTATATTGCAAATTGCTTACATGAACAAGCTAAATTCTAGGAATAATTGTAAGAGCTGGAGATTTGTATTCTGGTATATTATTCAGAAAGCTAGTTAGATTCTCTTATGTATGCTAGATAAGCACAAAAAAAAATTAGAAGTTCTGTAGACTTGTATTTCTGGTATGTTTTTCAACCAGTTGAACAATTTCTTGCAAACACCTTCTTAGTTCCCAAAGAAAAATCAAAAACAAGAGATTTTTATTTCTAGTGTGTTATTTAGTAAGCCGAATGGAGTTTCCTACATTGCACAAGCTAATTTCCAGACGAACCTTTATTCTCTTTTTTCTCACTTCCTTCAGTGGCTTCCCTCTTCTCCGGGACAGTGGCCTGGATTAAGAGCCTTAGAATTCAGTAAAAGAGTGGACTGCTGATTGTCTAATGGGACATGTACTCCCCCCAGTAGTTCCATATTTTCCTGTCAGAGCCAGAAAGGACCATACTGGCCATACCACTTAATGGTGTTTCTTGTTTCTTCTGAAGGATCTAGGTCCTTCTCTCCTCTTTGGGTGGAAACTTTTTTAACAGCCTTTCCAGAAACTCCAAAGCAGGGCCATTCACTCAGGGCCCTTTTTTTCTTCCCCAGCTGGGTCCCCTTGGGACACTGTCCTTCAATACATGCAGGAAATGACCAAGTCTCCAGTGGGGAGTAATTTTCTTTGCCCCTTCTGAAATGCCATGTCATCTTTCAGATGACTGAAGTATCTTTTTCCCCCTTCATCTGTGTTTTCTGTGCCCAAGGAGGTCCTCTCTGCATCTTCTAGTTTATTTATAGGCATAAAAGTAAAGATGAGCTTTCCCGTATTTGTTCACATTCTCATACAATATTGTTGCTATTTAGAATACATTTACACCGAGGACACATTACTTTTTTTGTTTAAAGGTAAGTTTTCAAAGCCAGATTGTCGCTTCCGTAGCCCTGAAAACAGCTGCATTTTGACAGCTGCTCCAGGAAATAGGGCCTTTCCTAGTGGATGAAGGAAGGACTCCACAGAGCTCAGGGCCCACTTGCCTAGCTTCTCTCCCTGTCTCAGTGTCCCCAGATCCACTCAACATTCATCTATTTAACAAGCTAGCCACTAGGGGCTATTAACATGCTCTTGGGTAGTTCTTGGGTAGTTTGCTCTGGACTCAAAAACAAAAACAAAAAAATTCTCTAATCCTCTGCCCATTTTTTGATTGGGTTGTTCATTATTATTGTTGAGTTGTATGAGTTCTTTATATATTTTGGAAATTAATCCCTTGTGGGATATATGATTTGCAAATGTTTTCTCCCAGTTGGTGGGTTATCTTTTCATTTTGTTGGTGGTTTCCTTTGCTGTGCAGAGCTTTTTAGTCTGATGTAGTCTCACTTGTTTATTTTTTCTTTTATTTCCCTCCCGGAGTAGACACGGTATTCAAAAAGATCCTGCTAAGACCAATGTCAAAGATTGTACTGCCTATATTTTCTTCTAGGAATTTTGTGGTTTCAAGTCTTACATTCAAGTCTTTATTCTATTTTGAGTTAATGTTTGTGTGTGATGTAAGATAACGGTCTGTATTTTTCCGAAGAAGATATACAGATGGCCAACAGGCACATGAAAAGATATTCAATATCACTAATTATTAGGGAAATGCAAATCAAAACTACTATGAGATATCACCTCACACCCATCAGAATGGCAGTAATTAACAAAACAAGAAATAACAAGTGTTGGAGAGGATGTAGAGAAAAGGGAACCCTCATACACTGCTGGTGGGAATGCAAACTGGTGGAGCCACTATGGAAAACAGTAGGGAAATTTCTCAAAGAATTAAAAATAGAAATACCATATGATCCAGCTATTCCACTACTGGGTATTTATCCAAAGAACATGAAATCAACAATTCAAAAAGATATATGTACCCTATGTTCATTGCAGTGTTATTCAAAATAGCCAAGATGTGGAAGCAACCCAAGTGCCCATCAATGGATGAATGGATAAAGAAGTTGTGGTATGTATATACGATGGAATACTACTCAGCTATTAAAAAAGACAAAGTTGTGCCATTGCGACAGCATAATACCTTGACAGTACTATGCTGAGTGAAATAAGTCAGACAAAGACAAATACCATATGATTTCACCCATATGTGGAAGATAAATAAACACATAGATAAGGAGAACAGATTAGTGGTTACTAGAGGAGAAGGGGGTGGGGGGAGGGCGAAAGGGGTAAAAGGGCACATATGTATGGTGACAGGTAAAAACTGGACTGTTGGTGGTGAATGCAATGCAGTCTATACAGAAATGGAACTATAGTGGTATACACCTGAAATTTACAAAATGTTATAAGCCAATTTGACCTCAATAAAATAATTTTTAAAAAATTCTCTAAGACATAGCCTTTGCCATTAAGTAGCTTACTGTCTCTTTGGAAATTAATTTGTAGACACAAATAAAAATAACAATTGTTATTTTACACTCAAAAAATATTTAAGTAACACAAGGATATACAGAGTAAAAAAATGAGTGATGGAGGAAGGCTTACAGAGTCAAAGAATGCTTCCTGAGATTGGTGAGGTATGAGCTGGACCTGAAAGACAAGTAGAGTTTAAGCAATTAGAACAGCTAAGGGAAGGCATTCTCAGGAGAGAGAACGTCAGAAGGAAAGGCAGGGGTTGGAGTGGACATGGCATCCTTGGGTACCAGTGAAGAGGCCAATCTAGCTGGAATGGGGAGTCCAAAGTAGGGCACAGTGAGAGGCAAAAATGACTATGTGAGGTGAGACCAAACCAGGGGATCTTAAACGCCCAAAGCATTTGATTGAAACTTATCCTAGTGACAGCTGAGAGTCATAAAGTATATTTGAAAGTGAGTTTAATATCATGCAAGTAGGGTTTGGAAAGAAGTGGTGACTGGCTGAAAATAGAAAGAAGAACCAGAGATGACAAGGATGGTGTATAGTTTTTCTCTCTATTTCCAGACCTAATCATTTGATAAATTCATCTGCAAAAAGAATTTTGAGGCCTTGTCCAGATTTAATATGGAAGAATGCCATAATCAATTAGAGGTGTCTGCCATGGACAGGGAGTACTGAAGGCATACAAGCCACAAAGGAATGAAGATCAACTGATCCTTGTTGTAAAGATGATTATGGCTGAAGGCTTCAGACTAGCCTCACAGCATGTGAAGGGACATGAGAAGTCTTGATCTATGCCATAGATCTATGGATTCCTATGGTGACCTAAATTCTTTTTACAACGGTATTATTTGGGAAAGTGGGTTTGCTTGATCTGATCTATCCCAGCAACCTGAGGTTGCAGATTGGTGGCATTTTTTCAGCAAATTTGAGATTTAGACTTTCTTGGATAAGAAACTAAATACCAGGTTGGGAAAGGTGGGGGTATTATCTGACTCAGTGCTGTTTAATTCTAAACACATGAGTTTGTTGGCCTTAGTGCATCAAAGCGCAGAAGGTTCAAGGGTACTTGTCAAGTTCAGAGGCACTTAGGCCAAGATTTCCATTACTGCACCAAGTTTATAAAATCTTTATTCCTTAACAGGGACTCTAATTTGCAGAGGCTTTGGGAGAAAAGAGGCACTCCAACTCACTGGATTTCTTAAGATCTTATTAAATATTCTTATTTATAATTTATATTATCTAATAAAATCAAATTCAAACGGTAATCACAAAACCTGACTTCAGTAGGGATACTTTCAAGATTGTTTCAAGTGAGTTGAGGAGAAAAAAATGCCTTAAGATAATATATTTAGACTACTTTTTAAAGGTACAGAAAGCAAATTCCTAACAAGAATTCAAATTACTCAATTACTATCAACCAAAACACATTTATAACAGAAGAAACCTGTTCAAATATATGATCATGTTTAAGGGGAAGAATTTGCATTAAGACTAAAACCGTAATTCTTTAAGAATGAGACCATTTCAAAATTGGACCAGTGGAGTTAATTATTTTGGGGGGAATGTGTTCAATGCAAAGATTTTAAATTTAATCATCTATAGGTTTTTTTAATCAATTAATCAATCTACCAAATCGTAAATACCAGTTTCTAAGTTTATAACCTGGAATCTGGTCTATTAAAAAGTGTCTTCTCTGGATTCCAATTGTATACAGATTGTGTTGCCTGTTAAACAAGCCAGAATCTGATTCATTTCAGATTATGAGCAACTTTCTTCTACACTGCAGTGAATTCCAGCATATGGCCAAACTCTTTAATGCCATTGTACCTTAATCCTAAATAGGTTTGTGAGGTTGAAAGAAGAGCTAACATTTACTGAGAACTTTCTGGATACAACTGACTGACTAGGCACCTTCACATGTCCACACAGTCTCAACAACAACCTTTCAAGGTAAGTATATGATTGTCATTTTTTTAGTTTAGAAACAAAGGCACAGAGAGATTAGGTGACTTCCAGAGGTTCACATAATTCTTAAATTGTAGGTTCACATTAAAACTCAAGTCTGTGTCATTCCAAAGCTTCTGAGAAAATCTGGAATTGTACTGTAACACTTACGATTACATTTGATCCTTATAAAAATTTTTGAGAGGATGGGCAAGGATTATTCTTTCCCATTTTATAGATGAGAAACTCTTAAGTAATTTGCCCAAGATTACAAGGCTAGAAGTGTTGGAGTGAGGACCCCTGCCTCCTAGGCTGGGATTCTGGGTTTGTTACCTGATGTGTGGTCTTCACCTGGGAGTTTGTAAGAAAAGCACATTCTTGGGCTCCATCCTGGCCCTTCTGAATCAGAAGCATGAGGGAGAAGGGGGAGAGAGTGGGGATCAAGAGAGGATAGGAAGGGAAGTGGAGGAGGGGCTGGAATCCAGGTTTTAACAAGCCCTCCAGGTGGTTCTGAAGCTTGCTCAAGCATGAGAACCACTGGTCTAGTGCAGAGTGTCTCATTAGACTACAAAGGGCACTTCCAACAGAGATTTTATAGGTAAACCTGTCCCTTTATAAACTGAGGGCTGAGAAATTAGCAACTTACATTTTAAAATCAAAAATATAAAAAAAGAGGTTTCCAGACTTTAAAATAATCTAGACCATTTCTCTTTCCAATTTTACATTCTTAGATCACTTTTTAACTTATTTTTCTCTAATTTAACAGTTGCCTTTTTGTTTTCATGTGTGTGATTTGTAATTGTTCATTTTACCACGTTAGAGTTTTGCAGTAGTTTTGCCTTTAAAATGAGCTGTACCTAGCTTCAATCATGGCTCAGATGATCTCATCAGGCTGCTGTCTCACCCCCTTATGTGACTCTGCTTTTGTCTATGTTGCTTTTATTCTTAGAGAGGCTCTTTGCTTGTGGTGGCAATCTCATGGCTTAGCAGAAAGAGAGCTTCTCTTTCTCAACAGTTCCAGTAATAGTCCTAGAACTGCATCTCATTGACTTGACTTGCCTCACACTGGACTAGCCCTTTACAGAAAATAAATTTAATAATCCTCAACACACCCGGGGTGACATCAGCATCATGGTGGCATAAGACATCCCTCCTTTTTTTCTCCTCTTTTTAACAACTAATTAGGTATCCATCCATGAACACAAGTACCTCTTTGGGAGTTGTGGGATCCAGCACCATACACCAAGGGACCTTGGAGGAGTCTCACCCACCTGTGCATCCAGTAATAGGCAGACAGACCTCAGGAGAAGCTGCAGAACCAGCAAGAGCTTGTGAACCAGCCACAGCCCCTCTCAGCCAGGGTCAGGGAATACCAGAAGAGTGTTGACTTGGGAAGACACCTAGGGATGAGAGAGCCTTTCCAGCACTGTTGGAGCACAAAGAAATATGAGTTTGGACACATTGGACAGGGTAAGAGGAACTTGGCCAGTGCTACCCTTCCCCCAAACAGTACAATGCAGGGCTGAGCTAGCTGGCAGCAATCTCTCCCACAAGAGAAAGGAAGAGTGGTGAGTGAGTGCCTGGCTATCCCAGCTGTGCAGGATGCTGCAGGAGAAGCCTGTTTCTCTAGCACAGCTCCCAGAGTATTGAAGTAGGACCTCCATGACCGGGAGGAGGGAGAAGATGGGGAAAGAGACAGGTAAGAATATCAAAGGACATTAAAAGGACACGGTTCCAGCTGATTGCTTTCAGGACACCAGAAGGAAGCCAACCCACAAGCCACTAGGAGAACCTCACACAAGGATCCCCCCACTTGGCCTGCAGGCATCCCCAATACCCCAAGTGCTAAACCCACACCTTCCCCTACTCTGTGGCTAGCTCCCTGTGCATGCTCCCTAGTGCAGCAATGAGCTCCAGTAAACAGGGAGTCCCCTTGGACTCCAGGGTCTGTGGGCAAGGGAGAAACCACAAACGAGTTGTAGCACCACCTTCTGGAAAATAAAAGAGAGGTTTTTAGTGGCCAGCCTAGTGAGCTGTAAGAACCAGAGAAGACATACAAACTTAAGAATTCTGCCACAAGAGCCAGCAAGAAGTGTAGAGCAGGTGTTTCCATACAAGGCTGGAGAAAATCCCAGATATAAGCAGGACCACCAAAAAATATCTTCCACTTGAAGACAACAAGTAAAGATTAAGAAAGATATCCACTACTTCAAATGTGAAAAAGTAATGCAAAACTCCAAGGAACATGAAGACTCAAGGAAACATGTCATCAACAAAAGATGATAATCCTCCAATAACTGAATCAAAGACATGGAATTTTGCAATTTAGCTGATGAAGAATTCAAACTAGCTGTTTTGAGGAAACTCAATGACC
Organism: Ceratotherium simum simum; assembly: GCF_057802395.1. Lineage (NCBI taxonomy): Eukaryota > Metazoa > Chordata > Mammalia > Perissodactyla > Rhinocerotidae > Ceratotherium > Ceratotherium simum. Next base: position 26,061,969 of record NC_141925.1, read on the forward strand.
TACAAGAAACACAGAAAGATAGTCCAGTGAAATGAGGAAAACAATTCACGAACAAAATGAGAAATTTAACAAAGAGATAAAAATCATTCAAAAGAATCAAGCAGAAATCCTGGAGCTGCAGAATTCAGTGAATGAAATGAAAAATGCAATAGAGAACATCTATGACGGAATAGACCAAACAGAAGATAGAATCAGTGAGCTAGAGGATAGGTACTTTGAAATAACCCAGTCAGAGGGGAATAAAGAAAAAAGAATTAAAAAGAGTAAAGAGCAAAGATGGTTCTCTATGAGACACCATCAAATGTACAAATACTAGAATAATTGGAGTTCCAGAAGAATGGGGAGAAGGGAGCAGAAAGTCTATTTAAAGAAATAATAGCTGAAAACTTCCTAAACTTGAGGAGAGACTAGGACATCCTAGTTCACAAACTAATAGATCATCCCATTATCTCAATGCAAAACGACCTTCTCCAAGACACATTATAATGAAACTCTCAAAAAACAAATACAAAGAGAGAATCCTAAAGGCAGCAAGAGAAAAAAATATTGTAACCTACAAAGGAACCCCCCATTACACTATCAGCGGACTTCTCAGGAGAAACCCCATAGGCCAGGAGAGAGTGGAACAATATACTCAAAGTGTTAAAAGAAAAAATTACCAGCCACGAATACTCTATCCAGTGAAGTTATCCTCCAGATATGAAGAAGAAATAAAGACTTTCTCAGACAAACAAAAGCTGAGGAAGTTCATCACCATTAGACCTACCTTGCAAGAAATGCTGAAAGGAGTTCTTTAAGGAGAAATGAAAAGACACTAATTAGTAACATGAAAACCTATGAAAATATGCAACACAATGGTAAAGGTAAATAGTCAGATTTAGAAAACTTTAATTCTGTAATATGATAGTGTGTTAACCACTTAACTGTAGTGTAAAGGTTAAAGGAAAGGAGCATTAAAACAACTACTATACTAAAATAGCTACTATGCTACTAAAATAGCTACTATAATTTGTTAATGAATACACAATATAAACAGAGGCAAACTGTGACAACAAAAATGTAAAAGGGGGGAGTAAAGGAGTAGAGCTTTTGTATGCAAAGTTAAGTTGCCGTCAGCTCAAAATGGACAAGTTTATCTGCAAGATGTTTTATGTAAGCCTCATAGTAACCAGAAAGCAAAAACCTATAGTAGACTCACAAAAGATAAAGAAAGGAGAATCAGAGAATACCACCACAGAAAATCACCAATTCACAAAGGTAGGCAGAAAAAGAAGAAAAAAGAAATAATGGAACAACAAAACAGCTAGAAAGCAATTAATAATGTGGCATTAGTAAGTCCTTACATACCAATAATTGCTCTAATTGTAAATGGATTTAATTCACCAATAAAAAGACAAGGAAGGCTGGCTGGATTAAAAAAAAAAAAAAAGAGCCAGCTATATGCTGCTTACAGGGCACTCACTTCAGCTTTAAGGACACAGGTAGGCTCAAAGTGAAGGGACAGAAAAAGATATTCCATGCAAGTGCAAACCAAAAGAAAGTGGGGGAAGTGTTGGGGGAAGAGGTGGAATCTCCCTCTGCCCTTTTCCTTAAGGTTCTTATGGCTGGCCAAATAATCAACAAGACAGGTTAGCAGGAGAAAATAATACCAAGTTTAATAACATGTATACATGGGAGAAAGCAGGGACACTGCGTTTGTCAACACAATAGCAGAAATTCTCATCTTAAATACCATGTTCAGCCAATGACAACGGAGGATGTTGGGGGTGGGGGGAGTCAGTTACAGGAGATTACCACTAAAGCACAGTAAACAAGAGTAAGGTTATTATGCAGATTTAAGGCCTCACCTTCCACATTGATAAGTCTCTAGAAATGAGGCCATCCCCCCCTCTTCCCAAAACAGAGAGGGAGATACCTTTACAAATGGAGATTTCCCTTATAAATGTAAATGATTGTCTGGCAACTCCTCCCAGGGCCATCCAGAGAATGTGGCCAGAGAGACAGAACTTCCGATAAGATGGGCTTGTTGGTGCCTTTCCTATTGTAACATTTATCCTACATTATCTTTACAGCCATCATGATAGATCTGTTCCAGGAAGGAGCCACCATGTCAAATTCTTTAGGCAGTTAGTGGGGGAGGTCAAATGTCCCTCAGAGAAAACAATCAAGGTAAAGAGATATATTTTAGGATGGCCAAATCTTGATCTCCCACAGAAGCTACTATACTTGTATAAGAAAAAGTAATCTTTAAGCCAAAAATGGTAACAAGAAACAAAGAAGGTTATTATATAATGATAAAGGGGTCAATTCATCAAGAAAATATAATCATCATAAACACATACACACCCAACATATATTAAGCAAATAATAACAGATCTGAAAGAAGATATAGGCAACAATTAATAGTAGGGGAATTCAATACCCCACTTTCAGCAATGGATAGATCATCCAGACAGAAAATCAACAAGGAAACATTGGATCAAACCATACATTAGATCAAATGGATCTAAGAGATATCTATAAAACATTCTACCCAAGAGCAGCAGAATACAAATTCTTCTCAAGTGCACATGAAACATTCTCCAGGATAGATCATATGATATGCCACAAAACAAATCTTAGCAAATTCAAGAAGGTTTAAATTATATCAAGAAATCAACAAGAGGAAAACGGGAAATTTTGCAAGCATGTGGAAACTAAAAACACACTCCAGAACAACCAATAGGTCAAAGAAGAAATCAAAAGGTAAATTTTTTTTTTAAGTCTCAAAACATATGAAAATGGAAACACAACACACAAAAACCTATGGGATGCAGCAAAAGCAGTGCTTAGAGGCAAGTTTATAGCAATAAATGAGTATATTAAGAAAATAGATCTCAAATAAACCTAACATTACACCTCAAGGAACTATGAAAAAAAAAATCCCAATGTTAGAAAAAGGAAGGAAATAAAAAAGATCAGAGTGAAACTAAATGAAAAAGAGGCCAGAAAAACAATAGAAAAATTCATTGAAACTCAGAACTGTTTTTTGAAAAGATAAACAAAATTGACATACCTTTAGCTAGACTAATAAAACAGAGAGAAGACTCAAGTAAAATCAGAAAAGAAAGAGACTACATTACAACTGAGACCACAGAAATACATAGGATCATAAGAAACTTCTATAAACAATTATATGCCAACAAATGGGATATCCTAGAAGAAATGGATAAGTTCCTAGAAACATACAACCTACAAAGACTGAATCATGAAGAAATAGAAAATCTGAACAGGCCAAGAACAAGTAAGAAGATATAATCAGTAATCAAAAACATCCCAACACAGAAAAGCCCAGGACCATATGGCTTTACTGGTGAATTCTACCGAACATTTTTAAAGAGAATTAATACCAATCCTTCTCAGACTCTTCCAAAAAATAGAAAAGGAGAGAACACTCCAAAATTCATTGAATGAGGCCAGCATTACTCTGAATGAAAGCCAGATAAGGACACTACAAGAAAAGAAAACTATAGACCAATATCCTTGTAGAATATAGAAGCAAAAATTCTCAACAAAATCTTAGCAAACTGAATTCAACAACATATTAAGAGGATCATACACCATGATCATGTGGGATTTATCCCTGTGATACAATGATGATTCAACCTACACAAATCAATAAATGTGATATACCCCATTAATAGAATGAAAGATAAAAATCATATGATCTTCTCAATAGATGTAGAAAAAGCATTTGACAAAAACAACATCCTTTCATGATAAAAATCCTCAGTATATTGGATATAGAATGAACACAACTCAACATAATAAAGGCTATATGACAAACCCACAGCTAACATCATACTCAATGGTGAAAGGTTGAAAGATTTTCCTCTAAGATCAGGAACAAGACAAGGATCTTATTCAACATAGTACTGGAAGTCCTAGCTGGAGCAATCAGGCAAGATAAAGAAATGAAAGGCATCCAAATCAGAAAGGAAAAAGTAAAATTGTCATTATTTGCAAATGATATGATCTTATATATAGAAAACCGTAAAGACTCAACCAAAAAACTGTTGGAACTAATCAACAAATTCAGTAAAGTTGCAGGATATAAAATCAACATACAGAAATCAGTTGCATTTCTATACACTAACAACAAAATATCTGAAAAGGAAATAAAAGTATCCCATTCACAATAGCATCTAAAATAATAAAATACTTAGGAGTAAATTTAACCAAGGAAGTGAAAGATCTGTGCAGTGAAAACTATAAGACTTTGATGAAAGAAATTGAAGAAGACACAAACAAATGGAAAGATATTCTGTGTTTATGGGTCAGAAGAATTTAATATTGTAAAAATGTTCATACTACCTAAAGCTACCTATAGATTCAATGCAATCTTCATCAAAATTTCAATGGCATTTTTCACAGAAATAGAAAAACAATCCTAAAATTTGTATGCAACCACAAAAGATCTCGAATAGCAAAAGCAATCCAAAGCTATCCAAAGCAATCCAAAGAAGAACAAAGCTGAAGGCTTCAGACTTCTTGATTTCAAAATATATTATGAAGCTATGGTGATTAAAACAGTATGGTACTGGGCATAAAAGTAGACACATAGACCAATGGAACAGAATAGAGAGTCCAGAAACAAACCTACACATATAGGGTCAACTATTTAATAAGAGAGCCAAGAACACTCAATGAGGAAAAGATAATCTCTTCAATAAATGGTGTTAGGAAAACTGTATAACCACATCCAGAAAAATGAAACTAGACCCCTATCTTACACTACTCAGAAAAAGTAACTCAAAGTGGATTAAAGACTTAAGCATATGAGCTGATGCCATAAAACTCCTTGAAGAAAAAATAGCGAAGAAGCTCCTTGACATTGATCTTGGCTATGATTATTTGGATATGACACCAAAAGCACAAGCAAAAAAAAGCAAAGATCAACAAGTGGGACTACATCAAACTAAAAAGCTTTTGCATAGCAAAAGAAATAATCAACAAAATGAAAAGGAAATCTACAGAATGGGAGAAAATATTTGCAAACCACATATGAGATAAGAGGTTAATATTCAAAATATGTACAGAACTCATACAACTCAATAACAAAAAAAAAATCCAATTAAAAAATTGGCAGAGTAACTAAATATACATTTTTCCAAAGAAGACATTCAAATGGCCAAAGAGTATGTGAAAAGATGTTCAACATCACTAATCATCAGGGAAATGTAATTCAAAATCACAATGAAATATCACATCACACCTGTTAGAATGCCTGTCATCAAGAAGACAAGAGATAAGTATTGGTGAGGATGTGGAGAAAAGGGTACCCTTATGCACTGTTGGTGGAATGTCAATTGGTGCAGCCACTATGGAAAGTATTATGGAGATTCCTCAAAAAATTAAAAATAGAACTGCCATATTATCCAGCAATTCCAATTATGAATATTTATCCAAAGTAAATGAAAACTCTAACCAAAAAGATATATGCATCCCATGTTCTTTGCATTAGTTACAATAGCCAAGACATGGAAGCAATGTAAGTGTCCATCAATGGATGAATGGATAAAGAAAATGTGGTATGCATATACAATGGAATATTATTCAGCCATAAAAAAGGAAATTTTGTCATTTGCAACAACATGGATGGACCTTGAGGGCATTACACTAAGAGAAATAAGCCAGACAGAGAAAGACAAATACTGTATTATCACACTTATATGTGGAATCTAAAAAAAAACAAACAAAGATACAGAGAACAGACTGGTGGTTGCCAGAGGTGGAGGATGGGGAATGGGCAAAATGGATGAAGGTATTCAAAAGTTTCAAACTTCCAGTTATAGAATAAATAAGTACTGTACATTATAATGTAATGTACAGCCTGGTGACTATAGTTAATAACACTGTATTGTATATTTGAAAGATGCTAAGAGAGTAGATTTTAAAAGTTCTCATCACAAGAAAAAAAATTTATAACTGTGTGGTGATAGATGTTAACTAGACTTATGGTGGTGATCATTTCGCAATATATATAAATATCGAATCATTATGTTGTACACCTGAAACTAATAATGTTTTATGCCAATTATATCTCCCAAAAAAGATCACAAAAAAAATTTTTTTTAATGGAACTACCATACGATTCTGCAATCCCATTTCTGGGCATATATCCAAAGGAAATGGAAACAAGATATCAAAAAGATATCTAAACTCCCACATTTATTGCACCATTATTCACAAAAGCCAAGATATGGAAACAACCTTAGTGTTTGTCCATGTATGAATGGATGAAAAAGATGTGAGATATATATATAATGGAATATTATTCAGCCATGAGGAAGAAGGAAATCCTGCAATTTGGGACAACATAATGGACCTTGAGGGCATTATGCTAAGTGAGATAAGTCAGACAGAGAAAGATAAATACTATATGATATTACTTATGTGTGGAATCTAAAAAAGTCAAACTCAGAGAAAGAGCAGAATGGTGCTTATTAGGGGTTGGGGGTGAGGGAATTGGGGAGATGTTGTTTAAGGGAACAAACTTGCAACTAGTAGATAAATAAGTTGTGCAGATCTAATGCACAGCACAGTGATTCTAGTCAACAGTAATGTATTATAAACTTCAAAGTTGCTAAGAGATTAGATCTTAATTGTTCTCACTACAAAAAAGAAATGATAATTATGTGAATGATAGAAGTGTTAGCTAAGGCTACAGTGGTAATCATATTGCAGTATATAAATGTATCACATCAACACATTGTACACCTTAAACTTACACAATTTATATGTCACTTATATTTCAATTAAAAAAAAATCCCCAACACATCCAATGAGCATTGGTTTAAGAGGGAAGCAACATTAGAAAGTGTCATTTGGAAAAGTAAAAGGAAAATGGAAAACAACATGCAGTTATTTGTGGTGTGAGACATGAATTAGATGCTTCTGGAAAGGAGTAACATCTCTCCACACTTAATGAGCTTCTTGGTCAGCCATCTAGTCCCTTAACTCATATACATATCATTCATCCTCATATTCAGTCTCTCTCTCTCTCTCTCTCTCTCTCTCATCTTTCTCCACCATTACTCTTCATGGTCACTGCTATGGTCTGAATGTTTATGTCCCTCCAAAATTCATATATTGAATCCTAACCCCCAAGGTGACAGTATTAGGAGGTGGGGCATTTGGGAAGTGGTGAGGTCAGGAGGGCAGAGCCCTCATGAATGGGATTAGTGCCCTTCTAAAAGGGCCCCAAGAAAGCTTCCTTGGTCCCTTCTACCATGTGAGGACACAGCAAGAAGCCACTGTCTGTGAACCAGGAAGTGGGCCCTCATCAGACACCAAATCTATCAGCACCTTGATTTTGGATTTCACAGCCTCCAGCACTGTGAGCAATAAAGTTCTGTTGTCTATAAGCCAGCCAGTCTATGGTATTTTGTTATATCAGCCCAAACAGACTAAGACAGCCACATCTGAGAACGGTGTTGGGGGAAATCTCCTTTCTGGACCTCTGCCTTAACTACTGTAGAAGGATTGCAGTTCTCCTGACTGTACAACTCTATTAGAAATGTAATAATCTTTCCATCTATTTGTATTCAGTCAACTGCATGACGTAATAAGCAGAGTCCAAGATGTTATTGATTCATGGACCTTTAATCTAGAACACAGCCTGGGTGTTAATGACTTAGCTATAGGCTACAGGGCTCTGCTCAACCTCCTTACATCAGCCTTCATCTCAGGGCAACATAAAAGCAAAATCCTGGAGAGAAAAGGCATTACCAATGTGTCCCTTACCCACAGATATCTCAAGGGATTGTTTAATTGTGGCTTTGTCTGGCCGGTAGCATATAGGTATAATTGCATGAGAGAAGCTGGGAATGAGGCACTTCTCCTAGGTCCCAATATTTTATCTCTCGTACTTCTCTCCCAGCCTTCCTCCCTTTACTCTCACAAAATTTTACTAGGCAAAGAAATAGGCTTTTCAAAACTGAAGACATAGGATTAGCTGACTTAACCATCTCAGATTGCTGCTCCCAGGCAAAAAGAGCTTCTCTTGACCAAACTGAATATTCTTTCCTCTCTTCTTTTTCAGATGAGCTAGCTTTGACAAAAGCTTGTCTGTTTCTTGCAACACCTTACTGAAAAGATGCAAGAAGTAGCCAACCACATGCCAATATCCTAATTTTTCTATCAAGTTTCCTAAAGCTCCAGTCTCAGGAGACACAGAGTCTGAGCCCCAAGATACTACAGGCAATTTATCAGCTTTTGGCCCTACATAACAAATATTGCCAAATGCCTAGCTGGAGGTATTTTCCTTGTCCTCCACCCTACCTCTACTCAGCCCTTCCCACATTTTAAGGTGCACCGTAACACTGAATTTCCAAGTGCGAGTTTCTTTATAGGTTAATTTCTGTAGGTGCAAGCAGCAGACATTGATTCTGGTTGGATAGTCTCTTCAGGACACCTCCATCAGGATGCAATAGCTCCAGCCACTTCCCATCCTCCAATCAGAACATTCAAGATTCATATTCTTGGAAGAGAATCTTATTTCTCCTGTTAGCTTGGTCATGTGCTAAAGGAAGACAGAGCAGTTTGATTGGCAGACCCATCAAGACTGCAGGCACAGGAAGAGGAATGGTTTCACAAAGGCAAATCAAGGTGTTTCTATCCCAGAAGACAGAAAAGACACTAAGGAGTGAGGAGGCCCACTCGGATCCACCAAAATAGTATAAAGGTTACTTAAAACTGAAGATATTTAAGATACAGCAGATGCAGAAAGAAGACTTTTCAGAGCTTCCCTTATCTGACTAGAGGCAGAGCCTTCTGAGAGTGAAACTGCCATTGAAACTGGGGGTCAACTTGCTTTAACTATACTCAGTTAGTTGTCTGTTTTCAAAAGTAGTTAGATAATGCATTAGTAAAGCCACTCTATAGATAACATCTCATGGTGACGCTTGGGTCACCATGGTAACAGGTGGGGTGCTTAAGTTTTTCAGGAACTGAGAGTCAACTCCTTGTGCAGTTCAGACTGGTTAAGACTACCGACTCATCAACTGGGCCTGGGTGGATGACCGATAGGTGACCCTTTGACGTCAAGGGGCCAAAAACTCCACCCAGACCGTGGTAATGCCACCATTTTGTGAACATGCATCCTTTGAAGAGCCATGAAGCTTGACTATGCTTGCACAGATCACCAATTACCTCACTTCTCCTCTCCTCCAATCATCTATTCCCACACTTCAGACCACCCTGCCCTTTTATCCCAGAAATATCCTTAATCCCCATTTTTCAGGGAGGCAGATTTGAGACTGGTTCTCCTATCTCCTCACTTGGCTGCCTTGTGAATTAAACTCTTTCTCTGCTGCAAACACATCATCTCAGTGATTGGCATAATCACGTGGTGGGCAAAATGAACCTGGTTTGGTAACACCATAAATCCCTCTCAGGGGAGATTCCAGCCAGGAAGGAGACCAACCAATCAATGGCACCAGGGTCAGAAATTTCATAAACAACTATTATCATAAACTGTTGTACTTTCCATTTGTTCTCATAAAATCCCATTTGCCTTTCTGTAGAGTCCATTTGTTTTCCAGTAGAGGCTCTTTCTTCCTCCTACTTTCCCCTAATAGGTTGATATATAAACCCCTATTTCTAGTTGTTCAGTGAGTCTCTTTATCTGAATGTTCCCACGTTCATGTATAGATAAACCTGGTTTTTATATATATATATATATATATATATATATATATATGCCTTATATATATATAAACCTTATATATATATATATAGATAGATAGATAGATAGATACCTTCCTCCTGTTAGCCCCAAGTTTTCCTCCCAAGAAGGGTTGAAAAAAAATCAATTGATGTTCATTATACCTTGATGGTATAAAATGATTTGATTTGCCTTTTTAAAAATCACTCTGGGTATGTCATGAGCAACAAAAGTTTTAAGCCTGACTATAAAAGAAAGAAATTTAAGGTCATAACTGGGAGGAAATATGATATCCTGAAAAAGTTTTTATGTGAAATAATGCATATAAAGTTTTTACCACTTTCATTGAAAATTAGCTCTCCTTTCTGAAATTTGAAACATCTCATACTCTCCCCACCACCATCTTTCCTTTTAAGTTTACTTTCTCAAGTGTGCCTTTGGCCTTAATTCTTTGAATCCACACTTTAAAGATAGCACCACTGGCCGGCCCCGTGGCATAGCAGTTAAGTGCGTGCGCTCCACTGCTGGTGGCCCAGGTTCAGATCCCGGGCGTGCACCGAAGCACCGCTTGTCAGGCCATGCTGTGGCAACGTCCCACATAAAGTGGAGGAAGATAAGCATGGATGTTAGCTCAGGGCCAGTCTTCCTTAGCAAAAAGAGGAAGATTGGCATGGATGTTAGCTCAGGGCTGATCTTCCTCACACAAAAAAAAGATAGCACCACTTTTTTTACTGTCCATTACCCTCCTCCTAGTCTTCCTTCCATCCTTGTCTGACCAGATGTTGTAATCATGGTTATAATCAACCTTTTGCAAATAACGTACTGACAATTTCCTTATCCCTCTCTCAAAAACCAACCCTGCATAAAGCCTAGTGCTTAACTTCTTCTGGCTGGTACTGAAGAGATGAATATTGCTAAAGGAAAATAACAACAGAGTTAACTGTTTACACTTTAAATACATGAACTAAAACCTCAGTTGACTCCCTATACTGTGCAGCAATGCTACTATGTGTCTCAAGAAGGTTCATCTCCTAACTATTCTTTCTGCCTCTAGTCTTGCCTCACAACCCATTCTCCATTAAAGTGACCTTAAAATGCTAACAGGATCAAGTTGCCCTACTATCAAAACTCATCAATAGCTTCCAAATGGACTTAGGATAAAAATCTACCTTCTTTACTGGGGCCTTTGGGGACCACCTATTGCGGCCCTGACTCTCTCCAGATTTGTTCTTTGCCATTCTCCCTTGGTTCACATTACTCAGGCTGCACGTCAATCAAGCCTCTGGTGATGTGGCATTCTTTGATGGTTCACATCCTACATGTTGCTAAAAGTCTGCTAGGATTCCCTTCTTCTGGGAAATCCTCCTTCCTTGAGTGCCCCTGCTTTGTTGATCTTCGCTTTCTCTAAATTTCCATTCCCTTTAAAGTCTATCCCTCACCATAACGAGCTTTGACTACTACTTATGTTGCTTTTTTATTATTTTTTTTCACACTTGGACTGTAATCTTATAGGAAAAAGATCTGTGTCTTTCAATCCTTTCTATGGTTCTGGCCACAAAATAGGCACTCAAACATTTGACTTATTATAACTACTAGGAGGCAGATGAAGGAGATAGCCTTCTCCTGTGATAGTGGTAGGTAGGTGCTATATCATGATGACTACAGACTCTATAGTCAGACTGCCTAAGTTCAAGTTCCATTTCTTTCATTTGCTGGCTATGGGACCTAGAGCAAGTTATTTAACCTCTCTCAGCATCAGTTTCCTCATCTGTAAAATGGGAACAATAATAGTACCTGCCTAATAAAATTGTAGTAATGATTAGAAGAGATAATATGAAAAAAATGTATCATACTGCCTAGCACATAGTAAGTATTCTATAAACATTATCTGTTACTATATACTCATTAATGAGGATTTATTAAATGTCTATTGGGAAACATTCAAATGATGTATGAGATACAAGACAATTAACATTTGTTGAGCACATAATCTGGGTCAGATATTATGCTGGGCACATTACAGATTTAGGGAAGTGAAATAATCCCTATCTTTCAGATGCAAACCTGAAGGCAGAGAAATTAAGTAATTTACCCCAAGATATGGCTATGGCTCAGTAACTCAGGTTCAATAAGATAATAATTATAGCAATCAAAATATAGAAGAGAATCTGGTCCTAGACCAAGATAGCTAGACTTAATTTTCCGGGGTATGGATCTTCTTGATTACTGGTATGTATATAAAAATTAATTGTAGCTAAATGTAAAGTAGGAGTACTGACTGTTTAAGGTGAGAGTGAAGGCAGAGCTGAAGCTACAGATTTATTACAAAAATGGGAAGATTAACTGGGTGGCAGTGTTTTGGATACATTTAAATCAAGAGCCTGAAACAGCAAGAACACTAATTAACAGTCTGCTATAGTGATCTAGGTAAAAGGCAGTAATTCCTTAATTTCGGAGGAGCAGGATCACAGACCTCTTTGAAAGTCTGACAGAAGCCATAGACTATCTCCTCCCAAAGACCTGTACAAAACACATCCAGTTTTACATATACAATTTGTGGAATTCAGAAGCCCCTTAAAACCCTTCCTACGCCAACCTCAGATTAAGAATCCCTAGAATCAGAGATGATGATCCAGACTTCAGAATCTGATCTCTCTTTTCAAAACCTAGTCCTCTGGTACTCAAGGACCATGACCTCTTTTTCCTTCAACTTTTTCTCCATCTAATACTCTGTTTAGGTGTCCCCTCTATGTTCACTTTGGATAACCAAAAGGCAAAATCATTTACAACCACTTTTGTCCTCTGCTCACTGATTCTTCCCTCTTTTACATTCTTTCCCGGGTTTCAGGGGCATGACTGGGCCATGTCAGGTTGAGAGTGCGGGGAACCACATATTCCTTGTAAAACTTATTGTCAGTCTTATCGTTCTTTTACCAAAGAACTTTTTGTTTCTCAAAATCTAGGGGACTAGACCTGAATCCAAAGAAATAAAACACCAAAGTTCAACACTGACCATGAAGAGTCATCTCACGGCATGATAATGCAAAGATTCAGCAGGGATAATCCACACTGGGAGAATTCTAGAATATGATGATTAATCCAGAGTCCAAAGAAAACCATGACAGATTCTGGGATCAAGTTGTCCAGATTCACAGAAAAACCTTCATTCATGGAAAGGAGCATGATTAGAATGAATCCAAATGACAATATAGTCTGAACACAAACCTTGTTATATAAGAGGGCGTCTTTAAGGGCCAAGGACCCTATAAGTTTGACATGAAAGAAAAGACCACAAACATAATTCACACTTACCTCACCATAAGAATTGCTTTGAAATGACTAGGGTAGCCAATCTCCAAAGATGGCCCCAGTGAACAACACCTCCTGATATTTATGCTTCTGTGTGAATCTGGGTCGATTTCTGACTTACTTTATCCAATAGAAATGCAAAAGAAGTGATTTTCTGGGACTTCTGAGCCTAGGCATTAAGAAGGTCTGTAAGCTTATCATTTATAATTTTGGGAGTTCTGTAGAGATTATACAAACTTTTGGAGGCTGCACAAGCCTTTATATACCCATAGAAGGGGTATCTGACACACTAACCTGTGTCATAGAAATATCTGGCCTTCTGCCCTGGCTCCTGGGAGGCAACCTCGTAAGCCCTTGGAATGTCCTGCCTGATAGGAGTGAGTCATCTACGAGTCCTTCTAGGGATTTATTGAACCTGAGGATGATCTTGGGGACCTGCTGAACTCACACAAGCTTTCCGCAGACCAAGTCTCATAAATGATTTCGACCGTATCCTATCATCTATGCTTCCTGACATAGTCATGCTACTAATGCACACTATCTCAGGGCATTATCCAGGGCTGGGAAGAGGCAAGGAAGTGAGCAGGGGTAGAGCCATGCTTACTAATGAGGCCACTGGCTTCCATTGTTTTAGTCGAGAAATAAGCCATTCTCTTTTCTTGCTTCTCTCCTTTTGGAACTTTTAATACACAAATGTAAGAACTTCTCAATCTGCTCTTCATATTTTCCTCTCTGTTGCATTCTGAATGATTTCTTCTGGTTTACCTTTCAGTTTACTAAGTCTCTCTTCAGGTCTATTTAATCTGCTTTAAACCCACCCATAGAGTTTTTTATTTCAGTGATTACTTGCTCCTGGTGTGTTTAACTTGTTCCTCTCTCTCTTGTATTTCCTATAAAATGATGGCTAGATCTAGAAAATTGATTAGATTCAGATTACTTTTTATGCATTAATATTTTATATATGGTGCTGTATGCAGTAGTTCCTACTTATCTGCGGTTTTGCTTTCATGGTTTCAGCTACCCATGGTGAACCACAGTCCAAAAATATTAAATGAAAAATTCCAGAAATAAACATTTCATAAGTTTCAAATTGCACGCCGTTCTCAATAGCATGATGAAATCTCATGGCGACCGTCTCTGTCCCACTTGGGACGTGAATCATCCTTTTGTCCAGAGTATCCACGCTATGCAACCTCCCCATTAGTCACTTAGTAGCCATCTCTGTTTCAGATTGACTATAGAGGTATCGCAGTGCTTGTGTTCAAGTAACCCTATTTTACTTATTAATTTTACTTGTTAATTTTACTTATTAATTTTACTAATTAACTTACTAATTAATACCAAAGCGCAAGAGTAGTGATGCTGGCAATTCAGGTATGACAAAGAGAAGCTGCAAAGTGCTTCCTTTAAGTGGAAGTTAAAGTTAAAAAGTGAAAGTTCTCAACTTGATAAGGGAAGAAAAAAATGTATCCTGAGGTTGCTAAGATCTACAGTAACTTTTATTACAGTATATTGTTATAATTCTTCCATTTAATTATTAGTTATTGTTGTTAATCTCTTACTGTGCCTAATTTATAAATTAAACTTTATCATAGGTATGTATGTATAGGAAAAAACATAGTATATTTGGGGTTCAGTACTATCTGTGGCTTTGGGCATCCACTGGGGGTCTTGGAATGTATATCCCACAGATAAGGGGGGACCACTGTACTTCCTTTTCTTTCACATCAAAAAGTGTATGATGTCTAGCTGACTCACTTTTACTGATGCTAAGATTAATCAGGTTCAGGTGGTATTAGTCCGCTTTCTATTAAAAAGTTCCCCCATCAGTCTTTCACCCAATGGTTTTGTTAAACATTGTTAATATTATTCATTATTTCATTAGTGCTTGCAAAAAAGTGACTTTCCAATTCTGTCATTCCTTATGCGTCAATTATCTGGTCATTCTGAGATGTCCTTTGTATCATATTTTAGGATATATTGATTCTTTCCTTTTATTTATCAAACTATTGCCTTGGTGCGCTAGGAATCTCCAAAAGTAACCAATAAGGCTTTACTTTTAAGTACCATTATGAACTCACAGATTTTTATATATTTTATGTTTTTCAATCCATCGCAGTTATTATTCTTTTTAGCCTTACATAATCTCATCTTAGTTCAGTGGGAGCCCCTTCAAGTTGGCTTTTAACCTGACCCCATTTATCTTTGAAAACTTCCTTGATTTCTAACACAAGGAAATGTCCCAAGTTTAACTCACACATTTCCTGCTCCAGACCTGAAGTCAGCCATTTCTCAAGGATCCTTGGTTCATTCTAGAGAGAAATGGTATATAGATGCCACCATTTGGGTGTTTGGTATACTGATTGCTACTGGGTTGTCATTGCTTCTAGGTTTTCTAGAAAGGACTTTTTTTTGAGAAAAATAAATCATGAGTTCATACTGCATTTCCAATTCAAATTTAAGATTACAAGGCTTTTACTTTTCTTCTTTGATTTTATTGTTATGGACTGAATTGTGTCGTCCCCCCAACCACCACCCCCAGTATTCATATATATGTTGAAGCCCTAACTTTCAATGTAATGGTATTTGGAGATAGGATCTTTAGGAGGTAATTAGGGTTAAATGAGGTCTTAAGGGTGGGGCCCTAATCCAATGAGATTGGTGGCCTTATAAAGAAAAAGAGACACCAGCATGTGCTCTCTCTCTCCCTGTGCATACAGAGACAAAGGAAAGGCCATGTGAGGCCACAGCAAGAAGGTGGCCCTCCGCAAACCAGGAAGAGAGTTCTCACCAGAAACTGACCCTGACAGCACCTTGTTCTTAGACTTCTAGGCTCCAGAACTGCGAGAAAATAAATTTCTGTTATTTAAGCCACACACACACACTTACCTCCTCTCTGTCCCCTTGGCTCACACAGCCAGTCAATTTCCCAGTCACTTCTCCAATCCACCTTCTCTCTTTCATTCCCCCCGCTCCAGTTTAGGTCTTCACCATCCCTGACAAAGCACCCAGCCTCCAATCTCTCCGACCTCTATTCGGTCTTCCACACTCCTACCAGAATGATCTTGAAAGCTAGCAAAACTACTCATGTTTTTCAAAGGTTCCCCATCACTTAGAAGAAAAAGTGAGGTCCTTAACGAGAAACGCCTCCTAGGTAGAGGCCTATCCCCGTCCAGCTTCAATCCCTGCTACTCTTCCTCTCATCCTACATTCCGGCAGTACCAGACTCCTGCTAGTCATACTATGTTCGGCCACACCCAGCACCCCTGCACATGCTCTCCTTTCTGCCTCAAGTGCCCTCCCCACATCCCATGTCCCTGTCTTCCCAAGCTATGGCCCCTTGCAGGGGCTATGTATTGATTAAGTCTCCTCTCTCCCCAAAGTCATGCACTTCTTTCTCAAGGCTCTCATTATCTGTCCTAGTTTTATAATTGTTTCTTTACTCACCTGTCCCTACTAGGCTGTGGGCTTTTTGAGAGCAAGGGTCCCCTTTGATTCATCCTTTTGCACCCAGTGCCTAGCACGGAGTCTGAGAATAAGTGTTCTGTAAATGTTTGCTAAGAAAGAAATGAGTGTTGGACAGTCTAGCGTATGGATGAATTCTTATTGTTTCCAGCCTCCCCTCACCAGCTGCTAAGATGTTTCAATGGTCAAAGACAATTGGCCACATCCATATTTCAGCCCTCAAATTGTCTGTGCCAGTAGCCTATTGTTTTCTGTTCCTCTTAGCAATTTCCAAACAAGAGCCTAATACATTCCCAGTCTCCCCTCTATCTGAGAAGGCATCATCAAACAGCCTACTCTGGCCCATCTAACTCCTTCATGATTGGCACACATATATATGTACCCACACCGGACTTCTCTCCATCTCACAGATACTGAGAAATAACACCTAAAATCATACTGGATATAAAAATCTACAGATGTTTATCTTAAAAGCAGGTGTGGGGGTAGAAATGCTTAAGTATTTCAGTCTCAGCATTTAGCAGCTTCAATGTTTCAATGTTTGACGAACTAACGAAGTTCCTTAGATTTGGAAGGCTTTGTCCAATGACTGGGAACTCAATGGAAGAAGAGGAAACCAAATGGAGTAAGAAAAGGAGAGGCCGGAATCCGTCCACCCCTCCCCCCGCCAAGCTCCTGCCGCCACGGCCGTGGGGAAAGAAAAGCTCACAGACCTCGAGAGACCCAGGATCCGCGGCTTCTTTCAAGGGGAAGTGGGCGGAACCCTAGCTTTAACCCCGCCCATGGCTGAGGGGACCCGCGGCCAATGAGAGGGCGGTCCGGGGCGGAGCGACGTGCGTGCGGCGTGATGCCGTCATGCCCCGGCCGGCGCTCGGCAGGCCGCGCGCCGGGATAGCAGAGCCGGGAGGTGAGCGCTGGCCGTGCGCCGCGGCTGGGGTGAGAGTGGTTTCGGGGACCCGAGGCGTCGCCGCGCGAGAGCCCTTGAGGCGAGTCGGGTCTCCTGGCCTCGGGGTTGCCCGGGGCGGAGGGATCAATCACCCCAGCCTTCCCCAGGCCGGACGGGATGGACTCAGTATTAACTGATCTCGAAAGCAGTCCCAAGTCAAGGTCTCCTTCAGTGGGGAGGACACCCCCGCCGCTCCGCCTAGGCCCTGCGCGCCGCGAGTAGCCGGGCTCTGAGTCTTTGGGGAGAGGCAGCCCAGCGACATGGACAGAAATGAAGGACGCCAGGCAGGGCCAGCGTTTGTTCGCGCCATTTAGCGCCTTGTAGGTTAAATCCTCAAAGCACTCCTGTGAGTAGGCCCTGATGTTATTCCCATTTTGCAGAGGGGGAGACTGAGGCTTAGAGAGGTTAAAATTACAGGTTTGTAAACAGCATAAAGAGGGGAGGTAGGGTAGTTAAGGAAATAGTGAAACGTGTAAGCATCTCTAAAGTGGTAATTGCAGAAGGCCAGCAAAAGCTGTTTCTGAACTTGGGCAGTTCTAGTGACAAAATTCATTTGGCAAGTCATAACCACCAGAATATTAAACATTGAAATTTGTTTTTCAGGTGACCAAAGCCACGTAATAATGTCAGTAGCTCGTTCATCCGTCCATGCCAAGTGGATTGTGGGGAAGGTGATTGGGACAGCAATGCAAAAAACTGCTAAAGTGCGGGTAACCAGGCTTGTTCTGGATCCCTATTTATTGAAGGTGAGGAACATCTGTGTTTTCAGGTGGATTGATAGATCACCAGCGTGTTCTGGGTTCTGAGCAGAAAACCACTTCCCTGTCAGTAAAGATGCGTTGAGCATCTGCTTCAAACCAGGCACGGTGTTGGTTCATGAGCATAGCAAAGTGCATTAATCATGGTTCCTACTCACATTCTAGGGACACACAGAGTTCATTTCAATCCAATCTGCTAGTCGTTCTATGTGCAAAGTACCGTGGGAGCAGAGAGCAGGACACCTCGTTCTTCTTCCCAGGTTGCTGGAGGAGAGCATCCTCGATTAAAAGACATCTGAGCTGAATCTCAAAAAGGGTTTTATCTAGAGGACCTTCCTGGGGGGAAGTCATTCTGGCCAGGATGAGTAGTTTGTGGAAGTTCGTTTAGCCATGAAAGGGCATGGCGTTCTGCACGAACAGCAAGTGGTTTGGCAAAGTTGAGCCCAGAGCTTAGCACTAAGTAGGCACTGTTGTTGGATGAATGCAAGAACAATTGGAGCTGGACTGTGAAGGGTCTTTTATGTTGTATTTTGGATTTCATCCTCTAAGCAAAGGAAAGACAGACTTGGAGACATAGGGATAGGGATGAGGACTGGAGGTAAGGAAATGGGTAAGGAGGCTATTGCAAAAGTCCGGGATGGAAATGATAAGGATCTGAACGGTCCTTGGAGCAATAGGGATGGAGTGGGAAAAGTAGGTTTCAGAAAGAAGGCACAGAGTCCTTGATTTGTTAGATGTGCAAGGCGGGTAGGGGGAAATGCCAAGGGTGTTTCGTTGGGCACATAGGTAGGTAGAGATGCTGTTTGTTACCTAGGATCAAAAACATAGGAGCAAGCTGAAGAATGGCGGCATGATCATTGGCCTTAGGATCAGAAGATCTTAGTTTGAATACTGACTCTGTTGTTTGCTAGCTGTACACTTTACTTAACCTCCCTGAGCCTGTTTTTCTCATCTGTAAAATGGGAAAACCTCCTGCAGCAGGGTTGTCATGAGGAATAGGTGACTCTAACTATCATCTGTTGCTTGCTCGCAGTACTTTGAGCCAGGCATAGACCTAAGTGCTTTATGTACATTATAGTGTTTAATTCTCTTGGTAACTTTAGAGGTAGAGATATTGGACCCTCATCTTTTGGTGGAAAAAAAACTTGAGCTTGGAGTGTTTAAGTAACTTGTTCTAAATCACACAGATGGGGTGAGAGTAGCATGTTTATAAGCTAGGGTAAAAAGTTCCACTGAGAAGGAAGAATTTAAATAGTGTGGAGAAGGATGATAGTTGATAGAGCAAGAGTACTGAAGGGAATAGGCCGGAGAGCTGGGGACAGGATCAGCTCTGGAAAAGTCCTTGCTGTTTTCCAGGAATTAAGCAGCTCATTTTTGTATTGGAAGACTCCTTAAGGATATTACCTTATTTCCACAAGTCCCAGGTTGTTTTCTGTGCATTACCTTTTCATATTCTAAACTGCATTGCCAGATCACAGATGTGAACCACTGATTTGTTCCTCCTCCTCTCAACAGTATTTTAATAAGCGAAAAACCTACTTTGCCCACGATGCTCTTCAGCAGTGCACAGTTGGCGATATCGTGCTTCTCAAAGCTTTACCCGTCCCACGAACGAAGCATGTGAAACATGAACTGGCTGAGATAATTTTCAAAGTTGGACGAGTCATAGATCCAGTGACTGGAAAACCCTGTGCAGGAACTACGTACCTGGAGAGTCCAGTCAGTTTAGAAACCACCCACCTAACCAAAAATCTGGAAGAACTCAATATCTCTTCAACACAGTGAAGGAGGATTGGAAGAGGGAGCCAAAGGGAAAGATTTATGTTTGCTATATGGAAAAATAAATTTTTCTAAGTTTCTTCACAAACTGTGCACTTTCTCTTCTGGTATTTATGAAATAGCTAAAAGTAAATGAATAAAGGGCTTATTGTAATTTTTCATAAAGGTTTATGGTCATGTTTCAAATTTCCTTTTCAGTGAACATATTTTCCTGTTACACAAAGTGTGCCTAACAATCCACTGCATTATTTTGTAAGCTCACTGTTTTAGAAGGTGTATTTTTTTTTTTCATTCAAAGGAATCTTGAATTTATCTTAGAACCTCTACTTTGGGAGAAAACCTTTTGATATCATAAACAGATAAGAACACATTAAGTGAATATTTATTTTTGATGGTATATATTCAAAATTAATTTAAATTTTTTTCTTTGATCTAACCAATTCCAAATGGAAATAACATGCTTAGGGTCAGACTTTATCAGATTAAAGTCTGTATTAGTAAGAATGTTGACACACAGAAAATAAAACTTAAAAATTCTGTGTCACTTTTATCCTATATCCTAAGCTAGATTAAATAGGAATGAGTTCTTAAAATCTGATACATTGGGGCCGACCCGGTGGTGCAGCGGTTAAGTGCGCGCGCTCCGCTGCGGTGGCCCGGGGTTTGCCGGTTCAGATCCCAGGCGCACACCGACGCACCGCTTGTCAAGCCATGCTGTGGCTGCATCCCAAATGAAGTGGAGGAAGATGGGCACAGATGTCAGCCCAGGGCCAGTCTTCCTCAGCAAAAAGAGGAGGATTGGCAGATGTTAGCTCAGGGCCGATCTTCCTCACAAAAAAAATAAAAAATAAATCTGATACATTGATGAAGTTGTAGAACTTCTCACACGTGCATTTGAGTTGGAGGGTTTCAGAGTTTTGTTGCTGTTCGTTAAGACACTATGATAACTTAGATTTTGACCTGATGAAACATTGAGCTATATATTTCAGTCTTCTGGCTCCTAAAAGAAACTTGGAGCGTATTTCAACCTCAACTAATATGTGTATTCTACAAGCACAGGGTTTCAGCAAGGACCACAGGCACCACCCACCCTCTCAAGGCTCATACTCTAGTGGAGGAGGTACGTACAGGTGCCCTCATGGCAAAGAGGAGCGCACGGGTCGGGGAGAAATTAGGGTAACTTCCCAGAAGAGATGAGATGATGCTAGAACTGAATCGTAAAGGAAGAGTCTCCAGGCTAGTAGATGAGGAGTGTGGAAAGGGCATTCCAGGCAGAGGGTAAAGTCCTCAAAGTATGAGAGAAAGGAGCACAACCAAGGGGTTCGGGAAGCTGGTGAGGACTGCTTGGACATTTTAATTTTTTTTTTTTTTTCCCCCCAAAGCCCCAGTAGGTAGTTGTACATCACAGTTTCGCATCCTTCTAGCTGCTGCATGTGGGACGCGGCCCCAGCATGGCCGGAGAAGCGGTGCGTCGGCGGGCGCACTTAACTGCTTGGACATTTTAAACAAGAGTGGAACTGGAGAAATAGGCAGGAATTATACTGTAAGTGGTGGTGGGTTATGTAATGTTTTTAAAGAGAGTGATATAATTAGATTCACATTTCAATAAAAGGAACAGCGTCAGTGTAGAGAATGGACTGGAAGAGGAAAGATTAGCGGTAGGGAGACGGTGACCTGTTCAAAAACTAGTCCTAAGACCTAAACTGAGTTGGGCAGGGAAGATGAAAAGAGGTTGGATACATGATGTTCTAAAGTAGAGCCCTCAGGGCTTGGTACCAGGAAGGGTGAGCAATAAGGAAGCATCTAAGAAGTGTCTAGGTCTCTGGCAGGTGGGGCTATGTGGTACCAGTTATCCTGGAAGGGACAGGACACCTGTCCAAGCCGTCTCTAAAAGCTCAAGTATTTTAAATGTTTACATATGCTCTAAGGTATCATTTTAAGATATTTTTCCTGAAAATCTTGGTGTAAAAATTATACTCCAGGAAGATGCACCATATTAATTCCATGGCACTGAGTAACCTAAGCCACACATCTGTGAAATAAGACTACCTCTCCCCAGTAAAAAGCACTGGGTTAATGGAACTCCAGAGCAAAATGATAGTGGAGAAAAAAATGCAGAATGAGTGCCCTAACACTAAATAACAGAAAAGCAAGGTCAGCAAAGAAATGTCTACCAAGTTGACATTTCAGCAAAAATAGATTTGAAAGAGTCTGTCTCCTGAAATAGAGCTGAGAAATTGGGGCAACGTGTGAGAAAGTCACAGAGGCACATTGACACCACTGGCTTGAAGAGGCCCTGCCTCACACTGTGCAGGATTGGGACATGTCCTTTCCTCCCTGGGGAGAGCTCCCTTCAGCCTCCCTTTTGGGACCATCCAGCCTCTACAGCGTTACTAAGCATAAGCCAGGTGACATCAGGAACTCCCTCAGCCACACAGCCTCTAGCCTCCTGTCTTTGTGTCCCTTGGCCTTCTTTCCTCTGGCCTGCAAGATACAAATGCATCTCTCTGGTCTGGGGCAAATCCTTGTTGCCACTCCAGCATCCACAAGACCCATTTCTGTCCTCCTTGGTGGCTCCTTGCCATATTAAGGGGTTCAAACATTGCTCCAGGCAGAAAACTGCACCCCTTGAGCCCGGACATTTCCTTCACCTCCCAGATTACCAGCTTCAGAGAACCCCTTAGGCCACAAGACCGGTTCCTGCCCCTAACTCTTTCTATGCAGAGACCTGCCTGGGTAGCAGAGACCTCCCAGCTCCCCAGTCCTGATGGCATCCTCCCCTTAGCTTCTGCAGACCCGCACTGGCCTTGAAATGTTCCCCTTGGTGACTGGGGCCTCTGCTCCTCCCTGCCTAGCCCCCTTTCTGCCCACTTTGGCTTGGTTGCAGTTTTCATGGTTACATTTGTGGCTCTTTTATCTTACCGCAGGATACTTTTTCCCCCGAACAGTGCCATCCTGACTCACGGCTTTGTTTAAATTGTTTCCTCAGTCAGAGGGAGATGTCCTCCCTTCTTACGCTGGTCAGTTCCTCCTCGCTTGGGATTGGGCTGTTGTGCCAGCTCCTCCAGGTCTGTCCTAGATTTCACAGCCACTGCGGGTTACATGCTCTCCCGTCCGTCCTCCCTTCCCGTCTTGGGAACTTCTCCATTTCGACACTTGACACATCCGATCCAATCATCATTTCACATCCTGCCTCCCTAGACTGGGACGGCTTGAGGGCAGGGATGGGGCCAGCGCCAACCAGTGCTGAAATGAACAGGAACAACGTAGTCCCGAGACTGCGAGAGAACTTGAGCATGTTTCCACCCAGAATGCTTTCATTAAAGCGTTATTGACTTATTTTTGTAAAGGCAATGTATTTACATAGCACAAATTCAAATGGTTTTCGGGGAGAAGCCCGCCTCCCAGCTTTGCCCTCCAGGCCCTGGATTCCCCTAGCAACAATGTTCCTCCTTCCTTGCCAAGCCACGCCCATGTTCCTTTCGCGCACTCTGTTCTGGCCACAGAGGTCCTTTCGCTGTAGGTTATTGTCTCCCAACTGGTTCCCCTCCCAACTGTCTTCCCGCTCATTTCCTGCAGCCGCCGCGCTTCCCCGCGTCCGGACGCACTGCGGGCCCGGCCGCCGCGGCCGCGCGCCCTGCTCCCCCTGGCGGCGGCGCCTCCTCGCTGCAGCGGCCGCGCGCCCCGCCCCGCCCCGCCCCGCCCCCTCCAGCCTCGGCGGGCCCGGCCGGGGGAGGGGTCGCGGCGGCGTCAGCGGCGGCCCGGGCGGGGGGAGCCGAGGCGCCGGAGCAAGATGGCGGCGCGAGTGCTGTGCGCCCATGGAGCGGCCTCGGCCGGAGGCTTCCTGCGGCAGGCCGCCCCCTGCAGCCTCGTGCCCGGGCTCCGGTGAGCAGCGCCACCCTTTCCGGGAGCGGCCGGGGAGGAGCTGCCGTGGGGCGGAGGGCGCGGGGTACCCGGCGCGGCTCTCCGCCCCGGCTCGGCCGCGCTCCCTCGGGGCAGGGCTGCGGGGCGGCGGGGCCAAGGTCGCGGTCCACGGGCCCGGGGAGCCTCGACAGGGTCGGAGCGGCTTCCTGGCCGGCCGGACTCAAGGTCACGGCGGGGACGGCGCTCGGCGCCGAGGCCACGTCCGCCCGCCATACGGGCCCGGCCCTCGGGACCTTGACCTGGCGCCGCTCGGAGCAGAGGCGGAGCGGCGGGCGCGCGGTGGAGGCCGCAGCCCCTGACTCGGCCTGCCGGCTGCCCGCGGGCACCTCAGCAAGTTGCTCGCCCTCGCGAGCCTCGGCGTCTGCATCTGTAAATGGCGGTAGTGACGCTACTTACCTCTTAGGTTGTTGTGAGGCAGAAATAAAATAACGCGTCGTCCCCGGTGGGCCCGCATTGAGGGGAGGGCGGGAGTAGTGAGGAGGGCTCAGCACTACGAACAGTCTTTGACTTGCATTTTAAAATAGGTAGCGGATCAAAAGTATTTACAGTTATCAGCGCTCAGTAGGCGTTGGGTTCATGCTTAAACTTTTTTCCTAGCCTCTTTGGGTGAAATGTTTGGTTTTCTGAATCCACCACTTTGACATATCCATGTCCCCTTTTCCACATTCAAAAGCCAAAGCCCATGCTAACTTACCCATAGGTGTGCTTGATCGCTTTCTTTACAACGCGTAATTTAAATGTTAACCTTTTTGTTGTTTTTAATTAAATAGTGAGCCTCTAGAAAATACAGTTGGCACTTAAAAATGAAAGAGCAAAGGAACTACCTGTTTGTTAAACTCTTACTGTGGTCCAGGAAGCTTTATATAATACGGCTTATTTAACTTAATCCTAGTAGCAATCTTAAGAAGGAAGAGGATCTGCATTTTAGAGATGAGATGGAACCTCACACATAGCTAGAAAAGGCATTTGAACCCAAGTTCGTCAGGCTTCAGGCCCAGCGCCCTTCCTCGGACTGATGCTCAACTTGTATTTCCAAATTTGATGTTTATGTTTTCAAGTTGATTAACACATCAGCCTCCTTTTATTTTTATCCTGTTATTGAGCAAATACTGAGTGTCTTATTTTTTCACACAAGCGATATGAGCCCATGAAATTCATTCTTTCCAAAAAAGACAGCTGAGACTGAAGGTGTTCACCCAACGTGTCTGCCTAAAGTGCCCAAGGTCACAAAGCTAGTAACTGGAGTTGTCACTAATTCTATCAAATATTGAATGTATACATTGTCTCTGAAGCCCTTTGGAACTGAGCATAATAGCCATGGTCACTATTCCAAGGAAGCCATGGTGGAAATAAAGACCCACATAGACTTACAGATTGAGGTAGGTGCTGTGAGAGAAAATCAGGAAACCTACCACATGAGATCATGGAAGGCCTCTCCAAGAAGGTGATGTTAAGCTGAGACCTGAAGGGTCGGTGTGCATGAAAGCCCTGACTGGGAAGGAGTCATGAATACTGGGAAACCTCAGAAAAGTCTAGGAGGCTGTAGCACAGGAGTGAAGGGAAGACTGGCTGGAGGAGAGGTGGCAAAGAGCGGGGCCAGATAATTCTGGGCCTTACAGGCCATCTCAGAGAGCTTGGATTTTATTCTGAGAGCCATGGAAGACATTTAAAGGTATAAACTCTAGTGTAACATGAACTGATCTACGTTTTTAAAAGATCGGTCTGACTTTAGAAAGGGGACAGAATCCGGGGTAATGGCCACCTGGGCAGATGCTGGCTCCATTTACTGAGAGTCATTCTTTCCATAGGTATATGAGTGCCCACCATGTGCCAGGCGCTGTTGAGAAACATCAGTGAATGAGGCACACAAGGTCCTTGCCGCCCGGGAGCTTGCTAGTAATTTAGAGGAGGAGGAGGAGCAGGTGCTGGGTGGAGGGGGTGATCCAGAGCAGTTTTGAATCTGGTGAAGTTTGAGATGGCTGTGAGCTGTTCAGATGGGAAGGCCAAGTAGGCAGTTGACCTGCTTGATCTATATGACTCCTCAAAGAAGATATGTGGGCTAGAGGTAACATTTGGGGGTTATCAGCATATAGGAATGCTAAATGTTGATAGATACATGGGTTTCATTATATATTTCGTATTTAATTGAAATTTTTCATAATAAAGCATTTTTTAAAACCGTAGGAATGGATGAGATTGCTTGAGGAGAGTGTGACTAGAGAAGGGGCTGAGAAACAGGCCCTGGGATGTGTCAACATTTATAGGCTGGATATAGGAAGGAGAGGCCGCAAGGGAGGCTGGGAAAGAGCAGCCAGTGAGGTCATTGTTATCTGACAGTGCCCAGCGGGAGATATTTCAAGGAGGGAGTGGTCAGCTGTGCCAGATGCTGCTAAAAGGTTAAGTAAGATGACGGAAGAAACTGGATTTGCCAACGGGTGTTGTGAGTGACCTTGCACTCTAGAGCGTTTTCAGAGGGAGAGGAGGAAGTCTTCCCAGGAGACTTACTTGCCAGCTTAGAGTTCCAACAGCTTACTGGACACTGCACTGGTGTCCCACAGGTGCTTGAGATGCTTATATACCCAGAATTTAACTCATCTTCCTCCTGAAAAACCGACTTGCTCCTCCTGGGTTCTCTGTCCCCAGTAATGGAATATGTTCCATTAAGTGGCCCAGGCCAGAAACCAGAAGGTCTTCCCCCAGCCCATCCCCTCCTGCTCCCTCCCGTCTAGTTGGTTGCCACATCTGTCAGTTCTGCTTCCAGCGTGTGTTGGCTCTGTGTTCTCTATCACCACTCCCCTAGCTCAGCTCTTGGCAGCACTTGTCTGGATTCCTAAGAAGAGTATGGACTTGAACCCGTTGGTGAAGTGGACGACTAAAGAATTCTGAGCAGAACATTTTCCTGTTAGAAAGATCTCTATGACGGAACCTTGACTGGATCCTAATCCCTCTTCACTTCCACTCCTCCCCACACCCGCCAAGAAAAACTATGAGAGACATTTTGGGAACAATTGGGGACATTTTAATATGGAGTGGAGATTAGATATTATAGAATTATTATTTTCCTTAGATGTGAAAATAGCATTGTGGCTTTCTGTTCTTAGGAGATGCATGCTGAAATATTTAGGGATGAAGTATCATAATATGTGCACTGCACTTTCAAATGGTTTGGTAGAAATAAAAAAGCAAGTGTATATAGAGAGAGGTTTTAAATGATAAAATGTTCATTTTTTCGTGTAGATGCAGGGCATAGAGACTGTTCTTTATACCGTTCTTCATTACACTGTTCTTTCATCTTCTCGGTGAAGTTTTTCAAAATGAAAAGTAGGAGAACAGCTCTCTCGAGCAGCAGTGTGGAAGACAGACTTACTGGGGTAGGGAGGGGAGTCAGGGAGCTACTGCTTTAATGCAGGACTATTCTTTGGGTCGGGCCCTTCAGCCTCCTCTCTCCCGCTCACCTCCGTAGTATTCGCACACTCCTGGCTTTGGTGGGTGTAGTTCTGTTTCTTAGAATGTCCTTCTTCCCACGGGCATCATCCTGAT
The DNA here is from genome assembly GCF_057802395.1 of Ceratotherium simum simum. Taxonomy (NCBI): domain Eukaryota; kingdom Metazoa; phylum Chordata; class Mammalia; order Perissodactyla; family Rhinocerotidae; genus Ceratotherium; species Ceratotherium simum. Next base: position 26,089,396 of record NC_141925.1, read on the forward strand.
AAACTGCTCCTCATCTTTCAAGTCTTCAGCTCAACAAGTGCTTCCTCAGAGAGTTGGTCCGTGTCTCCCTCAGACCCACTTAGATTCCACTCCACCCCCCCACCCCACCCCAACCCCGCACCACCACCCTATGTCTCCATCCAGAAGCTCGTCTCACATTGGCCTGTAATCATGTTTGTCTATCTGCTGCCACCAGGAAACTGAGCACTGTGAAGTCAGGGCTAGGTTAATTCATCTTTGTATCCTCAGCCTGGCCCAGTGCTTGCACAGTCAATAGATTTGATGATCATCTGAACAAAGCTCCTTACACTACTGCTGCCTCATCCTGTGGTCTCAGTGTTAAATATGTTTCCCTTCTGTGATTTGCTCCGACCACACCACCAGCTTCCACACCTAGTCAGGACCCATGTCTTCTCCTTTTTACCTCAGGAGTATCTTTTGAATGTATTCCTTCTTGTTCATCCCCACTGCCATTGTCTTAACCCAGGACCATCTAGGTCTGGGTTAGAGGCCTTAACCCAGGTCTATCCATTGAGTATTAAATGCTCCCTGCCTTTATTGCTGCAGGCCATCCACCACATCATTGCCAGGCTGCTTTTTACACCTAGATCTTTTTTGGAAACTTGCTAGCATCACACTGTGTACAGGATAAAGTCCACCTGATAGGTATGGTGCACAAGAGCCTAACCACCCTGCCCCCCTCGCCCTCCCATTCTCCACCTTGCCATCCTCCCACACCCTGTTCTCTTGCCTTCCTGAACTCTGCTGCTCCAGAAATATGCCGTACAGTTTCATGACTCCATCCCCTGGACATGTTCCCTTTGACTTTCCCTCACCTGCCTTGTTCACCTGTCTTTCTTGTCCTCCAAGACAGACCCAGAATGTCTCCACTGGAGTCCCTCTCACTCCTCGCAGGCCAAGCCGATGGTTCATTCCCTTGAGCTCCCACGGTGTGTGTGTGTAAGTCTACAGTATCCGTGACCACTCTGGCTGTTTACTGGTGGGTTTTTCCCATGAGACTGAACAGGCTAGGCATCTGGTTCATCTTTATATCCATAGAGCCTGGCACATAATGCTTATTCTATTTAAAGGCTAGTGTTTTGTAGAATGCGCTACCTGCTACCCAACCCTCTGTAAAGTGCCACACAACAACATATTTATGATACTGTAAAGATGACCGATAGTGGTGTTTGTCACTCTCAATGAAGAACCCCAGCCTGGATCTTATCAGCTTGACAGCTGTTGGCATAACTACTTCTACCCTCTTCCATGATTCACCTTGGACAGCTAGATGGACTGGGCACGTTAGGCAGCTTTGGTCACCTGACACTTGGAAAGATTTCAGAGTTTGACAGTCAATTGGGGGTAATGCTGGGCCACACTGTTTTTCGTTAGTCAAGACTATCGCAGGGCCGGCCCGGTGGCGCAAGCGGTTAAGTGCACGCGCTCTGCTGCAGCAGCCCGGGGTTCACCAGTTCGGACCCTGGGCATGCACCGATGCACTGCTTGTCGAGCCATGCTGTGGCGGCGTCCCATATAAAGTAGAGGAAGATGGACGTGGATGTTAGCTCAGGGCCAATCTTCCTCAGCAAAAAAAAAAAGAGGATTGGCATCAGACGTTAGCTCAGGGCTGATCTTCCTCACTGCCAAAAAAAAGACTTGCTACCCAAGTTCACAAGCAAACACTGCTCAGGTTCTGGTGTGTGTTCCATGATGTTGACTATTTCTGAGGCTCATCTTTAGTTTACAAAGCATTTCCTTATCCCTTACCTCATTTTACCCGTCCTAAAGTAAATCCCTTTGGTATTATTAAAATCTGGAACGAATACTCAATTGGGGAGATTTCTGTTTAGGAGGTATCCTTATTAGTGAAAATATTTTGAACTTTATAGTTAGATCTGGGTTCATATTTTTATTTTACCACTTTTTAGCTCAGGGCATTTAACCTCTCTGAACCAATCTTTAAAATCCCTTCCTTGCTAGGTTGTTCTGAGGATTAAGTGAGATGACATTGACAAACTGCCTAGTCCAGTGCCTAGCAGTATGTATGTACATATTAACCTGTAATCCCCTTAAGTTCTAAAGAGAAGGAGAAAAATTACTTTGGTATTTTTTCCCCCATCCAGATGTAGTCTGCCAATAATTCTTTATTATGCTCTCTTATTTTATAAAGTATTAAATGCCATAGAAATTAAATATCAGTATATGTACAGATGACATAAGCTTGTCTATGCATTTCTAAAGGATACTTTATTAGTAGTGGTTGCTTTGATGAGTATTTCTTATTTTAAATGAAATTCCCTAGTGCTGATATTTTTAGAAATTTTCGTTGTACCCCTTTCTTAATTGTTCATAATTGTTATAACAAGCTTAAGAGTTTATTTAACCCCCCAAAATTTTTAACATAATTTCTGTTTAGTAAACTTAAAATCTAAAATAAAGAAAAAACAAAGTCCCATTAGCAAATCTTAAAACTTGCTACTTTGTGTATCACTAATTTTATATGCTTGCCATTTTGCTTCATGAAATTATTAAGCAAATATCACAAAATGTGGTGTGTATAGAACACTTTAAACAAATTGACAAAGTGTTTTTATTTTTAGTGAAATAAATTTGACCATGATTCATTTAGAAAATTGCCTTCTTCGGAATTAGTTTATTTATATAATCAAAGAGGGAATTGAAAACAAACAGCATATGATTTTGGTTTTTGCTAAAGGACTAATAGTGTGTATATATAATTTCTTTCTTTTTAATTTTAAAAGTTTTGTTTTATTGAAAAAGAAGTTTTAAAAACTTAGTTTTTTAATCTCTCACCATGTATCTGGTGCTGTCATAAGTCCTTTAAGGTTATTTACTAGGAGTATGGGGTTAAACATGTACTTATTTTAAAAATATCCAAAAATAAAAATGAGTCAGTGCAGACATATGGGGAAAGCTGTGTCTCTTCTACCTTAACTCTCTGTCCTTCCCTCAGGCGTACCACAATTAAAACTTTCATTTTTTTTTTTATAATTTTATTTATTTATTTTTTCCCCCAAAGCCCCAGTAGATAGTTGTATGTCATAGTTGCACATCCTTCTAGTTGCTGTATGCGGGACGCGGCCTCCGCATGGCCGGAGAAGCAGTGCGTTGATGTGCGCCCAGGATCTGAACGCAGAGCGCGCGCACTCAACCGCTAAGCCACGGGGCCGGCCCCATTAAAACTTTCTTAATTCAGGAATTTTAACATATAATAAAAGCAAAGTGGAGGGATTTCCAACATCTTTTTACAAATGGCGTTTTTAGGACTATATATTTTTGTTCTATGCACTTACAAGAAAAATTGCATATACTGATATTAACTTGTTATTTTGCTTATTTAGTTTGAGCTTGCTGCTTTTTAATCTTTGAAGGATTTGAAAAAATACTTTTATATTTCTTGATCATTATTTATGGAAAACATTGTTAATTTTATATTTGTATATTTTATGTTTGTATGTTTGTAAGCTTACATCATTCAAAAGTCTTTTTATCTGGCTTCTAGCTATTTGTGATAATATCCTATGAATTGTTTTTTAAATTAAAAGAACATCTTACAGAGAGAAAATTGCTCTGTAATATTGGTTCGTTAAAGCAGCAAGTTGACTCTTTAAGCAAAAAAAGAAAAAGGCTGCCAATATAACATGTGAAATTTAGAGTTCTATTATTTCTAAAGCACCATAGTTGAATAAGAATAGGAATTTGTATTATTGTAATGTAGAATCTACATGTTCATCTCATGAGGCAATGGGAAAGTTTGCATCTCATGAGTTTTTCTTGCCTCTTGTTTAAATTCCAAGTCCCCTTCCTTATTACCTGGGGTCACTCCTTCTTTTCCTCTTACATTTGCGTTGTGGTGTCTGCGTCCTTAAGCAGGCCTGCTAGGCAGATTGGAAATGCAGTTGGCCCCTCTGTATCCCAGGTTCCGCGTGTCTGTGAGCTCAAAGGCCTACAGTGGTTGCATCTGTACTGAACATGTACAGACTTTTTCTCCTTGTCATTGTTCCCTAAACAGTACAGTTTTTACATTGCATTTACAGTTATTTACATAGCATTTGCATTGTTTTAGGTGTTGTAAGTAACATAGAGATAAAGTAGAGGGGAGGATGTGCGCAGGCTATATGCAGATACCACACCATGTTATATAGGGGACTTGGGTATCCGCAAGGAATCCTGGAACCTATCCCCCGCGGATACCGAGGGACGACTGTCTGTAGAAAATCATCTAGTGTTTCTATAGAAGAGGCTCACACTGGCCTGTCAGCATCCCAACCTTGTTTTGAAGCACTGAATAAGATCCTAAGCATTTATATTGGCCATTTGGAATCCCAGCACGTTACTGCTCTTGGCATGATCTAGCAAAGGGCAGCAAAGATCATTTATGTGTGCATCAGTTAAGATCAAAACTGTAAAGATATATGCTGTAGTAGCCCTGGCCAGAGATGACGGTCATCACTTATAAAAGGGATTGTGCAGAAAGAATGGACGCGGACTCAAAAAGCTACATTCTGTATGATTCCATATATGAGACATTGTGGAAAAGGCAAAACTATAGGGACAGAGACATCAGTAGTTGCTAGCAATTGAGAGTGGGGAGAAGGGTTGATTACAAAAGGAGGAATTTTAGGGAATAAAGGAACTGTTCTGTATCTTATTGTGATGGTGGTTTCATGACTTTATGCATTTGTCAAAACTTGTAGAACTGCATGCCAAAAAAAGTAAATTTTACTGTATGTAAGTTTGAGTTAAAATGAAGAAGATGAAGAGACACGGTTTGCCATTTGAATGTGGCTGTGTGAGATTAGGAAGAGGATGAGTCTCAACCAGGTTCTAATTTTAAAATCTTATTTTCAGGTTATATATACATACCTATATACCTTACCTATACAGGGGTTTCTAAACATGCACTTTTTGATATTTTAGCTAATTTTTAAATATAAAAATAATATATGTATATGGGAAAATTTCAAATAGTCTAGAAGGTTATACAATGACAAGGAAAAATCTCTACTCCCACCCCATGCCCCAGTTGTCATCACTATTAACAGTCACTTTATTTGTGCATTTATGGTACTGTTCTGCTTTTTCCACGCAATTTATCTCAGAGATATCAACATATCAGTGCATGTAGCTCTACCTCTGTTTAATGATTGCAGTCTATTCTGATTTTGAATATTCCCTAATTTATTTGACCAGTGCCCGTTAATGGATATCCACATTGCCTTTACAGGAAAAAACTGGAAACAAGGCAGTAGTGAACAGTCTAGTGCGTTCACCTTTATGCACTTGTCTAAATATAGCTGCCTGTAGGACGTAAGTACAAGTGCAGTTATGTCCTGCACTTAACAGGGCCAAAAGGCCTACGCAGTTTTAATTTCGATATAGATAATGCCACACTGCCCTCTAGGGAAGGTATGCAAATTTGTAATCCCACTCGCAAGTATATGGGAGTTAAACGTGCACTTTAAAGTTTATGGTTAAAGTATAGTTTGTTACTTCAGTCAAATTTATCCTCACTTTCTGACAGCATATATAGTAGAAACTCAGTTGTAAGATGAAAATTAACAAATTATTTCTGTGTTAATGAAGTTGTATTCTTAGGTTTTTGTGACAGTTACAAGTCTTGATTCTAAGGTTAATTTAGTTTAGGGGTAAAATAATTTTTTTAAAAGAAAGAATTTACTTCATTTTCCCTATATATTTCTTTTCACATTTTTTTATTGTGGTAAAGTATATGTAACATAAAATTTGCTATTTTAACCATTTTTTTTTTAATTTATTTTATTTTTTTCTCCCAAAGCCCCAGTAGATAGTTGTATGTCATAGTTGCACAGCCTTCTAGTTGCTGTATGTGGGACGCGGCCTCAGCATGGCTGGAGAAGCAGTGCCTCGGTGTGCGCCCGGGATCCGAACCCGGGCCGCCAACAGCAGAGCGCGCGCACTTAACTGCTAAGCCACGGGACCGGCCCTATTTTAACCATTCTTAAGTGTACAGTTCCGTAGCATTAAGTACACTTGGTGGTGTACAAACAACACCACCATCACATCTCCAGAACTTTGTCGTCTTCCCAAACTGAACTCTGAACCCATTAAACAATAACTCCCCATTTCCCCCCTTCAGCTCCTGGCAACCACCAAACTACTTTCTTTCCCTATGAATTTGATTACTCTAGGTTTCCATGTATATTTTTTCTGTCAAAAATTGCTTTGGAGAAGGGAAAAACACATAGCATAAATTGCAAAGATAAACATGGGAACTCTCTTAGGAGAGCCACAAGTTACATCTTTTACACTTTGCTCCTGCTGTTTAGAGTGCATGCTATCGTAATGGAAGGTGGACATTTTGTGGTATCCCAGGTTCTAGAACAGTGCCTAGAATAGGTACTCACAGCATGTTTGCTAAATGGATTGATGAGTTGATGAAAACAATGTACTATATGACGCTATTTAAAGACATCTTTGTACCTCTGATTAGACTCAAATTTTTATATTTGTTATTCCATAGGAGATTGACGTCTTCCAATAACAGACCTCGAGAAGACAGCTGGTTAAAATCCTTATTTGTCCGGAAAGTTGATCCAAGAAAAGATGCTCACTCTAATCTCCTAGCCAAAAAGGAAACAAGCAGTCTATACAAATTACAGTGTGAGTGATAGATTTGCTATCTTCATAGAGTTGACTTTTTTCTCTTTGTTCATAAGTTTATTGTTGAATTTTCTTTTGTTTCAGTTCACAATGTTAAACCGGAATGCCTAGATGCATACAACAACATTTGGTGTGTATACCCAACTATATTTTACTTGGGGGAAAATAGTGATTTTAATATTTGTTGGTCAGCTAACACTTGATAGCAGAATGACATCTTTCATTCCTCTTCTTAAAGCTGAATGTTCAGAGGCTCTTAAATTGAGCTCTGCATAGGATTACCAAGGGCATTTTGATTTTAAGCGCTCATGTAGCCGAATCATCACATTGGCTGTCAGACTTGAGGACGTTTCTAGGCTCTTAAGGTTAGAAGGAACCTTACAAGGCTGTCTGGTCCATCTGCTCTTCTAGTGCTTGAGTCCTTTCTGCAGACTGTCCTGACTGCCTATGCTTAAATACCTTCATACATTCCATCTCAGGACAGCTTTGACTGTTAGGAATTAGAACTCACGTCCCTGTGACCTCCATTGTTTCGAATTTTACTCCTAAGTAAAACTGCCTCAAGAAAGTCCTGTATGTATTTGAATGTAGCTGCCATTTCTTCCCAAGTCTTCCATTCACCAGGATTCAAGTCCCTTCAGCAGGTTCTCATATGATATGAGATCCATATGCTCTTAGACAATTTGTAAACTTTAAGACTGAAGAGAGAATTAAGTGCATCAGTTCTTAAGTTATCAGAAATAGTATTTTAATGATCAATTGTGAGCAAATAAAAAGCATTTTTTTACCTTTAATATCTGCTACTTTCATGAGAAAGCAAATGATTTTGTCACTAGAATCAGCATAATTTTCAGAAGCAAAAGTCTTTTGTTATTTTATTTTTGGAGATGGTTTGTGAAATGTAACATTAGTGTAGGATTTCTTACCTTAGCATAGTTCTCTTTATTAAAAAATGCTCTAAACAAAGCAGATGCTTGTTTCTAAATCTTTTCTCGGAAAATGAAATTTTTTCTCTATGCTGTTGTTTCCCTGGATTATCTTTCCTGTCCTGTTTCATCACTTCATCTATCTCAAATTTCTGTCTATTCATATTTCTGTTTGGATGTCTTGCTCTCCCTTCAAACTCAACATGTAGAATCACCTCGCTCTCCCAACTTCCCCGTGTGTCAGTCACCTTAGTTTTATTTAACCCTTTTCTTGGTGCTGTGATTAGTCACTAAGGGCTGTGCATTCTTCATTTGACATGTATTTTGGTTCTCTTTGCTTGTTTCCTTCTCCATCTCCCTCTCCCAGCCTGTTGAGCTCCATTTCCAAGTAGCCTCCTTTCTGACTACCTTCCTGAGCTCGAAGCTGTGCCTGTACCTCCACCCCACCCTGCAATCTATTATGAAAAAGTTTGTCAAATTGATTCACTTGAGTTCTATTTTCTCTTTTATCATGTTTTTTTCTTTTCTCTGAAACTTGCAGCAGCTCCCTGTTTCCAGTACATAAAGACTTAACTCCTGCCTGGTTTTTAGGGGCCCCAATAATGAGGTTCTGCCCAACCCATCCAGTTCTGAGTACAAGTACAGCCTACCTTACAACCTCCATTCAGGTAAGGCCAGGGCTTCCAAGAGCAGGTTTGGGGCCCCCAAAAAAGAGGATTGGCTACAAATCCATGTATGACTTTGTATTGGTGAAAAACCTAGGCCCCATTGTCAGGTCCTGGCCCCTTTCTGGACCCCTCCTGGGTCATCTATACCAGGTTCTTTCTTCCACATTGGCTCCAATTCAGGGTTGTTTACTTCCTGCTCATGTCATATGGCAAAAAGGAAACTCATTTCCATTTCCCTAACGTAATCCATCTTTCCCCACCTCCGTTTTTATCAATCCCATGTTATTTCTAAACGTAAGTCTTTATGACCCGGTATGATGACCATACCATGTATATTTTTTGAAGAGTGGCATTTACTTTTAATATCAGATCTTAATTTTAAAAGTAAATGCCAGAGGGGCCGGCCCCGTGGCTTAGCGGTTAAGTGCGTGCGCTCCGCTGCCGGCGGCCCGGGTTCGGATCCCGGGTACGCACCGAGGCACCACTCCTCCAGCCATGCTGAGGCCGCATCCCACATACAGCAACTAGAAGGATGTGCAGCTGTGACAGACAACTATGTACTGGGGCTTTGGGGGAAAAATAAATAAATAAAATCTTTAAAAAAAAAAAAAAAAAAAAGTAAATGCCAGGGACCAGCCTAGTGGTGTAGTGGTTAAGTTCCCGTGCTCCGCTTTGGCGGCCCAGGGTTTGCAGGTTCGGATCCCAGGCACGGACCCACACACCACTCATCAACCCATGCCGTGGCGGCATCCCACATACAAAATAGAGGAAGATGGGCACAGATGTTAGCTCAGGGATAATCTTCCTCAGCAAAAAGAGAAAGATTGGCAATGGATGTTAGCTCAGGGCCAATCTTCCTCACCAAAAAAAAAAAAAAAAAAAAGTAAATGCCACTCTTCAAAAAATGCACATGGTGTGATCATCATACTGGGTCATAAAGATGTGTGGGGTTTCAGTTAGTTAGACATAAAGCCATTCTGATGTTTTCTCTGTTAACTATTCATATACACCCAGTCCTGGTGCCCCAGCATCTGGTGGTGGTCACTAGCTTCATATCACTCAGTGTCAGCAAATAGTTTGAACAGGTTCCATTTCTGACCCTTGATATCCTTTTGCATCCATTGTTGAATCTGTATTGTACTTTTTCATCATATTCAAAAAGTGTGCAGGTTTTAGCTTTCCTCTTGGTGTGGCACGATTATGCCTCTTCCCTTTGCCTTTCCCTTTACATTTGAATCTGTACTATAGGAAGGTTTCCATGGACCCAAGCTCTGACACCTCTGTTAAATTAATACACTGCCATGTACACACTGTCATGGCTTTGCCGCTGCTCCTGTACAGTCAGTGGTAATGAACTGGGTGGTGTGTTCAATATGGGATTATGCTATACCTTTCAAATCCCCTCAGCTGGTTGAATTGAGTGGAACCTAATTTATGCTTCATGTTGTATCTTTAATTTGGATTCTTCTGCTACATTGATGCCCTTTGGGACTGTTGGAGTTGGGATTGCTTCTAGGCTGTGTTGTGCTCCAGCTCTGTCTTCTTCCTCCTTCCTTAAGACCAACTTGTTCTCTTCCCTGCTACCTCTGCCTGCTCATGCTGCTTCTCTTTCCCCTGTCTTAAACATTTCTTTCTTCTCTTTCTTATTTCTTCCATGTTCTTTTTCACTATTCCCAATTCTCTCATTCTTCCTATCTTTGGAACAAGCAGACCTTAGCATTTATAAACATCGCCATTCCTAAGTACTCCTTTTTTTCCCTGAAATGGCAAATAGTAGACCCATATTTCGTGGAATCTTGGGACCTTTGGCTCTTCTTTATCATTTTCATCACTATACTTGAGTTGCTTACAACTGTTCTAGATAGTTGGGATATCAGAAACCTAAGCTTATGATAAGTGGAATATTAGAGTACAATAGAATTCAGCTAAAAGGTTAATTCTGCACTTCATTTTATCGTAAATATATTCTGAGGTTAGTTGTCAGAATACAGAGTAAATGGCCTTTTTCATGTGTTGTCCACCTGGTATAATTTTGTTGGTTTAATTAGTGTTGCTATTTCTTCTCTTTAAGTCAAGAGGTATTACCAAAGATTCATGAAGATAAACATTACCCTTGTACTTTGGTGGGGACTTGGAACACCTGGTATGGCGAGCAGGATCAAGCTGGTAGGAAGCAGAAGTTTTTGGAATAAACAGTTGTTCCTTAAGCCTTTACTGTAACAACTTAAATAAATAAAATAAATTTAATTCTCGTTTTTATAATCAGAGCTTTCCAAGTCTCAGTCTAGTTTTATGGTTAAAGTAGTTTCTCCAGTAATTCATTGCAAAAACTACTTTTATCGTTTTTAATGTTTGAATCTATTATTGAAACTTTAAGGTGTAACCCATAGGCCAACACGCAGCACATTACAGTTTGTACTGTGTTAACATTGTCCGTTTCTAGAATAGTTTCGAGGTAAGAGTATCATGAAACTCTAAATGTATGTTATCTTTTAAAATATATTTCAGTCCACCTCTGGAGGTATGAAGGAGGCTACCCAGCCCTCACGGAGGTCATGAGTAAGCTCAGAAAAAATCAGGTAATGATTTTGAAAAGTGTTTATTCAGGTTAATGATATAGTAGATGTTAGTATAGAATTAGACTCTTTCTGTCATGAGTTTTTGTTAGTAACCTGTTAGTTTTTTGCAGTAAAAATTTTCTTATTTGGATTCTTGAAGTTGTATTAAAACATCAAGTAACCAGTTGTACTACTATTAAAGTAATAGTTGTTATTGTAGAAGTCAGTTGTACTTTAAAACTGATAAGCTGGTACTTTGAAACCAGTAAGTCAGCGTGGGAGATGCAGTCAGCCCTGGATTACCTAACACATATCTGCTTCAGGAACTGCCAACCACATATCTTTACCTTGGGCTGACTTTGCTCTCCTCCCCCTCCCTTCACTAATAAGTGCATGTTAGTGGAGAGAATTTTAGTAGCCATACGTTTTTAGGAAAGAAAACCTTTTGTATAGATTCCCAGTCCAAATATAAATAGCTTTTGGATTATCTGATATTTTGTAGTGTCCATGTCACCTCTATTAATATGCTATCAAACACTGTTAGGAGAACCTAAAAACATCGGAAATGAAATTTATTTTTATTGTCATTTAGATACTTAGGATGATCATGTAGTTTGTCATCTAAACCTAGACATACAAGATATAAACTGGGACTTTCTCAGGCCAACTGGGACCCTACTTATAAAACTATTCTGTCCTAGGAGGAACATAAATGTTACTAAAGTGGGCTTATGTATAAATATTGGAAGATTTCATGAGCACATTTTTTTCGCTCAAAGGAATTTACGGAATTCCGTAAGGCCAGAAGCAACATGCTTCTCTCTAGGAAGAATCAGCTGCTATTGGAGTTCAGTTTCTGGAATGAGCCTGTCCCACGGTCAGGACCTAATATATATGAACTCAGATCTTACCAGCTCCGAGTAAGTACTGAAATATGAGTGAACTGTCCCCTCATTCTTCTGTGAAGAAGCATGAGAACCCCCTAATACTGACAACAAAAGTTGAGTGTACATTCTGTGACGTGTGTTTGGCATTATATTTTGATTGGCTTGTTTTCTCCTCTCTCCAGTTCTTCTCCTCTTATTTCCTTTTTTTTCCCTTCTTTCTTTTTCATTCCTTCCCTTTTGCTAAGCTCTATGCTTTTTTATAATCTTATAACTGTTTATTATTTGACATTTTTCCGTATAGTGTTTCTGTTTTTAAGAGGACAAACCTAAAATGCAGGACTAGGTACAATATATCAGCATACATTATAATTGAACTAGAGCAACTTATAAATGTGTGACTGTTGAATAAATTTTATAGCACTGTAAGAGGAAATAATATTTTGTAAGACTTTCTAGATGTTTCCCTACTAAATGACTACTAGAAAGAAAGCCCCAGATAAGAACATTGTTAGAAAGAATACATACCAGTAGATCTCAGTCATCTAATACTCACCATTATACTGGAAAAAATAAAGTGATGTCCTTCTTAAGTTTACTTAAATTGAATTCTTTTTAAATTTGACAGTAAAGTCTGAACAGGTACCGACAATTTAATCGTGACTTCAGTACATCTGGAGGATGGGCCTAATTATGGTTTTGATAACCATAATTGGATGACTTACTCTTATATTGTATATATGTTGTCTTCTTCTATGATGCTGTGGAATATCACTCCCACTATGGGATCCGTATGAACACAGTGAATGATATTGCTATGTTGCTTTTTTTATTTGTTACATCTCACATTATTAAAAGTTAATTTTTAAGTTAGTTTTGTCATTTGATTTTTTTATACTGTTAATTCCATATTTCTTGACAGCAGAACTAACAAACCGAAATCCAAATCTCTTTTCAGCCAGGAACTATGATTGAATGGGGCAATTACTGGTGAGTATATTACCAAATGGTGAGTTTGTAAGTCTTATTAATAGATTATTTTAGGCCGTAATATTCTAAGAATAAAATCTGGGAATAATGCCATGATTCAATACTAGACTATTTTTTTGTTTGACATTTTTATTATGAAACTTTTTAAACATACACAAAACTAGAAAGAAACATACAAAACTAGAGAGAATAATACCATAGATGCCTCCTTCCATCCCCATTACTTAGCTTCAACACATGGTGAATCTTGCTTAGGTCTAACTCCTCCAACCCAGAGTATTTGGAAGTAAATCTTAGACAACATACCATTTTATCCATAAATATTTTATAATATATCTCTAAGAGATAAGGACTCTTCTTTTTTTTTTTTAACAAAACCCCAATATTACATGAGGTTATTTCATAATCTTGGATATTATCTTTTCTAAAGTATTGCTTTGGTCACATGAACAGAGCACCACAATGATACAGTTGCTTCTTTTCTTCTTCTTAGTTTAAGTAGCAAAATACCAGTTTTTGCCCCAACTTTCTCTAGATTCAGCACAATCGCAATCAAAATTCCAGCAGGCTTTGGAAACGCAGATGATCCAAAATAGCTAAAACAACTTTGAAAAAGAAGAACAAAGTTGGAAGACTCACACTTCTCAATTTCAAAACTGACTACAAAGCTAGAGTAATCAAGACAGTATGGTACTGGCTTAAGGACAGGCATACAGAGCAATGAAGTAGAATTGAAAGTCCAAAAATAAATTCTGACATATATGAGCATTTGGTTGCAACAAATGTACCAAGGCAATTCAACAGGGACTGATAATCTCTTCAACCAAGGGTGCTGAGACAACTGGAGATCCCTGCAAAAGGATGGATTTAGACCCCTACCTCACATTATACAAAAAATAACCAAAAATGACTGTAGACCTAAATGTAAGAGCTAGAATATAAAACTTTTAGAAGAAAACGTAGGAGAAAATCTTTGTGACCCAGGGTTAGGCAAAGAGCTCTTAGATATAACACCAAAATCATGATCCACAAAGGAAAAAAAATTGATAATTCATCAAAAATAAAAACTTTTGTAATTCAAAAGACATCATTTAAGAAATTAAAAGACAAGTCACAAGAGAAAATCTTGTAAATCATACATCTGATAATGGACTTGTATCCAGAATATATTAAAAAAAAATCCTACAACTAAATAACAAGACTACAAATAACCCAATTAAAAATGGGCAAAGGACTTGAATAGATAATTCTCCAAAGATATACAAATGGCCAGAAAGCATATGAAAAGATGCTCAGCATCACTGATCGTAAGAGAAATGCAGATCCAAACCGCAGTATTATCTCACACTCTTTAGCATGGCTGTTATCAAAAGAACAGAAAATAACAAGTGTTGGCAAAGATACAGAGAAATTGGAACCCTTTTGCACTGTTGGGGTAGGAATATAAAATGGTGCAGCCAGTATGGAGAACAGTACAGAGATTCCTCAAAACATTAAAATAGAATTACCATATGATCCAGTAATCCCACTTCTGGGTATGTAATTCAGAATTCCAAGCAGCATCTCAAAGAGATATTTGCACACCCATGGTCATCACAGCATTATTCACAGTAGCCAAGGGGTGGAAGCAACCCAGATATCCATCTGCAGATGAATGGATAAAGAAAATGTGATATATACATCTAATGGAATATTATGCAGCCTCTTAAAAGAAGGAAATCCTGCCACATGCTATAATATGGATGAAGCTTGAGAACATTGTGCTAAGCAAAATAAGCCAGTCACAAAAGAACAAATACTGTATGATTCCACTAATAGACAGTTTCTAAAGTTGTCAAAATCACAGAAAAAGAAAAGGTGGTTGTCAGGGGCTGGTGGAGAGAAGTTGGCATTTAGAGGGTTTAGAGTTAGAATTTTGCAAGATGAAAAAGTTCTGGAGGTCTGTTGCACAACGATGTGAATATTCTTGGCGCTATTAAACTGTCCAGTTGAAATTGTTGAGGTAAATTTAATGTTATGTGTTTTTTACCACAACAAAAAATAAAAGTCATAAAATAAAAATTAAAAAAAATTTTTAAATGGGCAAAGGATTTGAATAGACATTTCACCAGAAGAGAGATATGAAGGCTTAATAAGCACATGAAAAGATGGTCAACATCCTTAGTCATTATGGAAATGCAAAGTAAAACCACATTTCTTACCCATTAGGATGGCTATGACTAAAAAGACAGATGATAACACATGTTGGTGAGGTTGTAGATAAATTGGTACCCTCATACATTGCTGGTGAGAATGTAAAATGCTGAAGCCACTTTGGAAAACAGTCTGGCAGTTCCTCAAAATGTTAAACATGGAGGTACCATATGACCCAGAGATTCTACTCCTATGTATATACCCAAGAAAATGAAAGCATACATCCATACAAAATTGTATACAATGATCATAGCATTTTGGCGGGGTGGGGGTGGGTTCAAACCATTTTATTGATGGGCTTTGGGGGAAGGTCAAAAGGCTGTAAGACAGATTGGATGTCCTTGGCCTGGCTGGGATCCAGCTTCACATTCACCCTAATCATAGCTTTTTTCATCATAGCCAAAAAGTGGAAACAACCTAAATGCCCATCACTGGATGAATGGATAAACTGTTGTATATCCATATAGTGGAATACTATTCAGCAATAAAAAGGAATGAACTACTGATATATGCTACAAATGTGGATAAACCTCAAAAACATGCAATATGAAAGAGACCAATACAAAGGAGCACGTATGCTAGGATTCCACTTGTATGAAATGTCCAGAAAAGGCAAATCTATAGAGACGGGAAGATTAGTGTTTGCCTTGGGACTAGGGGTGGGAACAGAGAATGATTGCAGATGGGCACAGGGATCTTCTAGCACAAATGGATTGTGGTGATGTGAATTACTAAAAGTGGAATCGTACAGTTAAGTGAATTTTATGCTGTGTAAAATATACCTCAATAAACCTGCTAGTGACCTCACTAAAGAGAATTTATACCAGAAATCCAAGAATGATTCAAAATGAAGAAACTGATTAACATACAATCAAGGCTGGAGTAGGTGTCTTAACACACGCTCTCTGAAGGTGCCTGACCCCTGCACCCCCGTGCACATCACCTGCATGCCTGTTAGAGCACTTATCACACCGTAGGGGAGTCTTCAGTTTGCAGTTCTGTGACTGTCTACCAGGTCTGGCGCATCCTGGGTGGTAGTAAGTGTTCACTGGAGGGATGAATGGATGGCAGAAAATAGTAGTTACATAAGATTAAAAAAGGTGAAGTGTAGTTGCCAAAATTGTAAACAACCTATATGCCTTAGGGGAGTAGATTATAGTATATTCATGCTGTGGAATCTCATGCAGTGGTTGAAGTAAAACATCTGCACATGGATAAATCTTGAAAACACCAAGCTGAGGAGAAAGAGCTAGTTAAAGAATATGTGCAACATGTCTCTTATGTAAATTTGAAAAAGATGTAACAAGAGTTATATAAACAAGTTATATATAACAAGAGTTATATAAAAAGATATAACTACTGTTCATGGATACATATATACAAAGTAGAAATATAAGACATGGACAGGAAGACTCTTGTCTTCAAAAGAGAGGTACCCGTTTCCAAAGAGTGGTAACTGATGGAGGGAGAGGAAAGGATCTGAAGCAAATATAACAAAATGTAAAGTATTAACATTTTAAAAATTTAAGTGATTAGAATGTTCGAAATATTTCATAAGTAAAAGAAAAACAATTTAAAAATCATCTTAATGCATGTTCAGAAGGCATTTGATACAATTCTACACCAGTTTTATTAGACGCTAATTCCTAATAAAAAAACATTTTAAAAATTGGTAATAGAGAATATTTTATTTAAATCAGGGATTGGGAAACTTTTCTGTAAAGGACCAGGAAGTAAATGTTTTAAACGTTGTGGACCATACTGTGTCTGTTTATTTAACTGCTGTTTTAGTGCGAAAGCCACCGTGGCAATTTGTAAACGAATGAGCGTGGCTGTGTTCCAGCAAAATTTTATTTATGGACAATGAAATTTGAATTTCATAACTTTTCATGTATCATGAAATACTATTTTGATTTGATTTTTTTTCAAGGACTCAAAAATGTAAAAACCATTCTTAGCCCCTGGGCCATAAAACAAGCAGCAGAGGATGGGATTTAGCCTGAGGTCTGTCGTTTGCTGACCCTGGTTTAAATGGTAAAACTTCATTTTCCCCACTTTAACAGCTACGTTAAATTTAATGGTAAAACACAGGAAGCATGCTCATTACCATTATAACAAAATACCAACTTTCACCATTATAATTTCATATTCTTTTTAGAAATCCTATTGTCATAAGAGAAAAAAACAAAAGATATAATAAGATAAAGTCTCAATAATTAAGAGGGATACAAGAATAGATTTTTTTTTTTTAGATTTTATTTATTTAGGGCCGGCCCCGTGGCTTAGCGGTTGAGTGCGCGCGCTCCGCTGCTGGCGGCCCGGGTTCGGATCCCGGGCGCGCACGGACGCACCGCTTCTCCGGCCATGCTGGGGCCGCGTCCCACAGACAGCAACTAGAAGGCTGTGCAGCTATGACATGCAACTATCTACTGGGGATTTGGGGGGAAAAAATCTTTATAATTTTATTTGTTTATTTATTTTTCTCCCAAAGCCCCAGTAGATAGTTGCATGTCATAGCTGCACATCCTTCTAGTTGCTGTCTGTGGGACGCGGCCCCAGCATGGCCGGAGAAGCCGCGTCTGCGGCGCGCCGGGATCAACCTGGCCGCCAGCAGCGGAGCGCGCGCACTCAACCGCTAAGCCACGGGGCCGGCCCAAGAAGGATAGATTATTGACCATTGGTCAGCTGTTGACCCTTGGTTTCTTTATCTTTAAATGAGAACCTATGATTTTTTACTTACTTTCAATTTATATATGTTCTTTTTTCAGTTGTGAAATTTCTTGCTTTGGACTAGATAATTTCTAAAATCTCTTCTACCTCCAAAAAATGGTTTTGTGATCTTTATTTGTAATGAATCTTTTCTTCTTAGGTGATCAAAGGCTAAATAGTGCAAGTTAGAATTTCTTTTAATTTGAAAACTAGGAAATATATATTTGATTGTATACTACTATTATAGGTACCATCTGATTAAGGAGTTTTTTTAGAGGGGGTGCTTATAGATGTAATAATTTAGTTGCCCACAGAATAGGATCGCTCAGTAGTTCTGTTTTTGCAGGTTACTAATTAAGACTTGCCCACCATGGAATCCACAAAGAAGTACTGAGGTTATTCTTCAGTTATTTTAAAAATTATTTATAAAGCCAGTTCAGCATTCAATTTATATTTTGGCACATAGGTAACTATTTAAGATGGTGGTCTCCTCTTCAGTACATGCTTCTGATTATTACCAGGCTAAGGCAAGTATGTTTTCTTTGCCTACTCTAACTGAATGAGAAAAATTCAGAATGAAATGAATAATCCTGAATATTTATCACTATCAATGAAAGACAGTTTTTTGCCCTTCTGAGTAGAGTTAGACTGCACATTAAAATGACTTGCTTAATTTCAGTAATTTACCAATCACATTTGTAATTTTTGTGAAGATATTATCACTTAATTCTCGATGTAAGGTTAAAGAATTTAGTATGATTTGGGGGTAACCCATGGGGGCACTAGCAAGAGATTCCTCCTTCACCACAAAAGAACCTGAAAGCTTAGGTCAGCCTCGTGGAGTTGAGTGCACTGTGGATGAGAGCCGAGGTGTACAGAGTGGTCTGAAGGAGGCTGGCTTCCTGTCGCAGGTTGTCCTTGCTCTGATTCCATACCTACTTTGTGATGTTCTAACTCAGTTGCTATGAAGTTTGCCTCCAGGAAGAGAATGCACTGGTCAAGCCCACTCAAGTCTCTTGTCCCTTGAGAGTTATGTCTCTCACTATAGATATTAGTAGATTAGTATCCTTGTTCATAGCCTCCACCTCTTTTAAATGAATTAGAATGAATCCATCTTCCCAAGTCAACTGTGGGACCCCCATATGACAGACTTTAGGCCGAAGCCTGGGCAGTTTTGATTCAAATTTACTGCATAATCTTGGGTGTGGAGTCTCTTGAGTCTCTTGATATAGGGAAGTAACTTCCCTATATCACTTGAAGTCACTTCCTCCATTTTCAACTTTGATTCTAGGAAACTGCTTTTGGAAAAATATATACATTTTAAAAATATTTTTAGGATTTCATATGAATCACTAAATATAAAGTATCTGGTGCAAATATGAAAGTGTTTAAAGAGCTGATAGCTTTTGCAGCAGGAAATCTTGAAAGTTTAAGTGCTGGTTTTTAACAGATTTAACCACAATTTCATGTTATACGCATAGATGTAACATATACACACTTTCCTCCACACATATACATAATGAATGTCATTTGGCACTCATTTTCCTAACGGTTTGCTCTGGCAAATAAAAAAAAAACAGGAGGCAGTCTCAGTGTTGATAGTAATGGTGAGTCGCCAGGAAGCGCTGCTTTCACGGTTCTCCCATATGCTGTCCGGGAGGCTGCAGAATCCCTCTTAGGGTGCAGAGAGCTTGCGTGTTTCTCAGAATTCACTGTCTGTGACTGCTTTGAAGCTGTGCATCTTCATCTTCTTCATGAAAATCTTCATCTCTGTTTTAAACCTCATTCTTGGGTGGTCTCTGTCTTCCTGGATACAGTACCTGTGACATCTTGGATCGTCTAGTATCCAGGTTTCCCTCACTTCCCCTCTTGGAGAAGCAATTCTTTTCAAGTTGACTGGTCTTATCCTCTGCCAATTTTCTTGACTTTTATGTCGAGAATCAGCAGTGTAACCATGTATCCTCACATTGTTTTTATTTTAATAGTCAACATTAATTACTGTCCACTTCTCACAAAAATGACTAGTATAGCTACAGAAAAGTACATTTACATCATATATACATTAAAATAACTTTTGATTGTATTTGATAATTAAAAAACAATTAGTCTTCATTCTGAACAACTTTCTCTGAGTATGGAAGAAATTTACTGATTCTTTTTAACAGACTTAATTCAATATCTGAACGTTGTTTTTTTCTTATAGGGCTCGTGCAATCCGCTTCAGACAGGACAATAATGAAGCAGTTGGAGGATTCTTCTCTCAGATTGGGCAGCTATATATGGTGCATCATCTTTGGGGTATGTATTTTTTTCCTTCAGCTTTGTGTTACTGGGATTTCAGAGTTCATTACTAAATAAGTTGTACGAGTCAGTAAAGCATGTCTGAAGTCATTAACCTTGAACACTGTAGCAAATCCAGACTTCACATGTGGAAGGTAAGAGCTGGGCTGTCGACAGATTCATGGCACATTAGGAAGCTGATGGTGCGAGTGGGGATAATGGTGAAAGGAATAAGAGAGGTGAGGTGAGCAACCAAGGGAGAGGGAAGATGATAAAGCTACAGAGTGCCTTTCACAGATTGGTCCCAACCTCCCTTTCTAGTCACTTCCCGTTGCTCCCTCAGAGAAAATCCTGCATTTTACCCAGAGAGGCAGCTCCCCGCACACGCACTCACTGCCTGCCTTGGGTCTGGTTCCCTCGTCCCAGAGGCCCTTCTCTCACCTTTTGCATCCCACCCACTTTGGTTTGGCACCATCTTTGGTGTCTTTCAGGGCCTAACTTAGATGTTCCCCCTCCCCTCAAGAGAACGTCACTCTCCTGAGCCCCCCAGAGCCCAGTGTTGTGCGGATTGTCACAGTTGTGGCTTTTGTGTCTGTCTCCCTGCTGGAACAGGAACTGGGTCTCAGTAGTAGCTTGGTACATTCTGGGCACATTTGTAAATGGTTATTCAAGTTAAAAAATGAAAAGCATAACTCGTTTCCAGACCACATCAGTTAACTGAGGTATTGATTTGACCTGTTTGGTCCCACCAGGTGCTGCACCGTCTGCTTGCTGTGTTAGCACGGCACGCTTACAGAGATAGGGCGATGAGTCTAAGGAGGGATAAAGCAAACACGGATGACGTGCCACCAGGTAGCATGTGATCAGTAACATGGGGAGATATGTTCAGGGTACTCCTAACACTTAAAAGGGATATAAAGTTAACGTGTATTGGGGGGAAATCAGTAAAAGGTGGAGTATGAGCTAGACTTCAGGATCTAGATGGGATTGACAGGTAAAGGTGGGAAGGAAGGGCTGGAACAGTGATGGAGACACGAGAAATTATAAAAAGTGCTCAGAAAACTACAGATAGTGCAGACTGGCTAAATGGTAGCTTATCTGCCAGGGACCTAAGTCTGAATGGGTAAGTTGAGGCAAGAAAAGTAGTTTTTACAATTGTTCTCTTGGAACCCTCCCCACAAACCTTCGGGGTCTGGGGAGGTGACCCCCACCGATCACTGCTTCAGCAAGGTGCTCATCTCAGCTGCACACGCTGGGCTTCCCTGGCATTTGAGAGATTGAAAACGCTGCACCAGATGATAGATGCCACAAATAGCCCTCAGCTTCCCGGAATGTCAGGGGCAGCATTGTCCTAGAGAACTTAGTTTTCTAGCTGGCTGAGATTTGACCACATAAGTAGCAGAGTTTTCAAATGTAGTAGATTTGGAAACAAATCTTTAAAAAATGTGTTCTGTGTCCTTGCCTTTTGAGATTATACTAAATGTAATTTAACCTTTATGGGTTTGAGGTAGGGGTGAAGTAGATTCTGTTATTTTTTAAATAGTGTATATGGTTTCTCCGGGGGTACAAACTGAAAGTCAGACTCTCCCCTTCCCTCCCCTTCCTCTCAGCCTGGAGAGGCCTCTAAGGGTGTCTCCTGCACTCCTTCCCAGACATCCTCTGTACATGAGTGAGCATGGGGACTGGACGGGGCAGGGTTACCATGTGCTTTGGCTCACAGGCAGAGGTCAAGCCATGCATACGCTCCATTCACATCAGAGCCTACAGCGTGTCTGGATAGGGACTCCTAGGTTTAGGAGCCTGGAATTACAGGCAGGCAGGCACCAGGGGTGTGAGTGGCAGAGCTCTGATAGAGGCTGTGGGGAGCATAGGACAGAGCCCTTAACTCTGCTCTGTGGGAGGACTCGAGGCTTCACAGAGCTACAGCAGGATGAGAAGAGTCCTGTGAGATCCTGCTCCATGCAGAGACGCAGAAGCCGGGAACAACCTGGTGCTTTGGCATCTGAGAGTGGCCAGATTGCAGCGCATGTCTTTTAGGCAGTGCCCTTCTCCACCTTCCTTTGTTGTCCCCAGTCAGTGTCCCACATGTCCACTGCCCACTTCCTACTTTATGGGGAAAAGTATTAAGATATGCAGAGATGAATTCTCAGCTGCCTGCCCCCAAAACTTACCCTCACTTTTCCCTATTTTTTAGAGAAAGAGAGCCAACATTTATCAAGCCCCTCCAGTGTATTGGTTGTTTTCCTCATCGTTCCCTTTAATCCTTACAGCCACATGCCACAAATGAGATGCCTGTGACTCATAGATGGTAAATCAACCACCCAGAGCCCACAGCTATTCAGTAACTTAGCCAGGCTCAGACCTCGGCACGTCTGGCCTCAAAGCAGGTCTTTCCACAACACGGCACCCCTTCCTTTCACCCTTGTGCTTGATACCATCCCTCCCCCACCCTCCTCAAGGCCCTGCTCCATCCGCTTGCTCCACCACCCCCCCGTGTGGGCTCCTTCCCTCAGTATATGAACATGCTCAAGTGCCTCCCGTCTTTAAAAGCCTCCCCAAACTCAAATGTCCATTGATGGATGAACAGATAAACAAAATGTGGTATATGCATATAATGGAACATTATTCAGCTATAAAAAGGAATGAAATTCCAATGCACGCTACAACATGGATGAACCTTGAAAACATTATACTAAGTGAAATAAGCCAGACACAAAAGGACAAATATTGTATGATTCCACTTATATGAGGCGCCTAGAATAGGCAAATTTGTAGAGACATAATGTAGAATAGAAGTTACCAGGGGCTGGCAGACAGGGACAATGGGGAGTTTTTGTTCAGTGGATACAGAGTTTTAATTTGGGATGATGAAAGAGTTTTAGAGTTGGATAGTATCGATGGTGGCACAGTGTGAATGTACTTAATGTCACTGAATTTAATACCTTTAAAAATGGTTAAAATAGGGGCCGGCCCGGTGGCACAAGTGGTTAAGTGCGCGCACTCCGCTGCGGCGGCCCGGGGTTCGCCAGTTCGGATCCCAGGCGTGCACCGATGCACCACTTGGCAAGCCATGCTGTGGCAGCGTCCCATATAAAGTGGAGGAAGATGGGTGTGGATGTTAGCCCAGGGCCAGTCTTCCTTAGCAAAAAACAAATGAAGAGGATTGGCAGATGTTAGTGCAGGGCTGATCTTCCTCACACACACAAAAAAAGGTTAAAATAGTAAATTTTGTTATATTTTACAATAAAAAATTTTTAATTAAGAAAATTAAAAAAAGAATGCAGGCCTCTCCAACCTGTGTCCCTACAAGGGGACATCACACAGGGCACTAGTCATGCACCTGACCTCTGTGAGAATGCTGCTGCTTGTCACATGAAGGTTAGCTGTTTTCCTCCCAGCGTGAGAGGTAAAAGTTTTCTTTTCCTTCTGTTTTTCAGCATTTTCAAAATTTTGTGTTATAAATTTATTCTCCATTACTAGTAGAGGGAAATTTTGTCTTTAGATGGTTAAATTGCTAAGCCTACAAGGTAGGTCTTCTCATGGGAAGAAGGAAGTCCCTTGGGGAAAAGGCATGTGTCCCAAAACAAACTAGAACTGAGGGAGCCCTGGGTGATCTTTCAGTCTTGACCAACCAGTACCAACACCATGTCGAGATGCCTAGGAGGCGTTTCCCTGGTAAGTAGTTGGAAGGATCTTGCCCAGGTTGGGAATCAGAAACCAAGGCACCCAGATGAGATGCCTGTGAATTGTACCACATGACACCAAGGACTCTGATGCCTTATGCTCTTTCCTCCACGTGGAGCATCTTTCTATTCTGTTTCCCTGTGTTGATGACATCCTTTTCAACCTTCAAGATCCACCTAATCAAATCACACCTTCCAGGCAGCTCTCCCTGGTGTCCTCGCTGTTCTCCTTGTGGGCTCTGTCCTGGAGGATACCACAGTACTCAGCAGGGGTTGACCTTGCCTTTACTTGTCTTTTTGTTCTTCACTGCATTGAACACAGTCTCTCACCCAGTTTGTTGTAGTGCTTTATAAATGTTGAGCAAAGTTGAATCTAATATTGCTTGTCTATAGTCTGACAATTTCTGGTTGTGAATGTAACATATTATTGAAGACATTCACTTGGTTTGTAAAGGTATGTTTTGGAACCACTAGACTGAAACTTAAGAGCAGATTGTTCTGCTTCTCCCACAAGGCGTAACATAATTTTGCTCAGAATAACCAGCTCACAGTTACCCCAGCTTAGTACTAAATTCCCAAAGTAGTCTTTTTGAGAAAACTAGACAAGCAGCTGAATCAATACTTAATGGATATGTTAGTGGAATATAGGGCGTTATGTTTGGTTTAAGTCTTGCTTCTTCTCTGTGGTTATTTTTAAGCTTATAAGGATCTTCAGATCAGGGAAGATACACGAAATGCAGCATGGCATAAACATGGCTGGGAAGAATTGGTGTATTATACAGGTAATATTTTAACAGGCATAAAATGTTTCATTCTTCTTGTCTTATTGTTTTATGTTCTTTCACCCTGAAGCTAATATGTATTTTAAAAAAATAGTATGTTGCTCTGAGATGGTGAATTTTAAGGTTGGGGGGATGATGAAATAGTCAAATTTTTCTTTAATAGTTACAGACTTTTTCTCAATAAAGAATATTCATTTTTTCAACTATATATGTTGCCTGGTACAGTTTTCAGACTCCTGTACGTTGTAAATTTTACATCTTTACCTTTTTTTGTACACTTCTATATTCTCTGAAAATTTATTACACGAATAAAGTTTTTTCTAAGCTTTCCCTTTCTCATCAAAATTGTCCATCCCCCAAAACACTACAGTTTAATACAGCAAATAAAAATAATTTTGAAAATTAATTTGATATTTAAACTTTCCATATATATGCGTGTATGCATGTGTACATATGTGTATACCCGTACATGCATGTATACCCAGATACATGTACACTATGAAGCCCTGGTTGCTTGACTTTTATAAGAAAATGAGAAATCGGGCTGAAGACAGCCTGTTGATACTGATAACATGTAATAAGTACCAACCATGTTGCATGTCAAGTACATTTAAGCCCATATACTACCCAGAAAATCCAAGAGTAATTCGTTCTAGAAAATAAGTATTGTCTTGTCTTTTAGTTCCAAAAACATAATTGCATGTGACTTTGCTGCTTATTTTTACACTTTTGTGAGTTCCCAGAGGTGTGTTTTACTCAGCAGTGACAGTGTTACAAGTACACTGTATATATTCCTTTATACAGGATACAGTCAAATGCAGTATTACCTGATTTTTATATAAATTTATTTTCAAAGACCCTTTTGAGAAAGCACCATTTTTCTCACAATATGGGCTTTCCTAATTTCCTGCAAATGAAAGACATGTCCAGACAGAATCTATTTTAATTTTAATAACATCTTATAGGAATTTGGCTGATCTATCATTAGCTTGTGTATTTTTGCCCCTGAGGTCAGTCCTATGTTTTCCAGTATTCTATTCTTTTTGTGTGTGTGTGTGTGAGGAAGATCGGCCCTGAGCTAACATCTGCCAATCCTCCTCTTTTTGCTGAGGAAGACCGGCCCTGAGCTAACACCCATGCTCATCTTCCTCCACTTTATATGGGACGCTGCCACAGCATGGCTTGACAAGCGGTGTGTCAGTTTGCACCCAGTATCCGAACCGGTGAGCTCCGGGCCGCCGCAGCGGAGCGTGCGCACTTAATCACTGCGCCACCGGGCCGGCCCCTCCAGCATTCTATTCTGACTTCAAGCAGCACATTCTCAGCAACCTATTTGTTAATGTGTAGTTACCATAACTACACATCTGTTTAGAAAAGAACAAGCACAGTAATCTTGATCCTTGTTTTCAGTCCCACTTATTCAAGAAATGGAATCCAGAATCATGATCCCACTGAAGACCTCGCCCCTCCAATAAAGCTACGGAATTTAGATGTGCCTACATAAATTTATTGACAGGTATTTGTCATAAATTAATTTTAATTGTATATCAAGTGAAAAAGAAACACTGAAGTGTAAACTGCTGTATATAGCTTATGAGAGACCTCTTTTCTTTAAAATTTACATAATCACAGGAAAGGAAACTTACAGTTTGATTATAACAGTGCTCTGTAGTCCTCTTTGAAACACCCCTGTGTTTGTTGAATATACTTTGTAATACTGAACCACCCCTCCCCACTCTTCAGGAAAAGAGGGCCCAAATTAAAATTTGAATCATCTCCAAATAAGAATCTAACCATGAAGAAAAAGTTAGCCATTTCTTTATAAAGCAAATCTGTTTTATAATTACAGATTTTTAGACAAATTTCTTGTATCAGGAAGAACTACAAATTTTGTCATGTTTCTCTAGCAGTTTTTCTTAGTCTCAGACTAGGAACAAATTATGAATGTACCCAATACCTGAAAATGTTTTAATTCACTCTCATTTTTGATCAGTTGGCATAGTAAACAATATGTCATTACTAAGCTGGTAGCAGTTGCCAAGGTACATTTACTCAGTAATTCAGTCTTAACATAGTGTATTATAATGTCTCCATATAAAGGAAAAAATGGCTTGAACCTGTGTATCATATGTGATTTTGAAATGAACACCTCGAATAGCACTAATTTTTATTTGTAATATTTTTCTATAACAAAATGAGTAGCACTAGGAGAAGAGGTTTTATTTTGTAAACAATCATTTGTGACCTCAGACATTCTCTAGTTAATATTTTAATAAGCTCACAGCAGATTCTTCCAAGATCATGTATGAGGGGTGGTGCATGTTGAGATTTAAATTGGCATAAAGCTGCATACTTTGTCTAGCTCTGGTTGATTTAGTTTTTTCATATAGTGTTCCAATTTTGTGACTGTAATCATGTGAAAGTCCTGTTAAAATGAAAAATTATGTCTGACCCCCAAATTAAATAATTTATGTGTAAAATAAAGCGTGAATAAGTCTCATATCAAATGTCAAACTTTTAACATGTGAATGGTTTTCTCTAAGAACATACAAAAATCAATAAAATCCTCTTAATTTTCACATATTCCATGTTTGCAATCTTTTTTTATGAACTTGTGCTGAGAATGACCCTGTCACTCTTGAAAAATAGCTTGTCCCAGTTCAGTGGGCATCTGTGAGTCTACAGAATAAAATATTAAATAAGCTCATCAGCCTCTCCCTGTGGCCATTTGGTAGGGTGTTACGGTGTTATGGGGAAGGGGTGTTTGTGTTCCAGTGCATAGTGTCATGGTGTTTGGGCTGCCGGGGAGGTTCAATGGGGAGGTTGAATCCAATGACCTTTAAGGTCCCTTCAGCTCTGAATTTCTGCAACTAGCTCTTCTTGTGCCATGGGAAACAGAAGAAGAGAGGGTACAGCAAGCTCTGGCATAGAAAACCTGCATTTTAGCACAGCAGTTCTACTGATTAGATGCTCAGAGCATGTTTGTAGGATGTGAACGAAAGAACTGTTTATATGAAACTGCTTTCTAAACTACTTAAAGAAAAATGGTAGAACAAATATTATTAGTAAAGGTAATCTAGCTGTTCAGAACTGAAAAAAAAATGCTGGGAACAGAGGAAATTGTAGCTTACAAATTGTGTGGACTTATAAATGAAATGAACCCTGCAGAAGTCAGGAATCTTCTGTCATTCACTGGTCTATTAGTCAGAGTTCTCCAGAGAAGCAGAACCAATAAGATATCTAGATACATACAAGAGGATATTTATTGTAAGAATTGGCTCACAGGGTTATGGAAGCTAAGAAGTCCCACAGTCTGCCATTTGCAAGCCGGAGAACCAAGGAAATCAATGGTATAATTCTATCCAAGTCCAAAGGCCTGAGAATCAGGGGAGCCAATGGTGTAACTCCCAGTCCAAAGTCAAAGGCCCAAGAACCAGGAGCTCCAGTGTCTTGAGAGCAGGAGAAGACGGGTGTCCCAGCTCAAGCAGAAAGAGCGGATTCACCCTTCCTTGGACTTGTTGTTCCATTTGGGCCCCCAACAGATTGGATGCTGCCTGCCCACACTGGTGAGGGTGGATCTCTTTCCTCAGTCTATTGAATCAAATGCTAATCTTCCAGAAACACCCTCACAGACACACCCAGAAATGTTTTACCAGCTATCTGACTCAATATCTGAGTTTGAGATGTCTATGCAGATATCCAGGTGCAGCTGTCAGGTAGGCAGTTGGGTATGAGTCTGAAATTCAGAACAGTCTGGCCTGGAGATACACATTTGTGAATTGTCTGCATATAGAATTTAAAGTCATATGAGGAGTGAGTGTTGACAGAGAAGGGGACCAGGGTGAGGAAGAACCAGGAAGGGAGAAACCACCAGGGAAATAGGAAGAAGCTCAAGGAAGTGGGATGTCATGAAAGCCAAGTGAAGAAAGTCCATCAAAGATGAGACCACCTGAGTCAAATGCTGCTGTGAGCTTGGGTTAGATGCGGTCTGAAAACTGATGGTTAATTTAGCAACATGGTGGTCACTTGGTGACTTTTGACAAGAACATTCTATTATTAAGCTAACAAATTATCACTTAATTTTAGCAATTCCTGCCCAATTGGTCAAATCCTCTTATTAAACCCCTGTAGAACAAATGGTATTATTTTGTCTCACTATTAATTTTCATTGGCAATATTCAAAACTTCCAAATTCGTTTTCCATTCATTGAGTGTGAATCTGGTGAATATTACTTATACAAGCGAACTCTTTTTTTAATTATCATTCACGTGATATTACCCCTCCAACTTTGTGTAAGCCCTCTTGGACCCACACTTCGCTCTCCTCCAGACTGGCACGTGATAGAACCTGCTTCTTTTCCCTTATTCTCACAACTGCATGTGAAAGACCCTTTTTTCAGTTCTACATTATACTTTATTTATTAATAAATTTATACTTTCAGTTTCTGGCTGGGACATAGTAGATGTTCAATAATGTGCTTAATGAATCAACAGGAGAGAGGGAGGAAGTAAAAGAAGGAGAGAGAAAGGGAAGGGAGGAAGCGAGAAAGTGGAGACTGTCAGTTCTAATTAGAAAATACATTTTGAAAGCAGGGCAGGTCTTTATTCATACTATTTTTGATGCAAATTCTAAAAATTATTTTGAAATTATTTTGATATGCCTGAATAAGCTTAGTCAAAACTACTCAAAAGGAAGATGATAAACATATAGAAATATGTTCAGAGTTGCAAAATGTGACTAGCAAAGTACTGAACAGTCCTCTATTAACTAATACTAAAATTAGTACTTTTTCCAGAGTTCAGTGACCACTAAAAATGAAACCACTACAATTTTTTGCAAACAGGCCTTCCATCTTAGAGAGTAAAATTTCATCTACTGTATTAATATATGTTAACACTTGTGATCACAAATAAGTATTAGCTTAGGGTGGATTCTCCTGGCCCAGTAAATTGTTAACTCTCTAGTAATGCATAAGATAAAGAATGCTGTGGAAATCACTGGTCTGGGTTCCAGCTCTGAATGTGACCTCGCAGCAGTCGTTAACTTTTATGAATTTGTTTCCCATCTGTTAAAAAGAGGACAGTGATAGCTATACTGCTGACCTCAGGGTTGTGAGAACCACCTTGGAAAATGTGTAAATAAGCAGTGTGACTTGTGGTCAGATCACTCCCCACGTTTTCTGACCATGATCATCAAGATTCTGAGGGTCACAGAGGCAAAAGCCATCATGCTCTTGCCACCACTTACTGAGGCTGACCACTTGAATCTCTGCAGTCTCTTGCTACTCCTGCCCCAGGTCCGGAATGCTGTCCCCTGCTCTTAGGAATGGCAGCCAGGTGGGCCTCCCTAGGTGTCATGGAGCAACACTTCTCTTCAGTAGAAGAAAGAGAGAAGAATCAGAGCAGCAGTCAAACCAGAGAAGGCGGTGGGGATGAGGGCCACAGGGGTGTCCTTTTTTTTTTTTAGGCATATAAAAGTTTTGAGGGACTTCTACTGTTTCAACTTAATACCGTGACAAATTTCAATACTTTATGACCCCAATTCTTAACTTTTTCTGTTTACATAAGCAGTGTTCATAATCAAAATGGAAAAGTGTCACAGGGATAGGAAGCCATATAAACAGTGCCACCATTTTCTGAACCCTGTCCTGTGTAACCAAGTACCTAATTCCTGGGAGCCATTCTGTAGCTGTTTCCAGTGAGTCCAGGATTAGAAAAGCATGAAAGAGGTTAGCGCGGTTCTTGCATCAGTTCAGACTCACTCCTCCAACACAGCAAAGAAGGGATTGTGCATGCTGCTTTTGTGCAGCTTGACGAGAGCTGGGCCGCCTGTGGGCCAGAGGAGGGGTTGTGTCATTGGTATGAAAGGTTCTAGGCGGGTATCACGATTTCTCAGCAGATCAGACTCCTCTGAGCCAAATTCAGTGCACACCTCCTGTTCAGGCCATTGCCTTGTGGATGGCAGGCTCTGACGGCCTGGCGGTTAGAACCAAAGGAGGCCAAAAGCTCCTCAATCCTCCACCTGCCCACTGATGGCTCGCTCCAGTTCACGCACACCGGGTCGTGGCAAAGGCTGAGGCAGCTCGCAGCGCTCTTCACAGACCTGGCACACCTGGTCCTGCCCAGAGCGCGGCACTGCTAGACAGCTGCCTGTATGCGTTCACAATTATGGAACAACGCCTCGCTGTTTGTGGCCTCATTTAAATGTTCCCAAACCTATTTCATTGTCTCTCCTACAGACACTCTGATTTTGAAAGAAATCTGATTCATCTGATTTGATTATTTGGCTAAATAATTATCTGATTATTTGGTTAAAGTATAAATTTTCCAAATAATTTCAATATTAAACCCTTTTGGCCTTTTCTACTAAATTTTCCAACAGTATCCACTCATTGCATGCCTCTTCCTAAACCTGTGTCTTTATCCCCCCCCCATTTTTCCACCACCAGGGAAGGTATATAACATCTCAGACTTTCAAAGCATGTTCTGCAATTTCCCTTTCTTGGCGCTGCTCAGAATAAACATGAACCTAGCTTTCAGGTCTTTCCAAGTCATCTGTAAGAAATGGTTCATATATGCTAATAGGAATTATTTCTTAATTCATTTAGGGGAAAATGCTGATCATTTGGGATGAGTAAAACTTGTTTTTGGTTCTTTTATTTCACGTGATTATCAAATATCCATTTTTTAAGGTCAGTATTTTTAAGGCTCCATTGGCTTTTTTTTTTTTTTTTGGTGAGGAAGATTAGCCCTGAGCTAACATCTATTGCCAAGCCTCCTCTTTTTTTTTTTTTTGGCTGAGGAAGATTGGCCCTGGGCTAACATCTGTGCCCATCTTCCTCTGCTTTATATGGGACACTGCCACGGCATGGCTTTGATGAGCCATGCATAGCTCCGTGCCAGGGATCCGAACCTGTGAACCCTGGGCCGCTGAAGCAGAGCGTGTGAATTTAACCACTACGCCACCGGGCCAGCCCCTCCATTGTTATTTTTTTAAAAACCTTTTATAACATTCCCTATATAACAAACTCCAAGAGGTACTAAAATAACTTCCATCCCTCTGGCCCAGTGCTTCACTCAGTGTGAGGATTGGTGGGGGCACAATGGTGGGTGGGTACATTGTGACAAGCTGGGGCGGGGAGGGTGGTCTCGACTCCTTAGTTCCTTACCTGGAGGTTGTTTCTACTCAAACACTTGAAGTACTTGAAATATTGGATATTGAAATACATGATAGGCAGAATTGAAAATTCTACAAATCTGTTCTGATACATAGATAAACTTTTATTTATATGCCAAAGGGAAAACCAGTGTTCACCTAAATTCACTGCCTAATCCATATTTCCAGTAGTGAAGGTGTTTAATTTATTATCCATCTTTCAAAGGCTTCAAATAAAATATAGCCAGGAAAATACATAAAGAATTCAGATTATAAAACTCTCCAGGTGGAATGGTCATAATAATACTGGAACTACGTTAAAAAAAGCAATTTTCTAGGAGCCGTAACTATGGTTTACTTGGAAGTACAGATAATCAATACTGAATTTATACATTAAGTTGTAATAGGCAATTGTAAGCAAACAGTATCAAACTGTATAACCTTTTAAAATTAACCTGAAGTTATGAACTGTACAAAAATTGATATTATTCTTCCAGTACTCTCAGAAGCTCTACAAAATCAGTTATGTACCATTCCGCATTGTCCTTTACTTGTTGCCTGATCACATTTCCTCCAAATCCAATGAAAACATCCTAAGAAGGAAAAAAAGAGAAACAGTTAAAAAAAGATACAGTAGCAGCCTAGGGCAATAAGCGTTGTTTGAAAGAATAAACTGTGCAGAGAGAGGTGAGCCCAGCCTACCCCGGGGTGCCTCCCCAGCTCCCTGCGAGCCTCCTCCTGCCCTGTGAATAAGCAAGCGCACCAGTGCTGCAGAGCCACTCAGCTGGACATTGTGGGCTTCAGGAGATTTTAAGCCCTCTTAAAACCAAGACAATTGCTTACAAAGATGAAATCACATCAGGTGGTAAATGTCTGAGTTCTAAACTGGATGGCCATCACATCCAGGCCAGGCAATTTCAAAAGGGGAAAATCAAAGAGAAGCCTGTGGTGCGGTAGAAATCCCCCCGTGCCTGGAATCGGGACAGGGGAGGCATCTCCCGACTGGTGCCCTGGTGAACCTGAGGGACCTCCTTCCCAGGGAGGTGTGTGATTCTGGGCTGAAGGAGATGACAACCCCAATATCTGTTGGCAGTACTCTACTTTTCATCATTCAAATTATTTAAAGTTACATAATTTCATTTATTTCTACTAAGTGATACCTTCTTTTAATCAATGATCTTTTAAAATGGTATTTTTTTTTTTCTGCTGGGATATAGACACAATATACACTAATTTGGAAGTACAAAATTCTCTTACTTGCCCTTTCCGTTCATTTTTATTTTCATACCACACAGGGGAAAAAAACAACTAGATTTCTTACCTTCCAGTTAAATTTAGCCTCCTAACTGAGTTCCTGCCTGTGGCAGCCCGTTCTGCAGGCCAGCACCAACTCAGCTGTCCTAACACACTCATTCATTCCTTCTCTGTCCAGAAGCCCTCCAGGGCTTCCGAGGACCTAAAGATAACACCACAGTGCTAGTATGTGGAGTCTTCACCGGTTGCTGAAGGGAAGGCCCACTCCTGCCGCCTCTTGCCCACTGTCCAGCCTAGGACTGTGCCTAGTACATACATCCCCACTCTGCTCTGCTGCCTCCCTCTGGAAACTTCCTCCCCTAAATCCTGCCAGGCCTCCCCGTGGTGGCTGCTAACCTTCCTTTAGTTCAGATTCCTCTGACCACCTTCGAGGGCTACGCGCCTGCATGCGTGCCACTTTCTCTTGGTTCAGTCAGGCTGTATCGTCTTCTGACTAGTAGGGTCATCTGGAATTTATAACTGTGTCATTTCTTTTTTTTTTTTTTTTTTGTGAGGAAGATCAGCCCTGAGCTAACATCCATGCTAATCCTCCTCTTTTTGCTGAGGAAGACCGGCTCTGAGCTAACATCTATTGCCAATCCTCCTCCTTTTTTCCCCCAAAGCCCCAGTAGATAGTTGCATGTCACAGTTGCACATCCTTCTAGTTGCTGTATGTGGGACGCGGCCTCAGCATGGCCGGAGAAGCGGTGCGTCGGTGCGCGCCTGGGATCCGAACCCAGGCCGCCAGTAGCGGAGCGTGCACACTTAACCGCTAAGCCACGGGGCTGGCCCTGTGTCATTTCTCAACACTGGGATTGGGAGCTCCCTGAGAGAACTCTGCATTTTACGTCTATGTACTCCTCATTAAACTAGCCCAGTGTGCATTACTTAGTCAACCAACGTTGGTAGTAAATCTCTAAGGATGTGTTATCTTCAACTGACTGAAGTAATGTTAAAAGGATCCAAAAAGATTCTTGAACCACTTTTGATCCATCATTTATAAAGACAATCACTATTTTCAGATCTCAGGAAACTAGGTAGTAAAAAGTTCACCACTATATTTCTGGTTCAGTTTTTCTTAAGTTAGAATGAGATGATAAGGGCGGCTGGCTGGCTGGCTGGCGCAAGCGGTTAAGTGCGTGCACTCCGCTTCGGTGGCCCGGGGTTCGCAAGTTCGGATCCTGGGCACACACCGATGCGCCACTTATCACACCATGCTATGCTGGCATCCCATATAAAGTAGAGGAAGATGGGCACAGATGTTAGCTCAGGGCCAATCTTCCTCGGCAAAAAAGAGGAGGATTGGCATCGGATGTTAGCTCAGGGCTGATCTTCCTCACAAAAAAAAAAGAATGAGATGATAAGGGCCAAGTCCTACGTGAAATGAACACATCTGATATTTAGGACACTTGCTATATAGTATTTGTTTCCTGCTAGTCTCAGAAAACATTAATTCAGAAGAATAAAATGCTTTAATGTAGGCACATCATGGAACCTCCGTGAGTCTGAGTTCCCCAATTAGTAAAAAGGAGAAGGTAATACTTTACCTCACAGGGCTATTATGAGGAAAATGAGATAATGTATGAGGAAATAGTTTATCAAATATAAAAGGACATTAAAGTTTGGGTTACAGTTATAAGAGCTGCATTAGTACTTGTGGTGCTATTTAGGGAAATGAAGCTGAACCTTGCTTAGCACACACTTGGGCTAAAGGGGTGGTGGCCACACTGCAGAGACGAGGGTCATGGAACGTTTTAAAGGTTTTTAGTTCCTTATTCGCAAGCTTTCTTGGGTTTGCAAAAAGTCAATTGACATATTGAGATTGAATTTGTTTTATTTTGCTTTTTTATTTTACAATGATACTTAGATGTTTTTGTTTACCTCTCATGAATCTCACTGAGTTCTACATCACCTGTCTAAAACAAAAGTACAACTGGAAAAATATTAGTCTACTTAATACATACAGCGGGAGGACAGGCTTCCATGTCTGTAGCTCCATCTCCAATCATGACTATTTTCTTAAAGTGAAATTTTTCCTTTAAAAGTTTAATAACTTTTCCTTTCCCACCAGATTCGGCTGTTGGCTGCATCTCATCAAAACCTGCATATTCACCTCAAAAGAGCAGTTAAAACAGTGTTAAAGATCCTCAGAATTATATCAGTAGGGCCAGCTTTTTGCATAGATGATATCCTCACTTAAATGTCACTGAGAAAGCTAAAAATGGCCCTTAGTAAATCGACACAGCCTGGACTGCCATACCTATTCCTCAGAATAAAAAAGCTTTTCTTTTAAATTATGAATACCTCTTGTCGAGGTTATTCCTTTAGGTCATAAACACCTTGGTATATTAGTTTTATCCTTTAAGCTTCCAGTGTAGTAATTCTTAAACCTTGTTGGGTGGCAAAACACCGTGAAATAGTAATTAAATTTAAAATAAGTTAATACATAATTTCATCTAAAAGGAGATTTCAACTTATATTTGATCGATTATTTCCATTCTTACAGTAATTACCACATTCATGCTCTACTTTTTAAAATTCTCTCTATCTATAGTTCCTTCAAAAGTGTTCTATTAACACATTTAAATTTTTTAAATTAATATTATTTGGTTTTAAGAATGTCAGCCACTCTTTAACGTAATTGGAGACACCTTGAGATCATAGAAAACTACAGCTCTGGCTCTGTGGTGGTCCAGATAGGGGCCAGGAGGCACCTCCAAAGGCGGCTACAGTGTAGTGGCTTGCTAACAAATTAACTCTCCTCCCTGAGTCTAAACTGGTTCAAATACGTGAGAGCTCTCATAAAATTGAAACATAATGCATAGCAAAATAAGTCATGTGGGTTACATAGAAATTAACATTTTACTAAGTGCAGACATTTATATACAGATAGATGATTATATGGATACTAAAGCTAGGAGAGATGATGACCTAAGTCTATTCTGCAGAGCAAAGGATACCAAGGAGCAAAAGACATCAGTCAAGAGAATCCTTTATCTCAATATTTAACTCCGAAGCCACTTTGCTTAAGTCGTATTACAACAGGCATTACCTAGGATATTGAATACTAAAACTGATAAGAAAGGGAAAATGTTACCATTAAAGTCTTACCATTAAAATAGAATTTGAGCCGGTTGGCAAATACATTGGTTGGTGGGATATTGAGCTTTGAAGCAACATGCTCCACGATGCTCCTAAAGCCACCAGATATTAGGAAAACCTGAACATTTCGCTCTTGAAGGCGACTCACTAGCTCCCTGCAAAAAAGAAACATAAAATACCAAATATTGATTAATACAAAAGAGAAAACATGAAAGGGAAACTAAAATATTCTTTTTCTCCTGAATGCATTTGCCCGAGGTACAGTGGACAAGGTATATTGCCTGGTGAATTAATGTTTTACATATGTTTTTCTAAATGCAGTAGAAATTAATGGGTGAGGCTTGACTGCTTTAGGAAGCCATTCCACAACTCTGTTCTGCCCATGGACCTAGAAACACAAGATAAAGAGAAGGCTTAAGCTCTCTCTGGGCAGAGAGTAGGGGCAGACATGGGCAGGACCAACCAGCCACACAAGACCATACATAAGTGCTGAAAGAACCACGCAGAAGGGAGCTCTTAAGCAATAGTGAGACACACTCAGGAGGATGCAGGTGCTACTAGGGAGACAGTCCCCTGACCGGGGCTCCTCTTACCTTATACCAGGGGTCAGGTGTGGTGGGTGTTCCGCTATGAGCCTTTGCACCTGTTCCCTGGAGGGCTGGATCAGAGCTAAGCGCTCTGTGAGGGCAGCCTTGAAAGGCACTGCCCCGCCCATGGCTCGCCGTGTCCTAGGAGCAAGACCCAACAATTAGCTGTCCTTGAAGTTTACATGCCTAACCTCCCCAGCTCCTCACAATGCCCACCCATGAGGAAGGTGCTGCCTGGAGCCCCACTGCACAACAGACATGCCACGATGCCATGGGAGCAAGGCGTGGGAATAAACTATTGAAGGTTTGCTTGAGAATCACATTAATATTTTGGAACCATGTCTTGCATCAAATGTAGCTGAACATGAAATGGTCCCCGACCAGGTGAATGCAGGTGGCACTGGGGAGGACAGGAGGGAGGGAGGGACTCTCACTCAGGCATCCACTGTGAGACTCTGAACCAAAACTAGCTTCCCAACAAACCACTAAGGCCACACTCGCAACCGTGACACAAAGCACTGGGCACTGGGAGACCCTTCCAGGCCATTCTCTTTGGTTAATTATGGTCATTGGTCCCCTGACCAAGCTAAGAGCGTGTCTTATCCATATTCGTTTGTCAGAGGCAACTATTTTTTCTGCCATAAATATTTGTATGAATGGATGATTGGATAACGTACACTACCAAATTCAGCTCTAAGTGATGGAAGAAAAACCCTAGTGCCTATGTTTCACAGCCAGGGACTAAATCAGGGAATTGTGGCTCTGGTCCTGCATGTCATCCAAAAGTCACTCTCTTTTGCAACTCTTCTATCATTTCATAAAGTGACTAAATACTTTCCCTACATTTCTGACACAGCATCCTCAACTCCACAGAATTTGGCCAGCTCATCAATTCCTTCTTCTCTGATGACTGTGCTGTCGACATCAAAGCATACTGCATCAGCTGCACAGAAGAGGTTCCTCAACTCTGAGTGGGAGACCATCCTTGGAAGAATTTTCCTCCTACAACAGAAAAAGATAAATATATTTAAGGACATAAAATATAATCATAAAAAGGTCCAATTTTGCCTACTAATGCCAACATACTTTGATTTGTTTCAAAGTCAGTGTAGCCCACATAAGCATGGACTCATTCATTTTTTTAACACAAATTAAGCAACTTCTAAATGTCAGGCTCTGGGGTTACAAAAATGAGCAAGACCAAACTCTGCTCCCAGGAACTCAGATTTACCAACTCATAAATATATTTGGTGTTTAAGCAATATTCAACTATTTTTGCCCTAATAATTACAGCAATAAGGCAAGTGCTTAAATGGAAATGTGCATATGATACTCTGAGCACACAGAGAAAATGTTTAACCTTGTCTATGAAAAGAGCTTCCAGGAGGCACAGGTATTTGAGGTGAATCTCAAAAGGTAAGTGGCTCTCTGAGTGGGTTCTCAAAGGGCAGAGTATCAATTTGGTATGTGCTGGGAGTAGTAGGGAGGGAGATGGCAGCAAGGAAAGAAGGTAGTGATGGCAGAAGGAAGAGCATGGGCAAAGGCAAGGAGGAAGAATGATGGATGACATGCTGGAAGCTGCCCAACAGCTCAGACCAGCTGCTGGGCATTGCACAAGGAGTTCAGACCAAGCAGGGCCTTGGGCCAGGCTAAGGAGCTTGGATTTTAACTTCTAGGTAATGGGAAACCTTGAAAGCCTTTCTGCTTCAGAAGAGAGATCAGAGCTAAACATACACATTTGTTACTTGCCAGTGTAGAGGTGGTAATCGAAGGCATGGCCTGATGAAAGTCATGAGAGAAAGTAGGGAG
Organism: Ceratotherium simum simum; assembly: GCF_057802395.1. Taxonomy (NCBI): domain Eukaryota; kingdom Metazoa; phylum Chordata; class Mammalia; order Perissodactyla; family Rhinocerotidae; genus Ceratotherium; species Ceratotherium simum. The sequence continues at coordinate 26,127,682 of NC_141925.1, forward strand.
GAGAAAAGAAGAGGGCTGTGGCCAGAGCCCGCAGGAACAGAAACTTCAAGTCAGGAGCCTGGGAAGGAAAATGAAAATGAAAGATCACAGGAAGAAATTCTGGGAAACCCCAGTGCTGCAGAAGCTATGGAGGACAGAGTTTCAAAAAGAATTTTGAATTTTTTAGAAAATCATTGGACTAAATCATGGGGGTGAACAGGATCCTAGAGGTCACCTAGACTAGTCTCCCATCAAAGAGACTAATATGTCACATACACAGATAATGCAAATTAACTATATTTAGACTAGACAGTGGCTGAAAACAGACTCAAAGGAGCTGGCCAACCCACTTCGTAACTGATTTCTAACCAGTGCATTTGGCAGAATGATCCAGCTCGAAGTTGACCTGGGAAAAAAATCTTTTAAGCCAGGGGTTAAACTACAGCCAGTAGGCCAAATCCAGCCCACCACCTGTTTTTGTACAGCTTATGACTGTACAAAATGTACAGTAAGAGTGATTTTTACATTTTAAATAGTTGAAAAAAATCTGCAGAAGAATATTTTGTGACATGAAAATTAGAGAAAATTCAAAATTCAGTGTCCATAAATAAAATTTTATTAGAACATAGCCATGTTCATTTGTTTATGTGTCTACAGATGCTTCCACACTACAACAGATGAGTTGAGTAGCTGCAACAGAGACTGTACAGCATGCAAAGCCTAAAATATGTACCACCTGGTCCTTTACAGAAAAAATTGCCAACCCTTGTTTTGAGCCTTTATAAGAGAGTAGTCCAAAACGGAAACACGAGTTTCATTGGAGACCCACTAAAAGGGGGAAAGAGGATAAATTAATGAATCCAGTTAGATAGCAGAATCTTAAACTCTGCATTATCAATCTAAATGTGAATAAAGTTTCCACTCAACAGAAAACTATAAAAAAATGCATAAATACTAAACACGTATGCTACTGGTTATTTGCAATCTGTTTTTCTCCCCACCATCACACTCTTGTTCAAGCTAATCCCTCCTCAACTTAGAGGACTGACTTCCCAGGTTCACTTGCTGTCCCCTCTTTGAGGCTGAGCTCCTTTGCTGGTAGGTTCTCTTCTGTTCTCTTAATGACCCACAGTCCATCCTTGGTCTTCTCTACCTATCCTCACTCCCTTGATGAATTCACCCAGGCTCGTGCCATCTCTATGACAGTAACTCCCAAATGTATACCTGTAAGCCAGTCCTCTCTCCCAAACTCTGAACTCCAACTACCTACCTGACTTCCACTCAGATGTTTAATAAACATCTCAAACTTAACATGTCCAAAACTGAATTCCTGATCTTCCCTCCCCCCAAAAAACTGCCATTCTAGCAGCCTTCCTTCTTTCCCTTGATGGCAATTCCATTCTTCAGTCATCCTTGACATTTCTCTTTCTCTCAAATCCCACAGCCAATCTTTCAGGAAATTCTGTTGGTTCTACCTTTAGAATCTAATCAAAATCTGACCACTTCTCACCATATCCATTGCTATCACTCTAGCCTGGGTCGCCAATGTTTCTTGCCAAGATTGTACCAAGTCTCCTAAAAGGTCCCCCACCCCCGAATTTGTTCTCAACAAAACAGCCAGAGTCATCATTGTAAGCTACAGGCCAAACCATGTCACACCTCTAGCTCAAAATCCTTCAGTGGCTCCTCATTTTACTAACAGTAAAAGCCAAAGTTCTTATGATTACCTATAAGGTCTGCCCTCCAACACGGGCACCACCACCACCATGCCCTCTCCATTACATCTCTGACCTCCTCTCCCACACCTCTCCCCCTCGCTCACTCTGCTCTACCCTCACTGGTTGCTGCTCTGCAAGTACACCACGTGCTCCCCACCTAGGGCCTTTGCTCCAGCTGTGCCCTCGGGGGGAATGTTCTTCACCCGTGTAGCCACTTGGCCAATACCCTCATCAAGAGTTTGCCCAAATATCACCTTCTTCAATGAGCCGATCCTGACCACCGTGTTTATCACTGCAACTCCCCCTTCCTATCCTTACTCCCAACATTAATCTCCCTCACTTGTCCCTACTTTGTCTTTTTTCTGTAACATCTATCATCTTCTAACATACGATAAAATGTACTTATTATGTTTATTATGTATTATCCATCTGTCCTCATTAAGATATAATTTCACAAGACTAGGATCTTTATCAGCTTTGCTCACTGCTGGATCCTTAGGATTGAGAATAGTACCTGGCACATAATAGGCCTCAATAATATTTGTTGAATTAAGTGAAAGAATAAAGCTCAAATGCCATCTTCACTATAAAGTCTTCCCTGATTCCCCTGAGCTGGAAAAAAATCTCTTCCCAGAACTTCCATAGTACTTTATGTAGACCTGCTTTTTTTGTTTTTTTGTTTTTTTTTTGTGAGGAAGATCAGCCCTGAGCTAACATCTGCCAATCCTCCTCTTTTTGCTGAGGAAGACTGGCCCTGGGCTAACATCCGTGCCCATCTTCCTCCACTTTATATGGGACGCCGCCACAGCATGGCCGGACAAGCGGTGTGTCAGTGCGCGCCCAGGATCTGAACCGGAGAACTCCGGGCCGCCGCAGCGGAGTGCAAGCACTTAACCACTTGTGCCACCGGGCCGGCCCCAATGTAGACCTGTTTTGTTTTTTTTTTTTAAGATTTTATTTATTTATTTATTTTTCCCCCAAAGCCCCAGTAGATAGTCGTATGTCATAGTTGCACATCCTTCTAGTCGCTGTATGTGGGACGCGGCCTCAGCATGGCCAGAGAAGCGGTGCGTCGGTGCACGCCCGGGATCCGAACCCGGGCCGCCAGCAGCGGAGTGCGTGCACTTAACCGCTAAGCCAAAGGGCCGGCCCTAGACCTGTTTTTAATATATGGAATTCATAATATTCCAACTTATCTTAAATTTATTTATGTGAATGTCACCTTCATTCCTGGATTGCAGGCTCTTTATACTTAAAGATCCAGAATTTTCCAAAACACTGATTTTGAGTAGATGCTCAATTAATTTCTGAGGGGTGAATGAATAAACAAAAATGATATAATTGTGAATTCATACCCACAACTAACCTTTTTTTTATGTGTGTGTGAGGAAGATCGGCCCTGAGCTAACATCTGCCAATCCTCCCCTTTTTTTGCTGAGGAAGACTGGCCCTGGGCTAACATCCACGCCCATCTTCCTCCACTTTATATGGGACGCCGCCACAGCGTGGCTTGACAAGTGGTGCATCGGTGCGCGCCCGGGATCTGAACCGGTGAACCCCGGGCCGCCAGAGCGGAGCGCGCACACTTAACCGCTTGCGTCACTGGGCCGGCCCCCAACAACTCACCATTTTTTAACTTTTATTTTACAAATAATGTATCATATTATATATTATGCATGCAAAATTATACAAATACATGCAAAACTAGAGAGAATGAATACAAGAACTCCACCTTTTCATCATCCTGCTTCAACAAGCATAGCAAATCTTGCTTCATCAACAGCCCACTAAAAAGAATTCTGCACTCCAGTTCCAATGTGGGGGAGAGGGGTTCCCACACATCCAAGCAATTCTAGGACACCAGCAGTTTGTCCTACAATTCAGCTCAATTCTGACACTACCTACCCAGAGATAGCATCAGATTCCACAGGTTAAGGGTTCAGTCCCACAGAACGGAGCCCACACACACACACTTCACATGCCAGTCGCAAGTCCAGTTTGTCACTTGTGCTCCTGAGGAAGCAGCTACAGATTGGAAGTTCCCAAGACTCCCTCCTTGGGTTCGACTAATTTGCTAGAGCAGCTCACAGAACTCGGAGAAACATTTTATTTACTTATTTATAGATCATTGATTTATTATAAAAGGATATAACTCAGAACAGCCAAGTGGAAGAGAGGCATAGGGCAAGGTACGTGGGAAGGGGCGCAGAGCTTCGGTGCCCTCCCCAGGTGCTCCATTCTCCCCTCATCTCCACGTATTCAGCAACGCTGAAGCTCTCCCAACACATCCGTTTGGGTTTTTTATGGAGGCTTCATTACAAAGGCATGATTCATTAAATCACTGGCTATTGGTGACTGAACTCAATCTCCAGCCCGTCTCCCCTCCCCGGAGGTCAGGAGGTGAGACTGAAAGTTCCAACCCTCTAATCACATGGTTGGCTCTCTTGATAAACAGCCCCCATCCGTAGGTCCAGTTCAAAAGTCACTCATTAACATAGCAAGAGACATCTTTATCGCTCTCATCACAGGAAATTCCAGGAGTTTTAGGAGCTCTATGCCAGACATGGGGATGAAGACCAAATATATGTTTCTTATTATAAATCTAAATTACAATATCACACCCACAGACTTCCACCTTCCCTCATTATCTCAAAGCAAATCATATCATTTCATACAAAAATATTTCACCATATTTCTAAAAGGTAAAGATATTTTTTTAATATGGTCATTTGCATTTTAATTTTAACTATACTGTACCTGCCTGTATTCAGGTTTGGCTGCTGAGGATTCTAGAATCAAATCACGTCAAATCAGGTTCTTAATCATATCAGACCTCAGGATGCCCTTGCTAATCCTTTTCCCATCGTTAGCATATAAATTAATATAATGTCTCTGTTATTCAATTTGTTTATGCCCTTCATGATTTGGATCCTATCTGTTTCACCAATCTATTCCCCATTGCTCTTGTCCTCCAACAAATACATACATACACACAGAAGACAGAAAACTTCTTGTTCCTTAAATATGTCACGGTTTTTAATTCCTCTACACCTTTGCAAATGCTGTTCTCTCTGCCTGAAATAACCTAATCCCTCACGTCTTAAGGGGAAATTCCTATTTATTCTTCAAGGTACAGATTAAATGACCTTCCCTATATTACACTATCTCCTTCCTCCCCCCTCCTCCCTCAGAGAATTAATTAATTAATCACTCCCATTCTTCCCCTAGAATGTGAGTTCCTTCAGGATAGGGACCCTGACTGAATTATCTTTTTGTTTCCAGCACCCAGTAGGTGTTAAGTAAGGTGTTTCATGAATTAAATAGAGTTGAATCTAAGCAGTTAGTCAGAACTTAACACAGAACTGAGTAGATTATTGTTCTCAACAAAACAATTCCAATTTAGTGCACTATTAGCCTAAAATTAAAATCCTTAACCAGCAATAATGACAATACTAATGAAACAGAATCAACATCACATATTCTGAAGTTGGAAGAAACCTCAAAGCCATCATCTGGGTCTGGTCTCACGCTTTTCTTTGGGAACTATATTGTGTCTATTTCCTAGATTAACTAATAGAAGTATAAGGAATTTAAGTGCTTTACCCAAGGTCACACAGCTTCTAAGAGATGGCTAAAGAACTAAAACTTGGATCTCAAATGCACAGAGACAACATAAAAGAGGTGGATAAATTAAGCAGAACTAACTAAGGTTAAGAATTGATAAGAACCTAATGTGGACCCAGGAAATGTCAAAGATTTTCATCAAGAATTCAGACCAAAGTTCTGCTAGCTGGACAACACAATGGGTGATAATTCACTAACAGTGAAAGAAGAAAGTCCACACATTTTCTGGGAGACCAGCAAACAGAAACAGGTTTCATAAATTATCAAATTCCCACCAAGCCAGGGAACTCCAAGGACCTCCATATCCCACTCTCTGTGGCTCAGAAACCATCAAGTTGGCTCTAGTCCAGAGGGAATCAAGCTAATTCATATGACAGGGCTAGGCAGGATCACTATAAAAGTCTAGAGACAGCTGTCTATCAGCAGAGAAGCAGTGCTTAATGCAATGCAATTACACTGAGCACGGAGAATGAGCCATATGTAAATGGAGAGAAAGCTAGGAACAGACAAACAAATGATGTAAGAGAAGCTAAAATGAGATAAATGGGACAGGCTAAAGGACCTTTTCAGAATGTGCATGAGGCAATACGATATAACTAAGAATAGGCAATAGTCCTGAGAATAACTGACAGGCTCCTGAAGACTCAAAGCTAGTAAGAAGGCAAAGTCAGTCCACAATGCCACTCTGTGCATAGCACAAGTCCTGGGAAGTAGCGAACGGGCAAGGCTCCCAGTCTTGTTGACATGATTAGACAAATCATTATTGCTCATGGTTGAAAAACTAGCGACTTGAGCCTCCTTCCAACCACTATACGAGCAATAGCTTCAATCAGACCATCAGCCTCAAATACGAAAGGAAACGTACATTTCCTCAAAGAAAGTGAGGACTGATTTCCATATCCCCAGAAGAACACTAGTCCTGACTTATGACCCAGGATCGCTGACACCTGCCTCCTGGGCTGCACTGAGGTTCCAAAGACAGAGAAAATAGGATGTTTGAGACAAATGTTACATTGAACTTACTTGGAAGGCTGATTCTTTCTCCATGCCCTCCCTAAGAGATAGAGCTGGATTATATGACCTTAACTTTGGCCATGAATGCTCATGCCAGGGGATATGCCCTCCACTCCTAGGGTTACACGAGTTTCAACTCCCTGTTTAAACTGCAGAGCAAACAGCCTCAGCTTCCTTTAGAGTTTTCCGACCTGCACTGTAAAATGCTCTGCCTCCTTGTTCACTTCTGGGTCCCTCTTTCTTCATTGTCTCCCCCAAGAGTGACTCACAATTCATACATATTCAAAATTCTCATAGCCATAGGGGGAAAAAAGTTCAGTAGAGTAAGTTCAGTTGTTTCAAAGTAAATTGTGCACATTTGAATTTCACACAAAGAAAAATCATTGCTGGAGAATGGACTCTGGATCCCTCACATCTGGCCCTTGGGGGGCCGGGAGGACAGGACTGAGGGTGGAAGAAATCCTGGTGGAAGGCTCTGTGCTTAGACGTGGCAGCTCCCAGGCCCAGTTCCCACCACTGAACCACTGCCTTCTGCAGCTCAGAACAGGACTCTAGCCTGCCTGGCCCCGAGCTGGTCCATCTTGGGGAAGCAGAGGGCCAACTGGGAAAGAAGCCACTGCTGACAACCCCTTCTCACCCCCAGCTCCAAAAGTACAAAACCAAGTTTTCCTTCAGGGCCAGCCTTAGGAGGTCTGATTTTGGAGAAGAAGAAAAAACCTCCTCACCCAAACAAACTCTCTTCCAACTTCTCCATCTACATATCTCGCAAGAGGCACCTAAGATCACATTCACCAACCTCCCCTTTTGTTAGGATTGACCTCTCACCTTCACCAGTGTGAGAACAAATACAAGCTGGCACAGAGGTAGTGGAGGTTCAAGCACAGCTAGAGAACAAAGCTTAATGGGCTTAGATGAACATCATCTGGGGCAGCTTTGGTAGCAGGGGCAAGTCTGTTTCAGGCCATCTAGGCACTGAAAGAATTCACAATGGAGTCTGAGAAGCTTCTGGATCAGAGGAGAGTCAAAGAGCCTCCCTGTAACTAGGACTAGAGTTCCGGGCCAAGGCATTTATAGTACATTTTATGATAAAAAAGAATAGCTATTTTTCAGGGAACCTGAGAGTTTATGCATACCACACAGGTCACAGCAGACAATTTTTTTTATTCAGATGAAAAGTAAATTGCTAACTGATAGGCAAACATACATAACAATAACAATGACAACAACAAAAGACTCACGTTTCTCCAGTGCTGGATTCCTAGGAGATAACACTCTTCTCTTCTGCTTCTTTCCTGAATAAAAATGCAGCATAAAGTTCTGACTACAAATTTCTTTAAGAGAGATGTTGTGAGTTCTGCAAAAGCAAGAAGAGCCTAGAAAGAGAGAACAAGGAAATGAACGTCAAGGTCCAGACACAGGAGAAGAAAGAGGGAGACGGTCTGGCTTCACTCTCCCTCCTAGTAGGACCAGTACAAAGAAGGGTTAGATGCAAAGTTTCCTGAGACTGCTTTCCCCGGACACTCTACTTCCGCCTCCTTCGGGCACTGCAGAGGAGTAAACGCACTCTGTTCTGTGGCTTTGATTCTGCAAAAGCTTCAGGTCTGATAGACAGTCACCTATATGTGATTAGCAGGGCACAAGGGCGAAAGAAAGAGAAAGAGGATCTATTGCGGGAACAAAATGCAAATACAAAGCCGACTCAGGTACATTACAGACTCCTGCTGTCTTCAGAATGAACAGACAAAGTCAATAGCATTCTAAAAACAGAGAAGAGTCTTGCTGCCCAATAACAAGGGAACAAAGCCAACAACTTTGAATTATAATTCTCATAATTAAAACTGTAAATAGACATAGATAAAGGTGCTAAATCTCAGAAGACAAAAAGATTAAAAAAAATAAAGAACATGAGGCAAGGAAAAGCAAAGTAGAGATTGAAAAGGAAGGGAGCCAGAATGGCTCCTTACAGTAAAGGAAATATATAATTCAGAATGTTCAAATCCAGTCCTTACTGAACTCAGAAAGGGTTCAGCGTACCCTTCCTCTCACCAGAGTCACATGGGATGATACTCCTGTGAAGGAGGAAGACTACAAGGTTTACTCAAAGCCCTGTACCTGGGGATGAAAGTCTAGCATTTCTTTTCCCACTCTGCTGAACATGACTGGCTTCAGCAGGTGTTCTGAATCCCACTCCCCTATGGGCCAGGGAGAGCTGCAGTCTAGGGGACCCCCCCTCCCAGAAGCTGCTGCTCCTAAGACAGGACTCACTGCTCAGAAGGCAGGACAACAAAATGAATATTTCCAATTTCCTTCTTTAATATAATTTACTCTTTCTCCTCTGATACCCTTTACATCTAAAAGAGAATTGTTTTAATTATAAAGGCCTCTCCTATTTCTCGTCTAATTTGGAATTCAAACATTGCTATTTGACTTTATTTTTAATTGGGGATGTATCACATCATTTGAAAATTTTAAAAGTTCCTCCTATTTTGTTTCACCAACATATAAATGACGAGACTATGATCATTATTATATTGAAATCCTACCTGGTAGTTGTAATAAAATATAGAAAACCTGGAACTTATGTTCTTCCCTAATCTGCAGTCCAATGCCAAAATTTAACTCGAAATGAATCAAGACCTAAACACAAAGCTAAAACTATAAAACTTCTAAAACATAGGAGAAAAATTTCACAACTGTGGTAGGCAGCCTCTAAAATGGCCCCCAGTGAACCTGCCTCCAACCCTTCTGTAACCCCTGCCCTTGATCATGAGTTGGATTTAGTGACTCTCTTTCAGTGAATAGAATGATGCGGAGGTGAAATCAATTGCAAGATTAGACTGTAACACAAATGAGTGCATGTATAACTGTGATATCTAAATAAACTCTACGGACTGTGCCAGTGTCAGCTCCTTGGGAGGTTGGCCTCAGGGGAAGGGACATGGAGGAGGAAGGAGTTCACTGTAGATTTCTCTGCAACCTCTTGCAACCTCAAATTATTTCAAAATAAAAGTTTTTTTTTTTTTTAAATGAGTTAATCTCAAAAACAACAGAAAAGAATGTGTCTTCCATCTTGCCCCCGCCCCTGCTTGCTCTGAGGGAAAGCAGCTGCCATGTTGGTAGCTGCTCTATGGAGAGGTTCATGTGGCAGAGCTGAGGGGGCCTCCAGCAAACAACCAGTGAGGAACTGAGGCCCTCAGTCCAACAACCTTCAAGGAACTGAATCTTCCCAGCAACCATGCGAGTGGGCTAGGAAGCAGATCCTCCCCCAATACAGCATTCAGATAAGCTGACCTTGGCCAACAGCAACCTCTTAAGAGACCCTAAGCCAGAACCACCCAGCTAGGCTGCTCTCAGATTTTTGACTCACAGAAACTGTGAGAAAATAAGTTTTTGTTGTTTTAAGCTGCTAAATTTTGGGGTAATTTGCTATACAGCAATAGATAACTAATATAACAACCTTGAGGTAGGCAAAATTTCTTAAATAAAACCCAAAAAGCATGAATAATGAAAGGAAAAAGTGATAGATTAGACTTATTCAAAATTTAAAACTTCTGCTCTTCAAAAGACATCACTATGGAAAAAAAAGAAAAGGCAACCCACAGAATGGGAGAAAATATTCACAATACATATATTTGACAAAGGACTTGTACCCAGAATAAAGAACTCTTGCATTCAATAATAAGACAAACAACCCATTAAAATATGAGCAAAAGATTTGAATAGACATTTCAAAAAAGAAGTTATGCAAATAAACTCAAAAGAAGGACTAAAATTAAAAAGACTGACAATACCAAGTATTGGTGAGAACATGGAATAATTGGAACTCTTATACATTGCTAGTGGGGATGTAAAATGGTATAACCACTTTGGAAAACAGTTTGGCAGTTTCTTATAAAGTTAAACAGATACTTACCATAAGACTCAGCAATCCCACTCCTGGAGATTTATCCAAGAGAAACGAAAATATATTCATAGCAGCTTTATTCGTGATAGACTAAAACTAGAATGTCCATCAACAGATAAAATAAATAAACAAATTGTGGTATATCCCTACAATGGAAACACTACTCAGCAATACAAAGGAATGAATTACCGATACATGCTATAACATGGATGAATATAAAAAACATTTTGTTGACCCAAAGAAGCCAGACACAAAAACGTACAAATAATATGATCCACTTATATGAAACTCTAGAAAATACAAATGCTATAATGACAAAAATCATGTCAGTAGGGCTAGGAGTGGAGAGCCTGACTTCAAAGAAGCCCTAGAAAACTTTTAGGGGTGACAGAAATGTTCTATTGTGGTGATGATTATAAATTTGTATAAAACTGTCAAAATGTACATTTAAAATGGGTGCATATTATTGCACTAAATTATGCATCAATAAAACGTTAGCTTAAAAAGTTATTAGGCATGTATCAAATTATTTGAAAACCTAAAACGTCCGGACTACTTTGTTTCATCGACATGAAAGCGACAGGCCTATGATCATTATTATATTGAAAACCTACCAGGGAGTCGTAATACAATATAGAAATTTTGGATTTTATTATTATCTTCCTTGATCCTCATACCAATACCAGTCAAATATTTAAAGAGTAACCATAATGTGCAAGCCACATATAAAGAAAATACAGTAAATAAGTTTAATGAATGAATTATTTAATTCCCAACTTGAAGCTGTATCTTTACAACAATGCATCTGGTTAAGCACTTATTTAAAATTCTAATTCTAATGGGAAAGAAGATGACAAAGTCCGACACTGCAAAGCTAAATTTTGGAGATTTTCCTAATCTTGAACAGATGATTCTCCTATGCAGGATTGCATCATTCATTCATGCTGTTTGGTTAACATGAATGGCAGTGGAATATTCCACTATTCCAGCAGTGGAATAAAACAAGTGAAAACTACTCAAAAGTAAATTGATGAAAAGAAAGGCTTTAAATTCCATGAAATATTTTACCTATCCCGATTAAGAAAAATAAATATAGAACTCACAGGGGCCCTGGATGCGGAAAAGGCAGACCGGTAAATCAGAAAGTTGGGCACACGAGATATAAACACATGCCCGGACTTACCCGGGCACTGCAGCTCCTTCCTGGGCCGCAGCCCCGCCGCCAGGGCTCCCGCGGCTGTAACCTTCCGACTGCAGGGGGGCCGAGGGCTGGCTCCCACGTTCAGTCGCGGAGTTCCAAGGGAGGTGACCTGTGCAGACCGGCGGAGCCTTCACCAAACAGTCATACGAGGTCTGCTGAGAAGTGCAGTTGCTTCTGGTCGGTTTGGCATGTAATTTTCTAAACTGGAGACTGTAGATCTTCGTTCTGCAGAGCTGGGCTGGGAAGAAGACCTCGGCCCCGCCTCCGGAGGAGGGGCTCCCTGAGCCCGCCCCCTCCTCCTCCCGACGCTCATGGCCTGCAGACCTAAACGTGCACTCCGCGGTGGACGCCTTCCAGCGAAGCCGGTAGCCTCTCCACCGCCAGTTTGTAGAGGAGAAGCAAACAGCTCTCGACCTTCGGAAACGCTCCCCGCCGCCACCACCACTTAGGATAAGGGTACGTGAGAGCAGCGAGGGATCTCTGCACTGATTTTGCAATTAACGAAAGCCACTTAGGGGCCTTTTTTGAAATCCATGTTTGACATTATGCTCCTGTAGGAATGTAGATCCCAAGAGAACTTCAGGAAATACTTATATTCGCAGCTAAAAGTGCAAAAAACCATAAGTGACAAAATGAGTCTTTGCACCTTTTCGTTCTCTTTATTTCTTTTGTCATCTTGTTTTTTTCTAGGTGTCACTTGCCCAGCTACTTTGATGTTGACTACAATAAATAAGGGGTGATTGTCCCCAAACATTTACCTTTGGGCGCAGCCGGCTGGAGCTGGGCAATGAGGTCCCACTCTGAAATACAGCCTGAAACCTCAGAGGCTGACAGTCCGCTTTGCAGGCTCCCTCCAAGCTGGTCACTCAGGCCGAGGGGATGCAGTTGCTGGAGGAGGACACTTGGTCACAGTGTCCCTACCCTTTGCTACAGAACTCCTCAAAAAACACAATTGTATCCAGGAACAAGAGTCCTCATGCTGTTTGGTCAGATGTGTGTTTGAAGTTCAACAGTCTCAGATTCCATTAATAAGAAAATGATTGCAGGTTTAGGGCACACCCGGTTTAATTTCTCCCGGTTCTGCCGGAGGTGGTTCTGATGAAGGATGGAGAGGAAGAATTTTGATGTTGTGAAATATGAAGTAAAAGATTATACAATTAATGAGGAAGGGCAAAATAAGGGGGTCAAAAATAATCTAGTCAAGAACCTATTTATATTTTGTAGTAATTTAGAAATAAGTATAATAAAGGCAACAAGATGTTAAACACCAAATATTTGTATATAAGTATAAACAGTAATTGAGAATTTATTTCAAGGGGAAAAGAAACTCAATATAATTAAAAAAAAAACAAAAACAAAAAGAAGAGCAAAATAAATCCAAGGCATGCAGAAGGAAGAAAATAATGAATATTAGAGCAGAAATCAATGAAATTGAAAACAAAAAAATAGAGAAAATACATAAAACCAAAAGCTGGTTCTTTGAAAAGATCAATCAAAATGATAAACAATAATTACAATAATTATAAAGAAGAAGAGAGAAGACACAAATTTCCGATGTAGGAATAAGAGGAGATATCACTGTAGATCTCACAGACATTAAAAGGATAGTAAGGAAATACTCTGAACATACTATGCACATAAATTCAACCGAAATGGACCAATTCCTTTGAAAATCACAAACTACTAAACACACCCAATAGGAAAAATAGATAACATAGATAGTCCTATATTAATTAAAGAAATTTAATCTGCAGGGTTTGTTTTTTTTGAAAAGAACCTTTTGGGAAAAAATTTCTAGGCCAAGATGGTTTCACTGAAGAATTCTACCAAACGGTTAAGGAAGAATTACAATCTATTTTACATACTCTCCTAGAAAACAGAAAAGGAGGAAACACTTCCCAACTCATTTTATGAGGTCAGTATTACCCTGATACCAAAACTAGCCAAAGATATTATAAGAAAACTATACATCAGTATCTCAGGAACTTAAGCACAAAAATCCTCAACAAAATATTAGCAAGTCACATACATCAATGTATAAGAAGAATTATACACCATGACCAAGTGGGATTTATTCCAGGTATGCAAGAAGGTTCAACACTAGAAAATCAATCAATGTAATCCACTATATTAACAGTCTAAAGAAGGAAAACCACATGATCTTATCAATCGGTGCAGAAAGAACATTTGACAAAATTCAACATCCATTCATGATAAAAGCTCTCAGCAAACTAGACATAGAAGGAAACTTCCTCATTCTGATAAAAGACATCTACATAAAACCTATAGATAGCATCATACTTAATGAAGAAAGTCTGAATGCTTTCTCCCTAAGATTGGGAATCGAGAAAGGATGTCCACTCTCACCGTTCCCAATCAACATTATTTTGGAAATCCTAGGCAGTGCAATAAGGCAAGAAAAAGAATAAAACTGTCCTTTTGGGCCGGCCTCGTGGCTTGGCGGTTAAGTGCGCGCGCTCCGCTGCTGGCGGCCCGGGTTCGGATCCCGGGCGCGCACCGACCCACCGCTTCTCTGGCCATGCTGAGGCCACGTCCCACATACAGCAACTAGAAGGATGTGCAGCTATGACATACAATTATCTACTGGGGCTTTGGGAGGAAAATAAATAAATAAAATCTTTAAAAAAAAAAAAACGGTCCTTTTTTTCAGATAACATAATTATCTACAGGGAAAATCCCAGGGGATCCGGGGAAAAAAAAAACTCCTACAACTAATAAGTAAGTTTAGTAAGGTCACAGGATACATGGTCAACATACAAAAGTCAATCATATTTTTATATACACATGGTCCCTGACTTACAATGGTTCAACATACAATTTTTTGACTTTACAATGGTGCAAAAGCAATACACATTCAGTAGAAATCATACTTTGAATTTTGAATTTTGACCTTTTCCCAGGCTAGCAATACATGGTATGATACTCTCTCTTGATGCTGAGCAGTGGCAGCAAGCTGCAGTTCCCAGCCAGCCACGTGATCACAGGGCTAAACAACCAATACATTTACAACCATTCTGTACCCATACAACCATTCTGTTTTTCACTTTCGGTACAGTATTCACTAAATTACATGAGATATTCAACACTTTATTATAAAATAGGCTTTTGTGTTAGAGGATTTTGCTCAACTGTAGGCTAATGTAAGTGTTCTGAGCACGTTTAAGGTATAGCCTACTGTGCACCTGGCCTATTGCTCCTAGGCTACAAACCCGTACAGCATGTTACTGTACTGAATACTGTAGGCAATTGTAACACAATGGTAAGAAGCTGTGTATCTGAACATAGCTAAACATAGAAAAGGTACAGTAAAAATATTGTATAAAAGATAAAAAATGATACACCTGTATAGGGCACGTACCATGAATGGAGCTTGCAAGACTGGAAGTTGCTCTGGGTGAGTCAGCGAGTGAGTGGTGCATGAATATGAAGGCCTAGGACATTACTGTCCACTACTGTAGACTCTGTAAATACTGTACACTTAGACTACACTAAATTTTTTAAAAAAGATTTTTCTTCAATAATAAATTATTCTTAGCCTACTGTAACTTTTTTACTTTATAAACTTTAATTTTTAAATTTTTTGACTCATAATAACACTTAGCTTAAAATACACATTGTAAAGCTGTACAAAAATATTTTCTTTCTTTATATCCTTATTCTCTAAGATTTTTTTCTATTTTTAAAATTTTTAATTTTTTTTTACTTTTTAAACTTTTTTGTTAAAAACGGAGACAAACACACACATTAGCCTAGGCCTACACAGGGTGAGGTCATCAATATCACTGTCTTCCACCTCCACATCTTGTCCCACTGGAAGGTCTTCAGGAGCAATAACAGGCATGGACCTGTCATCTCCTACAATAACGATCCCTTCATCTGGAATACCTCCTGAAGGACCTGCCTGAAGCTCTTCCTAAGGAAGAGTCATTCTTTTCAGAAATATGTCCATGGTGGTTTGCTTGGTTTGTTTCTTTTTTTCATCATAGATTTCCTTGTAAGCAGATAATGCACTATGGACGTTCTTCTCTATTAATGAAAACCTTTCAGTGTTGGGCTCCATGTTTTCTAATTTGTTTAGGAGCTTGTTGAGGTCTTCAAAAGCTTATGCTAAACCCGTCACTGTGGATTTTCTTAGGGGTTCTTCTTTTTCTTCTCCTGCAGTTTCCTTTTCTCTTCCTCTTCTTCAGCTATGCGTTCCTGTTCCAGTTCCAACAACTCCACTTTAGTCAATTCCTCAAGAACCACCTCTAGGAGCTCCTCAATGTCATCCTCATCCACACCCAGGTTACAGTTTGCCATCTCAACCACAGCCTAGTTGATTTTTGCAACCTCCTCATCTTTGGCAAGTCCGTTGAAGTCATGGATGAACCTCTTGAGTGTCCTCTTCCAGATGCCATTCATTCACTCCTTGGTGACTTCACCCCAAGCAAGGTTCTTGATGCACTCATAGATGTTGTAATCCTTCCAGAATTGCATCACTGACTTCCTCAGTTGCAGCAATGGCCTGGGCAAAGGTCCTCCTCAGGCAGTAGGCCTTAAAAGCTGCTATAACTCCCTGTTCCATTGGTTGAATCAAAGAGATGGTGTTTGGAGGGAGAAATACAGCTTTGATATTGGAATAAAGATCACCAGTAAAAGGAGGATGTCCAGGAGCATTATCAATAATGAGCAACATCTTGAAAGACATGTTATTCTTCAAACAGTACTTCTCCATTTTGCTGGCACAGCAACTCAGGAGGGCATTTTAGAGGAGGAGTTGGGTCATCTGTGACTTCTTATTGGTCCTGTAGTACACTGGCAGTGTGTGCTTATTGATATACTTGAAAGCCCTGGGTTCTCACTGTGCCAGATCACAAAGGGTTTCATTTTGCAGCCTGCAACAGTGCCCCCAAGCAAGACTGTCATCCTGTCCTTAAAAGTCTTGAAACCTGGCATTGACTTGGCCTCCTTATGGATAAAAGTCCTTTCAGGCATCCATTTCCAGAATAGGGAATTTTCATCCATATTGAATATTTAGTCTGGAGAGTAATTTTCCTCCACAATCAGCTTATCTAGAGTTTCCAAAAATTCTTCAGCTACCTTCACATCAGCACTCACAGACTCACCACTCACTTTTGCATTATGTAATGAATAATGATTCTTGAATCAGTTAAACCACCCAGAGCTAGCAATGAATTGAACATCACAGTCGGGTCCAGCCTTTTCTTTCAACATCACAAACTTTTTACTTTGGCTGTTATTGTCATGGTGCTGAGAGGGATATGCTCCTGTGTCTGGTCTTCAATCCAAGTCATTAGAAGTTTCTCCCATGTCTAATATAGGCCCTTCTTGAATTTTTGTTAGTCTCATTGTCTTCAATAAATCAAATCCTTTAACAACTTCTGTCACTTTGTTCCTGCTCTTCAGGATCATAGCTATGGTGGGCTGGGACATGCCTGACTGGGGAGTGATAACCATCACTGATTTTCCACCTTTGTAGTCGTTAATCACTTTTAACTTTGTTTCCAGGTCAATCATTTAACATGGCCTCTTACTGGCAACATTAGCAGTGGATTTTGTACACTTAGGGGCCATGATGAACAAAACAACATGAGATTAAATCAAGCGCAAGAGAAAATGATGCAATCAAGAGATGCATCAGGATGTATGCAGCTGCAGCCAGCATAACACAGCATACTGTAAAATTTTTACAGTAAATTTTTTTATAAACAGAAAGAGTACACCCTAAAATAATAATAAAAAGTATAGTAGAGTAAATACACAAACCGGTAACATAGCTGTGTATTATCACCAAGTATTATGTACTGTATATAATTGTATGTGCTATACTATTATATGACCAGCAGCACAGTCGGTTTGTTTACACCAGCATCACCACAAACACCTGAGTAATGCTAGACCTTACAACAGCTACAATGTCACTACAAGATAGGAATTTCTCAGCTCCATTATAATTTTATGGGACCACCATCGTATATGCGGTCTGTCGTTGACTGAAATGTCATTACAAGGTGCGTGATTGTAAATAAAGAGACATACCATATTCATAAATGGGAATACTCAACACACTAAAGATGTCAAGCCTCTCCAAATTGATCTATAGATTTCTTGCAATCCCAATCAAATTCCCAGCATATTTTTATAGATATTGACAAGCTGATTCTAAAATTTAAATAAATGGGCAAAAAACCTAGTTAGCTATAAAAAATTTGAAAAAGAAGAATCAAGTTGGAGGAACCACAGTACCTGATTTTAAGACTTACTGTAAAGCTACAGTAATCAAGACAGTATTAGAAAAGGATAGACGTATACATCAGTGGAACAGAATCGAATCCAGAAACAGACCCAAATAAATATCACCAATTGATTTTTTACAAAGATGTTAAGGCAGTGCAATGGAAAAAGGATGTCTTTTTTAACAAATGGTATTGGAACAATTGGAATTTCATATAAAAAAAGCAAATGAACCTCAACGAACTGCACTTCACACTTTCTAAAAAATTAACTGAGAATGGATCATAAATCTAAATAAAAACACTGAACTATAAAACTTTTAGAAAAAAAAAAGTGTAGGAGAAAATCTTCATGACCTAGGGTTAGGCAAACAGTTCTTAGACATGACATTGAAAGTACAATCTAGAAAATAAAAAAAATGATAATGGACTTCATCAATATTAAAAGCTTATGCTCTCAGTTGTTTAATGGTTATAGAGTTTCAGATTTATAAGCTGAAAAATTCTGGATATCTGTTACCCATAAAGATGTGAATATACTTAGCACTACTGAACTGTATACTTAAAACTGGTTAAGATGGTAAACTTTATGTTACGTGCTTTTTGCCACAATAAAAAACTTATGCTCTGCAGGAGATACTGTTAAGAAAGTGAAAATAAAAGCTACAGACTGGGTTAAAATGTTTTAAAATCATATATCCAAAATGTGTAAAGAACTCTCAAAACTCAACAAGTAAAAAAATGAACAAAAGATTTGAAAAGGCTATTCACCAAAGAGAATATAGAGAAGACAAATAAGAATGTGAACAAATGTTCAACATCATTATTTTTTAGTGAAACTCAAATTTAAAGCATGATGAGGTATAACTACACACATATCAGATTGGCTAAAATAAAAAATTCTGATAATACCAAGTACAAGCAAGGATATGAAACAACTGGAACTGTCACATATTACTGCTCACAACGCAAAATGGCACAGGCACTCTGGAAAACAGTTTGGCAATTTCTTATAAATTTAAATATACACTTACCATGTGACCAAGCAATCTCACTGCAGGTTGTTTACAGAGAAATGAAAACTTATATTCACACAAAAATTTATATACAAATATTTATAGCAGCTCTAGTTATACTCACCCCAAACTGGAAATATCTCAAATGTCCTTCAACAGTTGAATGGATAAACTGTATTATATATATATTTTTTAATTTTATTTATTTATTTATTTTTCCCCCAAAGCCCCAGTAGATAGTTGTATGTCATAGCTGCACATCCTTCTAGTTGCCATCTGTGGGACACAGCCTCAGCATGGCCGGAGAAGTGGTGCATCGTTGCACGCCCGGGATCCGAACCCGGGCCGCCAGCAGTGGAATGCGCGCACTTAACCGCTAAGCCACAGGGCCAGCCCTAAACTGTACTATATTGACACAATGGAATACTACTCAGCCAAGAAAAAAAGGAACAAGCTATTGATATAGATGACAACTTGGCTCAATCTCAAGGCATTATGTTGAGTGAAAGAAGCCAGTCTCAAAAGGTTACGTATGATATGATTCCATTTTTAAGACATTGTTGAAAAGACAAAACTATAGTAGCAAAGGACAGGGGTAAAGGGTAAGAGGAGGATGTGACTAAAAAGGGATAGCAGGAGGGAGTTTCTTGTGGTGATAGAAAAATTATGGTGGTAGTTACACAAGTCTATATCTGTAATAAAATTCAGAGAACTGTGGAACAAGAAGTAGTCAATTTTACTCTATGTTAAATTATTTTTAATAAAATGACAATGAATTTCTAAAAAGTAAAGCAAAAAGGCAGAGATGAAAAGAAAAGACAAGAGATTTAGATGACAAAAATAAAATAATAGGAGTTCCAAAATAGAGGGCAAGAAAAAATCTACTAAATAATTTAAGAAAATTTCTGAGAACACAAGGAGATGTGTTTCTAGATTGATATGGGTCACCGAGAGCCCAATAAAATCAGTGAAAATATGCCCACACCGAGGCACAACACTGTAAAATTTCAGAATACTGAGAACAATAAAGATCCTACAAGCTGTCAGAGAGAGAGAGAGAAAGGAAAAATAGGTCATATATACCAAGGATTAGAAATTGAACGGTTTCTTATTTCTCAAAAGCAACACCAGCAGCTAAAAGACAGTAGAGTAATGCCTTTAAAATTCTGAAAGACGAGGCCTGCCTGGTGGCATAGCGGTGGTTCGTGTGCTCCACTTTGGCGGCCCCGGGTTCACAGGTTCGGATCCCAGGCACGGATCTATGCACCGCTCATCAAATCATGCTGTGGCAGCGTCCCATATACAAAAAATGGAGGAAGATGGGCATGGATGTTAGCTCAGGACCAATCTCCCTCACCAAAAAAAAAAAAAATCCTGAAAGAAAATTATTTTTAACCTAGAATTCTATGCACATCCAAGTTATCAACCAAGTGTCATGGTAAAATAAAGACATTTTCAGAACTTCGTGGTTTCAAAAAATGTGTCTCCCGTACTTACTTTTCTTGGGAGGCGCTCTACAAATGAGGGAGTAAAACAAAAAAGAAGGCATGAAATAATGTAAATAGGAGGTCCAACGCAGAAGAGAGGCTAAGGGAATCCTCAGTATGATGACGAAGGGAAATCCCATGTTGACAGCCATGCCACAGGGACAAAGGACAACCAATCCAGACTGGAACAGAGGGTTTGGTAGCAACTTCTTCAGGAAAATGAAATCGATGTATCTGTCTTGATATATTTATACAATGGGCAAGGAGTTTGCCATTGAATTAATACTCACAAACAAACAAACAAAATCCAGGAAAAACAGTAAGTTAGATAGAAAGAGAAAAGTAATCATAGATTGTTCTATGAGCCAGTGTGAATAGTATTTTCACAGTCATAACAATATAAACATTGAATATTGATTTAACCAAAATTATGATACAACCTCACTGCATTTGGAGGATGGAGGATAGGAAGTATGCTCAAATATAGTGCAAATGAGGGGAGAAAGAAAACCCACTAAAGCTTTATTTTCCACAGTAAAATAGATAATACCTAAAACTGAAAAATCAAGAAGTAGCAATACAAATAGAGATCCATATAGACGTCTGGAGGGAAATACCAAAATAATCAGCTAAAAGGGGTAAAAGTAGTTACCTCTGTGGCGAGGGAAATATAAGAGAAGAGGAAAAATCATTTACATTTGTATTAACAGTTCTTGCATAATTGTCTCTAAACTGTAGGTACAAATAATGTTGATAAAATTAAAACAGAGAAGATGGCATTCCTATTTATCCACTGTCAGGAAAACAATGTACTTTTCTACTCTGAAATGTATTTTTTTTAATAAATGTCAAAACTTGGTCCCATTTGTTTTCTAATTAGGATGAGATTTATCTCCACCCCCTCTGCCCCAGCCCTAATCTAGGCTCTCTTTATTGGTTTTACTGGTCTCTCTGCCTCTAGTGCTGACTCCCTTGAACCCATCCTCCACATTACTGCTAGAATGAACTTTCTACAGACAACTCTAATCAAACCACTTGTAGGCTTAAATGTTTCTGTGGCTCTTGAAGGAACAAATTCAGATACCTTTAGGATGGCATGCAAGGCCCTTTATGATGTGGCCTCTTAGCTGCCTATCCTTACCTCTTGCCACTTCTCTGAGTTGCTTCATCATTCCCAGAAATATCTAAGTGCTTCTGTGTTCCTGAGTCCATCATTTGTTTTCATGCTTTTGAGCCTAAGCATATGCTACTGTTCCTTTTGTTTCACTTTGACATGGCTTTCTTCTTCAAAATTCAAGCAAGATAATAATAACCTCCAACAAATGACATGAACAGGCAAGCCACAGAAGAAATGGGAATAGTCAACATGTACATGAAAAAAAGTCCACTTGGCATTAGTAAAAAGAATGCAAATTTAAACAAAATGGCATACTAATACCTACATAAGAAATGTAAATGAGGGGCCAGCCTGGTGGCACAGTGGTTAAGTTCATGCACTCCAATTTGGCAGCCCAGAGTTCCCAGGTTTGGATCCCGGGCATGGACCTACACACCACTCATCAAGCCGTACTGTGGTGGCATCCCACATACAAAGTAGGGGAAGATTGGCACAGATGTTAGCTCAGGGACCATCTTCCTCAAGCAAAAAGAGGAATATTGGCAACAGATGTTAGCTCAGGGCCAATCTTCCCCACCAAAGAAAGGAAGGAAGGAAGGAAGGAAGAAATGTAATGAGAAATGTTGGGATAGAGTGGGGGCTAAATGGGCAGGAGTAAATTGGTACAATCTTTCTGGATAGAAATTTTAAAAATCATCAAGTCTCTAATATGTGTACATCTTTTGATCCAATTCTATTTCTAGGAATTTATTCTAAGGAAATTTTTTAAAAAGACTTATCTACAAGAATTTTTATCATAGCACTATTTATAATAACAGAAATTTGAAGACAAACTAAAGGTCCAAAAGATTTAGATTAAACAAATCGTATATTTCATTGAATATGAAATATTCAATGAAATATTATGCTTTCATTAATAATGCTGGAATAGAAATACACTGACTGATAAAGATGTTCATGATATTTATTAAGTGAAAAAGTAAGTTATATAAGGACATAGTCAATAACACCATCAATCAACTGGATATAATTGACATCTATAAACTACTCCACTCAACAGCAAAATACACATTTTTCTTAAGCTCACATGGAAATTCACCAAGTAGACCACATTCTGCACCATAAAACACACCTTAACGAATTTAAAACAACAGAAATCATACAATGTCTGCTCTCAAACCACAATGGAATTAAACTAGAAATCAATAACAGAAAGATAACTGGACAAATCCCAAAATACTTGGCAACTAAACAACATACTCCTAAACAACACATAGGTCAAAGAACTCTCAAGGTAAATTTTAAAATATTTTGAACTACATGAAAATGAAAACACAACTTATCAAAATATGTGGGATGCAGGGAAAGCAGTGCTTAGAGGGAAATTTACAGCATTAAATGCATATATTAAAAAAGAAGAAAGATTGAAAATCAATAATCTAAGTTTCCACCTTAGGAAACCAGCAAAAGAGGAGAAGATGAAATCCAAGGTAAGCAGAAGAAAAGAAAGAATAAAAAATTGGAGCAGAAATTAGTGATATTAAAAACAGAAAATCAGTAGAGAAAATAAACAAAATGAAAAGCAGGTTCTTTGAAAAGATCAGTAAAATCATTAAGCCTCTAGCCAGGCTACCTAAAAAAAGAGAGAGGACACAAATTACAAATATCAGAAATGAAAGAGGGGACATCATTACTACAGATAGCGTGGATACTAAAAGAATAATATAGGAATATTATGAACAACTTCATACACACAAATTTGATAACCTAGATGAAGTCGACAAATTCCTAGAAAAACACAATCTGCCAAAACTCACACAAGAAGAAATAGACAATCTGAATAGGCCTATATCTATTAAATAAATTAAGTAAATAATTAATAACCTTCCAAAACAGAAAGCACCAGGCCCAGATGGGATGACTGGTGAATTCTACCAAACATTTAAGGAAGAAATTATACCAATTCTCTACAATCTCTTTCAGAGGATAGAAAAAGAGGAACTACTTCCTAATTCATTCTAACAGGCCAGCATTACCCTAATATCAAAACCAGACAAAGATGTTACAAAAAAACTATAGAGCAATATTTCTCATGAACATAGATGTAAAAATCCTCAATAAAATATTAGCAAATCTAATCTAACAATGTATAAAAAGAATTATACACCACAACCAAGTAGGATTTATCCAAGGTATGTAAGGCTAGTTCAACATTTGAAAATCAATTAACGTAATCATCACATCAACAGGTTAAAAAATAAAAATCACATGATCACACCAATGGACGCAGAAAAACCATTTGATAAATTGTCCAACATTTGGACAAAAAGCCTTTGTCCAACACTCATTCATGATAAAAACTCTCAGTAAACTAGGAATAGAAGAGAACTTCCTCAATTTCATAAAGAATATCTACAAAAAAACTACAGCCAACATCTCACTTGATGGTGTGAGAAAATAGAAGCTTTCCCACTAAGATTAGGAACAAGGTAAAGATGTTCCATCTCACCACTCCTTTTCAACATTGTACTAGAAGTCCAAGCTAATGCAATGAGACAAGAAAAGGAAATAACAGATATACTGATTGGAAAGGAAGAAATAAAATTGTATTTGTTTACAGATGACATGTTCATCTAAGTAGAAAATCTGACAAAAATTGACCCAAAAAACCTCCTGGAACTAAGAAGAAGCAATTATAGCAAGGTTGCAGGATACAAGCTTAATACAAAAACCATCACTTTCTTATACATTAGCAATGAACAAGTAGAATTTGAAATTAAAAATGCAATACTAGCCTCCCCAAAAATGAAATACTTAGGTATAAACCTAACAAAATATCTGTAAGATCTATATGAGGAAAACTACAAAACTCTGATGACTGAAATCAAAGAAGTACTAAATAAACAGAGAGGTATTCCATGTTCATGGGTAGGAAGACTTAATATTGTCAAGATGTCAGTCCTTCCCAATTTGATCCATAGATTCAGTGCAATCTCAATCAAAATCCCACCAAGTTATTTTTTGGGTATAGACAAACTGATTCTAAAGTTTATATGGAAAGGCAAAAGACCCAGAATAGCCAATACAATATTGAAAGAGAAGAAAAAAAGTTGTAGGACTGACACTACCCAACTTTAAGACTTACTATAAAACTACAGTCATCAAGACAGTATGGTATTGGTAAAAGAACAGACAAATAGATTAATGGAACAGAATAGAGAGCCCAGAAATACACTCACATAAATATAGTCAACTGATCCTTGACAAATGAGGAAAGGCAATACAGTGAACAAAGATAGTCTTTTTAACAAATTGTGCTGGAACAACAATAACACTTCTAGAAGACGACATAAAAGAAAACCTAGATGACCTTGAGTACAGCAATGACTTTTTAGATACAACGCCAAGGCAGAATTCATGAAAGAAATAATTGATGAGCTGGACTTCATTAATTTTAAAAACTTCTGCTCTGAAAAAGACAATGTCAAGGGAATGAGCAGACAAGCCACAGACTAGGAGAAAATATTTGCAAAAGACATATCAGACAAAGGACTGTTATCCAAAATATACAAAGGACTCGTAAAAGTCTACAATAAGAAAACAAACAAGCCAATTAAAAAGTGGACCAAAGGTCTTAAGAGATATCTCACCAAAGAAGGTATGCAGATGGCAAAGAAGTATATGAAAAGACCCTCCACATCATATGTCATCAGGGAAATGCAAATTAAAACAGTGAGATGCCACTACAAACCTATTCAAATGGCCAAAATCCAAGAACACTAACAACACCAAAGGCTAGAGAGGATATGGAGCAACAGGAAGTCTCATTAATTGCTGGTAGAAATGCAAAATTGTACAGCTACTTTGGAAGAGATTTTGGAAGTTCCTTACAAAATAAAACATGTTCTTACCATACAATCCAGCAATTGCACTCTCTGGTATTTACCTAATATGAATTGAAAATTTATGTCCACACAAAAACCTGCACATGGATGTTTAGAGCAGCTTTGTTTATAGTTGCCAAAATTTAAAAGCAACCAAGATGTCCTTCAGTAGGTGAATGGATAAATAAACTGTGTGTGGTACATCCAGACAATGGAATGTTACTCAATGCTAAAAAGAAGTAAGCTATCAAGCCTGAAAAGACATAGAGGAACCTTAAATGCGTATTAATAAGTGAAAGAAGCCAATCTGAAAAGGTTATGTACTGTATGATTCCAACTATGTGACATTCTGGAAAAGGGAAAACTATGGAGACAATAGAATGATCAGTTGTTCCTTGGGGTTGTGGGGGGTGGATTGGGGTAGGAGGATGAATTGAATAGGCAGAGCACAGAGAACTTTTAGGGCAGTGAAAACACTCTGTATGATACTATAATGATGGCTACATGTCATTACACATTTGTCCAAACCCAAAGAATGTATAACACCAATAGTGAATTCTAATGTAAACTATGGACTTCAGTGATTAAGATGTGTAGGTTCATCAATTTTAACAAATGTACCATTCTGGTTGGAGATATTGATAATGGGTGTGGCTGTGCATCTGTGGTGGCAAAAGGTATCTTAAAACTATGTGTACCTTCCTCTCAATTTTGCTATGAACCTATAGCTGCTCTAAAAATATAGTCTTTAAATATTAAAAAAACAAGTTATAGTAAAATGCATATAATTTCATTTTGTAAAAAGAAAAATATATATACAGATATATGCAAAAATATCTATAAAGATACAGTAAAATATTAAGAATGGTTAAAAATTTTCTCTTTACTGTTATGTATATTAAATGGAGGTTTGTTTTCTTTTTTCTTTATGCTTGTCTGTATTTTTTGCTTTTTGTATTTTCAGCAAGCATGTATTGCTTGTATAACAAAATCAAGTTTAGAGTTTTTAAAGATAAAATATAAACTATGTACATGAATCTCTATAGATATATAAAGTAGATATATATTTAACTGAAAGAACAATGGCAGACTGGAAAAATACATTTGCAACATATATAACCAAGGATTATTACTGATGTCCAAGTCCATCCAGGAAAATTAAAACCATCCTGAGTATTTACAGTAAAGGTAAGTTAATACAGAGAAATGGTTACACATTTAATGGAAAAATTGAGAAGCCTAACAGGGTATGGTGAAGGAGCTCAGAGATTAACAATGGCAAGAAGACATTGCCAACTCTGGGGCGCTGATATTACCAGGCACAAGATCATCTGGTAGGAGCTGGAACCACAGTGACCTCCCCAATTGGAGCAGGAACCACAGAGGAGATATATTCATTGCCACTTGAGGCATGGGGAAGAAATACCCTGGTTTCTCATTTCTTCTCTTCAGGGCTTTCTCTTGGCCATCTAGCTAGAAGCCAGCTAACACAGGAACCTTAGGAAAAATGTGTTTTTCCTAGGTGTTAGATCCCTGTCATACAGAGCAGAGCAGAGCAAGAGCAAGGAATAGATATGAAAAAAACAGGCCAAGAAGCAGCAGAGATTATTAAAACTCTTTTACAAATAAGTGGCTACAAATAAGTAAGAAAAACTAATTCCAGTAGAAAAATGGGCAAAGAACATGAATATGCAATTCACTAAAGGCCAATAAACAAATAAATTATCTAATTAACCTAGTAAAGAAATTCGAGGAAAAATTAGAAACAAATTTTTTTACAGATGGGCAAAGATGAAAAAAGTTGATAAGGATGGGGGATAATGGGCACTTACTGATGATGTGAATATAAATCCACACACCTTTCCTACTTCTAGGTATTTATCCCAAAGAGCTCAGTCAATGTACAAATATTTCTCTTCTAAGATATTTGTTAGACAATAAGTTAAACAATTTATGGTATATACATATGTTGTACAATGGTATACAGCATAGTTATTAAAAAGGATGGTATATATGTATATTTATTAACAAAGAAGAACTTTTGGACATATTATTCAGTTAAAAATGCAGAAAACAAAACAGTGTATACAGAATGAGCTTATTCATATAAATCTGTGTGTAACTGAGAAATGTTTGGAAGATTTACCAAAATGTTGAGTGGTTGCCTCTCAATGATTTTCACTCCTCCTTGTACTCTTTTGTATTACTTGAATTTTCTACATGATTATGTACTATCTTTGTCATTAGGGAAAATACTAAGCTATCTTTATAATGCAGAAAATGGGAAAATTTACATTACGAAGCAATACAATTATGATAAAAGTATTGCAGCAATGTATGCCTAAATCTTCCCCCCTCCTCCTCCTAGAAATTATACAAAACAATAGGGAGATACAGGGAAAAAAAACTCTGAAAATCCCGTTTTAGCAATACTAGGAGACAAAAAGCAACTGGAGACTCTAAGACCTGAGTAAGAGCTACCAAGAGCAGCTGAAATTGGGCAGAGGTTACATGGGAAACAGCACTTGGAGTGTTTAAGGCAACCAGCTGCAGCAGCTCCCAGAAAACAACAGCAAAAATAGACTCCCTGAGGATGAGAAGTTCATGCCAAAGTGAAAAAATCTGTTGATCGAAACAGAGCAGAAGTAGAAATAAGATGAACAGAGGTTGGGTTGAAGCTACAGGGAGCATAGTAGAAAGAAGAGGCACAGAATGTCCAAAAGAATGTCTGGGAAACTCAGATATGGTAAATCTCAGAAAGTAGATGACGAGTTCATCTGAAATTCAGGGGCTATGTTCCCTTTATGTGATGAGCAGTGACGATGCTAGTGAGCACAGGTCTGGAAGCAAAAGCCCCACTGGGCCAGTTTAGAACAGAGAAGGAAAGAAGGCAGGGCTACACAAAAACTGGAAAGAAGAGCTCATTGAATGAGGCAGTCTGATTGTGGCAGCTGAAAACCTTTGTATTGTGAAGCCTGGAAAACTACCTTGGTCCCTCTTGCCCTTCTTTCACGGATCCTTGCAAATGGTTGGTCCAGGAAAACTCAACTCATTTAAAAATGGATTAAAAAAAGAAAGAAGAAGAAAGTGACAAACACCTTTGTTACCAATTGAGTTGTGTACCCCAAAATTCATACGTTGAAGTTCTAACCCCTAGTACCTCAGAATGTGACTGTAGTTGGAGATAGGGTCTTTAAAGAGATGATTAAGTTAAAATGAGGTCTTCTGATTGGGTTCTAATCCAATCTGAGTGGGGTCCTAATAAAAATAGAAAATTTGGATGCATGGAGAGACACCATAAATGTGAGTGTGCACGGAACAAAGACCATTTGAGGACACTGAGAAGGCAACCATCTGCAAGCCAAGGAGAGAGGCATCAGAAGAAACCAAACTTGCTGACACCTTGATCTTGGACTTCTAGCCTGCAGAACCATGAGAAAATAAATTTCGACTGTTTAAGCCACCCAGTCTGTGGTATTTTGTTATGCAAACTAACACAATTTTTCATACAAAATTACTATAAAAAAGGTAGAAAAGAGCAGCAAATCTTACCCGTAGATTAAAAATACACACCAGAAAACTGTTGGCCACAGAAAGATGAAAACTGTAATTGATTATACATTCTGCCTTGATATTTAAAAACGCAGTGATTGTCTGCATCAAGGATAAACAAAAATACAAATGTAGGAATTCAGGTAAGAGATGACAAAATAAGAGGAAAAGATAAGACAAAACACAAAATCCAGGAAAGAAGTAGAAGGAAAAAAAATCAGGAAAAGAGATGGTTACTAAATGAAATGAAACTAAAAAAATGATGAAACTAAAAAAGTGAAGTAAATGATGAAACTAAATGAAACTGAAAAACAAAATAAAAATAGATACTATGAAAAACACATTAACCAATATAGAGGATAAAAATGAGAAAAGCAAACAATATAAAATAAGGAAAGGGAATTAAAGACAAAATGATCGCTATAGAAGACAGGCAAAGGAGATCCAACATATATACAATTGAAATTCCCAAAGAAGGTAACCAAAACATTAGAGCAAAATAAGTATTTAAAGGTATATAAATAAAAGCTACTGGATTTAAAAATAAAGAAAGAATCATTTGGGCTGCCAGGAACATAGATCAATTAACTTTTTCAGGGGAAAAACATAGGCTGACCTCACACTTCTCCACAGATGAATTTAATGTCAGAAGACAATGGAGCAATAGCTACAATAGTGTATCTCAAAGTGACATCCTTCAAACAGCATCAGCATTACCTGGGAACTTGTTAGAAAGACCAATTCTTGAGCCCCACCCTAGACTATTGAATCAGAAACTTTGGGTATGAGGCCCAGTCATCTGTGTGTTAACAAGCCCTCCAGATGATTCTGATACAGGGTAAAGTTGTAGAAGCCAAGCCATTATTTACATAAAGGCTATAAACAATAGTTTTGAACATACAAGAACTCCAGGAATATTTTTCCTATAGGAATATTATACTAATAAGGAAACTTCTACCAACCAATGGATGACAAAGGAAACCTCAGCAAAGTAACAGGCAGGAGCATTAAGTATATATAACTGCAAAACTAAGACTAAATAAACTTAGGTATTGGGGAGAAAAAAACAGAATTTAAACGTTATATACCATGACAATACGGAAATGATACTATAGAAAAATTAAGAGGGGAAAGATTATGGAAGAAATGAAGTAGGATAAGTTTTTGCTGGTTGCTTTATCTACAGTAGCTGAGAGTTAAAGGTATTATTTAAAACAAATTTAACAGTGTAAAGGTAATATTAAGGAAAATAATATTGTTAATGAAAATCAGAAGATAAAAATGAATAGACACAGTCTAAAAAATTTGAGGATTAAATAAAAGCATATTTATCAATATCACTACTAGAACAAAAATACAAAGTTTCCTAAATATCAGGAAAACTATAAATATACAGGCATGTGCACACACACAAACCAAAGCAAGAAGACAATACGGTAAAAGACAGAACACAAAACATGTCAGAATTGAGACTAAGTATTTCTGTCATTTTAATAAATGTAAATGGGCTTGATTCACCTTAAAATAAAAACATTGTCAGATTGGATCAAAAAGTAAAACCAACCTCTATGCTGCATTATTGAGACTCAACTAAAAGTGATTCCAAAGGTTGAAAATAGGATGAGTAAAGATGTGCTAATCAAGGGTGAATAAAATAAAGCAGGAGTAATGATTTTTAATAGCAGATGAAATGGAATAAAGGCCATAAAACCTTTAAATGAGAAAACATTGCTTAAGGTTAAGAATTCACAATGAAGATAAAACATGAATGTCAGCAATAATCATAAAGCAGAAATTACAAAAGATATAAGGAGAAATAAACTTCTTTTTGCTGTGAAAGGTATTTTTAACTAGGACTCAAAATTTACTAAAAACATTGATAAATTTGACCACGTATAAATAAAAACGTTCCACAAACCAAAAAAAAGAAACTCGTAAACTTAAAAGACAAATCATGAAGTGAGAAAAAACATTGGCAGAACTAATTTCCCCAGTATAAAAAGAGCTCCTAGAAAAAGAACAAGACCAACAATCCATAGAAAAATGAGTGAAGGATATGTACAGTTGGTTCTCAGAAAAGAAAAACAAACGGCTTTATTTTTTTTTTTAACTTTATTTATTTACTTTTCCCCCCAAAGCCCCAGTAGATAGTTGTATGTCACAGCTGCACATCCCTCCACCTGCTGCATGTGGGACCCGGCCTCAGCATGGCCGGAGAAGCGGTGCGCGCCTGGGATCCGAACCCGGGCCGCCAGCAGCGGAGCACGCGCACCCAACTGCTAAGCCACGGGGCCGGCCCCAAATGGCTTTAAAATGTAGGAAAAGAAGCCCAACTTCACTCAAGAGAAATCCAAATTGAAACTATACTGAGTGATTTCTCACTGTCGTAGAAAGAAGTTACAAATAAGGAAAGGAGAAGACTAGAACGAACCCTATGGGATGGGATGGGAATTGAAATTATCAGCATAAACAGATGGTGTTTTGTATACATACAGATTGATATAGATGTGTGTGGATGTGTGTGTTCATACAAATATTCCCTAGCTCTCTCTGCTGAGAGGGTCTAGAGGCAATGATACTCTAGTGGTAATGAGCATATCCAGCATCCAGATATTACTTTTCAAATACCATTAGTCAATAAGAGGGCTCTTTGGAGAAATGAGTGGTTCCAGCACTGGGGCAGAGAAAGCACAAGATGAGTTTGGAATATTTGTACTGTGCTGCCAAAAAGTAAAGAAGTGCTCAGAAAATGATGGGGAAATGTCAAAAAACACAGGAGCCAATTTCAAGGGCTCCTAATTTGAGAAACAAAATAAAGACTATAATTGATTATAATCCATAGAGGAAGAATCCTTGAATCCATACTGATATAAATAAATGAACAAATTGATTAATTTATTCATTAGTGTGGGAGAAGGGAAAAATCTTCCTTAGAGCAGAATTCTAATTAATAAATGTATAAAGAATGATGAAAATAGAAAATAGCCATTTGGCAAACTCTCAGGTCTGAGATTTGATTTTACTTTACTTAAAAGCTAATAAATTAGCCTGATACTGTTTCATGGATGGTGGCTGAAGACACAGATTCTTGGGTCAGAGACAAAGGACTTTATTACTTACAGCACAGCAAACAGCATGAGCATCATTTTATTTCCATTATTTCCCTTGTTCCCAAGTTCCATGGGCACAACACAATATTGCCCAGATGGATGCCTCACACAGAGTGGGTTGGGATCACAGCTGAGGAACACTGAACTCAGGAAATCTATTGCTCTCATAGCAAACAGTAGGCAAGTCTGCTCTTTGTCCAGGGGGAAACATTAACTAGTCTCTGAAGATTACAAGCTGCATAAACAAGCCTGAGAAAAGATCCAAGTAAAGAACAGTCAGGGCCTTGCATTCTTGGCACACGGAGCAAGATGTGTAGGAGCATAAGAGACCCATGGAGGACTGTCTCTCTCAACACAAATATCATAGTAATAATTGTTTCAGACAAAAATCATTGATGGAATATTTATCCAAGGATGGCTAAAATTAGTGGGCAATTAGGGTGGATATTATCAAAAAGACAAAAAACAACAAGAGTTGGCAAGGATGTGGAGAAAAGGGAACACTTGTACACTGTTGGAGGGAATATAAACTGGTACAGCCATTGTGCAAAACAATATGGAGATTCCTCAAAAAATTAAAAATTTAACTATCATATGATCCAGAAATCCCACTTCTGGGTGTATATCTGCTATGATCTGAATGTGTGTGTCCCCCCAAAATTCACATGTTGGAATCTTAATGCCCAATGTGATGGTGTTAGAATGTGGGACCTTTGGGAGATGACTAGGTCATGAGGGTGGAGCCCTCATGGATTAGGATTAGTACTCTTATAAAAGAGATTCCACAGAGCTTCCTAGCTCTTTCCACCATATGACGACACGGAGAAAAGGCATCAGCAATGAACCAGAAAGAGGGCCCTCAACCGACCATGCTGGCACCTTGATCTTGGACTTCCCAGCCTCCAGAACAGGAACAAGGTAAATATGCCCACTTTCATCACTTCTGTTCAACATAGTACTGGAAATTCTAGACAGAACAATTAGGCAGGAAAAGAAATAAAAGACATCCAAATTAGAAAGAAAGAAGTAAAATCATCTCTGTTTGTGGATGATATGATCTTATATGTAGAAAACCCTAAAGACTCCACAAAAAAAAAGCTGTTAGAACTAATAAATGAATTCAGCAAAGTAGCAGGATACAAAGTCAACATACAAAAATCAGTTGCATTTCTATACACTAACAATAAACAATCTGAAAAGAAATTCCAAAAACAATTCCATTTACAATAGCATCAAAAAGAACAAAACACCTAGGAATTAACTAAGGAGGTAAAAGATTTGTACAATGAAAACTTCAAAACATTGCTGAAAGAAATTAAAGAGGATATAAACAAATGGAAACACATCCCATGTTCATGGTTTAGAAGACAATGTTGTTAAACTGTCAATACTACCCAAAGCAATCTACAGATTCAATGCAATCCCTATCAAGATCCCAATGATGTTTTTGGCAGAAACAGAAAAACTCATCCTAAAATTCATATGGAACCTCAAGGGACCCTGAATATCTAAAACAATCATGAAAAAGAATAGCAAAACTGGAGGACTCATGCTTCCTGATTTCAAAACTTGCTACAAAACTACAGTAATCAAAACAGTATGGCGCTGGCATAAAGACAGACATATAGACCAATGGAATAGAATAGAAAGCCCAGAAATAAACCCTCACATATATGGTCAAATGATTTTTGACAAGGGTGCCAAGAACATTCAATGGGGAAAGGACAGTCTTTTCAACAAATAGTGCTGGGAAAACTGATATCCACATGCAAAAGAATGAAGTTGGACCCTTACCCACCACCACATACAAAAATTAACTCAAAATGGATCAAGGACATAAAACAATAAAACTAGAATATAATGTAGGACAAAGGTTTCACAACATTGGATCTGGCAAGGATTTCTTGGATATGACACCAAAGGCACAGGTAACAAAAGAAAAAATAGACAAATTGGACTTCATAAAAATTTTAAAATGTTGTGCATCAAAAGACAGTATCCACAGAGTAAAAAGGCAACCCACAGAATGGGATAAAACATTTGCAAATCATATATCTGATAAGAGATTAATATCTAGAATATATAGAGAACTCCTAAAACTCAACAACAAAAAATTGAACAACCCAATTCAAAAATAGGCATAGAATTTTTTTTTTTTTTTTGGTGAGGAAGAGTAGCCCTGAGCTGACATCTGTTGCCAATCCTCCTCTTTTTGCTGAGGAAGATTGGCCCTGGGCTAACATCCATGCCCATCGTCCTCTACTTTATATGTGGGACACCTTCTGCAGCATGGCTTGATAAGCAGTGCATAGGTCCACGCCTGAGATCCAAACCTGCGAACTCTAGGCTGCCGAAGTGGAGCATGTGAACTTAACCACTACGCCACCGGGCAGGCCCCTTGAATAGATATTTCTTAAAAATATATACACAAATGGCCAATAAGCACATGAAAAGATGCTCAACACCGCTGATCATTAGGAGAATGCAAATCAAAACTAGAATACGATACTGTCTTATATCCATTAGGATGGTTACTATCAAAAAAACAGAAAATGACAAGTGTTGGTGAGGATGTAGAGAAATTGGAACCCTTGTGCCCTGTTGGTGGGAATGTAAAATGGTACAGTCACTGTTGAAAACAGTATGGTAGTTCCTCAAAAAATTAAAATTGGAATTACTGTATGATCCAGTGAGAGAGAGAGAGAGATGTATTTTAAGGAATTGGCTCATGCGATTGCGGAGGCTTGGTAAGTTCAAAATCTGCAGGGTAGGCTGGCAGACTGGAGACCTAGGAAAGAATTGCAGTTTGAGCAGTCTGCTGCCAGAATTCCTTCTTGCTAGGGGGAGGTCAGTCTTTATTATGTTATTTGATAAAGGAATGAGAGAGAGAAGAAAACAAAGATATTTTCTTAATACACACATATACATATTCATAACAAAATAAGAAAGAAATACTCATGACAAATACAGTTCTCATTTCTGTAACTGGTCACGTGGTTGCAGATCAGCAAGCATCTCAGCTGATCACTGTTCTTTACCTGTTGGGGTGACCCAGATCTTCATTCCTGAAGGGTCCTGGGCCATTAGTAATCCTGCCTGAATTGGGTTGTTGTCGTTTTCCGTTGACTTTAATCACAGGGAATGGTAATACTAAGAGACACACTATAGGATCCCCTGTATTCCAGACATATCTCTGTTGTAGAGTAGTAGTAGTCCAGTTTCCTCTTGGTAGTCAGCATCAGTCACCCCAGCCAGCATAGCAAATCCTTTCTTTGCCCTCTTGATTCAGAGGCATGAGAACCCCAAAGTGGCAAGTGGCAGTCTTAATTTCCAGTTCAGTAGAATTATTATTGTGTCTCCTAATAGGAGCATTTCTCCTTTTGGAATTAAGACCTATAGGCGAGCAGAGCATAAAGTTGTGAGGACAGTTAGCAAAAATTTTACTAGTGGGTCATTAGAGATGCCAATTCTATTTCCACCCCCTGATTCCTGGACCTGTGAGTCCTGGCTATGGGAGAAACAGCACCATATATTGGACGCTGATTCAGAGCATATAAGGCTCCTGGAGAACCTTGCTCCAGCCCTGCAAGGTATTGCCAACTAGCTGGCACTGTAACTGAGTCTTTGAAAGGCCATTCCACCATTCTATCAAGCCAGCTGCTTCAAGATGGTGGGGAACATGGTAAGGCCAGTGAATTCCATGAGCATGGGCCCGTTGCTGCACTTCATTTGCTATGAAGTGAGTTCCTTGACCAGAAGCAATGCTGTGTGGAATATCATGATAGTGAACAAGGCATTTTGTAAGTCCATGGATGATAGTTTTGGCAGAAGTATTGTGTCCAGGAAAGGCAAATCCATATCCAAAGTGTCTATTCCAATAAGAACAAAATATTGCCCCTTCCATGACAGAAGTGGTCCAGTGTAATCAACCTGCCACCAGGTAGCTGGCTGATCACTCTGTGGAATAGTGCCATATCATGAACTCATTGTTGGTCTATGAGCTGGCAAACTGGGCATTCAGCAGTGGCTGTAGCCAGGTCAGCCTTGATGAATGGAAGTCCATGTTGCTGATCCCATGCATAACCTCCAACCCAGTCATCATGGCCACTTTGTTCATGAACTCTTTGGGCAATGACAGGAGCAGCCAGGGAAAGAGGCTGACTGGTATCCACAAAACAGGCTATCCTAGCCACTTGTTAAAACCCTCTTCTGCTGAAGTCACCCTTTGGTGGGCATTCACAAGAGACACAAATATCTTCATGTTTTCACCCATTCAGAGAAGTAGATCCACATATCTCTTTCCCAGATTTGTTACCAATTTTCTAGTCATGTTTATTCCAAGTTCCTGACCATCCAGCCAAACCACTGGCCACAGTCCATGAACTGGTATATAAAAACTTGTTGGGCCATTTCTCCTTCCAAGCAAAATGAATAACCAGATGCACTGCTTGAAGTTCTGCCCACTGGGAGGATTTCTCTTTACCATTGTCCTTCAGGGATGTCCCAGAAAGGGGCTATAGTACTGCAGATGTGCACTCTTGGGTCGTGCTTGAATATCTTGCAGAACCATCTGTAAATCAGGCCCAAGTTTTCTCTTCCTCTGTCAACTGATCACAGGGAACTTCCTATGAGGCCATAGGAGCAAGCTGGAAGAGAGAAGGTAGAATAGCAGGAGTTGGGACCATGGATATTTGGGCTACTTCTTCATGTAACTTACTTCTGCCTCCACAGCCTGCTGAGACTTCAGTCTAGTTATAGTTCCAGAAGCAAAAAGGGGTGGTGGGGGTGAGTCCTGAAGAGAATCAGCAGTGTCTTGCAAGGCAACCAACTCAGGAGAGGGTATTAGTTTTGTAGGGCAATGCAGGATAAATCTCAGACAGGGGTAGAGAGGCTGCTTCTACTGGCAAAGAAGATTCAACAGAATTTAGGGGCTCAATGTCCCCAACTTCATCAGGGTATTCTCACATGTCCCTTTCCAAATTTCAGGATCCCATTCCTTCCTCATCAATGCCCTCACTTTTCAATTTGCATTGTAATTCAACCACTCACAGGATGAGATTCTGGGTTTGGTTTTCAACAATCTCAGCTCTGTGGCTACAGAAGTAAAAATCTCTTTCAGCATAGACATAGAATCTTTCACGTCATTTATACAGCACCTGAGCTGGGAGTTTGAATTCCTGATCTCATCCTTTTCTTTCCCTGCTTTGTCCAGTGACATTAGGAGCAAGCAGCCAATCTCATTATATTCATTAGTTTGACAAAAATGTTCAAGATGTCATACACATGGTTACCCAGATCTTTGCCTCTAATAAGTGTATGATTAGGACTATCCAGTGGTGATATTTTGCATATTTCTATTTTCATATCATGTCATAGACTATATCGTTACTACTACCTTCTTTACCACTGGAAACAGAATCATTAGTGCCTTTAAATCTAATAAATTAGAGAATCAATTCCAGAAACCCCAGAACCAATTCATAAAATTCATCCTTAAGATTCTGCTCCTTTACAACTACTCCTAGCATCAAAATCTGTATCAATCAGGATTCTCCAAAGAAACAGAACCAACAGGATGGGATATATCTATACATCTATATTTATATCTACATAGCTGTATAGATCTAGATATATATAGATATACAGACTCACAGGGTATGTACTGTTAAAGTGAGGGCATTGAGAGCATTAGCTAATGTTAAAGTGAAAGGGAGAGAGAAAGAGAGAGATTGATTGATTTTAAGGAATTGGCTTATGTGATTGTGGAGGCTTGGTAAATCCAAAGTCTGCAGGGTAGGCTGGCAGTCTGGAGACCCCAGGAAGAGTTGCAGTTTGAGCCCAAAGGCAGTCTGCTGGCAGAACTCCTTCTTGCTGAGGGGAGGTCAGTCTTTATTCTATTAAGGCCTTCAACTGATTGGATGAGGCCCATCCTTATATGTAGGATAATCTGCTTTACTCAAAGTCCACTAATTTAAATGTTAATCTCACCAAAAAACACCTTCACAGAAATGTCCAGAACAACATTTGACCAAATATCTGGCCGCCACGGCCCAGCCAAGTTAACACATAAAATTAACCATCACAAATGGTTGTCTCTGAGTAGTGAGATTATGAATTTAAAATTTATTTTTGCTACTTTTTCTATGATGATTGTGTGTTATTTTTGCAATAATAAAATCAAATATATATATATATGTACCTTTTTGTTTTTTTGGCGAGGAAGATTGGCCCTGAGCTAACATCTGTGCCAATCTTCCTCTATTTTGTATGTGGGACAACGCCACAGCATGGCTTAATGAGTGGTGTGTAAGTCCATACCCAGGATCTGAACCCACAAACTGCTGGCCACCAAAATGGAGTGCATAAAATTAACCACTATGCCACCAGGCCAGCCTCTTCAAATATATATTTTTAATAGTTAAAAAAAAGATTTGTTTTATGAAGTCTTCCTGGTAGCTTGGCACTGAGAATATACCATTATAGCTCTTTAGTACATTGTGTATGTTACAGGTGTTATTATATGTTTGTCTCTTTAACAGACTAGGAAGTCTTTGAAGGAAAGGACTTTCTCTTTTCCTGTGTATATGTTTACCCTAAGCACAGTACTCTGCCATTAAATAGACACTCAAAGAATGAATGGCCAACAACAGGAAAAATATTATTCAAAATGAATACTATTACTCCACTTCCCCATTCCAAACCTGCCCCATTTCTGGAATTTCCTTGACCTCTTTCCTTGACCTAGGCTATAAATGGTACATAAATGGTAACCACGTAACACACGCTTCAAAATTCTGTCAATTTTATGTCCAAAATGCCTCTAGCCCCCGGGCTTTTGCTGTCTCCATTTCGATTGCTTTACCTTGAATATCCCACTTATTAAAACATGTGTTTTACTAAAAAAATAGTACATGCTTAAACTATTTTTGAAAGCATCCTAAAATTAAAAAAAAAAAAACAGATTTTTTTAAAACTAGACAATTCCATCATCCATTTGGGAAAAAACCAAACATGTAGAATAGCCAGAAAATTTCTGAAAAAAATACTGATGAAGAGGATCTAGCCCTACCAAATTTTGAAACACATTGTAAAACCACAGTAAGTAAAAACAATATGGTGTTGATACTTGAATAGATAGACAGAGCTATGGAGAAGAATATAGTCCAAAGTACATCCAGATACATCTGAGAATGTAGTATATGCTACTAATTGCATTACGCATTAATGGTGGAAAAGGTGAATTATTCTGGAAAAATACAAAACTGAATTCTGTGTAAGTTTTTCCCAAATACCAATAACCAATTTTCCAGTTCTCAGACACCAATTCTCTGATTGTCCAACACCAGCTAGGTGTCTAATAACTTAACTCAATTCTCACACTATCTGGAGTTAGCACAGACCCCACAGTTAAGGGCTCAGTCCCACAAGACTGCCTCCACTTCAGACACCAGTTGCAAGTCCCAGGTCCCCGGGCTACCTGAACTTCTGTCCAATTTGGCTACAAATTTGGGAGTTCCTACAATCCCCTCCTCAGGTTTGAAATTTTTTGAGACTGACTCAGAACTCAGGAAATCACTTTACTTAGGTTGAGTGGTTTATTATAAAGGATACAACTCAGGAACAGCCAAATGGAAGAGATGCACAGAACAGGGTACTGGAGGAGTGATGCAGAGCTTCCATGCCCTCTGGATGCACCACCCTACCAGGACATCAATGTGTTCACCCACTCTGGTTGTTTGAGCATTTTTATAACCCATCTCTAGGTCCCCTCCACTCCCCAGAGGTTGGGGCTGTGGGGCTGAGGGTTTCCACCTCTAATCACGTGTTTGGTCTTTCTGGTGACCAGCCTTCATCCTGAGGCTATCTAGGGTCCCCACCTTGACTCACCTCATTAACACAGACTCAGGTGTACTCCAAAGAGGATTGTTACGGATAACAAAAGATACTCCTATCACTCGGAAAACCAACAGTTTGAGGAGTTCTGTACCAGGAACCAGGGACAAAGATTAAATATATACTTTTATTATATCACAGATTCTTGTCTCATTCCTTACCAAAATAAATTCCAAATGAATCAAAGATTAAAATAAAAAACAAAACCTTAAAAATACAAAAGAAAATATGGGAGGAACTGTTAAATGCTTTCTAAGGGTGTAAGGCCTGTTTTATACGATATAGCACAAAATTCAAAAGCCCATTTATAAAAAGGATACATCGGGGTCAGCCCTGCGGCGCAAGCGGTTAAGTGTGCGCTCTCCGCTGCGGTGGCCCAGGGTTGGCCGGTTTGAATCCCGGGCTCACACCGATGCACTGCTTGTTAAACCATGCTGTGGCGGCATCCCATATAAAGTAGAGGAAGATGGGCAAGGATGTTAGCCCAGGGCCAGTCTTCCTCAGCAAAAAAAAAAAGAGGAGGATTGGCATTGGATGTTAGTTCAGGGTTGGTCCTCCTCACAAAAAAAAAACAAAAAAACAGATACATCTGACTACATGAAAAAAATGTTTTAATGTTTAATTGGAAAAAAGTCATAAATACAAGATACAAACAATACTGGGGCAAGTTAATTGCAACACAGAAAACATAAAGAGTTCCTACAAATCCATAAGAAACCGAATAGGAAAACAGACAAAACACAAGAATAAACAGTTCACAGAAAAAGAACCATAAATGGCTCTTACATATAAGATATATACGCTCAACTTCACTGTCAATAAACAAAACTTTAAGATATCATTTTTCACCTACAAAATTGGCAAGGACAGACATGAAATGTTAAACACCTTAAGGTATACACTTCTCGTCCTTTAGCAATACATATATATATATTTAGAGGATTTAATAAAAATAAGAAACTGTACATACTTTATATATTTTATAGTTTCATGTATATACTTCTGCTTCCCCTGTACATAAATCTAAGGAGGTTTGCAAAAATGAAAAGATTCTGAATTTTTTTGTATAGTTAATGTTAATATTTTGATGTATATTCTCTGTCCTTTTTTGTAGAGATGCATGAGGAGAGGTTACAAAAATGAGAATATATTATACATGTCATTTAAAACATATTTCTCCCCTCTTATCAAGAACACCTATTTATGTCATTAAATACACTTTCATCATCTTCCGCATGGACCTTTCAACACCCTTCATTCTGTCTGATTTTCCCATCCTCAGTCTTCTCCATTAGTTCATCCTTCATTCCGTCTCCTGGGTTATCTTCATCACCAGTTCTTTAGCTTCTCACTGCAGGTAGGCTTAGACCCAGACTTCTTAACTAGCAAACCAGGCCATAACAGTCAGGACAAACTACTTCTCTAGATCTGCCTCTTGCAAACTTCTTCCTTCCATCCTATATATCCACCTTTCACCAGGCATGCCAGTCCCTTCCACTGTCACTCTCTGTCTGGGATCACTCTCCTAATCCCTCTTCTGCTGCAAAGTATCTACGTACCTCTCAAAATCCCATTCAGAACTCACCTCCTCCAAGAAGCCTTCCCTGATGCCAGACAGAGTTAACACCTTTGTGCTCAGAGTACTTCATTCATCTCTTAAATATAACATCCTATACTTTACTGCCATTTAGCTGTTTACAAGTTTATCTCCCTACTTAGGCTATGTGCTTCTTGAGGATTAAGGGTCATATTTATTTCTATACTCACTGGATGGAGATTGGGATGGGGATGAGAATGAGGACAGGAGAGAAGAGGTCCTCAGAGAGTGTTTCAGGCTGAAGAAAAGCAGGCACAATGTTCCAAGAACTGAAAAGTTCAGAATGACCAGAACATAAAGTGAGAGGGGAAGAGAGAAGAGTTTTAAGCCTGGAGAGGTAGGCACAAGATGTAGTTGACTCTGGAAGCATATTAATGTGTTTAGATTTCAGTCTAAGGTCTTGGGGATAACTGAGGGACTATAAGCAGAGCTGTAGCTTATAGATTTACTTTTGATAGATTGTTCCAATAGTAACATGGGGAATAAAGGCAAACCAACTACTTAGGGCACTATGGTAGTTATCCAAGTAAGAAATGATCATGTCCTAACCCTGAGTGGTGTAAATGGGGATGGAGAATCCCCATCAATGAATAATAACCAAGAAGCAAAAAGTTTATTTGGGGTCTCAAAAATTGCAATTTAGGGAGCATAGTTTCAAGTAGAAACGCAAGTAGTGTCCCACTAGGGCATAAAAGTCAGAGGCTTTTAAAGGCAAAGAAGAAAAGTTGGATTACAAAGAATTTTAAATAGAGTTGGAGGTAGAGATCTAGTCTTGGCTAAACATTGATTGACTATTGGTTCTATCTTCAGAAAGTCCACAATCCTCAGTCTTTGTGATCAGGATGTCCATACTCCTGCTGACTTCTCAAACAATTGCTTGTAAAATAATTGCCATTTTGGCCCAGTTCAAAGGTTTGGCCCAGTCAAGGGCCAAGGTTCAAGACAACAAAGCAGTTTCTCTGGAAAGGCAGCTTCAACTTCATTTTAAAATAGCTCAACTTAGTGTGGGGGACATTGGTGGAGTGTGTGGAGCCTCTGCCATGGGGCAACTGGGTCTGCTTCAGGGGATCAGAGTGTGCACAAGAGGCAGGACTGTATTGATGGTGTGTGTGGCCCTGTGTGCAGTGAGGCTTGTTGGCTGCAGAAGACTTGCGCTTCTCAAACAGCCACGTAGGAGATTGGCCCCACCTTCCAAAGCCTGAAACAATTGGGTGCTCCCATGCCTGCACCCAGCCCCACCTAGCTGCAATCCTGAGAGAGCTGACAAGAGCCTTATAGGCCAGAGGCCTACAGCAATTGTAAGCCCCTGAGCCTGACAACCAGCCACACTGCGGGACCTACTAACTTAACAGAAAAACTGCAACAGGAATGTGCTATTAGACCTTGCAGCCAACTGTGTTGGGGCTCCCCACACCCCATAAACAGACTGAAGCTTCCATAACAGCCACACACAGCTGAGCATTACAACCAGCTGGCCAGGGGGACAGCTCAGCCTCCCTGGGCATCTATAGCAAGAGCACCCTGCCACAACAGAAGGACACACAAAGCCCACCCGGGGGTCACTCCTGTAACATTTGGAACTGGTGACGAGAGGGAAGCACACTGCTGGGCCTCATAAGGCACCTCTTGCATAAGGTCACCTCTCCATGATCAGGAGACGTAGTTGACCTACCTAATACATAGATATGAGCACAGAAAAAGAGGCAAAATGAGGAGGCAAAGGAGTATGTTCCAAGAAGGAAACAGGACAAACCTCCAGAAAAAGAACTAAATGAAACAGACATGAGCAATCTACCTGACAAAGTGTTCAAACGAAGAGTCATAAGGGTGCTCACTTATCTTGGGAGAAGAATGGATGAACTGGGTGAGAACATCAACAAAGAAATGGAAAATTAAAAAAAAAAGAGCCAATCAGAAATGAAGAATACAATACTGGAAATGCAAAATTCACTAGAGGGACTCAAAAGCAGAGTAGATGATACAGAAGGATGGATCAGCGAGCTGGATGAAAGACTAGAGGAAATCACCCAAGATGAACAGATAAAAGAAAAAAGAATTAAAAAGAGTGAGAACAGTCTAAGGGACCTCTGGGACAACATCAAGTGCACTAACATCGTGTTATAGGTATCCCAAAAGGAGAAGAGAGAGACAAAGGGGCAGAGAAGCTATTTGAAGAAATAATAGCTGAAAACTTTCCTAACCTAAGGAAGGAAACAGACATTCAGGTACAGGAAGCACAGAGAGCACCAAACAAGATGAACCCAAAGAGGCCCACACCAAGACACATCATAATTAAAATGTCCAGAATTAAAGATAAAGAGAGAATCCTAGAAGCAGCAAGAGAAAGGCAACAAGTTACATATAAAGGAAACCACATAAGGCTATCAGCTGACTTCTCAGCAGAAGCCTTACAGGCTAGAAGAGACTAGCATGATATATTTAAAGTGCTAAAAGGAGAAAGCCTACAGCCAAGAATACTCTACCCAGCAAGGTTATCATTCAGAATGGAAGGAGAGGTAAAGAGTTGCCCAGACAAGCAAAAATTAAAGGAGTTAATCACCAAGAAAACAGTCCTACAAGAAATGTTAA
This sequence comes from Ceratotherium simum simum, assembly GCF_057802395.1. Taxonomy (NCBI): domain Eukaryota; kingdom Metazoa; phylum Chordata; class Mammalia; order Perissodactyla; family Rhinocerotidae; genus Ceratotherium; species Ceratotherium simum. The sequence continues at coordinate 26,171,621 of NC_141925.1, forward strand.
AGGGACTTATTTAAGGGCAAAAGAGAAGACCTCAAATGGGAAAAAATTATCTATTTCCATGATAAGAAGTTAATGGATATGGGGCCGGCCCTGTGGCTTGGTGGTTAAGTGCGCGCGCTGCAATGCTGGTGGCCTGGGTTCGGATCCCGGGTGCGCATCGAGGCACCACTTCTCCATCCATCCTGAGGCCGAGTCCCACATACAGCAACTAGAAGGATGTGCAGCTATGACATACAACCATCTACTGGGGCTTGGGGGGGAAAAAATAAAATAAAAAAAATAAATAAAAAATAGAAGGTAATGGATACAAACACACAAAAAGGAGGTTAGATATGATAACAAAAACATAAAATGTGGGAGGAGGGGAGTAAAAGAGTAGAGCTTTTAGAAAGAGGTCAAACTAAAGAGACCATCAAGTTAATATAGATTGCTATATACATAGGTTATTATATATGAACCTCACGGTAATCACAAACCAGAAACCTATAATAAATACACAAAAAACAAAGAGAAAGGAACCCAAACATAATACTAAAGAAAGCCATCAAAGCACAAGGGAAGAGAGCAACACAAGAAGAAAGGAACAGAGAAGAACGACTAAAACACCCAGAAATAAAGTAACAAAATGGCAATAAGTATGTATTTATCAATAGCTACTTTAAATGTCAATGGAATAAATGTTCCAATCAAAAGGCGTAGGATGGGGACCAGCCCGGTGGTGTAGTGGTTAAGTGAGTACGCTCCACTGCGGTGGCCCAGGGTTCAGATCCCGGGCATGCACCAACACACCACTTGTCAAGCCATGCTGTGGTGGCATCCCATATAAAGTGGAGGAAGATGGGCACAGATGTTAGCCCAGGGCCAGTCTTCCTCAGCAACAAGAGGAGGATTGGCAACAGATGTTAGCTCAGGGCTAATCTTCCTCACACACACACACACACACATAAAAGGCATAGGGTGGCTGACTGGATAAAAAAACAAGACCCATATATATGCCTCATACAAGAGACACACTTTAGACCTAAAGACACTCACAAACTGAAAGTGAAGGGATGGAAAAAGATATTCCATGCAAATGGCAATGAAAAGAAAGCTGGGGTAGCAATACTTATGTAAGACAAAATGGACTTTAAAACAAAAACTGTAACAAGAGACAAAGAAGGGCACTACATAATGATCAAGGGAACAAACCAACAAGAGGATATAACATTTATAAATATTTATGCACTCAACATAGGAGCACCCTAAATATATAGAGCAATTATTAACAGACATAAAAGGAGAAATAGGCAGCAACACAATAATAGTAGGGGACTTTAACACTCCACTTACACCAATGGATAGATCATCCAAACAGAAGATCAATAAGGAAACATTGGCCTTAAATGACACACTAAACCAGATGGGCTTAGTAGATATATACAGAACATTCCATCCAAAAACCAAAGAATACACATTCTTTTCAAATGCACATGGAGCATTCTCCAGGATTGATCACATTTTTGGCCATGAAACAAGTCTCAATAAGTTTAAGAAGACTGAAATAATACCAAGCATCTTTTCTGACCACAACAGTATGAAACTAGAAATCAATTATACGGGGGCCAGCCTCGTGGCTTAGCGATTAAGTGCACACGCTCCGCCACTGGCGGCCCGGGTTCGGATCCCCGGCGTGCACCGACGCACAGCTTCTCCAGCCATGCTGAGGCCACGTCCCACATACAGCAACTAGAAGGATGTGCAACTATGACATACAACTATCTACTGGGGCTTTGGGGAAAAAAAAACAGGAGGATTGGCAATACATGTTAGCTCAGAGCCGGTCTTCCTCAGCAAAAAGAGGAGGATTAGCATGGATGTTAGCTCGGGGCTTATCTTCCTCACAAAAAAAAAAAAAAAAGAAATCAATTATAGGAAGAAAATCAGAAAAGTCACAACCATGTGGAGATTAAACAAAATGCTACTGAACAATGACTGGGTCAATGAAGAAATCAAAGGAGAAATTAAAAAATACCTGGAGACAAATGACAATGAAAATACAACATGCCAGAATTTATGGGATACAGCAAAAGTGGTTCTAAGAGGGAAGTTTATAGCAGTACAGGCCTACCTCAACAAACAAGAAAAATATCAAGTAAGCTATCTTAAACTACACCTAACAGAATTAGAAAAAGAAAAACAAGCAAAGCCCCAAGTCAGCAGAGAGGGAAATAATAAAAATTAGAGCAGAAATAAATGAATGAGAGACTAAAAAAACAGTAGAAAAAATCAAGGGCTGGTTCTTTGAAAAGATAAACAAAATTGACAAACCTTTAGTTAGACTCACCAAGAAAAAAAGAGAGAAGGCTCAAATAAATAAAACCAGAAGTGAAAGAGGAGAAATTAAAACAGACACCTCAGAAATACAAAAAAATTACAGGAGAGTACTACCAAACGCTATACTGCAATAAATTGGATAATCTAGAAGAAATGGATAAATTCTTAGAATCATACAACCTTCCAAAACTGAATCAAGAAGAAATATAGAATTTGAATAAACTAATCACCAGTAAGGAGATCAAAACAGTAATCAAAAACCTCACAAAAAATAAAATTCCAAGACAAGATGGCTTTCCTGGTGAATTCTACCAAACATTCAAAGAAGACTTAATACCTATCCTTCTCAAACTCTTCCCAAAAATTGAAGAGGAGGGGAAGTTTCCTAACTCATTCTATGAAGCCAACATTACCCTGATACCAAAACTGGACAAGGAAAACACAAAAAAAGAAAATTACAGGCCGATATCACTGATGAACATCGATGCAAAAATCCTCAACAAAATACTAGTAAATAGAATACAACAATACATTAAAATGATCATACAACATGATCAAGTGAGATTTATTCCAGGGATGCAGGAATGGTTCAACATCTGCAAATCAATCAACGTGATACACCAGATTAACAAACTGAAGAAGGAAAATCACATGATCATCTCAATGGGTGCAGAGAAAGCATTTGACAAGATAGAGCATCCATTTATGATAGAAACTCTGAATAACATGGGTATAGAAGGAAAGTACCTCAGCATAACAATGGCCATATATGACAAACCCACAGCTAATATCATTCTCAATGGTGAAAAACTGAAAGCTATTCCTCTAAGAACAGGAACCATACAACCAACCAGTGGTGAACCAACCACTTTCACCACTCCTATTTAACATAGTATTGGAAGTCATAGAGCAATCAGACAAGAAAAAGAAATAAAAGGGATCCAAATTGGAAAGGAAGAAGTGAAACTGTCACTTTTTACAGATGACATCATTTTATATATAGAAAACCCTAAAGAATCCACCAAAAAACTTTTAGAAATAATAAATGGATACGGTAAAGTTGCAGGATACACAATCAATATACAAAAATCAGTTGTGTTTCGATACACTAACAACAAAGTAGCAGAAAGAGAAATTGAGAATACAATCCCATTTACAATCGCAACAGAAAGCATAAAATACCTAGGAACAAACTTAACCAAAGAGGTGAAAGATCTGTGCACTGAAAGCTATAAAACATTATTGAAAGAAATTGAAGAAGGCACAAAGAATTGGAAAGATATTCTGTGTTGTTGGATTGGAAGAATTAACATGGTTAAAATGTCCATACTTCCTAAAGCAATCCATAGATTCAATGCAATCCCAATCAAAGTGCCAACAACACTTTTCACAAAAATAGAACGAAGAATCCTAAAATTTATATGGAACAACAAAAGAGCCCAAATAGCCAAAGCAATCCTGAGAAAAAAGAACAAAGCTGGAGGTATCACACTCCGTGGTTTCAAAATACACTATAAAGCTATAGTAACCAAAACAGCATGGTACTGGCACAAAAAGAGACACACAGATCAATGGAACAGAATTGAGAGCCCAGAATAAACTCACACATGTATGAACAGCTTATTTTCAACAAGGGAGCCAAGAACAGACAATGGAAAAAGGAAAGTCTCTTCAACAAATGGTGTTGGGAAAACTTGACAGCCACATGTAAAAAAATGAAAATAGACCATTATCTTACACCATACACAAAAATGAACTCAAAATGGATTAAAGACTTGAAGGAAAGACCTGAAACCTTGAAACTTCTAGAAGAAAACATAGGCAGTACGCTCTTCAACATCGGTCTTAGCAACATATTTTCAAGTACCATGTCTGACCAGGCAAGGGAAACAATAGAAAAAATAAACAAATGGGACTACATCGAACTAAAAACTTCTGCACAGCAAAGGAAACCATCAACAAAATGAAAAGACAATCTAACAATTGGGAGAAGATATTTGCAAATCATATATCTGATAACAGGTTAATATCCAAAATATATAAAGAACTCATACATCTCAACAACAAAAAAACTAAACCCAGTTAAAAAATGGGCAAAAGACCTGAACAGACATTTCTCCAAAGAAGATATACAGAAGGCCAACAGGCACATGACAAGATGTTCAACATCATTAACTATCAGGGAAATGCAAATCAAAACTACAATGAGATATCACCTCATGGCCATCAGAATGGTTATAATTAACAAGACAGGAAACAACAAGTTTTGGAGAGGATGTGGAGAGAAAGGAACCCTCATACACTGCTGGTGGGACTGCAAACTGGTGCAGCCGCTATGGAAAACAGTATGGAGATTCCTCAAAAAAATAAGAATAGAACTACCATATGATCCAGCTATTCCACTGCTGGGTATTTATCCAAAGAACTTGAAAACACCAATGCGTAAAGATACATGCACCCCTATGTTCATTGCAGCATTATTCACAATAGCCAAGACTTGGAAGCAACCTAGATGTCCATCAAGGGACAAATGGATAAAGAAGATGTGGTATCTATACACAACGGAATACTATTCAGCCATAAGAAACAATGAAATCCAACCATTTGTGACAACATGGATGGACCCTGAGGGTATTATGCTAAGCGAAATAAGTCAGAGGGAGAAAGTCAAATACTGTATGATCTCACTCATAAGTAGAGGATAAAAACAACAACAAACAATCACATAGAGACAGAGATTGGATTGGTGGTTACCACTGGGGAAGGGGGGAGGGAGAAGGGCAAAAGAGATGATTATGCACATGTGTGTGGTGATGGACTGTAATTAGTCTTTGGGTGGTGAACATGATGTAATCTACACAGAAATCGAAATATAATAATGTACACCTGAATTTATATAATGTTATAAACCAATGTTACTGCAATAAAAAAATAAAACAAAATAAAATGTGGCTCCACTACAGTCAATTTTGACATTTCCCCATTTTGATCAAGATCTTTCTTTGGAAGCATCACTGATCAACCATTTGAAAGCATTGCTGATCAACTATCAAGGCATCGTTGATCCCTCATCACCAGGAAGGCTCATTCCCAGTATGTCATGTCCTGGGTACAAGGGAAGGAGGTTTCCTTAGGAGCCTTAGACCACATTTTGAGCAACAAGGTGCCAGAGCAGAGAAAAGCCTTACAGTCAAGTTCCTTTAAGAGCAAACATTGTTTGAAGTTTCTCAGGTGAAGGCTCATAAGCCTTAGCAATCATTTCAAAGCACCGAGTGACCATTATCTGAGTGGCTTTTGTTTTTGGTGGGGCAGATTAGCCCCGAGCTAACATCCGTTGCCAATCCTCCTCTTTTTGCTGAGGAAGATTGGCCCCGGGTTAACATCCGTGCCCATCTTCCTCTACTTTATATGTGGGATGCCTGCCACAGCATGGCTTGATAAGCGGTGTGTAGGTCTGCACCCAGGATCTGACCCTGCCAACCCCAGGCTGCTGAAGCGAAGCATGTGAACCTAACCACTATGCCACTGGGCTGCCCCTCAAGTGGTGTTTTTATAACATCAAGCTATGCAGAAGAGACCAAGTTTTATGGCAGTGAGAATTCCCATAATAATAAACAAAGGCTAAGTCCAAATTGGAGAATAGATTTGAACCCAGAGGCAATTCCTGAGGGTAGCCAGCTAAAAACGTCAAAGAACTATGGGGTGTCAGTGGACACGACATTTAACCATTTAGCGTGTGCTCAGATTTTATCTAGTTCAGTTTTTACTTCACCAGAGGTATATACAACAAGAGGTGTTTATTACAGGACAAACCTCACCTTGTTCAGCTAGGAGATAATCAAGAGCAATTCTATATCTAATATAACTCATGCAAGGAAATCCAAAGATTTACCTTCGACAGCTATTGCTTTAGTGGCAGATTTAGCAATATTCCCCAGAGTTTTAGATGAATTTTTTTTCCTTTTTTTTTTGGTGAGAAAGATTGGCCCTGAGCTAACATCTGTTGCAGTCCTCCTCTTTTTGTTTGAGAAAGATTGACCCTGAGCTAACATCTGTGCCAATCCTCCTCTACCTTGTCACCACAGCATGGCTTGACAAGTGGTGTGTAGGTCCATGCCTGGGATCCAAGCCAACGAAACCCAGGCCAACAAAGCGGAGTGTGTAAACTTAATCACTACGCCACTAGGCCAGCCCCTAGACCAATTTCTGGTCACATATTCATTCAAGGCAGTGCTTACCCAAGGAAAAAGTATTTTCCCAAAACTAGTAGCTTCACTGGGGTTGATACCACCAGGCATTAAACACCCTTGACTATGTGTGCAATTATTTTCACATTTTAGTCTGTGAAATAGATTCAAAGGTGATGCCCAATGCCGAGTTTCTGATTGAGCATATAACTAAATAAGTGTAACCAGTAACGCAATTGCATAATGACCTTTAGTTTGATAGCGATTTAAACAGTGTGTTCACCACGGGTCTCTCTGCCAAGTACAAATGAAAATATACTCTAAGGGGGACACAAATGATGGAGTCATTACAATGAAATCGAGTAAACCAAGGATTTGATTGGTTAGGCAAGGAGTTCTAAACACTTAGCAGAAGGAATTAGTGGTGGGATGGCAGAGAGATTGGTAATTAAATATACTAAAAGATCTCTAGATTCATGTACAGAACGAGGCTTCTGATGACAAACCCAACAGTCAGCAAGATTTCCCCATTTTAGATTGGGAGATACAGATAAGAGTATTGTCTTTCCAATAAAGAGAGGGAGATAATAAGGTAAGGAGCAATGGTGAGTAAAAGGTGTGCAGACATAGTCCAGCCATCTGGGGAAAGCTGTCTGCCTCAGAAGTTGGGTGCTTCTCTTCCTAGACAATTTGATTTGGGAGCCTCTAGCATTTGTACAGGACCAGATGTCAGGTGGACACTTCTTCAGCTGTGAGATGTATCTCCAAGGTTAAATGCCTTATAGTTTTACAGCAGTGTCAGGGGTTAGGAGCACTTGGTAAAGTTTATGACATTTCATCAGAGAATAACACCCATAAGCAGCCATTTCTGACAGACTACACTGTCCCTAGAAATTGTTCAGACTGTATAGTAAAATGAAACTAAAAGGAAAATGGGAAATTGAGCTTCTAAAAGCTTACCAGTTCCAGAATGGGCAGCCTCCCCTCGAAGCTCCAGCTGGCTTCATGCTGAAACTTGCAAGTGCTTAACAAAACAGGGACAGCTGTAAACGGCTGGCAAGATCACCCAGGATAATTTAAAATCACAGTGGCCACTGTGGGGGTCCTTTTTAAGAGCCAGTAGTAGAGAAATTTTTAAAGTCAAGCTCGCCACCATCCTGCACAATTGCTCAAGACTAAATGTTACGGAAGCTGTAAATATTTACAAAGACCAGCAAAAACATCTTACCAAACTTGTTTTTTGTCCTGGGGGTTGGCTTAATAATCATCAGGTTGGGTTCCCAAAATATGGTCAAACAAAATGTGGTTGCATCTCATTTTTCAGTCAGAGATGGTTGGACAGAAGTGTGGGTTGCACTCCAATGAAGGCTACAGGTCCCACCAAACTGCTGCCAGCCACAGGACAATTACACCGGCCCTTAGAAGGAACGTTCTGATTAGACAAGGTTATTTAAGAAGTGCATTTAAAAGCAAAAACTTCAAAATTCAAAAATAACTTTATTGAAGATGTTGTTGCAAAAAGCTAATAGAAAATTAAGTTAGAAAATGTACCTTGCAACTAGAAGGATGTGCAGTTATGACAGACAACTATGTACTGGGGCTTTGGGGGATAAATAAATAAATAAAATCTTTAAAAAAAAAAAAAAAAAAAAAAGAAAATGTACCTAAAGGGCCTGGCCCCATGGCCAAGTGATTAAAAAGTTCCACGCATTCCACTTCAGCAGCCCGGGTTCGCGGGTTTGGATCCCAGGCATAGACCTTCTCTACTCGCCAGCCATGCTGTGGAGGTGTCCCACATATAAAGTAGAGGAAGATGGGCACAGATGTTAGCTCAGGGCTAATCTTCCTCAAGCAAAAAAAAGAGGAAGACTGGCAACGGATGTTAGCTCAGGGTGAATCTTCCTAAGGAACATAGATAAATAAATAAATAAATTAATTAATTAATTAATTAATTAATTAATTAATTTTAAAAAAGGTACCTAAAAGGGGCTGGCCCAGTGGCATAATGGTTAAGTTCACGCACTCCGCTTCGGCATCCTGGGGTTTGTGGGTTCGGATCCTGGGCACAGACCTACACATTGCTCATCAATCCATGCTGTGGTGGCATCCCACATACAGAAAATAGAGAAAGATTGACACACATATTAGCTCAGGGACAATCTTCTTCACCAAAAAAATAAAATAAAATAAATGTACCTAAAAGAAAAATATATTAGGTCATGGCTTTACAGATACCCCCATAATCTACTCCCAGAGTTAATGAAACTCTGAGAGATCTTCTGGGAAACTGCTATGTTAAAGATTAGCAGAATTGTTCAATACTGCCAGGTAGTTACTGTTTGTCCTGGCTGAAACCTGATGAGATATTTGAAAGGATTTAGCAACTTATGATCAGAAATTCAGCCAAACTGGAAGCTGATATTCAGAGCTTGATAAGAACTTTTAGGCCTTCTTCCCTAAGTTAAAATAAAACTAAACACCCAGAGAGAAAGAAGAAAATTAGGGTGACATAGTTGGAAGGTAGATTGATCTATAATGTCATTTAAGTTACAACCCAAAATTCTGAGAAATTAAGAGCAACTGTCCTCAACTTAAAAACCTTTACAAAACTGGAAAGCAGCTCTAGAGGCAGTTCAGATACTGCCCATTTCTTTTATCTCAAAAACGATTATCATCTTGCCTCTCTGGGAACTGTTATCTAGCCCATCACCAATTCCTAAGACTGAAGGAAGAAAGGCAAGAGAAATGGCCATAAGAGCACCCTCTCCCAAAATCTAGCATTTTGAGTGTACTCTCCACAAATATTAGTAGAAAAAGCTTAAAACTAAATCTGGATTCAATTATTCTTTCATAACTAGTGAGCCTTATATTGCTATACCTGATTCATGGTAGTCATTTTTTTTTTTTTTTTGGGTGAGGAAAATCATCCCTGAGCTAATATCCATTGCCAATCTTCCTCTTTTTGTGGAGGAAGATTAGCCCTTAGCTAACGTCCATGCCCATCTTCCTCTATTTTGTATATGGGATGCTACCACAGCATGGCTTGATGAGTGGTGTGTAAGTCCATGCCCGAGATCCAAACCCACGAACCCTGGGCTACTGAAGCAGAGCACATGAACTTAACCACTGCACCACTGGCCCAGCCCCTCATGACAGTAATTTTAAAACAATAGCTGTGGAGTTGTTGTGTATGTGTGTCTACATGTATGTCATATATGTGTGATATTTTACCTCCGGATGGTATAATTTCTAAAGAGCTCTATTTAATTGGCTTAAAGTAAGCACTTATATAAATGTAATGGAAACTAACCCAAATGTCTTTCAAGCTAACACGACATAAAATAATCTTTGGTGAATAAAAGCTTATTTAAGATTGTTGGTTTGATTAAAATGAAAATGTTTTCAGAGTTAACGGCACGGAAACAAGTAAATGAAATAGATGTAAAAAAGATAAAAGCATCAGATAAAATTTTTAACAATAATTATGTGTTATGGTGTATGTACTTAAAATAATTTCGAAACTTTTTGGTAACTTAAAGCCTTAAAGTTTTGTTAATTGAGTTAAATGATAAACTTTATTGAGTATCTAGGTCATTTCCACATAAGATATAATATTAAATATTAATTACTGAACATAGATTTCTCTACCTCTGGCTTCATATTACAGAGAAATTGGAAAAATACTTGGGTTTTATTGATAAACATGTTTTGTGCCATGCTGAGAAATTTTCTATGAGAAAGCACGTTTCTAGACAGCATTTGTGGTTCTGCCAAACCACAGGATGCCAAAAAAAAACAAAAAACAAAAAAACAAGGAAAGTAAGATATATGTTTTTAGTAAAGAAGATTTAAAGAATGAAGATATTTTTGTTTGTTTTGTTAAGAAAGATAAATTTGTCCTAAAGTACTATGAAGGAAAGAAGGCATAGGATAAACTCTGAATGTACAAAGAAAGTTATAGAAGGCTTGTGGAAAAGGAACCCTGAAGAAAGAATTTTGTGCATGATCAAGTTGGCTAAGATTAAAATGAATTTAATTAAGCGAATGAGTTTTGATATCAAAAGTAAGCTGGTACAAAAAATTAGAATTTGGTTTTCTCTTTCTTAAAAGGATAATTTTCCTGGACTTTTTGTCTGCTCTTGATAAAGAGTTTATAAAAGGTTTTCATTACTTTTGAGTGAGTCCCACTCTGGTTAAACGGATAACTAAGCATTGTTTCACAACAACCATTGTTTCACAGTGACAAGATCAGCAAACACTTGATCTTGTTTGACCAAGTGTTTTAAAACCTTTTGATATTTTTGACAAGCTTCCCCAAAATTCACATCCTAAATGAAGTCTTTCTTTTAACTTGAAAATTTCTCTGAGAATTTTCAGAAGGCCCCTGGGACTTCTCAGAAATTTGTTCTCTCTTCCTATAAAGAGGGAGATACTAAAGTAATTAGGCTTGTTTTGTATGCTACACTGCATGGAAACATTGTCCAGTAAATGACAATAAACTTTAGGTTATATTTTCATAGGTAAATATTATTCACTATCTTAACCCCCGCTACGTTACTTCTAGCACCACAGGAGGAAAACGACCCTGACCACATTCTATTATCTAATTTGGTTTACAGAGGGGTCTTACTTAAACAATAAGCAAGGACTTTATCAAGCTGTACGTGCCATCCAGCCTCAAGAATACCTGGTACTTTCTATTAATTCTGCTAATCCAGCAAAAGATTTCCTTCCACAGGCTCAAGAAATTGCCATGGAAGAAGAGAAACAAAGGTGGCATCAAAAGGGGGAATTTTTGACACCACCATGCAGATATAGTTTGGGCCTTAAAAAAAAATAGTGCCCATTGGAGCACAATTGCCACTGCTCCAGCATGTATACCAATTAACCCATTGGGCACCTGAAAAAGATTATTTTATGGGGGAAACAATACTTTTGGAAACTCTCCCACAGTGGGCCATAAAGCCTATATTTGTTGTGCTATATGCCCAAAATATAATCTAGGAAAACCATTTAATGGGACACAAGGCCACTTTCACCTTCCTAAGGGACCCTTTGAGGTATGGCAATTGGACTTTGTTCAAATGCCACCATTTCAAGGATATAAATATATCTTGTAATGATCTGTATCTCACATTGGGTTGAGGCCTTTCCTTACAGAAGAGCAACAGCTTTAGGTAAATTATTATTGGAAAGGATAATTCCTGTTTGAGGAATTCCTATCAAGTTACACAGTGACTGGAGAACTCATTTCACTGGACAAATAGTTAAATCTATTTGGCCATATTTTAACTAATGGCACAATCAAAGCTCAATTGGCAAAGCGTTCAGAAGCATTTAATCTCTCACCACCAAAATCCCTCCTGCTAGTGCTCCTCAATCTTAGATCTACACCCTTTGGTAAACGTCAGCTGACCCCTTTCGAGATATTAGCTGGATAGCCTATGCAATTAGACAAAGGAATGTATGGAGCAACTTTGCTTAAAGGCGATATCTTACATTATTGTCAAGGTCTCATTGAGACACTTAAAGATACGAGAGGTTGGTAGCTGATTCTTTTCACAGTGAGCTCCCAGGAGATGAAGACCTTAAGGATCACGGACTTCAATCTGGAGATTTTGTCCATTGGAAAAGACTAGATAAAAGACTCTTTGCCACCTTATTGGAAAGGACCATACCAGGTACTTTTAACCAATTCATATGCTGCCGAATCCCAAGTCATAGACTCATGGATTCACATTTCTCAATCAAAAAAGCCTTCTCCACCTGAGTGGGTTTCAGTTCCTATTTCTGATACCTGACTTCAACTGACCAATGAAAATATCTCCAAACCAGGAGAAGAAGATGGCATCTGTTGTAGACAGCTGTCCCAAGACTCTGGACTAGGCCTATATTCCCAACCTTATATCTCCTCATTTAAACCTTTGTAATGCTTAAGCCATATACCCATTTTATAATTGTTCCATTTAAGGTTTTCAGAATACTATCATACTTAAATAAAGTGATTGATTTAGAACAGACTGGTCTCGAAGGCCAGGCATTTATCAGGTGGCTCCTAATGGAACTCAGTGGTTATGTTGAACAAACCTCTGGCATAGCCTCTGCCCAGATGGCTAAAACACTGCACCCTCAGCTTCCCTTTGATGCAGGCAAGGATTCACCCTGAGCTAACATCTGTTGCCAATGTTCCTCTCTTTAAGGCCAGATGGGCTCGTTCTGTGTTCCACTGGCATGGCCATCTAGCGGCTATATTTGTTCCTTCCTTGGGGCTAAAAGATGTCATATCACATATGGAAGCTCTGACTAAATTTACTCAATAAGCCATTAACAATAGTCAAGCAGGAACAGACTTATTAAATACTAAAATGTCTTCAATGAGAAAGGCTGTCCTTCAAAATAAAATGGCCTTAGACATTTCAACTGCATCCCAAGGTGGTACATGTACAATCATTCAAACTGAATGCTGTGTTTTTTATACCTGATGAATCTTCCAATGGGTCATCTCTGCTAAAGCACATGAAGAAAAAAATAGGTGAATGCCTTAAGCGATTCTACATCCAGTCTTGCTTTGTTTGGTTGGTCCTCTTCAGGTATTGGTTCCCTTTTTTGATCCAGATTGCAATTCCTATTTCTATTACTCATTGGAATTCTTGTATTAGTCATAATACTCTAATTACTATTTTCTTTTTTTTTTTTGGTGAGGAAGATCAGCCCTGAGCTAACATCCATGCTAATCCTCCTCTTTTTTGCTGAGGAAGACCGGCTCTGAGCCAACATCTATTGCCATTCCTCCTCCTCCTTTTTTCCCCAAAGCCCCAGTAGATAGTTGTATGTCATAGTTGCACATCCTTCTAGTTGCTGTATGTGGGCCGCGGCCTCAGCATGGCTGGAGAAGCGGTGCATCGGTGCACGCCCGGGATCCGAACCCAGGCCGCCAGCATCGGAGTGCAAGCACTTAACCGATAAGCCACAGGACCGGCCCTCTAATTACTATTTTCTTTACTCAGTGTTGTAAGACTGGCATGCAGGCTAGAGTAATGACTGCTGAGTGACTTGAGATGACTGAGGGATCTTACAACCCTGGGTGAATTTTCTTTTCTGATAAAGACTATGCCAAAGAACTCATTTTAAAACTAATCTTTTCAAATATTGAATTGTCATCATTGTTACTGTACCTGTTCTATAATTGTAAACAATGTGAGCACGAGGAGTCAGGTAAAAGCACATGTACAATGCTTGTGCAATAAACTAAAATTAATTGAAAAATTATATAACCTATGAAATGTTTTCTCTGTTAATATATACATCTATGCTTGTCTCACTATTTTCCCCTAACATGGATAACTGGGCAAATAAATGAGATGAAAGCCTAGCATCAAAGGACATGATGGACCCAGGGCAGGCAGCAACCACACTGGCACTGAGGGACAATATTTTGATCATCAATGCTTTCCATCAAAAGATTATAGATCAAAAGGGGGAAAATGATAAATAAATGAAAAGCAATAGGATATATTGGAGTATATGAGGAAGCCATTTGGTGTAAAACTAATTCGGCCTGACCTCGTTTTTCCAAAAAGGCCTGACAAGGCCTGTTGAGCATGCACTGTACATCTGCTTTAAACATTTACTATGTCCCAAAGACAAGAATGATGCCCTTAAAGATAAGGATGTAGGCCGGCCCTGTGGCATAGCGGTTAAGTGCTTGCACTCCGCTGCTGGTGACCCAGGTTCGGATCCCCGGCGTGCACCAATGCACTGCTTGTCAGGCCGTGCTGTGGCGGCATCCCATATAAAGTGGAGGAAGATGGGCACAGATGTTAACCCAGGGCCAGTCTTCCTCAGCAAAAAGAGCAGGATTGGCATGGATGTTAGCTCAGGGTTGATCTTCCTCACAAAAAAAAAAAAAAAAAAAAGATAAGGATATAACTTCTCCCCATACCAGCTTTAAGGATAAGCATCTCTTCCTAGAAACTAAGGATTAATTACTGACCTGCTATGCTCACCTTGTGACCACTGATCTGCTGACCACTGCACTGCTGTGCCAGCTAAGCATCTCGTGACAGTAGTAAAAGAGATATTCCTGTCATATGTGATGTATGCTCTTTGTTCCAAGACAGTATATAACCCTCTGCACACCCCACTTCTTTGGTTCCCTTCCTTCCTTGGGAAGGAAGGCCCCAGGCTATAGTTCTCAGACCTGGCTCATAATAAACTCACCCCAATTTTGATTTATAGATTGATTACAGATTATTTGCATTGACAAAAGCAAAAAGTGTATTTGGGGTCTAAAGAATTGCAACTTAGGGAGCACACATTCAGGAAGAAACCCAAATAGTGTCCCACTTAGGTATAAGAGTCAGGGGCTTTTAAAGGCAAAGAAGGAAGGTTGTATTATAAAGAATTTTAATCGGAGTTGGAGGCAGAGAGCTAGTCTTGGCTAAACATTGACTGACTATTGATTTTCTCTTCAGAAAGTCCACAATCTTCAGTCTTTGAGATCAGAATGTCCGTTCTCCTGCTGACTTCTGAAACAATTATCTGTAAAATAATTGCCATTTTTGCCTAGTCCAAAGGATTGGCCCTGTTCAAGGTTCAAACAGCAAGGCAGTTTCTCTAGAAAGGCAGCTTGCACTTCATTTTAAAATGGCTCCACTATAGTCAATTTTGACAGTGAAGAGAGGCAATAGCTATCAAGTAAATGTGAAAACATTCAGGGAATATGTGAATAGGGGGACTGAGGCAAAGGGAGGAGCCAATGGTGAAATCTAGGTTTTTGGCTCTCCCCTAATACAACATAGTACGACCTGGACTTGGCCATTTAACCTCTCTTTGTGTTGATTTAATCATCTGTGAAACTGGTTTAATAATACCTGACCTATCAACTTCAAAGCATTCGTATTAGGATCAAATGAGACAATGTTTGTAAAGGTGGTAAGAAAATTATATAGAGTTAACTACATTATATGAATGCAGTAGTAGCAATTGACTTAACACCTTCCATGTCTGGCAGAATACAAAGCATGTTACACATGCAATATCATTTAATTTTCTCTAGGACGTCACTTACCCCTACTTTATAGATTATAAAATTGACTCAAAAAAGTTAAGTAACATCCAAGATGACATACTGGTAAACATCGAAAAACTAGAATTCAAACTCAAATTTTTTGACTCTAGGATTCTTTCTAATACACCACTCTGCCTCATTACAGTTCTTTCCTTAAAATTTTCTTCTATATTGAAATCCCTGCTGAATCAAATGGCTAAGCACCTGCTGCCACCTCAATTTCTTCAACCATGGACTGAAATGGATGTGCTCCCACAATGTGACTTTTTGTTTGAAATTCTCCAAAAGGCATATTAAAGTTCTTCCATTCTATACATACATTAGCATATAGGCAACACTCCCTTGCTATTCTATTTTGCATCAAATAATGAAAATTATTAATTTGCTTGAAAGTGTGATAACCAAGACCAATAGAATGATATATGTAAATAGATTGCCTCTAGAGGGATCATGCGGATCCTTCTGTTTTGCTGAGACTTTGTCTAAGGCCTTGCATGATATTACTGCAGATGAATAATTTAAAATTCTGATACTTGTTCACTGTGGATGTTTTGCATCAATTTTTTAAAAATATTCCATTAAAGTATTATTTATCTCAATTACTGAGTTTTTGGTGTGCCCTTAATGTCGCACCTCAGGAATGTGGAAGTCTCCAATCCCCCTTTCACTACCTGCAAGCAGATGCCTGAAATTCCACAATCTTCATCTCCATTCATGTCTCCCCACACATCCAACAGTAGTTAAATCTGCATGCACACCAAGTACCATCTGCAGAACTAATCACTAGTCTCCTTCTATCGTTTAATGCTATTACTCAAACATATATAGATGCTTTCGTCATTCTCAAACATACATATAGTAACAAATATATTTATGATAATTTTATAATTTTCCCCAGGATATTCATTGCAGCCTGAATAGCAGAAGACTGGGAACAACTTAAATGTCAACCAGTAGGTGACTGGTTAATCATGTCATTCTTACAAAAAATATCATGCAGCTGTTAATAGGAATGAGCAATCCTTATTTGTACTGATATGGTACATTCTCCAAGATACTTTAAGTATAATACACCCAACAGTGTGTATCATAAATTTCCACTTTGTGTGGGGGAAAATGCTTATATTTATTTATAAATTCAGAAAGCATCTGGGGAGTTCAGAGTATCTAAACGTAACTGTGCTTGTATGGAGGAAGTTGAACTAGAAGAGCAAGGAAGAGTTACTTTTCACCATACGCCCTTTGGCACCTTTTGAATTCTGAACAATTTTCATTATTAAAATAAAATACAAAAGATTACTAAATACCTGGTATTTGAGGGGGACTAAACACTACAGAACAATTGTGGACATCTTTCAGAATTTTTTTGTCTTAAAAAGGAGTCATCTCACAGGCCGGACACCACTGCTCAATCAAGTTTGAGTTTTCAAACCTGCCTTGAGGGTCTCAGACCTCAACAGTCTTCCTGAGCCCAAAGGGTGGACTGACTCGTGCTTCTCTCCAGCTGCCATGGCACCAATCCCGTAGCTTTCTAAAGGCATCCAGCACTTTCTACATTGTATTCTATCTCTTCATCTTCCCCAGGCTTAAAACACCTAGGACCCCGGGCGAGGGTCCTTATCAGATTCACTTCTGTATCCCCGCAGCACCTAGAACGTCGTCGAGCATGCAGTATACAGTCAAGAAAACTCTGGTGACAGGAACAAAAGAAGCAAGGAGCGGAAACACGGCAAACCGCTCGAGTCGGGGAGGGAGGAGCCCACTCTACTCCGTGCGGCCAGAGACGCCCAGGAAACGGCGCTCATTCCCCAGTCACGCCCAGACGCGCGCGGCCGACGGGCCCTGCCTAGCGCTGAGCGGCCTGCGCGCCGCGCGCCGCCTACGTCCTCACGCCCGGGATGCGGAAAGCAGGGCCCCGGCCCACTGAGGCACCAGGACCCGCCGAGCTCTTATTGCCGAGGAACAGGCTCCTCCCCTGCGCAATGGCGCCGTAGCCAGGGCGCCGTAGCCAAGGCGCGAGGGGCGGGGCCGCAGGCGGCAGTGCGGCCGCGACCCAATGAGCTGCGCCGTCCGACCTGCGGGCCAATGGCGGCGGCGCGCGCGCACGCTGGGGGCGGGCCAGGCGTGCCCGACTTTTCCAGAAGACCCCGGATAGCGCCTCCCGGCCACGCTGAGCCGGCTTTGGGCGTTTCTGATTTCGGTTCTCCTCCTCTTCCTCTGCTGGGTCAGCCATGGCGGCCGTGAAGACCCTGAACCCCAAGGCCGAGGTTGCCCGAGCCCAGGCGGCGTTGGCGGTGAACATCAGCGCGGCCCGGGGACTGCAGGACGTGCTGAGAACCAACTTGGGGCCTAAGGGCACCATGAAGATGTAAGGCGGGGCTGGCGGGAGGGCTGGGGCGCGCCGCGCACCTCGCGCCTGGCGCCGGGGACCGCGGCCTCGAGCCCGCCGCTCCCGGGACTCCGCGCTCGCCCTGCGGCCCTTACTCCTCGTGTCCTCCGGGTAGGACCTATTTCCTGCCCGGGCTGTTTCCTCTTGTAGTGGGTGCCGCCTCCGCGGAGAACAAAGCTGCCCGCGTGCGCTGCGCTCCCCCTTGCGCTGGGACTTAGCGACCCTGAGGACTCAGCACACTGTCTCTCTGAAGGGTGGGGGTGGGCGCTGCACCGTTCCTGTTACCGGGCGGAGAGAACCCACCCCACCTGCCCAGGCTCTCTGGGGTCTGGGTAAAGCTCGATTTTTATAGGACTCTTAATTTGATCTCTATTGAAAAAGTCACTCTGTGCTTCATTTCTGCCCGTTGCACAGGCTTGTTTCTGGTGCTGGAGACATCAAGCTTACTAAAGATGGCAACGTGCTGCTTCATGAAATGGTGAGAAGCTGCTGTGCTAAGTCAGAAATGTCTCGGTTTTCCGTAGCACGTTTGATTTGTCGGAAGATTTTTAATGTTCATTCTCAAGGTAGATTGTAATGATTAAAATCAATTCTAATAAAATCTGAAAAACAGAAAAAGCTGACGTCATCAAGTGGGCAAAATGCGACAGGATAGTTATATCACTTTTTGAAACAGCAATACTCTATTACATCTCATCGCTCCACCTCCATCTGAAAGGGAGATAAAACTCTGCCATTTTTCAAAGTCCGAGTGACCAAGAACATGAAATTATTGAGAGGAGCAATCATTTTATTCGTCCCTGAGTTCCTAAAACCTGGCAGTTCAAATTCAAGAAAAGGAAATGACTTGCTTGTGGTTTGAGTTCAATATAAAATTTAGGGTTTTGGTAGTAGTGTACCCTGCATGCCTTCAACATCCAGACATTTGTAAGTATCCTCAGAAGGACTAGATAACCTAGTCCTTTTCTGTTTGTTTTTAGTGGGCTAAGTGGTGGACTGTGCTAGCAGAGAACAGTTGGAGTCATAGTTTAAATTTGATGTCAGAAAAGCCATATTGGGCCGGCCCAGTGGCTTAGCGGTTAAGTGCGCATGTTCTGCTGCTGGCGGCCCTGGTTCGGAGCCCGGGTGCGCACCGACGCACCGCTTCTCGGGCCATGCTGAGGCCGCGTCCCACATACAGCAACTACAAGGATGTGCAGCTATGACATACAAGCATCTACTGGGGCTTTGGGGGGAAAAAATAAATAAAATCTTCAAAAAAAAAAAAGAAAAGCCATATCTATGTGATTTTTTGTTTTGCTTAATTTTTTATTGTGAAATACCACATAAATACAGAGAAGCACATTAAAAATTTATAGTTTAACAAAAAATTATACAGCAAAGACAGTAAGAAGTAATACAGTATCACTTATGTAGTAGTCGTGCCAAAAGTGGTTATCATCAGCAACTTTAGATAATGAGATAGTCTGTAAGATCACTGGCCTAGATTCTTAAAACTGTCAATGTCCCCAAAGACATAAAAGGCTGGGGAACTGTTCTAGATTAAAGCAAAATAAGGAGACAGCCAAAAGCAGGGTAGGAGCCTTGATTGGATTCTTTGTAATTAAGAATCGGTGGGTGACATAGGCGACATGAATATCCTGTTCTTCTAAAACCCTTCCACACAGTGATTTAGTATCCACTGATGATGTTTGCTGAGAGGGCTATTTTTTGGGGGGGGGGAGGTGTCAATGCCAAGTAATACTGGAGGCTGTTGGGCTTTCATTTTAGAAGGTACCTGGTTTATTCTCACAAGAGCCCTAGATTTGTCATAAAGAGGCATGCATGTATTTGAAATTATTTGTTACTATTACTTGTTAGCTCCATCACCTTGAGTAAACCTTAACTGAGCCTCAGATTTCCTCATCAGTAAAGTGGAGATAGTCTGAGAAGTAAGTTTATATATGAAAATGTTTTGGTCCTCATAACCTGATATGCAAAATAGCTAACGCTGAGCTTTTAGACAGTTCTTGGGGTTTTTTTTTGTGAGGAAGGTCAGCCTTGAGCTAACATTCATGCCAATTCTCCTCTTCTTGCTGAGGAACTGGCCCTGGGCAAACATCTGTGCCCGTCTTCCTCCACTTTATATGGGATGCCGCCACAGCATGGCCTGGCAGGCGGTGCATAGGTGCACGCTTGGGATCCGAACCCCAGGCCGCCAGCAGTGGAGCGTCAGCACTTGTCTGGTACACCACAGGGCTGGCCCCATAATGCTGAGTTTTTAAAAGTAATATGTAGCTGAACACTTGGGCAGTTTGTACAAATGCGTAGCACTTAAGGAGGCCCTTCAGGGCCGGCCCCGTGGCTTAGCGGTTAAGTGCGTGCGCTCCGCTGCTGGCGGCCCGGGTTCGGATCCCGGGCACGCACCGACGCACCGCTTCTCTGGCCATGCTGAGGCTGCGTCCCACATACAGCAACTAGAAGGATGTGCAGCTATGACATACAACTATCTACGGGGGCTTTGGGGGGAAAAAAAGGAGGAGGATTGGCAATAGATGTTAGCTCAGGGCCGGTCTTCCTCAGCAAAAAGAGGAGGATTGGCACAGATGTTAGCTCAGGGCTGATCTTTCTCACAAAAAAATAAAATTAAAAAAAAAAAAAAAGGAGGCCCTTCACACATTTTAAGGTATATTTGGACTGTTTCATTTTAAGTTGTTTAAGTAATTTTTTTCTTTTTCTACTTGCAGCAAATTCAACATCCAACAGCCTCCTTAATAGCTAAAGTAGCAACAGCCCAGGATGACATAACTGGTGATGGTACCACTTCCAATGTCCTAATCATTGGAGAGCTGCTGAAGCAGGCGGATCTCTACATTTCTGAAGTATACATGATTCTTATTTTTCTGTGATATTTATTGTGTACAGGAAATAATATGAGTTTTATTTATACAAATTGATGTGTTAATAGTAACTGAGGCCATACAGTAGAATGTAACGAACAGGAAGGATTACATATGGAAATCAGAGTCTTTATCCTGGTCTGACACAAATTTATTGTGATCATGGACAAATTAAGGAAGCTTCCTTGGCCTGAAAGGTTTTTTTATCAAGTTGCATGGCATATATGGTTTATATCTATGTATGACATAGGTTAATAATTGAGGTCTAGACATAAGATATTGAAGACTAGTCATGTTTATAAGAAAAAAATCAACCAAAAACTTAAATAAGAACTCCACAACTTTCTTAGCCCTGAGTAATTCCAAGGTTAAAGCTAACCTCCGTGAGTACTAATCCGATGTCAGGAAGAATTTCCTGGGAGGAGAGAGAAAGCAGACTCTTAGTCTCCCTGTTTATTTTTTATTAGTAAATGACGTAAATTAATTTCAGATTAGCTATAGAAAGGATATAATGGTCCTATGGACTGCAAGTTGTTGTGACATAGTCGTGACTTTCAGGCATTATTCCCTGTGGTTTGCACAGTGAACACCCAAGTGTGCTTTATAGTTCCCTTGGTTTTGATTCTGTGCTAGAGCAATGTCTGTTCTTTTCCTCTGCATTGAAAGGATTATTTATCCTTTTAAATGTATTCAGAAAGTCAGCACATTATATTAACTTAATTGTATTAAAGGGTATGAATGATCCAGAATAGCCCTTCAAAAAGTTAGTTTTTCATCAATTACATAGTTGAATCTAATTGAAGAACTCCAGTGTTAGTGGTGATTTTGTAATTGTGTATTTATTATAGGGTCTTCATCCCAGAATAATAACAGAAGGATTTGAAGCTGCAAAGGAAAAGGCACTTCAGTTTTTGGAACAAGTCAAAGTAACCAAAGAGATGGACAGGGAAACACTTATAGATGTTGCCAGAACATCTCTACGTACCAAAGTTCACGCTGAACTTGCTGATGTCTTAACAGAGGTATGTGTTAAATTTGGAACATAGCTGGTACAATACACCTATACTGAGAACCCCTGATCTTAGAAACATCTAACCAATTCTAATTACAGGGTGCTATCTAGAGTCTTCACAGTATCATACTGTGTGAAAAAGGTAGGTTCATTTTTGTGGCAATGATAACCAGATCTGTGTACCCAACAAGTAAAATGAGAAAATCAAATAATAGTATACCTGACCAGGTTATAAAGCTTTAGCTTTATAATCAGCTTTCATTAAAAGGTTTATAAAATGGAGATTTAACAATATTTTTAATAAAATAATATGAGGGATGTCCATGATTCTTTTGTGTGTGTGTGAGGAAGACCAGCCTTGAGCTAACACCTGATGCCAATCCTCTTCTTTTTTTTTTTTTTTTTTTTTACTGAGGAAGATTGGCCCTGAGCTAACATCCGTGCCCATCTTTCCCCACTTTATATGGGACGCCGCCACAGCACGGCTTGACAAGCGGAGCACGTCGGTTTGTGCCCGGGATCCAAACCTGCAAATCCTGGGCCGCCGAAGCAGAGTGCGCACACTTAACTGCTTGTGCCGCCGGGCAGGCCCCTGTCCGTGATTCTTGATAATTACAAATTGAGATTTCAGAAAAGTAAATGACTTCAGCCTTTTACAAATAATGTATTGTATGAGCTCATAAAAAAGACTTAGATCAATTCAGAGATTTTAAAGTCAAGAAACTGTCTGCTTTAAACTTATCTGAAGAACAAGCAACATAAGTGTCTCGACTTCTGCAAATCAAATTCATTTAATGGTTATACTCCTATTGTAGGCTGTAGTGGACTCCATTTTGGCCATTAAAAAACAAGATGAACCTCTTGACCTCTTCATGGTTGAGATCATGGAGATGAAACATAAATCTGAAACTGATACAAGGTAGGTGGTAGAATGCTATGAAATACTTAAAAAGTGTTTATAAATTTACAGGCATTTTATACAATACATGTCTTTTGGCTGGTTTTTTTTTTTGTCTTCGAATTAATGTATATTGCCTAGATGAGTATTTAACTTAGTAATATTTCCCCTTGCAGTGAAGTTAGTAGTATGGTGTGTTTATGTCAGAATGATTCTGAAAAGTGAGCTACATCAGTCAGTTGGCATTTATTGAACTGTTGGATACAAAGCATAATGGGAGGCTGTTGGGGAATTAAAAATGTATATATTATTTCAAAGACCTAGTTTGAAAACAATTTTCAAAGGAGATGATCACAATTTGATAGCCTACCAGTTGAGATTGTGTTTGAATGGCTTGTTTTAGTCATGTTCTGAAATATTGCCTCTTCACAATTGAACCTACAAAAGTTTCACCCAAAAGTCTTGTTCAAATAACTCAAAAAAATAAAGGTGATTGTGTGAAAATTATCAACAGTCTCAATTCAGTGTTTGTAATTTGGTAGCATGTGTTACACTCCATCTGGAAGTCAATAACAATATAATTTTTTATGTGTTTTAACAGCTTAATCAGAGGTCTTGTTTTGGACCACGGGGCACGGCATCCTGATATGAGAAAAAGAGTAGAAGATGCATACATCCTCACATGCAATGTGTCATTAGAATATGAAAAAACGTGAGTTTATGGCCCCTAACAGTAGAGGAGCTTCGTATTTTGGGCAAGTCACTTTGTGAGACTCAGTTTCCCTATTGTAAGGATAATACTTTCTCAGTTGGGTTTGGGAGAATTATAGGAAACATATACCTGAAAATATACCAGGGACAGGATTGGAGCTCAGTGACTATTTGTTCAATTTCAAGACTAACCCAGTTTCTGAGGCTGCTGGCTTATCTTCTACTCAAAAAATAACCATTTCCCTCCCTTTCTGTAACTTTTTTTAAAATAGAGAAGTGAATTCTGGCTTTTTTTACAAGAGTGCAGAAGAAAGAGAGAAACTAGTAAAAGCTGAAAGAAAATTCATTGAAGATAGAGTTAAAAAAATAATAGAACTGAAAAGGAAAGTCTGTGGTGATTCAGATAAAGGATTTGTTGTTATTAATCAAAAGGTGAGAATGAAATTTTGCTTTATAAACTAGTTATCCATTTTATTTTTAAAGTGAAATATGTTGAAACTAATTTTTTGTTGTTATAGGGAATTGACCCCTTTTCCTTAGATGCTCTTGCAAAAGAAGGCATAGTAGCTCTGCGCAGAGCTAAAAGAAGAAATATGGAAAGGTATGACTAGCAGATGATCTGTGTAATGCAGATTTTACTTATTTTGCAAGTTAATTGGGATTCTTTCTTTTTTCCCTCTGCTTATTTTTGCATTTTTTTATTATGATAAGGTATACATAATATAAAATTTATGATTTTACCCATTTTTTTAAAGTGTACAATTCAGTGGCATTAAGTTACATTCACGTTGTTGTGAATCACCATTTTGCATTTCCCGAACTTTTTCTTCTTTGCAAACTGAAATTCTGTACCCATGAAAAACTAACTCGCCATTTCTCTTCCGCTTCTCCACCCCTGGTAAACTCTGTTCTACTTTCTCGCTCTCTGAATTTGGTACCTCATTTAAGGGAGTCATACAATATTTGTCCTTTTGTGTCTGGCTTATTTCACTTAGCATAATGTTTTCCAAGTTCATCCATATTGTACCTTGTGTCAGAACCTCATTCCTTTTTAAGGGTGAATAATATTCCATTGTGTGGATATACCACATCTTGTTTATTCATTTGTCTGTCAGTGGACGTTTATTTGGATTTCTACGTTTTGGCTATTGTGAATAATGCTGCTATTGAGCATTGGTATATACTTGTTTTATTTTGAAACCATGACATATACTGTATGTATTTTTCTATGTCAGAGACAGCATCAAGGGGTTTCAGAGAAGTACTTTCTCCCAAAGAGCTCACCACAATGAAGAGCTCTTGCCACCTTTAGATTTCATATCAGAGGAGTATTTGCTGACTTGAGGGGAGGATGTTTTAAATGGAGCGTTGGGAGAAAAGACCAGTTTTTGGTTGGTGGTGAATGGAAAGGCTTAAAATACATTTTACAATATAATTTTAGTATGTAATTCTGAGAGATTGCTTCCTAAAAATTATTAATCTTCTCTTTAAATGTGTAAGTAATAAAATCACTTATACGTCTCCCTTAAAACACTTCAATATTTCAGGCTGACACTTGCTTGTGGTGGGGTAGCTCTAAATTCTTTTGATGACCTAAATCCTGATTGTCTGGGACATGCAGGACTTGTCTATGAGTATACATTGGTAAGTGTATTTTCTTTCTGAAGGTAATAATACTTTTGGTTAATTAATTTCTCAGTAGTAAAAATTCATTCAAACTCAGGATCAGATTTTTGCTTTGTTTATATACGTTTTGATGGTTTATGTGTAGTAATGATAAGCCATTGATGGAAGAATCACATTTCTTATATATGTGATTTTTTTTTTAAGAAATAATTTGCTTTAATGTGATCAGTGTTCCCTATTAATTTGCTACTTAGCATTCCTCCATAAGCCCCTCCCCTCTGTTTAGTCTTTGTGCAACCATATTATGTTTTTGAAAATATTCTCTCTTCACACAGGGAGAAGAGAAGTTCACCTTTATTGAGAAGTGTAACAATCCTCGCTCTGTCACATTATTGGTCAAAGGACCAAATAAGCACACACTCACACAAATCAAAGATGCAATAAGAGATGGCTTGAGGGCTGTTAAAAATGCTATTGATGATGGTAAGATCCTCACTGTTTAAATTATATTCTTTTTGCTAGTCTAAAAGGCATGGCTGAATACTGTGTTCTTTTTATCAGTAGTTTACACAGCCAGACACCATGCAAAAGTAAAAAGTCTTCCTTTTAACATGGCTATGATGGTATGCTAAGTATTCATAGCATATCATTATTAAAAGTGGATACAAATAAATGAACTAGTACTAAGAGCTTGTAAGAGCTTTGAAGTGCTAGTTAAATTGAATCATTCTGCTATTTGATATGTTGTTTGTATTGCTTTCAAAGGCAATATTAAAATTGCTGCGGTTATACTGAATTCTCAAGAAATTAATGGCTTTTCATCTATGTGTGTTTTAATTTATATATTTTCTTCTAATTGATTTTACAGTTTTTTTGTAGCTTAGCATCTCTCTCTTCCCCCACCCAATAGGCTGTGTAGTTCCAGGTGCTGGTGCAGTGGAAGTGGCAATGGCAGAAGCCCTGATTAAATATAAGCCCAGTGTAAAGGGCAGGGCCCAACTTGGAGTTCAAGCATTTGCCGATGCGTTGCTCATTATTCCCAAGGTATGCGCACTTTAACAGACGATTTTCTAAACTATACTAAAATGATTCAACTGATGAAAGCTTTTTGATAATGTAGGTTTTTTCATAATGTGGATTTTGTAAAAACAAGTTTGAGCATTAACACCAGAACAGGTGTCTCTCATCCAAATGTATTTGGTTCCTCTGGAAGGGAGAGTTTGGTTTATCTGGAAGTTTCAGATGGCAAGAGAACTATTTTAAGAGGGTTTGTGGTGTAGAGATTATATTCGAGTACAAGATTGCTTTTTGTTTTTATTTGTTTTAGTTAAACTATGTTCAGAATCATGATTTTTCTATTGTATGCTCATTTGGGGTTATAGTTTATGACCAGTGTATTGCTCAGCTTGGGGTGGGTTAGTGAGTTGGTTAGTAACATGTTATTCTCTGAAGTGAGCATAAATACTGGTCTGTTTTCATTAACAAAGGGTTTTTCAATTATTAATTGGAAATACTGTTCATTTATTGTACATTTGACTGTCAGTTTTTAGGTCCTGTCTTTTAAAGGATTAAATTTGTTTGCTTTAGGTTCTTGCTCAGAACTCTGGTTTTGACCTTCAGGAAACACTAGTTAAAGTTCAAGCAGAACATTCAGAATCAGGTCAACTTGTGGGTGTGGACTTGAACACAGGTAAGAGAAGGCAACTATTTGTAGGGGGAGAACTAGATAATATATGTGAGGTAAAGCCAGGAAGGATCAAAACTGCAGATGAAAGAATCTTGCGGAGTTGTTTTGCAGTTTGATACCAGTGCCATCAGGGAACTCTGGGTTCTAAAATATGATAGAAAAATATAATGACTAGATATAGTAATTAAGGGAATAGAGTAGATATTTGAATAATTTCAAAGAGTATGGATTTGTTGATGTTGCTGAGTAGTGGTAGGTGGTTCAGGTTAATATTGAAGGATTTCATATTTGTCTTGCTTTACTCAGTTTTTTATCAGGGACTTTGATAAGAAAATACATTAGGGGCCGGCCCCGTGGCTTAGCCGTTAAGTGCACGCGCTCCGCTACTGGCGGCCCAGGTTCGGATCCCAGGCGTGCACCGCCACACCACTTCTCCAGCCATGCTGAGGTGGCGTCGCACATAGAGCAACTAGAAGGATGTGCAACTATGACGTGCAACTATCTACTGGGGCTTTGGGGAAAAAAAGGAGGAGGATTGGCAATAGATGTTAGCTCAGAGCTAACATCTCAGCAAAAAGAGGAGGATTGGCATGGGTGTTAGCTCAGGGCTGATCTTCCTCACAAAAAATAAAAATAAAAGAAAGTACATTAGATGACCATATTCACGGGTGAAAACAGACTGAGGATAGCAAATAATTGCTGAACGAGGGGACCAAATCTAATGAAAAGATTAAAGCCCTGGTCTTAGAGCAGTATAACAACACAAATTTTACAAGTAACAAAGTGGGAGAGAGAGAACTAAGATACATCCATGCGATATGTGTAAGATCTATTGTTAACAGCATCGTTTACATTCCAGTTAATAGAAAAGGTTTCTGGAATAAGGGAAATGGTGAGCCCATTTTGGCCAGATTATAGTTCAAGTGCTGTACTTCAATATGGATAAATAAGAATGTGTCCAGAAAAACAGATATTCAAACATTTGGTAACTAATAGAGCATTCCTATCACTGGAAGTCTTCTAAGTAGAGATCAGCCACTCATCAAAGATAGTGTGCACAGGAGTCATGGTTTGTACCAAATTGGACTAATTGAGGATCTTGGGGTTCTCATAGATAATACTGGAGGAAATGAGTTACCAGTGATTAGCAAAGCAACACAAAATACTGTTAGCATTCTGATCTTAGGACTTGCTATATGTGATTTTAATGCTGGGTTACTTTTCAGGTGAGCCAATGGTAGCAGCAGAAGCAGGCATATGGGATAACTATTGTGTAAAGAAACAGCTACTTCACTCCTGGTAAGTTTGGGAAAGCCAAAATTAAAATAACCTTTAGGGAATCATCATACTCTAAATTTGGTATGTTGTGTTTAGTTATTTTTTTCCCCCCCATAAAAACGTAATCAACTGAATAGTATAGAGACTAAACTAGCCTGCTATGTATGGAGGGGAAAGGGGAAACTTAATTGGATGTAATTTGCACAGTTTAGTTGGAAATTAAGTTGAATTAGGATTTATATCTCAAATCTGAGCCATCTGATTTTTTTTCCCTTTTCAGCACTGTGATCGCCACCAACATTCTCCTGGTTGATGAGATCATGCGAGCTGGAATGTCATCTCTAAAAGGTTGAGTTGAAGCTTCCTTTATATCATCTGAATCATGAAGACGCTACAGTGAACCTAAGACTATAGCTATGGAATTTTTATCCAAGCTTCAAATGATTTTCAAAGAAATTTTTTTTCCCTTATGGAAAAAGGAGAGAACATTGGCACCTATTCAAATTCTGAAGTTCTGAAATGATAATTACAGGTTTTTTTAAATTGCACTGCAGTGTAAACATAAAGCAGGCCGTTTTTACCCAATCAACAGGATATTTTGCTTTAGCTTTAGTGATAAAAATACGTGTTAGATAAGCATATGTTAATCCACCTTGTTATTAAATATTCCTTGAAAAGCAAATTTTAATGGTTTAATAATTTCTTCTAATGGATGTAATTTAATTTATCCAATAGTTTCCTATTGTTAAGCATTTAAGTTTAAAATTTTTATGCTAATATAAATAACACTTAAGTAACTTAAGGTTTTGAAAGCATCCCTTTTTCCTTAGTATAAATTCCTCTCAGTAAATATTGGATCAGTTGGATTTTTCATGCTTTTGAAGTAGCTTTGCTAAAATGCTACCCAGAAAAGTTGTAGTGGGTAGAAAGATGGGTGAACTAAAGGCAAGGGTGTTGAAAACGCTGGAAGTATGAAGTGGCAGAAATAGAAATAGAGGAGGCAGAGGTAAAAAGATGGCTGAAGGCATGAAGACTAAGGGCTAAGTGAGATATAGTTTTCAGGCGGACCATATTTTCACACTTCTGAACCTTTGCTTATACTGAAACATCCATCTCAAAACCCTCCATTTTGTTTTTCTCACCCAAATGCTATTCTCTCCTACACGTTTCCACAAAATTGTTTTTATACAGTTGGTATATATCTCTGCAGTCCTTTAAGGTGAAGTTTTGTGTTGCTAAGCTTTGTATTTTAAGAACTTGGCAGTTGTGAGTGTGCAATAAATGTTAAGTTGAAACCTTTTCTGTGATCTTGTTAATGGTGCTCCAGGGCACAAAGGAATCTGAATATAAAAGGGAAGGAAATCAGTCCAAATGTTCAAAAGATAATGAAGGCTTCTGGACTGGCAGGGCCCCTCAACGCTAACCCGAATTGCTTTTTCTTAATTACATGGCCTCCCGCGCTAAACTCAGGCCCTAGGCGCCACCTTGGCCTCTGGCCTAAGCATGCCTTGCAATTTCAAGACTGGAGGATCCTTTAGGGGCAGCGCGCCTGCGCGCGGGGGCTGCCGGCAGACGTGGTGCCTGCGCGGCGCATGCGCAGCAGAGCCGGACAGGGTGCGTACGCTGCTCGTGCTCTCAGGGCTCGTGTTGCCGGCATGGGCTTCTCGCTGCGACTGCTGACCCTGCTGCCACTCTTGTCCGGCCCATGGCTCGAGCTAGGTCAGTGTGCTGGCCTGCGCGCCTTCCCCTGACGCTGTTTGTCCCAGGAGGTATCAGGAAAGGGGTGGGGCTTTCTGCCCTGGGGGGGAAAGAGTGGCATCTCTGCCCGCTTCCTGGACAGGCTTGGAGCGGCCCGAGGCGCCTCCCAGAGGCGGCCAAATTGGCGAGATGGTTAACAGCCCCTATCATTTGTATCTCACTTCTTTTTTACTTTTATAATGGGGATGTTTGGAACATAAAGTGAAAAAAAGAGAATATAAGGAGCCGCCGACCCCCCCCCCCCGCCCCGTATCCCCCGCCCAGCTTAACAGTTGCAAATGGGCAACTAATGGCTAATCTTGCTTCTTTGGTGTCCGTCCCACTTTCCCCTTCGCCTCGGAACATTTTGAAGTGAATCCAGGCATTGTACAATTTTATTCGTAAATATTCAGCTTGAATAGCCAAAGAGATAAATCACAAAAAAAATACCATACCATTTTCCCACCTAAAAAATTTAACTGTCCTCCTTAATATCATTAAACATCCAGTTAGTGTTCAAATTCACTTACTGTAGGTGTTTTTTGTTCTTTTTTTTGTGAGGAAGATCAGCCCTGAGCTAATATCTGCCAATCCTCCTCTTTTTGCTGAGGAAGACTGGCCCTGGGCTAACATCCATGCCCATCTCCCTCCACTTTATATGTGACGCTGCCACAGCATGGCCCAACAAGCGGTGCGTGGGTGCGCACCCGGGATGCAAACCGAGGAACCTCGGCCGCTGCAGCGGAGCGTGCGCACTTAACCGCTTGCGCCACCGGGCCAGCCCGCCCCACTGTAAATGTTTTTAAATTATAGCTTACTTGTTGAATTAGCATCAAAATAAAGTTCATACATTGCACTCGTATGTTGTTTCTTAATTCCCTTTTAATCTGAGATTTCCCTGCTTGCTCCATTTTTTTTCTTCTTGAATTGGGTGAAATCATCAGTGTGAGTGTGTCAGAATGAGAATGAGAAGAGGGCCAAAGATAGGATCCTGAGGAACATGAAAAGAAGTGGACTCTGCCTTTGAGGAACTTACGGTACTTAGACGTCCTTACCTAGAAACAACACCAAAGTAGTACATCAAGCCAGAGAAGTGTGGCCTGTTGGAAATAGCACTGACCTAGAAGTAAAGAAACCTGGATCTAGTTCCAGCTCCTGCTTACAGCTCTTTAAGTCATTTTCCTTTTTGGGTCTTGGTTTCCTCCTGTTAAATAAGGGGGTTGAATTAAAGATCCTTTTTTTTTTTTTTTTTTTGTGAGGAACATCAGCCCTGAGCTAACATCCGTGCTAATCCTCCTCTTTTTTTTTGCTGAGGAAGTCCGGCTCTGAGCTAACGTCTATTGCCAATCCTCCTCCTTTTTTGTTTTTTCCCCAAAGCCCCAGTAGATAGTTGTACGTCATAGTTGCACATCCTTCTAGTTGCTGTATGTGGGACGCGGCCTCAGCATGGCCGGAGATGCGGTACGTCGGTGCATGCCCGGGATCTGAACCCAGGCCGCCAGCAGCAGAGCGCGCGCACTTAACCGCTAAGTCACAGGGCCGGCCCTAAAGATCCTTTTAATTCTATGATTTTCTGAGGCATTCAAATAGCAAATATGAAGGAGATCGTTCAATTATTTGATGGTAATTATTGTGCACTTTTGCTAGGTGCCAGGGATATACTGGCAAAATAGATGTAGTCCTTTCTGGAACATATAATATAATGGTGAAAAGCATTAAGAATTGAGGGCTGGCCCCCGTGGCGTAGCAGTTAAGTGTGTGTGATCCGCTGCTGGCGGTCCGGGTTTGGATCCCAGGTGTGCACCAAGGCACTGCGTGTCAGGCCATGCTGTGGCAGTGTCCCATATGAAGTGGAGGAAGATAGGCACAGATGTTAGCCCAGGACCAGTCTTCCTCAGCACAAAAAGGAGGATTGGCATGGATGTTAGCTCAGGGCTGATCTTCCTCCCCCCAAAAAAAAAAAGAATAAGTTCAGCGAGTGGAGAGGAAGAGGCAGCGAAACAGTATGAGCAGAAGTATGGGTAGAAAGGTGCTAGATGTATTTCGGGGTGTAGTGTCTACATTACCTACCTGGAACAAAGGATTGTTGTGTAAAGGAATAGAGAGGTAAGGAAAGGAAATAAACATTTATTGAAAACCTACCAGATGCTCAGTATTTCACGTGTTATTTTAATTCATACAGCCACACCTATGAGATAGTTAGATATTATCCCGATTTTATAGATGAAGAAATTGAAACTCAGATTAAGTTATTTGCCTAAGGTTACCCAGCAAATTAAATGGCAGAACAAGAATTTAAAGCCAAATTTTTAAGCCTCCATTTTTTTTCATTGTACTGTTATGAGTATTATGTATGATCCAAATATTGCCACTTGTTTTATATATACTTGTGTATTACTGATGACTCTCCTTTTTCTCTGCAGGAAATGGGCAGGCTACTAACATGGTCCAGCTACCAGGTGGGAGATTCCAGATGGGAACAAATTCACCAGATGGCAGAGATGGTGAAGGGCCTGTCCGGGAGGTGACAGTAAAACCCTTTGCCATCGACATATTTCCTGTCACCAACAAAGATTTCAGGTACATCCGATGTTCTTCCAGGAGGAGTCAAGTCTCTAATTGTCATTTCTAATATCTAAAAGGAAACTAGCTTGTTCACTGTCACATATCGTCTTTGCAATAGTACTGCAGGATAAGTGTTATCTACATTTTTCAGATGGAAGAATCTGAAATCCAAAGAGGTTTACCTCACTGTCTGTTAGTGGCAGAACTGGGCCTGGAACTCAAATCCCCTGACTCATGAGCCAGTGGATTTTCCATTACACTGGGCAAAGCACTGAGAAATATGGGCAAGAGTCAAACATTCAACAGAAACCTCTTCAACGGGGAGAAAAGATTGGGAGAAGGGTCATACTAGCTGAGAGTCCCTTAAATTCCACTTAGGGAAATGGCCTTGTTAGGAGTCAGACATTATGGTTCTAGTTCAATCTAAGAAGCCATGTTGAGCTGCCTCATTTTCCGCAAGGTGATGTGTTTTGGGTAAGCTAAAGTAGAAAATGATCCAGAAGATATCCGTAAGTTACCTTCAGATGGTACAGGGGGGAATAGAGAGAGAGGAGGGGGAAAGAATGGGGAGGGAACAGAAAAACAAGAAAGCAAATGTAACAAATGACTTAAATGTTACATTTGTGGACTTGAAACTTTTCAAAAAAAAAAATTATGGGGAAAAATTGATTCAGGAGACAGACTGAAATAAGCATAAGGATTGTTCAGATATTCTTCAGGCCCTTAGATTTAGTGATTTCACCTCTAGGGATTTATCTTAAGGAAAGAATTAAGGTTGTACAAAAACATTTAGCTAAAAAGATGACATTGTAAAAAAATATTAACAATTTAAGGATCACTTAAACATATTGTATCAACATAGCATAATACTTAGCAGCCATTAAAAATCCTGTTGTGAAAAAGAGAGTTATGAGATGTTAAGTGAAGAAAGTAGTTTACAAAACAATATGTAGGGTATGATCCCATTTTTTAGAACTATGTATATAGAATGTATATGCATTA
This sequence comes from Ceratotherium simum simum, assembly GCF_057802395.1. Classification (NCBI taxonomy): domain Eukaryota; kingdom Metazoa; phylum Chordata; class Mammalia; order Perissodactyla; family Rhinocerotidae; genus Ceratotherium; species Ceratotherium simum. The sequence continues at coordinate 26,204,978 of NC_141925.1, forward strand.
AAAAAGAACTGAAAGATGCAACATTGCATTAGTTGACGGATTTTGCCCGTGTTTTTTTGACTTCCAAATGAAATAATTCCAGAGAAGCACCTTATTAAAGCTATTTAAAAATCCTGGGTGGTGCGAAGGGGCTAGAATATGGAAGGATATTAGTTGGTGTGATAATTATTTTCTTTTTTTTTTTTTTTTTACCTTTTCTCATTTTTCTACAATACAATGTGCATTGCACATATTGCTTTTTAAAAGTATTTTTAAACAGGAAAGTTATTAAAATTGAAGGAGAAATCACTTCTGATCAGGCTTGCACCATATCGTGACAACCAGAAATAGCTAGATAGATAGATGCACAGTACGCATTCTTTTGTATCAAATTATGACCTATTATGTGATAGAAATATGTCACCTCCAGCAAGCCCCTAAACTTTGCTTAGAACCCATAATTTGTCTCTGCCTCTCTGGTAGAAGATTCTCAGACTGTTTAGACACTCTGAGATTGGTAAATGGCTATTGCTACCAAATCTGATCACTTCCTCCATTCTCAATGCCCCTTTGATGGGTGAACAATGTCTCCTCATATCAGAGGACTCGCACAGATAGGGTACTGTTAGCCCAATGAAAACAATCCATCTTACCCTGGCAGTCTGCTTGCTGAAATTTGCTAAGCCATACCAAACTATATGAAAATCCATTCTAAAATCTCGGTAAGTCTTCTTTATTTGACTCAGTTTCTTTCATCTGTTAGATGGAGATAATAACACTTCTTCTGCCTTCCTCCCATGATTGTTGTGAGATTAGGTATATGAAGACCTTTCAGAAAAAGAGGCCCATTCCCCACCCTTAAATCTTCTCAGCAGCTTTATTCTTAATCTCCAAAAATGGAGATAACCCAAATGACCTGTAACTGGTGAAAGGATAAACAAAATGTGGTACATCCCATACAGTGGAACCCTACTCAGCATTAAAAAGGAACAAACTACTGTGACTGGCAACAACCTGGATGAATCTCAGAAGCATTATGCTAAGTGAAAGAAACCAGACCCAAAAGCTACATACTGTATGATTCAATTTATGTGAATTTATATTCTGGGAAAGGCAAAACTATAAGGACAAAAAACAGATCAGTGGTGGCAGGGGCACCGGGGAATTTTTGGGGGTGGTTGATGGAACTGCTCTGTATCTTGATTGTGATAGTGACTGTATGCTTTGTCCAAACTCACAAAACTATACACTGAAAAGAGTGAAATTTATTGTATGTGGATTACACATGAAGCAACAGATTTTAAAAGAAAATCTCTTGCTCAGGCTTTTAGGTTAATTCCTTGGAGTTCAGGGAAACTCTGTGATGTGTGACTTATAGGGTAAGGATATATGTGGTTTTCTGGAGCAGGAGAAGGTGAAGGTGAGGCATGGAACCCTATCAGCTGAACCAAGTGGAATATCTCTTTTCAGGGAGTTTGTCAGGGAGAGAAAGTACCGGACAGAGGCTGAGATGTTTGGGTGGAGCTTTGTCTTTGAGGACTTGGTCTCCGATGAGCTTAGAAACAAAGCGACCCAGCGAATGGAGGTGAGAGAACCTGGGCTTGCAGCTGAGGGAATGGGAGTGGGACCTGGACAGAGAATCCTGTGGGATAGGGGGTCACCTGGGTCACAGTAGAGAATCAAACCTGAGAGCTGGAGGCAGGAAGGAAGCAAAACCTTCCCTGGAAGAGTCGAATGAACACACACTTGCAGGAAGTTAACCCTGAGCTGGTTTCTGCATAGGGAGACTCTGTAAAGATCCAGATACATATAGGGTTCAAAATACTCCCTGAACTGGCAAGAGCACATCTTGACAAGACTCCCTCTGTTAAGGTGGTGAGATATCACACTTTAACAGACATAGCCTCACCCAAGTCTCTGCTCTGCCTTCGGTGTGTCAGTCAGGAAGGAGCCCTTGCTGGGTCAGAGCATCTTGCAGTCATGCTCCTTCTTTTTTGCAGTCTGTTCTTTGGTGGCTTCCAGTGGAAAGGGCATTCTGGAGGCAGGTAAGAGTTGGTTTCTCTACTCCTGTTGACTCTCATTCTGGAGGCCTGGCTTCCCTAGACCTCTTGCCCATCTACGAATACTGAGTTAAAGATGACAGAGAGATTTCAGGGAAACAGCCAAGCAACCCTGTTTCCTCTGCCCCAATCCTTTTTCCCATCCCATTTCTCCCTTTAGTCTTGTGTTTAGTGTCTTCTTTCTGACTGGACCTCTCCTCACTCACCAGGCTCTCTTCCAACTTCCTTGCTCCATCTAGTGGTAAAAGATGAGCTCAGGCACCCTAAGCCTGGCCTTCCTCAGGCTTGCACCATATCATGAGCTCCCAGAAGCCTGTCTCACTTCATCCTGGCTGTCAGCCTGCAGGTCCTGGCTCTGGCATCCGAGAGAGACTGGAGCTCCCGGTGGTACACGTGAGCTGGAATGATGCTCGTGCCTACTGTGCTTGGCGGGGGAAACGGCTGCCCACTGAGGAAGAGTGGGAGTTTGCTGCCCGAGGAGGCTTGAAGGGTATAGAGATGCCAAGGCAATTTCCCTTTATTCTTCTCCCCATCCTGCCCTGCATGGGAGGCTTTAAAGGGGTGAAGGGCCCATGCTCCCTAGAGCAGTGCTTCTTAAACTGTATGGTGAAGGACTAATTGTTGTTGTTTTCATTTCTAATCCATCTCAGACCAATATTTGTGTAAAATACCATAAAAATTAATAACTGGAAAAATGGAATGAAAAACCAGACATAAAATTTTTCATTGTTGGAAATTTCGCAGACATGTTACATTTCAATAAATATAATCAGAACAACATAGCTTAGAAAAAGAAAAGAATTACCCAAACTACATATGTTTTCAGTAGCTGTATGGGGATCAGTATAAAGAATCACTGTTTGCTCATGACTTTGTTGTTCTGCAATCCTAACTGAACAAAAAGTTATGAGAGTGAAATAGCCATTCTCCATAGTCAACACCTCTACTCACTCTTTAAATGAACACTGGCTATACCAACAGTCAAAGTTATTGATGTGATGAATGAGGTTGCTTGTTCATTTATCCAGTCTAAGTCCAATTAGCAAGTTTCTCAATGCTTACTCTCAACTTCTGTACTTATCTCATGAGTACATGAGATGGACTGGTAACATGAACTGGTAACAGATAGTTTACAGACTGGCATTAGTCAGAACCACACCTAGGACTGCACTGCCCTGGAGCGAATCAGGAGGTCAGGGCTCGGAAAGCAGTATGATGAGCGGAAGGGACAGGCATGCGAAAGAGAAGTAATTAATCTTACTCTTCTTTTCTCATCACCTTCTGACTTCCTTTTGGTTCCCTCCCTCTTTCTGTCTTTCCTTTCTTCCCTGACTCTTCACCTCTCCCTCTCCTGCTGTCTCCTTGCTGTCCTGGCAGGTCAGGTTTACCCATGGGGAAACCGGTTTCAGCCAAACCGCACCAACCTGTGGCAGGTAAGACATACGTTCCTCGCTCCTGTCCTTTCTCAGAGCATTGAATGAGACCTGCTGTAGGCTAGGCATTGTGTTAGGCTGTGGGATTCAGAGGGCTTCCTGTTCTACTGGAACTGAAAACTGGTAAACTGGTAAAGCAGAAGAGTATGGTGGTGCTGCATATTAAAGATTTGCAGAGTGTGCTTGGGCGTAAATCCCTGCCTGAGAGTGCTGAGGGTGACTTTACAGAGAAGATGACATTTGAGCTGATTGAGTAAGAGTTTGCCAAGTGAAAAGTGGAGGAAAGGGCATTCCAAGCAGAAGAAACAACATGAGCATCAGCATTGTATTAGGAAAGAGTACTGTGTATTCTGTGACATGACAGATTCAGAGAGGCTGGAGCACAGGGAAACGGGAGGTGTGGGAGATGAAGTGGACCGTGGGTTGGAGGCAGATTATGAAGGACCGGATGTGCCAAGATATGGTTTTAGATTTTACCTACCAAGCAATTGGGAGCCGACAGAGGTTTTTAAACAGGGGAGTAACAACATCATTTAATTTGGGGGGATGCTAACATTGCTAATTCGTGCAGGACCAGATGAAGTAGAGCTGTGGTGGTGGCGGGGGGGGTCTCTGAATTTGAGGCTGTGGCAGTGGCCCAGGGGATTATGAACATTTGAATTAAGCAGGAGTGGAATCAAGAGGAAGCCAAATGAGAGAGGCATGCCTGAGAAGTTAGACAGGGTTTGGTAATTAATCAAAAGTGGAGGGATGGAAGAGAGTTGGATTGAAGCATGAATCCAAACTTGGGAAGCAGGGTGATGGTGCTACCATTATCCAGAATAGATAATATGCATGTTGGGGGTCAGAGGGATAGAACTTGATCACTCTAGGATCATCTTAGCTGAAGACACCTTTGGGTCATTTATATGCTCAGTCAGAGGCTGAAAATATGAGTCTGGAGCTTAGGACAGAGGTCTGGGTCAGAGCAAGTGGTTTGGGGGTCATCCGCGTATACCTTCGACAAGAATGATATCCCCCAGGAAGACTCTGTAGAGTGAGGGGAGCACAGCACCAGCCTTTCAGGGGGAAGCATTGAAAAGGGCCTCAGGGGTGGACTGACCTTTTAGATGATCTTGGGTTCAGAGTTTGCAGAAAGACAGATCTGACTTATTCACTGTGTGATCTTTGATAAGTTAACCATTTTGAGCTTCAGTTGCTAGTTTTTTAAAGGGAGAAAATACTTGCCTCATACCCTTGCAAGGATTCAATTAAAAGAGAGAAATGTAGCAGCCCTACCACATAGTAGGTGTTGAGTAAATTATAGCCCCTTCATCTTCCCTTTCATAAGAGCCGCTTCCATTGAGTGGTGGCAGCTGAACCCCAATTTTAACAAGAAGAAGAATGAGTAAGTTGAACAAATCGCATCAGCAAATAGAGGTTACTTTTTCAAGAATTTTGGTGGTAAAGAACAGGAGATGAGGAAGGTGGAGTCAGGGTGATGAGGGAGAGTTAAACCTGTTGGTGGAAGAAGGGAAAAAGATGGTACAAGAGAGAACAGGATGGGCATCAGTGGTTCCTGAGAAGACAGGGGTGCAGGGCACAGAGAGGAGGGAGGAGCCTTTCTTCCTAAACCTCTTAGCACATGGGGTTCAAGGCAGAGGGGAGGAAGTCGCTGAGAGTGGAGAAAGTAGGAGTGGGATGGGCTTGGCAAGGACCACTGTGGGCGCGGAGGAAATCACACACTTCCTAATCAGGCCAGAAGGTGATGGTGGAGGACATGAGGCAACTGGTTTGGGAGCTCAGGATGGAAACCTCAGGTCACTGCCCCGTGCCCTTCCCCCTCCCCCAGATGGTACAACAAGATGACCTTAGTTTCCTTCTGGGCAGGCAGGAACACGTCTTGGGACACGATGGTAAATCTTTTGATTTACTATCTTAAATTCCCCCCTTCAGGGAAAGTTCCCCAAGGGTGACAAGGCTGAGGACGGCTTCCATGGCGTCTCCCCAGTGAATGCTTTCCCCCCACAGAATAACTATGGTAAGATTTCTCATGGAGTTGCTGTCAGCATTCACAGATTGGTTGGTGGGAGCATTCTGCCTGATAGATGAGGCAGAGAGAAACACCCCTGGGGAAGCTTTTGCCCCCCTAGAGCCCCTGATGGCTAGGAGGGGTGGATATATGGTGCTTCCCAGCCTGAGACTGACCCGCCTGCCGTGCTGCAGGCCTCTATGACCTCGTGGGCAACGTGTGGGAGTGGACTGCTTCACCATACCAGGCTGCTGACCAAGACATGCGTGTCCTCCGAGGGGCATCCTGGATTGACACAGCTGATGGCTCTGCCAATCACCGGGCCCGGGTCACCACCAGGTGAGGGGCTTGGTAGCTGGGGGCTCAGGGTCTGGGTCCTGGTCTCCCGGAGCACAGGCGGCACCAGAGCTGGTGTTGGCGCTGCTCTGCCTCCACTGGGAGTTGTGGGTATGGGAAAGAAAGCAAGCAGCGTTTGCTGTGAAAAGCAAGACAGACTAGGACAGCTTGTGCCTCTTCTTGCCAGCTCTCAGCACAAGGGAGAGTTGGTGTCCAACACCTTGGTTATGTGGGTTTTTCCTTTTGTCCTTATATCTAGGTGTGCAGAGGGAGAGAAATGGAATGGCCACATAATAGGTCATGGCCAGGGGTCATGGAAATATTGACTCTTTAAACTGGTGGGCACTTGAAAAATCATTTTCTACAATCATTTTGTTTTACAATCAAGAAAAAATAGGCTCAGGGAGGTCCTGGGACCTACTCATTTCACACAGATGGTTAGTGGTGGCAGCTGAATGGTAGAGTCCCAGGCTCCCAAGTCCCCTTCTAGGACTCTTTCTACTTTGTTCATCTGTAGAATTATTTTGGTTGATTTCCTTGCAACTCCTACTCCTGGGTTCCATAAGGACTGTAGACAGGTCACTGTTTCTGTGGCCTCATGGTATCAGGTTTGCAGACGTTTCCTTGATACGTTGAGGCCCCTGGATTTTCCTCACCTCCTTTTTTTTTTTTTTTTTTTTTTTTTTGTGAGGAGATCAGCCCTGAGCTAACATCCGCCAATCCTCCTCTTTTTTTGCTGAGGAAGACGGCCCTGGGCTAACATCTGTGCCCATCTTCCTCCAGTTTATATGGGACGCCGCCACAGCATGGCTTACCAAGCAGTGCGTCGGTGCGCGCCCGGATCCGAACCAGCGAACCCCGGGCCGCCGCAGCGGAGCGCGCGCACTTAACCGCTTGCGCCACCGGGCCGGCCTCACCTCCTTTTTTTTAGGACAAAGTAGTAGAGAAAGTACTGGCCCGGGAACCAGGAAACTGGGGTTGCCACTGATTCTGTTGTGCCACTGAAGCAGTGGTTCGCCTTGGGCAAGACATTTAAATCTTTCTAGTATCAGGGGCCGGCCTGGTGGCACAGCGGTTAAGTGTGCGTGCTCTGCTTCGGCAGCCCGGGGATCGCAGGTTCGCATCTCAGGCACGCACCGACGCACCACTTGTCAAGCCATGCTGTGGCAGCGTCCCATATAAAGTAGAGGAAGATGGGCACGGATGTTAGCCCAGGGCCAATCTTCCTCAGCAAAAAGAGGAGGATTGGCATCGGATGTTAGCTCAGGGCTGATCTTCCTCACAAAATAATAATAATAATAATAATCTTTCTAGTATTTGATTCTGGGTCTGTAAAATGGTGAACAAATCCTGCCTTCCAGAGCAGTTGGGAAATGACAAATGAAGAAATATATGTGAAAGTTCTTTGACAAGTATGAAGTACTGATTGGCACTATGATATTCTCGCTTCTTGCCAACAGGTATTTTTCGGCTGAGTTATTTATTCTAAACTACCGACAGTCAAAGTTATTTCATTGCCTTTCCTGCCTTCCAGTGCATTCTCTCAGGACCTCTCTCACTTCCTCCACCCAGTCCCAAGGTCCATTCTTACTCCTTTCCCCCAGGAATGCCCTCAAATCAGGCTTCTTTCCAGACCATGCCCTCCCCAGTCCTCAGGCCCCCAGACACAGCAGGCTTTGAGAGGTTCAGCAGGAAAGTTAGGTAAGGTACCAGGCCCCTTTCTCAACAAATGTCCATTCTCTCTTCTCTTCTCTGGTGGCAGGATGGGCAACACTCCAGATTCAGCCTCAGACAACCTAGGCTTCCGCTGTGCTTCCAATGCAGGCCGACCGCGTGGGGAGCTGTGAGCAGCCATGCAGAGCCAAGGGGAAGAGTCCACCATGGTATCCATGTCACTCCCTGGCCACATTCCAAACACAGCCAAACTCCAGGCTTCTCAACTTCAGCCTCAGGAATGTCCTCCTTCCCTTTCCCGCATACCTCTATGGCAGGCACCTCTCACCAGGGCAGGAGAGGACTCTGACATCAGAGGAGGGGTGCCACTATCTCTTGGAGAAGGGGCCCAACTTATTGATTGTGGCCAGGAGCTGGGTATTTCTCTTAGAGGACAAATATTAACCACATAGGGGCCAAATACTCAAACAGTTGGGGCAGAGTGCTCTTAAAGGCAGTTTGTTAAAAAATTCTGTTTTCTCCTTGTCTGATTCAGGGATCTGACATTGTTTTCTCAAGGCAAAATTTCCCGGGTTCTCTTTGTTTTCCCAGCAAACTGCTGTAGAAGGAAAATGCTTCCTTCATTTACCTCATTTGTGGTGTTTCGTGTGCTTCTGAAAGAACCTAATTTCCACTATCTGTATGTAAAATGCAGTAACTAGGCTCTTTAAAGCACAATGTCAGTTGGAAAGGGTCTGGGAGAACAGAATGATGTACCAGGCAAAACTCTGCATCATGGAAGTCACAAAGTAAATAATACTCCAGAAAGACAAATATCAGAAGCTTCCCTTTCTATTGTTAATTATGTAAGGGCTTCCATATGCCTCTAAAAACACGTCCCCAAGAGAAAAACCTGCTCCCATGGTGTCACTGGATGTTGTGAGGTCAGTAAAATCTCCTGTGATTGTGTATCTCAAATTGTTCTCTTTTATTCTCACCCTGGAACCCTAAGGGAGATGCATCTAAGTGTCAGGAACTCTGGGCCTCCCGTGAGATGATGGTACATCTGGGATGGTGGTACAAGTGGGGAGTGGAGAAGCAGGAGGGCTTCTGGCTCTCGACCCCATCTAATACCCACCTTGGTGGGGCCTAGCCCTGACTGCACTTCCCATCATGTGATGGGAACGCCTGCTCTTCTTGTGCAGAGCCTCTGAGAGGGTGTAGGGGCCCCAGTTTCAGGGGTCCTGGCCAGGGCCAAGTGCCCCCTCTGGACACAGGCCTGTACACAGTCTTCACTCCTTTGACTTATATTTCTGTGGCTTTCCCTCCCTGCCTGCCCCCAACCCCATCTACCCCACCGCCAGTCCCTCAGTAGTCCTCCTCAGCCAGGGAGAGGAGCACGGCCTTGGGTGTGTTCTCAAAGAGGGCAGCCCGGTTCTGCTGCTGCCCCTTCTTCACCCAGTGGCCGTAGATTCGGAAAGCATAGGCGTCAATGAGGCGGCGCAGAGGCCGGAGGGCATAGGGGTCTCGGATGACGATCTCCCGGGTCACAGGCTTCACCCGGCGGTACTGGTAGTAGATCCGCACTGAGGCCAGCACTGTTAGACCGATCACCTGTGGAGGGCCAGGACTGAGAACCTGGACCCGGCCCCTGCAGTCCTGTCTCCTTCCCCCTGCGGTGCAGGGAGGCCCTGAGCTTGTTTGCCATGAAGTCTTGCGTGGCTTCTGCTGGGCCCCTCCCAGTGTGCCCCCCATTCCACCCCACCAGCATCCGCAGGGATTTAGGCTGTCAAAGGGGTGGGCGGGAGGGGAAGGGCAGGTGCTCTGGAAACCCTGTGGGTGTAAGGAGTCCCTGGGGGGAGGAAGGGGACGTGGAGGCTTGGACTACAGGGGCCAGCAGCGACTGCCCCAGGGCCCTGGGTGGGAGAGGAGCTCCAGTACCTTGAACTTCCCCCGGGGGCTGAAGTGACGTACTTCTTCCACCACATACTGCTGGAAGAAGGGATGCGCTAAGGCCTCTTCTGCTGAATAGCGGCCCTGGGGGTTCACCACCAAGAAGTGGGAAACCTGAGAGAACAAGAAGGGAGAACTGAAAATATCAAGGCAGGGGACCCTCCAGCATTTCAGAAGAAATGGGGTCGCTCCTGGCAGGTTCCTCCATCCTGTGGCATGCTACTTCCCTCCCCCTATCATGGACTTTTCCCCTTGCCTGAGCCCAGGAGCCAGCAGGCCTGGCCTCTCACCAAGTCCTTCACAGTGTCAGAGTAATCATCCCATTCAGGTGAGCCAAACTGGTAGTTGCCACTCATGATCATCCTCAGCATCAGCATCTGCTTCCGGTGCCAGAAGGGTGGGGAGCCAGCCAGCAGGGTGTACATGATGACCCCTGTGCTCCACCTGGCACCAGGTGGATGGGGAGGAAGGTGGGAGGGCCAGCTGTAGCTCCCGCTGTTTCCTCCCCTCCCAAGCCAGGCGCTCCTGGCCATGGGGGCATCCCTGTCACGGGTCACCTCCTTCCCCCCCACACACTCACATGTCCACCTCCTTCCCATAGCCTGGGTGGTCATCATTCATGGAGCACTCAATGATCTCAGGGGCCAGGTAACTGGGGGTCCCACAGACCTCTGCAGGAATAGTTAGTATCAGGATAGGTCAGCAGGGGGCACTTGGAAGAGGACGGTCCAAAGAAACAGTTGAGATGGAACCAAAATGGTGCTTGGGCTGGGACTGTCCTAACACTGGCCAACTTCAGGGCCAAGGCCAGGGGCCAGATGGCTCATCAGGCCACCTACTTGGGGCCTGTTGGTTCCCTGGTCACATCTAGCCATCCTGGCCTGGAACTCAGGCAGTGGGAACCTGACTCAGCTCAGTCTTGGGAAGAGGCCCTAGCTGAAGAGACACCTAGACTGAAACAGTACGATTTTTACTCTGGGGGGAAAAAAAAAATAGGGGAGAAACCCAGGCAATCTCTTCCTGGGAGAGTTGATGAAAGAGCCTGGGACCCTGACATGAGCCAAGGCCACATTACCAGACCTCGCAGCTTCTCTCCTGGCTCCAGCTGGCAGGAAAAGCCAAAGTCTGTAAGCTTGATGTTCATGTTATCATCCAAGAGGATGTTCTCGGGCTTCAGATCCCGATGCACGATGTTGAGTTTGTGCAAGGTGCAGATCACCTCCAGCAGGGCTCTCATGATCTTTCTGGGGCAGGACAGGCACATGTTACTCTTATCTCCTACTCTGCAGGGTCAGGTAACAGGCAGGGAGACCAAAGCCCACAAAACAGCCAGACTGTAAGTGAGGCCCCCTCCAAGACCTCAGGGCCTGTAGCACCAGGGCTAGGGCAGGGAGTGGGGAGAGGAGCAAATGGACCCTCACCTGGTTTCCTTCTCACTTAGGGTGACCTTCTCAGTGAGGTAATCAAAGAGCTCCCCTCTCTTCATCCTGTGGGGACAGAGGGTTTGTAGCTGGATTGGTCCCAAGTCCACTCCCTCCTTACCCTGCTCCCAGAGAGCTGTTTCCCACCCACATACCTGCATAGGCAAAGTGGGCCACTCTCCACAAAGGACCAAGGTCTGTGGGGAGGAGCTGGAGAAGTGAGTGGAGAGGTTGTCTGGGAAGACTGGAAGAAGAGCAAGGGAGGCTGGAGGGGTGGGATGGCACCAGTGTGAGGGCCCTCCTCCCCCATCTCTGGAAGTAACAGCATTGATGGGGATCCATCAGAGCCAAAATCATGGCTGGGAGGGGAAAGGGACCCTGAGCTGCTGGCCCAAGGCCCTAGACCCAGATCAGAAGCACAGGAATATCCTGATTTTTTCCAGAAACAAATGGAAGAAGCGCCAGTGCCCATGTTGGAGGAGCAGTTTTGCCTATTTTAGGATTAAGAATTGAGGTTCAGTCTTATCACTTCTTGAGATGATCTAGAAAGAGGTCTCTGCTAGAACAATCCGCTTATACCCTGAAGGACAACTCAGGGCAGCATTAAAAATAGCTTCCCCAAGCAACTTCTTCAAAGGTTAGAGACATTTGAGCTTCCCCCAAGGGCTCTACAGGACAGTGCCACTGAGCAGAGTTGGGACAGCTGCAGCTGGTCAAGTCTGGAGGGGTCCTGAGAAAGTCTCCCTTGCTTAAATAGGAAAAGTAGGGGGCCGGCCCGGTGGCACAAGCAGTTAAGTGCAAGCGCTCCGCTGCGGTGGCCCGGGGTTCACCGGTTCGGATCCCAGGTGCGCACCGACGCACTGCTTGGCAAGCCATGCTGTGGCGGCATCCCATATAAAGTGGAGGAAGATGGGCGCGGATGTTAGCCCAGGGCCAGTCTTCCTCAGCAAAACAAGAGGAGGATTGGCAGACGTTAGCTCAGGGCTGATCTCACCAAAAAAAAAAAAAAAAAAAAAAACATAAATAGGAAAAGTGCATCCTGCACCCTCCCGCCGACCCCTCCAGGGAAAGCAGTGGGATTTCTAGGGCATGAGGGATTTGGCCAGTGTCAGAGAGAGGCAAGAAAACCCAGGGATGGGGGTTCTGTTTGAGGAGACAACCTAGGAATTACAGAGGTGAGCTTTGTTTTATACAGTATCTGTACTATGTTCCTAAGAGGCAGTGTGTGAATCCAGTTTTTATCATTTTAATTCCATTTTAAAGACAGTAGGAGAACTTGCTATTAGCAGCAGCAGCAGAAAGATGTACCAGTAAACACTGGGGACTGTACACGGTGCATCAGCAGGCTCCTTCCTGCCTTCCTGGAGCGGGCGGTTTAATTGTGCACACATGCCAAGTTAAACTGTGTCTCCAAGTCAAATAACACTGCACATATGCAGTATGGCTACACTATGAAATGTTCCAACAATACAAAATCTACTTGAATAATCTTCTCAAGTAAATCGAGTCCCTAAATCAGCTGTTAGGTATGGAGAAATCAAGACACCTCTACAACAATGATTCGTGCAGCAAAGACTTATGTTCTTTAGTGAGGACTCGGAGTGGGGGGACCAAGGAGCTGGAGAGGTCCCTTCCCTGGGAACATTTTCTAATAAAAATGATAATAAGTCTGAATGTACCATTCCCAGGGTACTTTGTGTTGTTCACATTTAATGCGTAGAGCCTGGTGAGATGGGTAGAGTGGTTGGTATCGTTTTTCCTTTCTTGGGAAAACAGGCTCTCAGAACTAAAAGGCCCTCTGGTCCCTGAGGGGAGTGGGTCCTGTGACGAGTTCATCTCAATAGCCCTGTTGGTGCAGAAGTAGGGGCACAGTGACATTGATAATGACGATGATGTCAATCTTTGAACCACCCCCCAAATACAACCTCTACCACCTGCCCTCCTGGTGGGCCTCTTGCCTCAATACTACTGGCCTTCTTCATTCCACTCTTGCCTCCTTTATAGTCAGCAAGAATCCTTTTCAAAAATAAATCATATCCCATCACCCTCCTGCTCTCTGCCCTCCAAAGTCCTTACCATGGCTAAAATGCCTGCAGAATCTGCCCTTTGGTACTGACCGACCTTGCATTCTGCCATCTCCGCAAGCTTGCTCCACTCCCCCACCCTGGCTTCCTTGCCAACCCTGGAACATGCCAGTCCCATCCAGCAGGGCCTTTGCTCTGGCTCTTCCCTCTGCTGGAAGGCTCCTTCTCCAGGTCTTGGCTCTGATCCCTCCCTCACTTCATCCAGATCTCTGCTCAGGTCACCTCCTAGAGAGCGGTCCCTGACCACTCCATCTAAAGAAGCCACACCTCTCTCTAGCCTCTGTTCTGCTTTATGTATATGTGCATGTACATAACTACATGTATATATTATGACTTATTTTGATTGCTTTCTGTTCACTCCCTGTGAAAATCATTACATGAAGTTGGGGACATTACCTGTCTTATTGATTGCTGTGTCCTCAGTGTCTAAAATAAGTTTGACCACCACCATCAACATCATTGTAGTTAATAATTGTTAGCATTTACATTGTAGTTAATAATTATTATCATTATGGCTGTAATTACACCTGTAATACTGAGAAAACCAATACTTAAAGAACTCATCCAGCCCCTAAGTGGTGGACCCAGGATTCAAAACATGGCAGGCTGACCCCAGGAGCTGATCTGCCTAAAAGAGCATTTGTGATCTTATTTGGCATCCACAGTGTAGGGGCTGGCTGCTGGTCTCAAGGAAGCACTGGGTGGGGGACCACAATAGGAGGTTCTCCGATAGGCCTCAAGGTGTGACTGGCTCCAGGGCTGGGTACTTACAGATCAAACACCAAGAAGAAGAAAGTGTTGGTCTCATAAGTGTCCTTCAGCTGTACTGAAATGGAAAAGGCTAACTCGTCTCACGTTGCAAAGGAGCCTGGGCAGGGGCAGCGGGGGCACAGGGGCAAGGGTTGATTAAAGCTGCTGTGGGCTGACTTCAAAAGCTGGAGGGGGATGAGGATGGTGCACAAAGGAGGCCCACCAGGGGAGGGGCAGGCCTAGAGACTTCACATTCCCATTCCCCGACCCACACCAAGCCCCTGCCCTGCCTGTAACCCCTTCTTTCTGGCTGGAAGAGAAGGCTTAGACAGAGCTGAATCCCCAGAGCAGTGAAAGTAGAGCTGGGAACCTCAAGCCTCAGGGCATTGGGCTGGCGGGGTCTCAGGGTGCAGGAGACCCACTGGATGGTTCTTGTGGGGCCATACTCCCTGACCCGGGTTATCAGGGCAGAATCATGGCGGAGCACCCTGCTGTGGCTCAGGGCCATCACTCACTGATGTTGGGGTGCCCGGAAACCTTGCGCAGGATGTCCACCTCCTTCAGCGTGGCTTCTCGCAGCTCCTGCACCTCCTCGGAGCTGAAGCTGCCCCCGCCGGTGATGTCAATGATCTTCACGGCGTACTCCTGGCATGTGGGCTTGTGGATGCAGCGCCTGACGACACTGCTAACTCCCCTAGGGGTGCAGAGGACAGATGGTCCCGGGGGCCTCTCACCCCAGGCAAAGTCCCAGGTCCAGGCCACAGCAGAGATGTCTTGCCTTGTCCCTCAACTCCCCATGATCTTTTGGGGACAATAGGATGAAGAAGGCACAGAGAGGGTGATTTGCCTGGAGCTGATGAGTAACAAGCCTCAGGCCTCTTGAGTCCTAGTTTAGTGCTCTTTCTCAGCACATAGGAAGAAGCCATACACTCTTAGAGCCATAATCTTCCCTCTGACCTCTGATCCCTGACCCTGGCCTAAAACTGGGTTTAGATATGCTTGTCAGCAGCAGTGGGGGAGCTCTTTGCTGAGAGAGTTCTCTGAAATGGGTACTCTTATACCCACTTATCTGTCCTGGGTCAGAGGGCAGGACCCAAACTGAGGGATTCTCCATGTGGACAGTGCTTTGGGGATGGAAATGGGGTCAGTGCTCAGGGTCAAGCAGAGATTGCTCCAGCCCACAGAGCCAGCTGGAGCCTAGGACAGCACTTCATGGGCAAGGTCTGAGCCTTACCTGCCCAGGATCTCCTTGGGCTCATAATTCTCATAGAAACCCTGTGCAGAATACGAGTCCGGCAGTGCCTCGTCCCGGGTCATGCTCAGCTCCTTGGGGGTGATTCTGAGGGGCTCTGAGAGGGGAACAGAAAGAAGCTGTCAGCCTCCCTGACCTAAGGGATATGTTCTTTGAGGGCTGGAACCGTTTCTCACTCATCTTTGTGTCTCCTGGCACAGGGCTGGCCTATTGTGAATGTTCAAAATAAATGTTTGTGAGTTGAAAAAATGCTTTGGAAAGAGCCCAGCTTGCTTCTTCCCACTGGCTATAAACTCTTGTGACCCCCAGGTGACCATGTGGTTCCCTGTGTGTTCTCACTGTAAGCTGCTGCTCCCATGGTAGGAGGGGCAGATGGTCAGCCAGGCCCAGGCCCAGGCCCAGTCCCAGTCCCAAGGCAGGAAATTCAGCCATCGGGGCCCAAGGTTATCTCTGACGAGGCCGGCACACCCTTGACTTTAGAAAGAACCACAGAGAAACTCCACAGAGGACAAATTAAAGTGCTATTTTCTTTCCTCTCCAAGGAGATGAGGCTGGTCCTGCTTTTCCTCTGCCTGCTCTCTGCACTTGTGGAAAAGGTGAGAAGCTTCACGATTTCATCTTCTTAATATGCTGCTCCTATAGCCTCTCCTTATCTCCCCCAGTCATAACTGTCCTACCCTGAAAACACCCTTCTTCCAGGACATGCTTCCTGTGCTTCCCACTGCTCCTCTCTCACTCATTCTTCCTTAACCAGGACTGTCACAATCACTCTCTCATTCATTCATTCTTTCATACTCTTTGCAAAGCACTGTGCCAGGTGCTCTGAGGGATGCAGAGCTTGATGAGTAAGTCCTGGCCCCAGCCTCTGGTATCACTTGTAAGCATGTGTTGTCATCTCCCCGATTACACTGTGATCTTCTCCAGGATGTCCCAGCCATCCCTCTCCTCTGCAGGCATGTAGCAGGTGTTGCTCCCTAGATGTGAGTCGATGGTTGGATTCCAGGGTCCTGCCAACAGAATGCCCCATGTCCTACCTAATGATGGCTAGTTAGCCCTGAGTGGTCTTGCTACAATGTGGGGCAGTACAGAGCCAGGACACTCAGGCCTGGACACAGAGGAGCTGAGCTCGCCAGCTTTGCTTCAGCTTTGTAGAGGCCACCGGGGTACTGAACAGGATTTGAGGAATGGAGAAAACCATCTACTGAAAGGAGAGGCAGATAGAAAACGGGGCACAAGCTGCCACTCAGCAGGGCCAAAGCTGCCTCTAGCCCTACTTCCACCGCCCCTTCTGGGCCCAAGAAGGCCTGGCCTGTCAAGGGGGCCAATTTGCTGATCGGCCAAGTGGCAGCCCTGGCTGCCTCAGGACTGGGGCTGGCTGTTCCAGGAAGCCTGATGTCCCCACTGCCTGGTGCCTGGTCACCAGAGGAAGGATTAGAATAACAACAGTCTCCTCTGCCAGCAGCAGGCCCCTGGGCTGCTCATAGGCTGCATTCACCCCGTCAGCAATGCTAACTGAGCACAGAAGTGTCTGTTCCCCATAAAAACAAGCTCATTTCCTGGCAAGTCCTTTTAAGTTCCCAAGATGGGCATCTGTGCCCCCCACCTCCCAAAGCTGGGTAGCACCAGGCCTCTCCCTTCCCCTAGCCCTCCAGGGACAGAGGTGTATCTAGACCCACCCCAGGATGCCTTCCTGGCTGGAGGCTCCATTCCCTGGCACAACGAGCTTCCCCGAGTTCTGGCTGCACTCACCTCTCCTGGGGTGGGGCAGGGGAGGTTTATCGTGCCCCATCCCCTTGCTCTAGGCCTAACTTGGGGCCAATTTTGTGCCTCTGTCCACTGCCCCCAACCACATTCCCTATGCCTTTTCCAAGACTGCTTTAGAAACGGTCCCCAAATGGGAGAAGGTACCCTGATCCTTTTTGGAGCATAACATCCCTCCCCCAAACTCAGCAAGTTCAAAAACACAGTCACAGAGACCCACTTTCTGTAGAGAAATACCCTGGAGGGGGCCTTCAAGAGTCAATGCTGCCACTCTTGTGGGCCCATCTGCCTTTAGAAGGGAGAACTGGGTCTAAGGGATTTGGGGGTCTCTGTCTTCTCTACCCCACAGCCTCTCCCTCTCCCCGCCTGCTGCCTGGCTCTTTTCCACCACTGGCCCGGCTACTCACCGTTAGGTCCTCACAGGCCCTTGAGTGACCTGGACAGGAATCCCAAAGGTCCCAGAGCCTCTGGGGGAGAGGGGACAACAGAGGGCTGAAGTGTGTCCCGAGCAGACACTCGTGGCCGGGGCAGGATATCTTGCTGCTCTTCCTTTGGGCTTTGCTACTTGATGACGGGAGGCTGACATGCCAAAAATAAATCACAACTGCAAACCTGGGATGCAGGCCAAGGCCCAGCAGGGACAGAGCATGTGGCCAAGTCTCACTAGGGGTGACCTCTGGCGGAGGGTGAGGGAAGCTCAGGTGGCGTGGGAGCAGGCAGGACAGCATGAGGTGACCAATCTTCCCTCTGAAGCTCACTTGGCCTCCAGGCCCAGAGGAGATAAAGCCAGCCTTGCAGGGGATGCACTCACTTCTCTGGGAGCCATGTCTGTGCACAGAGAGCAGGGCTGTGGGGACACCTCAGCATGCTGGTGCACTCACACTGCAGCCCTGCCTGCCACAGGGACCCGGATGTCTGGACCCCTTCAAAACAGTTTGTGTGGCTGCCCTACAAAATGCAGACATTAAAGGTTAGGGAACATCTCCTTCAGGAATCTGTGATCTGCCTCCATGATTTCATTCTTAACCCATTTTGTTTTCAGCCTGCAGTTTCCACTGGGAGGAGTTCCATGTGCCAAGAAAAGCATATGGGCTCTAACCGTGTTCGACTTTGGGCTCTTTGGGTGAGTGTTCTTATCAGTATGATTCTACCTTAAGAGGTTGACAGAATTGGAAATCATGTTAAGTAACATGCTGGCACACAATAGACACTTATTGCTCTCTCTTATTCTAAAGCTACCTTTTTCCAAACCCCTAATTCTAATATACCAAATGAAGTGGGGGTAATACAGTGCTTCACACAGATGCTGAGCCCCCAAACACCCATTTGATTAGCACTTTACAAAGCACTTCATACACACTATCCCATGGACCCCAAAACTCTGGTATTAACCCAATTTTAGAGAGAATGTAACTTGCTCAAGGTCACCAAGTAGGTGAGTAGGAGGGCCTAGATTAAGCCCAGATGTGGGCCCAAGAGCTCTTTCCATTTTATCATGCTGACCATTTCTTCTACTCTGGGGAAATATTTTACTGAATTGCTATATAGAAATGAGTTGAAACAACTTAGCTCTACGAATAAAGGCCTCCAGCTTATTGAGATGCAACATCTGGCTACAAGGATGAAAACACCTCAATCTCCTTTTACTTATAGTCAAAAGCCTAATTTTTTTCTGATTCTAAACTGTAGATTTGACTCGTGCTGGTTTATACTTTCAATGAATGACAAAATCCCTTCTGACCTTAGGGCAAAAGGCCAGGGCATCTGGTGGATTATTCCCTGTGCCCTTCTGCATAGCCATGGCTCCTACCAGGGAGAGGCCAGGCGAGCCAGACTCTTGCATTTTATTGATGTCAGTGGTTCATCTTCCTTTGATTCATTCATATTTGGGTACCCACCATACACCATCACATCTTGGACATAAGGGGTGTTAACATTATAAACTCAGAGGTCCTAAGCCTCCAGGGAAATGGGCAAAGGAGCCCACTGATGAACCCAGGAGGGAATATGCTGAGGGACTGGCCAGGAGTGAATTGTCTGTGGTCATTCAGGTCCTCGACGAAATGTATTCTTGGCCCCTTTCAGGAACTGAATGATGACATAGAGTGGGTGCTCTAAGAACACAGCTGAGGACAGCAGGCAACAACTGAATAATTCACTCACTCAAGAGCACTTTAGTCACCTTGCAGTAATAGAGGTGTCTGAAAATTAAAGGGGAAAAAATCAGGTAACAGAACCTCTGAAAGTAGGAAGACTGCAGAGCATAACGTAGCCTGGAGGACAACTCCCAGAACTGAAGGTGGTTTTGAGTTGTGAGGGATGGACCTGGGTTCATTTAAAAAAAATGATGCACCCAAATTGTGTCCATCTCCTTAAGACAACATGGAGTGGGGTGACTGCAGTTAGCTTGTTTTTCAGGAAGAGGAAGCTACAGTGCCTTAAGTAGAAGAAAAACATTTGCAAGGGAACTGCCTAAATATTAAGAGAATAGTTTTCATCTCCAACCAATTAATTAGCCATACTAGGGGAATAGTGATATGTAGTGCTGACCTGGCCAGAGGGAACCCACCCATGTAATGGGTCTATTCCCACATTTCCTTTTTCATTCACCTGATTAGAAGTTTTTTTTTTTAATTTTATTTATTTATTTTTCCCCCAAAGCCCCAGTAGATAGTTGTATGTCATAGCTGCACGTCCTTCCAGCTGCTGTACGTGGGACGCAGCCTCAGCATGGCCAGAGAAGCGGTGCGTCGGCGCACGCCCGGGATCCGAACCCGGGCCGCCAGCAGCGGAGCGCGTGCACTTAACCACTAAGCCACGGGGCTGGCCCCAACAGTTAGTTTTTTAAACAAAGTTTACTGTTACTGCTCAGGTTACTGAACACTGGCTCCCAAGGCGTGGAGCAACTGGAAGCTTTTTAATGAACAGCATGTTTGCTAGTGAGCTACTCCTCACATTTCTCTACAAAAGCTCTCCAGGGAGCTCTGCCAGATCCTCCTGGTGGATGCTAATTTAACACCCAGAGACTGTAAACTAGATAAAGACATGCTGAGACAATGTGTTCTTTTGCAAAATGCCTATGTTCAGCATGGGTATACTATATCTAATTTATGAGCTTACACTTAAAATACACCACATTTTGGAAGAAAATCACTTTATTCTAATTAATTCACAAACAATAACATCAAAGAAGCTGGTTTAAGGAGGCCACACAAACATCGGCCCAGCCCCAAACTCAATACCATCTCAATGAACTTCTATACAGAAGAACACCCTCTTCCATTGCAATTCCGATGCAAGGAAACTATTAATCATAGAGGAGAGATTTAACTGATGGTTTTACACTTTATATCTTCACTATTAATTATATTTTTATGCTAAACTAACTTGGTCATGAGAGACGATTTTCCATGTCTTCAATCTGAACTTCTTGATTAGGCTAATCCTGCAAACAGAAAAGTAAGTTAGCAGAGCATCAGCTGTATATTTAACAAAACAGAAGCCCTCCAAATTATGAAAGCAGGGATGAGAGCTCAAGGTTCTTAGTGTCTTTCATAAGCTACTGAAGGCATCCTGTCATCAACAAAACTTTAACTCTACCCTTGTCATAACTGAGAAAAGACAGGGCATATGGGCTTCTAAGGACAGAACCCTGAAGAAGAAAAACAGCCACTATGGTACTAGCTTCATCAAAGACTTCTGATCATCTTAGACATGGAATCTCTTCATTTCACAGTTCAACCACCTGAAAGAATTAACTTCTCCCTTATCTGCTACCTAAATAAAGGTGGGCAAATGAAAATAAACATTTAAATAGATGGTGAATTCTTAGGTTGACAGGAGGAAGTTACACAGAAACAAGTTGACTACTAATATTTCAGAGAGCCTAAATCTCAGAGTTCCACTGAGAAATTTAATGAACTTTTCTCTCATGTAAGATGCGTAGAATGCCAATAATACACCAGACTTTAGTGAAAACGGAATGTAATTTTACATTCATAGCCTTAAAGCTAGATCATTCACATGCAGTAACCACAAAAGATTTGGCACACTAATCTATACCTGCTAAGGAAGAATCAAATTCTGAATATAAATGGTAAAAGCTTAAGATAATGACTAGAAATCTCTGGAATAGCTCCTTTTTAGAGTAATTTAAACAAAAACTGCTCTAACTTGTCAGTTTAATTTATTAAACACAGACTCTCTAAGCTCTACAGGGTTCAGGAGTACCATTCAGTGAATTGAGCAGATCCAAGTTCAATCGTGGATTGATGTATCACCTACCATTTGCAAATCTGCACTGTTTCAGAACCTCGCTGAAACCCTCACAAAGCTTAAGGTCACTCTGGTTCTGGGCACACTCCAAAAACTGTTTCATTTCGTAGTGGCACGGGCCAAACTGCTGCTGCTGCTGGTATGCCGGCTGGGTTCCCTGAGGTTCCTGCAAAGGCATAACATTCAAGACCACTGAGAAAGGAAATCAGATTTACACCTGAACAAAGAACAGTATCCACTGTCTTTGAGGGTAACTGGGGAAACAGAACTAAGTCCAGATGCAAATGTAAGTTTCCATCTAATAACATGGAAAGTGAAAAAATTTTCAAGGCAGAAAGCAAATGAGCTTTAAAAAAATTTCAGTTGTAATCAGAAAGATTCAAGAACAAAAATGCAATCAAGTGAAATGGCTATCTGGGCATCTAAAGACCAGTGGTTCAGTGAAGTTTCATGGAAAAAATGGGACTATGAGGGGACAGCCCAGTGGCGTAGTGGTTAACTTCACGTACTCTGCTTCGGCGGCCCAGGGTTCGCAGGTTTGAATCCTGGGTGCGGACCTACGCGCTGCTCATCAAGCCATGTGTGACAGCATCTCATATACAAAATAGAGGAAGATGGGCGCAGATGTTAGTTCAGAGTTAATCTTCCTCAAGCAAAAGGAGGAGGACTGGCAACAGATGTTACTCAGGGCGAATGTTCCTCAGCAAAAAAAAAAAAAAAAAAAAAAAAGATGGGCAAGTTTCAAGTACACCAGAAATACAACAGAGTAAACACTCATGCTCGTTAGAGGAGAAAATTCACATACCTCAGAAAGAGGGGCAGTGGCAAATGTCAGGTAAGAGATCAGAGAGCACAGAGCTACCAAAGAGATTTTTGAATAGTCACGCACCACATAAAGTCACTTCAGACAACGAAAGACCGAACATACAACAGTGGTCCCATAAGATTAGTACTACGAAGCCTAGGTATGTAGCAGGCTATACCATCTAGGTTTGTATAAGTATACTCTATGATGTTTGCACAATGACAAAATCGCCTGAGGACGCATTTCTCAGAATGAATCCCCTGCGTTAAGTGACTCATGACTATACTTAACTAAGATGGAGAATGAATTAGAGTCACCAAGACAAAATATTTAAAATAAGGGGAAAATATCAGATTGAATTGCTACAATTCTACTCCTTGGGAAGAAATACAATTTGTATAGTACCTACTGATGCTGGTCTGAGGCACTAACTCAACTGCCAAATGTGGCTTGGTTTATTGATTGATTGAATGATTGTGAGGAAGATCAGCCCTGAGCTAACATCCATGCTAATCCTCCTCTTTTTGCTGAGGAAGACTGGCTCTGAGCTAACATCCATTGCCAATCTTCCTCCTCTTTTTTTGTTTCTCCAAAGCCCCAGTAGATAGTTGTATGCCATAGTTGAACACCCTTCTAGTTGCTGTATGTGGGACGCCGCCTCAGCATGGCCGGACAAGTGGTGCGTCGGTGCGTGCTCAGGATCCAAACCTGGGCCACCAGTAGCTGAGCGCGTGCACTCAACCGCTAAGCCACGGGGCCGGCCCTGATAAACCATTTTCTGTTAACAGCATTGTGGATTCTAAAATTACAGAAAGTTATGTTTTTTTCATAAAATACACCCGTTTAAGGAAATGCCCAAAATCTTACCTGGTAAGTGATGTCAGGCCTCGTGGGCTCAGCATTACTTCCTCCACTGAAGCCCCCAGTGATGGCATGACCTAGCGTGTGGCCGACAGCAGAGCCCACAGCCACGCCAGCAGCAGTGGTTGCCATTTGGGCCATCAGACCTGGCTGCCGGGGTGCAGCAGCAGGTGAGCCAACAGCCGATGGTGGAGCCGCTGCTGGTGGCTGAGGTGCTGGTGCTGGCCTGGGCACAGCTCTCATCTGAGGTGCCCGGCTATGAAAGAAAAGAACAAAAAGTATGAAGTTCCCACTTCCAACCAGGTTTGGAAATTGTCAACTTAAAAAAACTTGTATATTAAAATAAATCTCAGGATTTTCATCTTAAATTATTAAACACAAATTATAAACATACAAGAAAACTTTACAGAACACGATTCGCCAAACTATTTACATCATTTTCTCTCTTTAACCTTTTGTTAAGGTTGTAATCAAGTATAAACTGTCTTTTCCTGGTTTTTTTCCAACTACTTCCATGTATTCACATGGCCCACAGTATCTTTAAAGAACAGTTATTCCAATATTTCATAAAAATTATAAAATATTAAGAGTTTAAAAGATCCTTGGAGAATGCATCCATCCAAATATTAGGGATAAATATCATCGTAGGTGCTGGGAATATAACTGTTAACAAGAGACAAAAACCTCTGCCTTCATGGAGCTGACATTCTATTGAGGGATCAAATAAGGAAAATACGTCATAAGGAACATACGTCATATGGTAGTGTTAAGGACAAAATATCAAGAGAGGAGAGCACGCTGTGGGACGTCACAATTTTAGGACAGTCAAGGGGTCTCACGGAGCTAGTAACATTTGAACGAAGACCTGCCGACAGTCATCTGGGGATATAATCCAGTCCAATTCCTTCATGTTACAGGTTAAAAAACTGAAGCCCAGTAAGTCCAAGTGACTTGCCTGAACTGTTACACCAAAATTAATTTCAACTAGTTCTCATCTATAGGACATGTGGATGCTTTCAACCATTTCACTAATATATCCAGGGCTGCTTTAAAAATCTTCACATTACACTCCCTCTGCCCATTTTTAGACTGGTCCCTTGGGTGCTCTTCTCTCAAATAAGGGTAGGTCAAAGGTGTATGACTTCACTTCCTATCAGGTGGCATCTGGCATAACTTTATAAAAATGCGGTTTCCCGTCCTTTATACACAAGCTTCTTTCCAGAAATGAACCCCTGCCCTACAATACTAGCATACTGTTTGAACACAATCCACCTTGGTCCAGAGAAACAATGTGGTACTGTGTTAAGTGTCCTGAATCTGCGACCAGAAGGCTCGGTCTGAGACCTGGCTTTCCTACTTACTGGCAGCATGACCTTGGACAAGTCACCTACTCTGAGTGTCCTTATTTCTGTAAAACAGGAATAACATCTATCTCTAAGGTTATCATGAGATGTAATGGGCAGAGTATTTTTGAAGTATTTTATGAACTAGAAGACGTCATGTACACGTGAGGCTTTAGTGACTGTGTCCCCTACTGAGCCGAACGCTCATGACTCATGGCAGGTGCTCAAACATTATTCACTGAACTGAAACGCACTCATTTCCCCGATTATCTTACCTTTCTTCTACATTTTTTTTTTTTGCTATTTTTGACGTTTGCACTTACGAAGTCCACTTCTTTCTAGAACTTCCCTGTTTTAACTTAAAATGAGCTTTTAAGTAATTTAAGTAATAATTCACGAACATTCGAAATTAGGAAGTTTGCCACTAACGGGAAATCCAGCCAAAGCCCCCGCCTCCAGCCGCCCCCGACCGCGGCCTCCGCCAGCCGACCCGAGCCGCACCGAGGCCTCAGCGCGGCCTCCCTCTGCGTCACGGCGCCCGCAGGGCCCCAAACCCCGCGAAGGCCTCACCTGGCCGGAGGGGCCACCCGGGAGGTGCGGCTTCGGCTTCCACGCGGCATCGCAACTGCGCGGCGGCTCGGCGGCTGGACGACGTGTAAGACTCCGAGGGGACCCCCCACGCCTTTGCGGAGCAGGAGAACGGAAGGCGGGAGGCGGGGCTGGCCTCAGCGCGCGACCAATCAGCGCACGAGCAGAGGCCTTCCGTTCGCCGACGGCTCCGCGGGCCCTGAAGGTCACTGGAAGAGCCGGACGTCACGGCGGCGCCTCGTGGTACGCTGCTGACGTCAGGAGCTCGGCGCCAGGGCTGGTTAGGAAACCGGAATTTCCGGTGGTTGCTCTGCAAACGGCGTCCTCCGAGCCTAGTGGAGTCGGGGCGGCTAGCTGTTTGCTTCCTAGAGTGCAAGCACCATCGCTGCCTCCTTCAAACTGTTGTGTTAACAGGGTAGGTCAAATCCAACCTTGAGAGTGAGTCCGCTTTCTGGCGTGACTGCCGCTGGACCTTGGGCAAGTTACTTAACCTTTCTCAGCCTTAAGTTACCTATTTGGGTAAGTATTTTAGGACCCGGGATCGATAGAGCTGAGTCGGTTCTATTTTGTATTTCTCGTCTGTGGATCCAGTCAACAGAAGTTAAATTCAGACAGAAATAATCTCTCACATTTATGTTATTACCATACATTTTCAACCCCTTTTCATATATATTATAGAACTTGTGCCCATAATTGGGATAGTATTCGTTCATTGACGAATGTTTTGAATAATCTCGAAGTGTTAGCTAGGTTCCGGAGATGACAGCACCGAATAAAACAAAACTCTGCCTTCATGGAGTTTAAATTCAGGGAGGGGAGACACAAACGCTTACATAAATCAGGTGGTGACGACACGAGGCAAACGCAGAGTAAGGGAGACAGGGAGTTAGAGGTCGGAGAGGGCAGGACTCTTTCCAGAGGCAGCATTTGAACGGAGTCCCTCAGGAAGCGGGGAAGCAGGCCGTGTTTATCATGGGTAAGAGCCTTCCAGGCAGACGGGACAGCAATTGCAAAGGCCCCAAGGCTCCGTGCTTTAGGGGTACTTGGTGTGAAATGCTTTTAACAGTAACATTTTAGAGCCTCTGCGATAGAGGAAAAGTTGACTAGAGGCATTTCATAGGGGGCTTCATGGGAACATTCTTGGGGGTGGGGTGGGATTTATGGAGGAGAGAAAGCAGAGGTGGAACCTCCATTTCTGCTTGGATGTCAGTCAGAAATTTCCCCTTTCCACCAAAGGTAGCAGAGTTTAACACGGCCTTTCTAGCAACAGCAGAATGTTTGTGGAACCGAGGGGTAAACAATGCAAAAACCTTTTGTGAAAAACAAAGTTTTATTTTCACAGAACTTTTTAAAGAAATGAAAGCTTTACAGATGATAAGCGTTTGTACTTGCCTTTGGAAAATGCATAAGAAGAGATGGAGAAAAGGAACCTTATAAAGGACATCCTGGCACAAGAAGCGCTCAGAGTGAGCAGAACTTTGGACAATCAAGACAGACCGACCAGAACAGATACAATTTTAATCATACTTGGCTAATTCATTAATTCCTAAATTGAAGAGAGAATATTAGATGTTTGTACAAGGTTATTTTGTGATAGTAAAAGATTAGAAACCTAAATTCCTGTCAGTAGAATACTGGTAAAAAAAATATAATTATGGCACATTCACACAATATGCAGCTATAAAAAATATTAAAGAAGCTTCTCTATATTGATATGAAATGGTTTCCAAAATAAAGAACTTCTCATTCCATAGTGATTTTGGTCATTCTCAACAAATTCACTTACAATGATCAAAATTTGAACAAAGAACTCTTGCAGATATGTTACATATATTTGATACAGATATTTGGCTGAATG
Source organism: Ceratotherium simum simum (assembly GCF_057802395.1). Classification (NCBI taxonomy): domain Eukaryota; kingdom Metazoa; phylum Chordata; class Mammalia; order Perissodactyla; family Rhinocerotidae; genus Ceratotherium; species Ceratotherium simum. Next base: position 26,231,401 of record NC_141925.1, read on the forward strand.
GACTTTTGATGATTGCAATAAAAATTCTACTTAAATCAGGTGGTAGATATCAGAGGTTTTAAAATTGTGCAAACCCTGTTCCAAAAATTCCATGTCTAGGAATTTAAGAAACAGTCGTGAATGTGGAAAGAAATTGGCTATAAGGATGTTCATTTAACAAAATGTATAAAATAGGCAAAACCTGTAAATAACCTAAGTGTTATACAATATAGAATTAAATAAGTTATAATACAAATGATGAAATACTATGCAGCCATTTACAATGTTATGGAAGAATACCTGACATGAAAAGTATTTTCACAATATATTAAGTGAAAGAGCAGGTTACAAAATAGTATACATAGAATGTTTATATTTTGAAAAAGTTCATATATATTTTAAAGACTAGAATTATATACACCCAAATAGTGATGTTATCCTTTGGATAGTGATCTCTTTCTTTCTTCTCTTTTTTTTTCACTTGTTCATATTTTCCAATTTGTCTACAATGAACACACTTATAATAACTAAACACACCATAGTGGTGTAAAATATATCCACAAATTCTTTGACACTCCCTTCAAATGGAGAGACCCTGAGCTAGAACCACCCAGCTAAGCCACTCCCAAATTCTTGACCCACAGAAACTAAGATAAGTAATTGTTTTTAAGCCACTAGGTTTTGGAGTAATTTGTTACACAGCAAAAGATAACCAATACATATAATTTCTACAGTGACCATATTTAAATTTTAAAAGTTCTAGTATCTAAAATGAGCAAAATCTAGTTAGAACACCTCATAGAATGTTGCTTTAACATGATTTATGCCTGTCTGGGTATGCTGTACTTTACAGCAGGAATTGTGTAGGAACTGAGATGTTTAAGACATTAAGGTCCTTACACTCTAAATGTATTTTCTTTGGATAACTAAGACATACTTATATGAATATAGTGCCTTGCACATATCAGACAAAAAAGAATTAAAGAATGAATGAATTTAACTGTTGACTCAAAAGTACAAAATACTATATAAACAAGTGGTTAAGTGGTGTTTACATTAAGTTCTATAGGATTTCAAAGGAATGGACATTAAATGTGGATGAAGGCTTGAGAGAGAAAGTGGCACTTAAATCAGTAGAGGTGGAATTAGTTTCAGAAAGATTACAGTTGTAAAGGGGGAAAGGGCATGCTAGTAAGACATCACAGATTCAAATGAAGAAGTAGAATTGAATATGGTGAGTTTAGAGGACAGAAGACCTGTGTCAAGAACCAGAGTGTGTTTTTGAAAGTTGTGGGAAACAAACTTAAGAAAATTCAATAGATGATTTCCAGCACAATATAAGGAATCAAGGCTCCCCTCCCCTCCCCCCCCCCCAAAGCCCCAGTAGATAGTTGTATGTCATAGCTGCACATCCTTCTAGTTGCTATATGTGGGACACGGCTTCAGCATGGCTGGAGAATTGGTGCGTCGCTGTACACCCAGGATCCGAACCCCGGGCTGCCAGCAGCGGAGCGCATGCACTTAACCGCTAAGCCACGGGGCCGGCCCAGAATCAAGGCTTTTTATCCTACAAGGGTAGAGCAGTCATTGAGGGTTTTTATATGATTAAAATGGTCTTCAGGAAGATTAATCTGGACATGGTGTCTGAGACATAGCAGAGGGAGACTAGGGGTAAGGAAAAAAATCCCGAATTCTAAAACAGTGGCACAGGGAACATTATTACAAATTATTTGAGTGCCTGTTATATACTAGGCACAAAGAGTGTTACATGCATTATTTCATTTATACCTCACAAGAACTCTTGAAATAGATACTGTATTAAGCCCATTTTATAAGTAAGGAAACAGATGCTTAGAGTTTAAGCAACTTGCCCAAGTCCATACAGGTGTTTGACTCCAAAGCCAGGACTCCTACTGTACCACACTGCCTGGACGTTGGAGACATTTTAAAAGAATTAATGTAGTGAAAGAATTTAAGACTTTGTGACTAGAAAGGAGGGATTGTGTTCTGTAAACTTAAAAACTATTACCATTTATTGAGCACCTATTATGTGCCAGGTCCTTAATTGTGTCAGATGTTTGATATATTTTTTTCTCTAATCCACCATTCAGCAAGGTAATCCAATATCATTCCCATTTTACAAACGAGAAACCTGAAGCTTGGTGGAACTTGAAACTCAGAAGTTTGCTGAATGCCAGAGCGATGAACAGTCATAGCTAGGATTAATATTCAGGTTGCTCCTCCCAGTACACCACCCTTCTCTCCTAACCAAGGACTCACCGCTGGGCACAGAGGCCTGACTGAATGCAGACTGAAGAGAAAAGGAAACTACCCTGCCATAATCTGCATAATTTTTAAACTATAACTCAACTCTTGTCGTTGGACATGGAGTTTGTGGGTGGTTCTGAACCACAGAACTTGTCTACAGTTGAGGAAGACTGTGATGCTGGAAAGAGTGAATGCGTTTGAGTATCTGTTATGCCTGGTCTTCCTAAACAGCTGTATGACCTCTGGAAAGTTACTTGAACTCTCTGTGCTGCAGAATCCCCCCTGTAAAATGGAGATAGAAGTGTCTACCTCAAAGGATGTTGTGGGATCAATAGTGCAGAGAACCTAGCAACTGTTCCAATATACACAATTACAACTTAAAATATTCCTACTCTGGAAAACAAACATTAAACCTGCCCGGTAATCTATGACAGCTGGGTTGAAATCTTGTACAAATTCCTTTCTTGTTCTCCCCCTATTCCTTTGTGACTTCTTTACACATAAGAACTCAAATATTTGTGGACTTGGAGTTACCATAGCAACTGAAAAAAAAAGTTAAAATGCCATTCTTGCTGCTCTCTTTTAATTCAAAACCCTAAAAAGGTATACCCACTTGGATGTTACTTAATTAATAATCAGTAAGGAAAAGATACTGAAGCAGTAAACTTAAGCGATGTCGGAAAGTTCTGTTGACCAACATGGATTCTCTCCCCCTTAGGACCAGTTACAGCTGGAGTCAGAGAAAATACTTTTATCAGGTCCTTCGGGTATCCTGTAGAAAATCAGAAACAAAAATCAATTATTCTCCTTAGTGCCTGCATAAGTACTGGAAGTAAATCCCTCACTTGTATTTTTAAAAAGACGTTTTCTAGCCAGTTCTACCCAACTACAAAATTCCAAAAGGTAGAGTTTTTACTATTCCACCCGCAGCAGGGAGATAAATTGGGGGTGTAGGGGGTTCAGGTGTGACTCGCTAACGCGGGGCAGCCTCAGGAGGGGGCGACTCTGCCCGGGTCGAGTCGCAGGGGGCGGACGGGAGGGGGGCCGGGGTGGCCGGGCGCTCGCGGGGCTTCCCTGGGCCCCGGCCGGTCGCAGCGCGCACGCACCGGCGCTCAGGCGAGGCGAGTGCGCGGCCGGGGCTGCAACTGGCGCTGGCGACGCTTGCGCTGGCCGTTGACGAGCTTCTGCGCGATCTTGCGCTCGTGGCCGCCGGGCACCGGCCGGTTGGTGCGCCGTTCCCGCTCGCGCCGCGTCCGGCCCTTGCTGCGCCCGGCCCCGGAGGCCGGGAAGTCGCGCAGGTAGTAGTAATCCAGGCAGTCGTAGAGCTCCTCCTCGGAGTTGACGGCCGGCCACGCCTCAGGTGGCGGCGGCTTGGCCTGAGCCTGGGCGCTGGGACCCGCAGGGTCCATCGCGTCGGGCCGCCCGCCCGCGCGTGCGCGCGCTGCCGAAGGAAAGCGCCCCGCGTTTCGATTGGCTCCGCCGGCGGGGGCGGGACCTATTGTCGACGTCACAGAGCCGGATGGTGCCCCGCGTGAGGCCCCTGCTCTCCAGGCCCGGGAACCGTGACCCCTTTGGCCGCCGGGGCTTGTGCGCCACTAATGCGAGAGGGACGTTTGGCAGAATCCGATCGAGCACTTTGTTTATGTCGCTCAAAAATGGAAAACTATCCAAGTGTCAACAGTGAGGGACTGCTTAAAATGCGGGGCTGTGCATTCCTCCGGAGGACTTTTATCAGCAAAATCATTTTGTTAGGCTGTTTAATGACGTGAGTATGTAAAGTGAAAAATTAGCTTCTGAAGACATATCTCGGGTATCCCAGTAACGTATTTTTAACACATCTGTCTATATAAAAAACTGAAAAGAAATTCATCAAAATGGTAAAAGTATTTCTGGCTGGTAGGGCCATACATACATTAGTTCTTTTTCCTTTCCACAATCCATGTTTTTTATGAGGAGTGTGAATTAATTGTATTAGCGAGCAATTCAAAAGGAAAAGGCACCCTGCCTGCTGCAAGACCCGGAACCGCGCGCAATTTCGGATTATCCGCGGGTGCCCAAGTCCTCGAGTCGGGAGACGTTAAGCGCAATAACTTCATGCGCCGGCAGTTTGGGGCGACGGCCAAGAGTTGGGAGTGGCCGCGCCGAAGGGTGAGACGATCGACCAGCGCAAGCCAAGCGTCCCGCCCGCCGGTGCCGGCTGCGCCCGGCCCCTGGGCGTGGGGGGCAGGCTGCTCGACGAGGCGGCGGAGGCGCGAGGAGTCCGGCCGAGTGAACCGCGCTCAGAAAAGGCGGTCTACCTTCTCCCCGAGGGCGGCGCCACCGCGGAGCGGGAGTATTTACCCCCCGCGGCAGCCCAGGCTCTGCGGCGACTCCCAGGTCTAATTACCTAATTACCGCCTCCCTAGACGCTCTCAGGGAGCTATTGCGAAGAAGGCCTTTGTTTTGGTTTGGTTTAACTAGCACAGATAATTCTCTTCCCAGGAAAATTGCAGCTACTCCCTCGGGTATTTTCTTTTTAATGATCAAAATAATTCCCTATTTTAAAAAAACAAGAGGCCTTCTCAGATATTTGATCTTGCTTAGTTTCCGTCTGGGACCAGGTTGCCGATTTGAGTTATTTCTTCAGCGCTCGGAAGCTGTATCCCTGGTGGGGCGAGGCCTACATACCACGCTCTGAGGGCAATTTTGGTGGTTCCTTAAATGGACAAGTCCCAGGAGAGTGTTTTTAATAAAACACTGAGGGGATTTTCTCTTCCACTCGCATGTCTTACATCTGCTGTTGGGAAAGAGAAACTAGTATTTATCCCTATACCACTCTCCCATGCATTAACTCTTTTTAAAAAATCGCTTTAGGGGCCAGCCCCTGGTGTGGTGGTTAAATTCAGGACACTTCACTTTCGCAGCCCAGGTTCTGATCCTGGGCCTGGACCTACACCACTCGGTCAGCCATGCAGTGGCAGTGACCCACATACAAAATAGAGGAAGATTGGCACAGATGGTAGCTCAGGGCTAATCTTCCTCAAGCGAAAAAAAAAAGCGGGGTGTGGGGGGGAGATTGGCAACAGATGTTAGCACAGGGTGAATCTTCCAGAAAAAAAAAATCTCTTTAGAGTTTGTCTTTATGAAAATATTCAGACATTCTCAGAAGTGAAAATAACAGAACAATGAACTCCCAAGTCCCATCCTCCGATTCACTAATTATCAAGATCCTGTCACATTTGCTTTATGTATCCCTGTTTCCTTTACTGCAGCGTTTTAGATCAAATCACAGACCTTATGTCATTTTATCCCTATGTATCTCAAAATACAGCTCTAAAAAACTAGACATTTCTTATATAACCACAATGCCCAGATAAAAGCTGAAGGGGGAGGTCATTACCTCTAGATCTATCCTACAAGAAATGCTTCAGATTGAAATGAAAGGATGCTAGACAGTAGCTTGAAGCCATATGAAGATATAAAGATCTCTGTTAAAGGTAAATGCATGGCCAAACCAGTATTGTTATAATTTTGGTTTATAACCCCACTTTTTATTTTCTTCAGGATTTAAGAGACAAATGCATGAGAATAATTATAAATCTATGTTAATGGGTACACAACACATAAAGATATAATTTGTGATATCGGTAACAAAGTGTGGGGGAGGGGACTGAGCTGTATAGGAGTGTTTTTTTGTGTGTGATTGAAGTCAAGTTGGTATCAATTCAAAATAGTTTGTCAGGATGTTATATGCAATCCCCATGGTAACCACAAGGAAATAACTACAAGAAAATATCTATAGAACACACACAAAGGAAAGGAGAAGGGTATCGGAAGTATCATTCAAAAAAATCAACTGAACATAAAGGAAAGCAGTAATAAAGGAGACGAGGGACAAAAAAACTATAAGATATACAGAAAACAAATAACAAATAGCAAAAGTAAGTCCTTCCTTTCAGTAATTACTTTAAACATGAATGGATAAAACTCCCCAATCAAAAGGCATAGATTGGCAGAATGGATTTTTAAAAATGATTCAATTGTATCCTGTCTACAAGAGACTCATTTTAGATATAAGGACACAAATAGGTTGAAAATGAAAGGATGGAAAAAGAGATTCCATGTAAATAGTAACCAGAAGAGAGCTAGGGTGACTATACTAATATGAGACAAGATAGACTTTAAGTCAATAACAGTTGCAAGAGACAAAGAAGGACATTATATTGATAAAAGGGTCAATTCATCAAGAAGATATAATAATTATATGTAGCAAATACCAGAGATCCAAAGAATACAAAGCAAACATATGATAGAATTAAACAGCTCTACAATAATAGTCGGAGGCATCAATACCCCACTATGGGTATTGATGGATAGAACAACCAGTCAGAAGATCAGTAAGAAAGTAGAAGACTTGAACAACACTGTAAACTGATTGAACCTAACAGCGTGTATAGAACACTTGAACCAACAACAGCATAATACACATTTTTCTCAAGTGCACATGGAACTTTCTCCAGGATAACCATATGTTAGGCCACAAAATAAGTCTTAATAAATTTAGAGATATTGAAATCAAACATAGTATCTTTTCTGATTACAGTGGAATAAAACTAGAAATCAATAACAGAAGGAAGACTGGAAAATCCACAAATATGTGGAAGTTAACTTACACACTCTTAAACAAATAATGGATCAAAGAAGAAATCACAAGAGAAATTAGAAAACACCTTGAGAAAAGCGAAAACATAAAGACAATATGCCAAAACTTATGAGATGCAGCAAAAGCAGTGTTAAGAGGGGAATTTATAGCTGTAAATTGTTTACGTTAAAAAAAGATCTCAAATCAACAACCTAACTTTACACTTTAAGGAACTAGAAAAGGAAAAGCAAACTAACCCCAAAGCTAGCAGAAGGAAGGAAATATTAGAGATTAGAGTGGAGATAAATAAAAAAGAGAAATAGAAAAACAATTGGAAAAATAAAACCAGAAGTTTGTTCTTGGGAAAACATCAACAAAGTTAAGAAATATTTAGTTAAATTGACTACGAAAAGAAGAGAGGATTCAAACTACTAAAATCAGAAATTAAAATGGGGACATTACTACCAATCTTACAGAAATTAAAAAGATTATAAGAGAGTGCTATGAACAATTTTACACCACCAAATTGGGTAACCTAGATGAAACAGAAAAAATCGCTAGAAATACATGCCAACCAAGACTGAATCATGAAGAAATAAAAAGCTGAATAGATTTATAACTAGTAAGGAGAGTGAATCAGTAATCAAACTCCTCCCATCAAAGAAAAGCCCTTGACCAGATGGCTTCACTAGTGAATTCTATTAACCATTTAGGAAGAATCAACACCAATCCTTCTCAAACTCTTCCAAAAAACTGAAGAGGAAGGAATACATTTTAATTCATTCTATGAAGTCAGCATTACCCTCATACCAAAGAAAAAGGCACTGCAAGAAAAGAAAACTCCAGACTGATATCCCTTATGAACATTGATGCAAAAATCCTCAGCAGAATACTGGCAAATGAAATTTAGTAGCATATTAACAGGATTATACACCAAGACCAAGTGGGATTTATTCTCAGAATGCAAGAATGGTTCAACATAAGAAAATCAATAAACTCCAGTTATAAAATAAATAAGTTATGGGGATATAATGTACAGCATGGTGACTATAGTTAATAATACCGTGTTGCATACTCGCAAGTTGCTAAGATAGTAGATCTAAAAGTTCTCATCACAAGAAAAAAATTTTTTGTAATCGTGTATGGTGATGGATATTAATTAGACTTATTGTGGTGATCATTGCATTAGTATAAAATATCGAATCATTATGTTATACACCTGAAACTAATATAATGTTATATGTCAATTATACTTTAATAAAAGAAAACATGAGAAAAGCAATCAATTTAATGCACCACATTAACAGAATGGAGGGAAATAAGCCACATGATCATCTCAACTGATGCAGAAAAAGTGTTTGACAAGATTCACCACCCTTTCATGATAAAACACTCAACAAAGTAGGAATGGAAGGAAACTTCATCAACATAATAAAGGCCGTAGGTGAAAAGCACACAGCTAATATCAATAATATCATACTCAATGGTAAAAGACCAAAACCTTCCCCCTAAGATCACCAACAAGACAAGCATGCCTCTTTTCACCACTTCTATTTAATAAAAAATTGGAAGTTCTAGCCAGGGCAATTAGTCAAGAAAAAGAAATAAAAGGCATATATATTGGAAAGGAAGAAGTAAAATTATCCCTGCTTACAGATGACATGATCCTATATGTAGAAAAGCCTGAAGATTCCACATATACACAAAAAACTGTTTAATAAGCAAATTCAGCAAAGTTACAGAATACAAAATCAATATTGAAAAATCAGTTGCATTCCTATATACAAACAATGAACAATCTGAAAAGAAAATTAAGAAAATTACCTTTACAATAGCATCAAAAATAATAAAATACTTAGGAATAAACTTAGCCAAGGAGGGGAAAGGCTTGTACACTGACAACTACAAAACATTGCTGAAAAGACGAAGATGTAAATAAATGAAAGACAAGTTCATGGAGTGGAAGACTTAATATTGTTAAGATTTCCATACTACCTAACATGATCTATAAATTCAATGCAATTCTTATCAAAACCCAGTGACTTTTCTTTTTTTTCAGAAATAGAAAAAGCCCACCTTAAAATTCATATGGAATCTCAAGGGACCCCAAATAGCCAAAACAGTCTTGAAAAAGAATGAAGTTGGAGGACTCACACTTTCTGATTTCAAAACAAATTACAAAGCTATAGTAATCAAAACAGTGTGGTACCGGAATAAGGCAGACATATATTCCAATGGAATAGAATAGAGAGCCCAGAGAAAGCCCTTGCATGTATGGTCAAATGCTTTTCAATAGATGGTGCTGGGCCAACTGGATATCCACATGGGAAAGAATGAAGTTGGACCCTTGCCTTACATCATATACAAAAATTAACTCAAAGTGAATCAAAGACCTAAACATAAGAACTAAATCTATAAAACTCTTAGAGGCAAACCTAGGGGAAAAGCTTCACGATGTTGAATTTGGCAGTGATTTCTTGGATATGACACCCAAAGCACAGGCAACAAAAGAAAAAATAGATAAATTGGGCTTCATCAAATTGAAAACTTTTGTGCATCAAAGGACACTATCAAGAGAGTGAAAAAGCAACCTACATAATGGGAGAAAATACTTGCAAATCATATATCTGATAAGGGATTAATATCCAGAATATATAAAGAACTCCTACTCAACAACCAAAAAAATAAAAAACCCTAATTTTAAAATGGGCAGAGGACTTGAGTATACATTTCTCCATTCTGAACCTTTTTTGCCATGTTGATTTCTAGCCCCCTGTGGTACTTCAGCAGCTATGATAAACAGGATAGGGTCTGTGCCAGTTACCAATTTATTGTCTCTTGGCTCCAAATTCACCCTTCATTGCTTGCTGTGCAAAAATGGAGATGGACCATTTAAATATTTTTTTCTTTGCCAGCTGACACAATGTTAAGCTTTGTCAGCAGAGGACTCGGCAGAGTGATTGCAGGAGGAAGGGATTTTCCTTCTCATTCTGGTGAACTCTGTTAGCAGGCTTCTGCAGAGTGCATGGATTCCTCAGTGCCCAGCTCCTACAGTGCAGATGGCTTCTCCAGCACAAGGTTTCTGCAGCTCATATAGCTCCTCTAGAGCCCCACTCCTGCAGTGACAGTGGCCAGCAGCACCCAGCAGTTTCTCCCCTGAATGCCCCCCCTCCCCGACATTGGTTGGCTTTGTAGTAGGGTGCTTCCAGTGAGATATGTCTCTATGAATGGCTTACCTTGGCACCCCCGAAGGTAGGTAGGTTTCCAGCAAATTTTGGAGGGCAAATTTCCAGCAAATACCATTAGCACAGCACCAGGTGACTTTTGTGCCATTCAATTACCCATCACCATGTCCTCTCCAACAAAGTCTAGATCTCAGCCCTGGCGCTCTACTTCAGCCTTCGAGGTGGTGGATACAACTTGTATCTGCTGAGCCTATACTCTTTAGAGTTCTCTTTACTTTTTGTTAGCCAATCCCTCATTACTCAAATCCCCTCTTATTAAAATTAAAATTAAACTGTTAAAATTACTATGTGGCTTCCATCTCCCAATTTCACCCTGACTGATACAGGGCCCCTGCCCAACACCAACAAGGAAGAAGGACATCCAACCTCTCACCATCATACGATATAGTGTGGTAAACCAGCAGTGAGACAGAGTGCTGGTGGCAGCGGGTAAGAAGGTGCCTGGAGGGCCGGCCCCATGGCTTAGCGGTTAAGTGCACGCGCTCCGCTGCTGGCGGCCCGGGTTCGGATCCCAGGCGTGCACCGACGCACCGCTTCTCCGGCCATGCTGAGGCCGCGTCCCACATACAGCAACTGGAAGGCTGTGCAACTACGACATACAACTATCTACTGGTGCTTTGGGGGAAAATAAATAAAAATTAAAAAAAAAAAAAAAAAAAAAAAAAAAAAAGAAGGTGCCTGGAGGGTCCGTGAGGACTAATGAGAGAATTAAGCTAAAAGGATGAGTAGGGGATCAAGGCGCTCCAAGTTCATCCTTAATGCCTCCTCTTGTCTTTCTTCCCACAATCACTCAATCTCTGAGCTATATCAATTCTATCTCTCAAGTATGGTCCATGCTTTCCACCCCACTGCCACTTCTCAGGCCAGGCCACCGTCCTCTCTGGCTGGTTGATTACAAGGGCCTCTTTACTTCCAGGCTTGCTCACTTCAGCCTGTTCTCCACACTGAAGCCAGAAGGTTTCTTCTAAAAGGCAAATTTAGGTCAAAATGGTCCTTTATTAAAAATTGTTGGTGGCTGCCCTTTGCTGTTAGGACAAAATCTAAATTCCTTATTTGGCCACAAAGCTTGGAAAGATCTATTCTCTGCTCACCTTCCCAGTTCTGTCTTGTGCCACCCCTCCCCATGTTTTTAGTCTCCAGCCACATGGAATGTCAGTTTCCTTAGGGACCTTCACAAGTACTGTTCCCTCTTCCAGGAAACCCTCTCCCTACCCCCACCCTTATCCTTTCCCTCTCATCTTTGCTTCCTTAGCTCATCCTTAGCCTCAACTAAGATATCTACTCCTCTGAGAAGCCTTCACACACCCCACTTTCTGTGATCTGGCAAGGTGGTCCTTGTGTATGTCTCAGTCGCACCATGTACTTTTCCTCTCATAATGCTTATCACAGTCTGGTAATTGTCTGTTAACATATATGTCTCCTCCCTAGGCTATAAGCTCCAGGAGGACAGAAACTCTTGTTCACCATTGTTTTCTCACCACCTGTTATAGTGCCTGGTACATATTAGGTGCTCAATAAATGTTTGTTGGGGGAAAAAAAGAATGAAAAAGCAAAGGTGACAGGGAGAATATGTGTGAAAGTGTGCCTTGTAAGCAGAGTATAGGGATATGGGTAGAAGTGGCTGGACTTGAGGGCAGGCTGTTGGAGGCCAGGTAGGGAAGGGCCCTGTTGTTCATGCTAAGCAGTTTGTACTGTAGAACGTAGGTTGAACATCCCACGTTGGCTGCTGTGACTGAACTGGCTTCCTGTTCATGCGTTTGGTTTGACCAGCACAGTTTTAGGAACCCTCAAATGCGAATGCCTTTCATTTTGCTCTACAGTTTGTAGGGAACACCAGTCCCTGCATTGCACAAGCCTCCTTCCCTCATTTAAGCTGGCTGCTTGCCCCACTGAGATCTGTGTTTGCTATCCTTGCAGATGGGTAGGAGGTAATTTAAGGAGGGAGAGGACTTAAAGAGGAGGATTTAAGATAGGAGTTCTAGAAAGATAGATAGATCCACCCTCGGTGGGGAGTGTGCTTTTGAGGGTTCCTTGGGAGAAGCGAATTTGTTTTATCGAAAGAGCCCTGGGAGCAAAGAGCCCTCAGAAACTCAGAGACATTGCCCGCATTTTGAACATCTTATACCTTCAGACTGCTAAGCTGGCCTGTGCTGGGCTGGGTCCACCCTTTCCTGTTTGCTTTCTGAAACATGAACCGCCCTGATGGAATCTGAAGTTAGAGCAGCAGTGGAGCAACATTGACTCAGCAGCCTGCCATGTTGCAAGGCCTTGTGCCAGGAGCTGTGCGGGATGCAAAATGTAAGGGAAAGCTACAGTATAGCATCTCCTGGGGGAAATGAAAGCCACAGACACACACAGTGTCCCATAGAGACAGTGGGCTGGTGCTTTGGCAGTGCTTTGTGGGAGAGGCTGTATCTCAACGAGGTCTCCACGATACAGAATGTGGCGTACAATGTTATAGGTCCAGAAACTCGAGTTTTTCATGTTTCCATCATAGGGCAGGGTCTTAGGGAAAGATTCTAACAGAACTCCTTGGTTTCTAAGCCATGTGTTCCATTTCTTAATTTACAAAGGGGAATTACCCCTGTATTAACCTCAAAATTCAGCTCTACTCTCCAAGGACTCCTTTTCCAGTGTAAAGGTTCTTGGGAAACTAAGCTGATGATCAGAAAGAGGCCATAAACAAGCTCGATGATTGACTCCTATCCCACAAAAGAACACACCTATTCAATGACCAGAAGACCCTCTCCATTAGTCAAAGCTGGACAGGCTTGGATGAGTTTTTAACAATTTAATTCCCCTTTTACAAAACCCCACCTAGGCCCAAGATTCCCTTAAGAGCAAGTACTATCCTGTGCTTTCATGGCCATTCTTGCATTTCTGGGTTTTGCCAAGTGAAAGCTAAATGATATCCTATCAAGCCAGATGAACCAAGTTTCCCAGTAGCTGGAATAGAGAAAAATGATGGACAAATGTGTTCCATTCAGCACCCATAGCCCAGGCATGCTGACGTCCACGCCTGTGCCCCAGACACCACCCTGCACTGCGGGTAGCTCTGAGAAAAGGCTTTTGCTTTGTAAGTACCAACTGGCAGTAGTTCATGACAGTAAGTGAAGCAGGAAACACTTTATGAACAAACTCTCTGTTCCCAATTCCAGCATAAATTGGACTGGATAATCATTTTCACGCAGATTTCAATATGCCACAATCCTAACCATGTCTTCAAGTGAACAGAACAGTTGCAGATAAAGAGTTGATCCTTTCAAATGGGCTTTCAAAAATTGCCTGTGGGCAGTGTTGGTAAAGTATGAGTTCTGATAATAGTGAACGAACAAAGCCTCACTTGAATTGATTAATTTCACTTTGTAATACTTGTTGATTTTGTAGTAGTTTTGGAGGTAATTGTAATTTTAAAAAAATTAATAGACTTTATTTTTAGTGCAGTTTTAGGTTTACAGAAAAATTGATTGGAAAGTACGGAGAGTTCCCACATACTGCCTTCTCTCACTGTTTCCCCTACATTTACATCTTGTATTAGTGTGGTACATTTGTTACAATTGATGAACCAATATCAATACATTATTATTAACTAAAGTCCAATAGTTTACATTAGAGGTCACTCTTTGTGTAGTACATTATATGTGTTTTGACAAATGTATAATGACATGTGTCCATCATTACTGTTTCATAGGGAATAGTTTCATTGCCCTAAAAATCCCCTGTACTCCTCCTATTTGTCCTTCTCTTCACCCCAACCTCTGGCAAAACTATAAAACTCGTGGAAGATAACATAGGTGAAAAATCTAGGTAAGCTTGGGCTTAATGACGACTTTTTAGATATAACACCAAAAGCATGATCCATGAAAGAAAAAATTGATGTTAGACTTCATTAAAATTAAAAACTTGTGCTCTGTGAAAAACGTTGCTAAAAGAATGAACAAAAAATCCACAGACTGGGAGAAAATCTTTGCAAAACACATATTTGATAAACAACTGGTATCCAAAATATACAAAGAACTTTTTAAATTCAACAGTAAGAAAACTAACAACCTGATTAAAAATGGGCAAAAGATCTGAACAGACATCTCACCAAAGGAGATATACAAATGGCAACTATGCATATGAATATATGCTCAACATCATAGGGAACTGCAAATTAAAGCAAAGAGATACCACTACACACCTATTAGAATGGCTGAATTTCAAAACGCTGATAACACCAAATGTTCGCAAGGATGTGGAGCAAAGGAACTCTCATTCATTGCTGGTGGAAGGTGAAATGGTACATAATGACATAATGAAATGTCATTATGGAAGACAGTATGGTGGTTTCTTACAAAACTAATTGTAATTTTCAAATTGGAAGTCAAATATATAACTTGTTTGAGGTAAATAGTGCCATAAGCAGATTTTCTTTAAAAGCCAATGCTTAAAAAGCAAGTAACAATAGAAGACAAAGTTTCTGGTATAAAACCAGCAGTATGAAATAATGCTGCATGAGTACCTGGATAATAAACCCATTTTGCAATAGCACAACTTTTAGTATATATTGTAGGTTCTCCATAGTTCAGGCAGAATTCAAACTCTACATTTCAACAACAGGCTGACTGTTCCTAAGGAAAACTATTTTTATAAAGACATAACCTAGGTGTTCTTCTATTTGACCAACTCCATCTAAGTTTAGACGTGTCGAAGGGCTTAGGTCAGTGATTTTCCAAGTGTGAGCAAAGGGAACCTACAAGGTGAAAACTTATTTGATAATGATATTAAAGATGTTATCTGCCCCTCACTCTTGTTCTCTCACTAGTGTAGAGTGGAATTTTCCAGAGGCTACATGAAGTGTGATATCACAACAAATTGAATGCTGATATGAGAATCCAGCTGTCTTTTGTTAAGCCAGACATTAAAGAGATAAGCAAAAATATAAAATGAGTTCACTTTTCTCACTAATTTTTTTTGTTTGGGAAAATATAGTTATTTTAAAAATATATTATTTATTTAAAAATATATTATTTATGTCAACATGTAATGGTTTTATTATTTTGTAAGGAATAAATAAATATTTTAAAATTCTATTTTAATTTTTAATATGGTAAATTTTAACAAATATAATTCATATAAACAAAAAGTCTTGGAGATCTTCAATAAAATTAAAAAATGTAAAGGGATGCTGAACCCCAAAACTTTGAGAACCATTAATTCAGTAAGCCACGTGCAACTTGCTACTTGATGTGTTTTCTAAAATAAGGTATTGGACAATGATAGTAAGAAAAAACATAGAGGAATAAGTCTTAATGACTATTCATGCATATTCATTTGACAGCAAGAACCTTTTACAAAGGAAAAAAAGGCAAATAATTTTTGTGTAAGAACTTCAACACATTTTGTACAACGTTCTCTCACTTTGCTGACATCATTTACATAAATTCTTCACAGTTTACTTGACTATCACTGTCAATATCTGCTTCTCTGATCAATCTGCTTCTCTGATCTGCTTCTCTTCATCAATCCTCCTCATCTGTTAACTTTTCTCCGAGGTGTTTTATCATGTGATGTACTTCTGGTGCACTAAGATAGCCAGGTTATCCTTATTAAATACAGAAAATGCTTCTCTAGGGGCCAGCCCGGTGGCGCAAGCGGTTAAGTGCACGTGCTCCGCTGCGGTGGCCCGGGGTTCACCGGTTCGGATCCTGGGTGCGCACCGACCCCCTGCTTGGCAGGCCATGCTGTGGCGGCGTCCCATATAAAGTGGAGGAAGATGGAGGAAGATGGGCACGGATGTTAGCCCAGGGCCAGTCTTCCTCAGCAAAGAAAAAAAAAAAAGAGGACGATGGGCAGGTGTTAGCACAGGGCTGATCTCCTCACAAAAAAAAAAAAGAAAATGCTTCTCTAACTTCTTTACTCTGTGTCTTTCATTTTCCTTGCCATCATTGTCAGAAAGTCCAGAAAGTCAATTGTACTATCTTCATCACCATTTGCTTCATTAATTTGTCCTGAAACTTTGCTTCTATGGAATTTTGCCCGAGACCTCATCAGAGTTTCCAATATTTTGGTGTCCATTGTTGTCCTTGTGAAATAGTGAAAAGCTGCTTTGAGTTCTTCAATCCCTTCAGTTGGTCAACCATGCTGCCAGCGCTACTTGTCTTCAAGTGACAAATCACACAAACATTCAGCTCATTAGCTTCATTCAGACTTTGTGTAGCGCTATTTCTTTTTTTTTTTTTTTTGTGGTAAGGAAGATTGGCCCTGAGCTAACATCTCTTGCCAATCTTCCTCTTTTTTCTTGAGGAAGATTGTCCCTGAGCTAAGATCTGTGCCAATCCTCCTCCTCTTTGTATATGGGACGCCACCACAGCATGGCTTGATGAGTGGTGTGCAGGTCCATGCCCAGGATCCAAACCTGCGAACCCTGCGCCGCCAAAGCAGAGCATGCATACATTAACCACTACATCACCCGGCCGGCCCTGTAACGCTGTTTTTTTTTTTTTTTGGTAAGGAAGATTAGCCCTGTGCTAACATCTGTCACCAATCCTCCTCTTTTTGCTGAGGAAGATTGGCCCTGGGCTAATATCCGTGCCCATCTTTCTCTATTTTGTATGTGGGACGCCTGCCACAGCATGGCTTGATAAGCGGTGCACAGGTCTGCGCCTGGGATCCGAACCTGTGAACTCCAGTCCACCAAAGCGGAGCACGTGAACTCAATCACTACGCCACCAGGCTGGCCCTCCTGTAACGCAATGTCTTAATATTTATATTTACATATATTTTAAGGTAAAATTTATATACAATAACATACAAAAAGCTTATGTATGCATTCATTGGGTTGTGACAAATACATTGTCGTATTTGACAGATGCATTGGTGCGCTGGTGACCACACCCATGAGAAAAAAGACGTCATTCTGGACAGTCAGGAGCTGGCTCTGCACTATCAGGCTTTGGTATTCTCCTGTTTTTCATTGCTGAGTACACGTCTGCTGTATGAATATGCCATGCTTGTTTTATTCACTCACCTGTTGATGGACATTGGGTTATTTCCAATCTTTGGCTATTAAGAATAAAGATGGTATGAATAAAAAGACTTTGTACAAGTCTTTTTGTGGACATATATTTTCATTTTTCTCCTAGAAAATATCTAGGAGTGAAATTGCTGAGTCATATGGTGGGTGATATTTAACTCTACGATAAACTACCAAATTTTTCAAAAAGTGTTTTACCATTTTACAGTTTCCAACAATGTGTAAATGTTTCAGTTGCTCCACTTCCTTGCCAACAAGTGGTAGGTGTTGTCATTGTTTCTAATGTTAGCCATTCTAGTGGGTAGGAAATGGTATCTCATGGGTTTAATTGGAATTTCCTTTTCAGAAAACATCATCCGTCATATGAAATTAATGCTGTTCATTTGAATTTTACTGGTTTTGTATAATTATATTTAATTTTAAAATTTGTTTCGGTTTTATACTTGTATGAAGAGCTATAAGAATAAGGCATTTATATCTAGTTTTCCATTTGTACACATTTAAGTAGTATCATAATAAAAAATAATATAAGTCTACATTTGAAGGTCATAATTTTTCCTTTACAAGCTGTAAGTGCATTACTCAGGTTTAAACCACTAACCTAGCCCACACATGGCTGCTATTCTAGTCTTTGTCCAAATTTCAATAAGTTAATTCAGCTACAACTTTTTTCGCCTACATTTATGACTTGTTTCTAGTTACCTTATTTGGATTCATGTGTTTCTCAAGCCACCAATAAAATTTCAAAGAGTCTCCTAGACTAGGTTTTTTTAATAGATATCTTTCATTGTGTTAACATTTACTGGTGTAATTCTTAGAATTTAACTTTATTCTTCATATTATGAGTGCCACAATTGAGTGTGTGACAAACTCAGTATAGCTCTAAACATCTCTTTACTAGGTTCTGAACATTTTGATAATATTAACTTTGGGAGATATATGTGACTTTTTAAATTTGGGCTTGAGGCTAGGTGAATATTGAGCTGAAATATTTTTTAAATTTATTTTTAAATTATAGATGGATATAGCAATATTATTGTTCCAAAAATACAAGAAAATATAAAGAATCACCCCTACTCTGATATCCTAACATGTCCATGATCATTTTGTATTTTCATTTTCAATATTTTAATACTATATATGTTTTATGTAGTTATACTCTGGGACACATTGTTGTCCATAGACTTGACAGTGATAATTTTTACTGATAATATATTTTTGTGTGTGTGTGTGTGAGGAAGATTAGCCCTGAGCTAACATCCGTGCTAATCCTCCTCTTTTTGCTGAGGAAGACCAGCTCTGAGCTAACATCTATTGCCAATCTTCCTCCTATTTTTTTCCCCCAAAGCCCCAATAGATAGTTGTATGTCATAGTTGCACATCCTGCTAGTTGCTGTATGTGGGACGCAGCCTCAGCACGGCCGGAGAAGCGGTGCGCCGCTGCGCCCGGATCCGAATCTGGGCTGCCAGTAGCGGAGCGCGCGCACTTAACCGCTAAGCCATGGGGCCGGCCCTGATAAATATTTTTAATTGAGTATAATTACCATAATAATAATAATAAAAGCGATGGCTAACATGTACTGAGCTTTTACTGGGTGCCTGTAAATACCACAGATTGTTTAAATTCCCACAACTGTCCCTTATTTTACTTCACCACTCTATCTCAAATTGCTTCCAGATTTTCACTGTCTTTGTGCATATGACCTTTACTTTAGATTGAATTATCTCCAAAAATTATATTTCCAGAAGCGAAATTACTGTCATAGGACATGAAAATATACACAAATTGCCAAGCTTTATTCCTAAAGGCTTATATCAAATTTAAATTAATTAAAAATTAAAATTTGAACTATAGTACAAGTTATAGTAAAAGTGTCCATTTCAGTGCACCTTTGCCAGCATGGAGTGTTATAATTAAGGAGGTTATTTTTAGTTTGACTTTTTAATAGATAGAAGACCTCATCATTATTTTTACTTGTTTGTCAAAATTCAATATTTTTCCTTATGTTAGTTTATTAGCTCAATTTTTTCTAAATCATCTGTCCATGTTTTTCTCCATTTATTTATACAATTAATATATCTTTTGCCAGTTTGATGATCTATTTATTTATTAAATATTTTTTAAATTATAAAAATCGTAAATGCTTACTTTTATTTTTTTTTTTTTTTTTTTTAGATTTTTATTTATTTATTTTTCCCCCCAAAGCCCCAGTAGATAGTTGTGTGTCATAGCTGCACATCCTTCTAGTTGCTGTACGTGGGACGCGGCCTCAGCATGGCCGGACAAGCAGCGCGTCGGTGGGAGCCCGGGATCCGAACCCGGGTCGCCAGCAGCGGAGCGCGCTCACTTAACCACCAAGCCACGGGGCCGGCCCAATGCTTACTTTTAAATAAAGATGTGAAAATTTTCCTCCACTCCTTAGCTCCATACTCTTATTTTAAGAAATAATTACTGTTAACAATTTGGAGCATATTCTCCCAGATACACACTCACAAAGTGGATCTCACTTCATATTTTCACACTTTAATACATCATGGACATCTACGCTAATACCTACTGATCTACTTTAATCTTTTTCATGGTCATATAGTGTTTCATAATACGAATGTATCACAGTTTACTAACCAGCCCTTGTAGACATTTAGGCTCTTCTCAAATTTGCTATGAACTTTTTACATAATTAAAAAGTAAACTTTTATCACATTTCCTGGTAACATTTTCCTCCCTAAGTTTTCCCCATAAGCCTTTCAATTTTGGTAACTTTTCACATACCATTAAAAACTTTTTTTTGTGTGTGTGAGGAAGATCAGCCCTGAGCTAACATCCATGCTAATCCTCCTGTTTTTTTTTGCTGAGGAGGACCAGCCCTGAGCTAACATCTATTGCCAATCCTCCTCCTTTTTTTCCCTTTTTCTCCCCAAAGCCCCAGTAGATAGTTGTATGTCGTAGTTGCACATCCTTCTAGTTGCTGTATGTGGAACGCCACCTCAGCATGGCCGGAGAAGTGGTGCGTCCATGCGTGCCCAGGATCCGAACCCTGGGCCGCCAGTAGCGGAGTGCGAGCACTTAACCACTAAGCCATGGGGCCAGCCCCTAAAAACTTTTAAGTACTTATTTGTCTGTGTACTCCCTCTTTGTCTTCTTTTATCACTGAGCCGGCTCTATCCTGGGCTTCACAGTCTGGAAAGAAAGATTGACAAGGCAACATGCCATTCATGAGAGTAACTCAAGAATGATCAAATAACAGTGCATAAATCAAGTGCTATTGGAAACTGACTGGGAGAGTGAGAGAAAGCCCCACAGAGAAGATGACATTTAAACTGGCTCTTGAAAGGCAAGGAAAATATATATGGAGGCAGAGAGGAAATGGAATGGGGGGTGGAGGGAGCCAACTAGGCAGGGAAAACAGCACTGGAAAGGCCTAGACAATTAAGATGGCATAATTTGTTCAGGGAATGGTGTGTTAAGTGTGCCTGGAATGCTTTGGAAAGAGAGTAATGATAATAATTACAATAACATCAAGCATAATATTTCGTTAATCCTCACAAAAACCACAGCTAGGTGCCACAGTTATCGCTATTTTACAGATGAGGTGATTAACACTTAGGGATAATGTGTGATTTGCCCCAGTTCATACAGCTATTAAGACTGAGTCAAATTTAGGGTCTGGTCTGACTTTAGAGCTTGCTTTGCACCAGGCACTGCCTCTCTTGTGCAGTCAAGGGGTAGATAGGTCAGATGGAGGAGGGATTTGTATGCAATATTGAGATTGGACTTTTTCTTAGAGACCACAGGGATCCATCAAAGATTTTGAAGAGGTAGAGGGGCAACCAAATCTGCTGTTTAGAAAGATAACTTTGGTGGCAGCATGGACAATGGATTGGATGGGAAGAGAAAGAAGAAGGAAGGAGGGAGAGAGAGAAACAGAGAGGAAGGGAGGAAAATGGATGGTTACTATTTACTAAGTTTTTAATTTTTTATTGATTTATTGATTTTTCCCCCAAAGCCCCAGTAGATAGTTGTATGTCATAGCTGCACATCCTTCTAGTTGCTGTATGTGGGACGCGGCCTCAGCATGGCCGGAGAAGCGGTGCGTCGGTGCACGCCCGGGATCCGAACCCGGGCTGCCAGCAGCAGAGCGCGCGCACTTAACTGCTAAGCCACAGGGTCGGCCCTGTTTACTAAGTTTTTAATAATTGTCACATACTGGACCCCACAATTTCAGTTGCGATAGCCCAGATGTTGAAAGTGGAATGGAAGAGAAAGCATCCAGAGAGTCTTAGAAGGTAAAATCAATAAGGCTTGTGATGACTGGTTTGATGTGGATGATGAAAGAGTAGGAGGTCTTGATGAGAAAAAAGGAATCTGTTTCATATGTGCATATAATGAGTCTAGCTGGGGAGCTGTTGTCTTGGAGGTACATGGCATCTGTCTGGTTAAGATTAGAAAGCATCTGGAAATGAGCGTGGTGCTCCAGAAGGAGTGCAGCCCTGCTGACACTTTGATTTTAGTCCTATAAGACCTAGTTTGGATTTGTGACCACCAGAACTGTAAGGTAATTTGTGTTGCTTTAAGCCACTAAGTTTATGTTAATGTGTTACAGCAGCAATTGGAAATTAATGGTGGGAACAGGCACAGGTAGCAATATAAAATAGAGTGGTCAGAGTTTGCCTCATTAATGTGAAAATTAAGCAAAGGCTTGAAGGAGATGAAGGAGTCTGCCAAGTGGCTAACTGGGGGAAAAGCATTTCAGGCAGAAGGAACAGAATAAAGGCCCTAAGAGGGAGCTGTCTGGTGTGTCTGAGGCTCAGGAAGGAGGCCAGTAGAGCAGAGAGAGAAGTAGGGGAGGAGGCCAGAGAGTTGTCCAGCTGGGGTCACTGCAGATTACGTGAGTCCTTGGTGGTCATTGCCAGGACTTTGGCTTTTACTCTGACTGAGATGGAAATCACGAGAGGGTTCTGAGCAGGAGGTGATAAGATCTGTCTCCTGATTTAAAAGGATCCTCTGGCTGCTGAGTAGAAAAGAGACTGCAGGAAGATTTGAGTAGCAGCAGAGAGACCAAGGTGTAGCAACGTCTGGGTGGGAGATGACAGTGGTTTTGACCAGGGTCATAGCAGTGGTGAGAAGTGGTCAGATCCTAGAAACATTTTGAAGATCATCAACAGGATTTCCTGACAGACTGGACGTGGGGTGTGAGGAAAGACAGAGGTCAAGGTTGAGTTTTATTCTTGTGGAATTCTTAAATGATTTTTAAAAATAACACTGCCTTGGGGCCAGCCCGGTGGTGTAGCGGTTAAGTGCGCTTGCTCCACTGCTGACGGCCCAGGTTCGGATCCCGGGCGCGCACTGACGCACCACTTCTCCGGCCCATGCATCCCACATAAAGTGGAGGAAGATGGGCACAGATGTTAGCTCTGGGCCAGTCTTCCTCAGCAAAAAGAGGAGGATTGGCCTGGGTGTTAGCTCAGGGCTGATCTTCCTCACAAAAAAATAAATAAATAAATAAAAATAAAAATAACACTGCTATACCAATCCTACCAAATATGGGAAGCTAGATTAAAGACATTTCAAGTCAGACCAGTCCATCTTTGGTTATACAGCTCTTGCAACACCCCAGCCATGCAATCGAGTTTGTGTTGCTAGGATAAGGGACCCATGCACAATCATTGCCCATCTAATCAGTTTTTTCCATCTATTAATCAAGTTGATTTCATCATTCTTGATAGTCTTATATACACGTGGGGGCTGGCCCCGTGGCTTAGCGGTTAAGTGCACGCGCTCCGCTGCCGGCGGCCCAGGTTGGGATCCCGGGCGCGCACCGACGCACCGCTTCTGCGGCCATGCTGAGGCCGCATCCCACATGCAGCAGCTAGAAGGATGTGCAGCTATGACATACAACTATCTACTGGGGCTTTGGGGGAAAAATAAATAAATAAAAATTAAAAAAAAATTTTATATACACGTGGTTTTTTCTAATTCTTTTAACAGCTTGTAACATCTTATTGGTTTCCTCATTAATTAATTTTTTCCCTAATCAGTTTTGATTAATGAGGAAATGAAATTATGTTGTTTGCACACTTTATCCAAGATTGGTGTCATACTGGCTAAATCAAATCAGTACTTGAGCAAATGTGAAATTAGAGCTTCTTTAGCATGGAACATTCTGGGTGTCATTATTGAAGAAGATGCCATTTTTTAAAATAGTCTTTAATAAACAGCTGCTATCATTTCAGACTACTTGCTATTTAGGCACTTTGAATTTTTTTCATTAGAAGACACATAAAAAAAGTAGACTACTGGAATTTGTAATGGATTTAGCATTCATAGTTTGACTCTACGTGACTGTGCTCCAGAGTTGTAATTTTACTGGTGAAGTTTCAGAAGCCACTTAGCTAGTGATTGAGCCTAACCAGCCACCCAGCATCACATCTCAGTACTCTTTTGTTCTCTACTCCTCCTCAAACTTGCTCACACTCACAAAGTGATAAAAACTTACTTGGCTTTTTTTTTTTTTCTTGGTGAGGAAGATTAGCCCTGAGCTAACATCCGTTGCCAATCCTCCTCTTTTTCTGAGGAGGATTGGCCCTGGGCTAACATCCGTGCCCATCTTCCTCTGCTTTATATGGGATGCCGCCGCAGCATGGCTTGACAAGTGGTGCGTCGGTCCACGCCCAGAATCCGAACCTGCGAACCCCAGGCCGCCGAAGTGGAGCGTGTGAACTTAACTGCTACACCACCGGGCCAGCCCTGGCTTTGCTTTTTTATAACAGCTTTATTGAGAGGTAATTCACATACCATACAATTCACTTATTCAAAGTGTACAATTCAGTAGTTTTTAGAATATTCCTAGTTGTGCATCCACCCACAATCAATTTTAGGACCTTTTCATCACTCTATAAAGCAACCCGCACCCCTGGGCCATTGTCTCCTTTTTCCCGCACTCACCTGCGCCCTACCTTAGGCAACCACTAACTTACTTTCTGTCTCCATAGATCTGCCCAATCTGGATGTTTCAAATAGATGGAATTGTACAGTATGTGGTCTTTTGTGATTGGCTACTTTCACTTAGCATAATGTTTTCAGGGTTCATCCATGTTATATAGCATGTATCACTATTTCATTCCTTTTGTGGCTGAATAATATTCTGTTGTATGTTTATTTATTCATCAGTTGATGGACATTTGGTTTCTTTCCACTTTTTAGCTACTACGAAAAATGCTGCTATGAACATTCACGTGCAAGTTTTTGTGCAGATGTATATTTTCCTTTCTCTTGGGTATGTACCTAGGAGTGGAATTGTTGCATCATATGATGACTGTATATTTAACCTTTGGAAAAACTGCCAGACTGTTTTCCAAAGCAGCGGCACCATTTTGTGTCCCCACCAGCAATGTATGAGGGTTCCAATTCCTCCACATCCTCACCAACGTTTGTTATTATCTGTCTTTTTTATTATAGTAATCCTAGTGGTGTGAAGTGATAAAACATATTTCTTAATGAAAAATGGCCTGAAATGAAAGTCAGTGCTAGATCTGGTGACTGAAGTTAAGAAAAAGCTAAGGAGCATCTCCTTTAGCCAGAAAGCTATTTTATAATTGACTTTCGAGTCCTGTATGGATAGGAATCATTAAGAGTCTGAAGGCTAACTTAAAATTTTCTACTAAACTGTACACTAAAGTGGTATTCATGAATTTGGGAATCTGTGAAGGTCACAGGACTAGACTTGTGAATGTCAAGAGGCTATTCTAGGTTACAATACCAAATTTGCCTTGTCACAGAGACAGTATTCTAAAAATCTCGCCATTAACTATCACCTCGCTTCAGTGGCGGGGTAATCACTGAGCTATCCATGTGTGCTTTGGTCTCACTGCCATAAGAGACTCAAATGAAGGTGAGATATGTTTACATTCTTTGCTTCGCCATCCAAGAAGCCTCTGTGTTCTGAGTCTAGGCTCCCCTTCCTTAGAGGGTTCCTGATGGCTTTTATGTTGCAAAGCTGGGGAAAGCGGGAGTGCTGGTAGGGTTCCCACACAAAATACAGGATGCCGAGTAAAATTTGTATTTTAGGAGCCAGCCCGGTGGCATAGTGGTTAAGTTCGCTCACTCTGCTTCGGCAGCCTGGGGTTCGCAGGTTTGGGACCTATGCACTGCTCATCAAGCCATGCTGTGGTGGCATCCCACATACAAAGTAGAGGAGGATGGGCACAGATGTTAGCTTAGAGCTAATCTTCCTCAGCAAAAAGAGGAGGATTGGCAATGGATGTTAGCTCAGAGCCAGTCTTCCTCACACACACACAAATTGTATTTTAGATAAATAACCAATAATTTTTTAGTGTAAGGACTCCCTCCACGCCCAATTACTTGTTATTTATCTGACATTCAGATTTAGCTGGGCATCCTATATTTAGATTTGCTCAATTTGACAACCCTAAGTGGAGGGTAAAAGTTTTAGAGCCAGGAGCCCTTACCCTATTTCCCCACCAATAAGGCTTTTATTTGGGGGAGTTCAGATCAGTTCAAAGAGACTGTACCGACCATGAAGGAAATGCAGCTGGCAACCTCCAGAGGGGGAGTATTGGAGATGGCCTCTGGGGTTGGATTTAGTGAGGGTCTGGGGCCTGTGCTTTACTGCCATGTGGCTCCTGAGAAAGTCCAGTCCACGCCTGGAGCTGGCAGTGGGGTGGGTGTTGTGGAAACTGAACACGGTGTGGTGGCTGGGGAGTCACACTGCCCAAACCCCTGCCGGATAATCCTAGACTGCTGTATGACCCAAGAGAGGGAGCAACAGGGGCAAATGGGATTTATCTGATGCATTTAAAGAGCCTAGGTCATGTCAGTGATTGGCTTAAAATAAGTGCTCTACAAGTGGTAGCTCCCTTTCAGGACAAGCGGAGTAATGAGATGTTTCTTGAATTTCCATGGCATGCATCAAAATAATACTCAATGTACTTCTATCAAAGAGGTTTCTTTAGGTCTCTCCTTTTCTGAGCCTCCATAGGTTTTCCTCTCTTAGACCGTATCTACTTTGCATCAGGCATAGCAGACACAAAATCTCTGTAGTATCAATTTCACTGTCCAGATTACAGAAAAATACATGCTATTTGAGCACCACAGGAATATCATAGTACTGTCCACAGATGGTTTCAGCCCAAGTTTTTTAAGCATTGTTCAGTACAATACTTTAGTACAGCTGAGATGTTTGGAGAGCCCCTTGGAGGTTTGTGATAAAGGAATGTGACCTGTATCTTTCAGGTTACTCAACCTAATCACTAAATGATTATTAATTCAAGTCATTTCTAAACCTCTAGGTATATGTGTGATTTCAAACATGGCAGATCTTTAAGGTAGAATGTGAAGAGTGGAGACAGAATGCTTTTTCTCTGCCACGAATGAACCTGCCAAACACATGACCTAGAGAACTTCATTTAGCCTCTCTGAGCTACAGTTTCTCATTTGGGCTCAGAGTTAAATATTACTAAGGTAATATTTAACCTTAACTTAGGTAATATTTAACCTTAACTAAGGTAATATTTAACCTTTCCAGTGTAAAGAGAATGGTATTTGCTATCCAAAGACCTGGATTTGCCATTTATTAGCTGTGTGACCTTGGGCAAATTACAAAACCTCTTTGAACCTCTGACTTCTCGCCTGTAAAATGGGGATAATAATACTTCGCTGGTTGTTCTAAGGGCCAAATAAACCAATATGTAAGATAATATTTTCCAATAAACCATAAAGTAATAAATTAATGCAGAGGTATCAATTTTTTTTAAAAAGTAGCTAATCATAAAACAAAACAATATAAAACACAGTTTTGATTTGTGTTTTTGGTTTCTTCAGAATTCACAAAAACAGGAAAACTATAAATGTACGTACTTGGCCTTTATAGCAACAAGCACAGGGCTTAAAATATTAATGATTTTGTAATATATAGAGCAGTGCACTCTGGGGATGCTTGGCCATGATGTTTAGAGCTCATCGGCTCTGATATGGAGGAGTATTGAGCCAACACCAGGGAGCAGCTGGGTTACTGGTTTCCAGCAGGGCACAAAACACAGCACATCAGGTGCTTATGAAACACTTTGATTCTTTGGACCTAAAAAAATCATACTTCTCATTGGGGACAATCCCTAAAGACTCAAATCACATATGACAATTTTGATGGACTCTATTGGGAAGGGGGAAAATTTTAGGTAAAAAGAAGACTCCACTCAACTGTTCCATGACCTGATCCTAGGATTCTTTAAAAGCTGCAGTGGGACCAGGGGGCGAGTCCCAAGGGTCATTAGACTGTGTGTGTTTGTGCTGGGTGTGATTACGTGATATTGTATCTGTTTGGGATATATCATCATTAGTTAATCTATTGACTTCTTTGTGCCAGAAGCTGGAAACACAGTTAAGTAGGATTGATCTTGACCTCAACTAGCTCACAGTATGGTGGAGGAGAAGGATACAAAAACAAATACTATACTTACAACTCAAGGTGTTAACAGCATAAATCTGGATTTTGCCACTTTCATTTACTCTTTATGAGCCCCGATTTTCTCATCTATGAAATGGGGGTAATAACACCTCCCTTGCAGTATATGCACTGCAGTATATGCCTGGCTCCTAATACGTCCTTGTGCGCCTCCCCGATACAGACAGTGGCTTGGTGATTGAGGAAGGTGGTGCCCTCTCTCTGAGGGACCGATTCTATGTGGTCCTTTCAGGTTGCAAAGAAGAGCTGGGCAACCTGAAGACCTGGGAGGCTTTCTGTAAGGAATTCTAGTCTCCAGCCAGCTACTCTTTTGTTCTTGGGGTCTTTATCTCTCTTTCTACTTTCCATCATTAACCTTTCTTTGGGTTTTGATTGGATTCATTAGTCACCATCCAATATGGAAGACCCACAGTTGGGAAGACTCAGTTGGATGGAGGAGGACCCACTCTCCAATACAGAAGACTCACCCACAGGTGAGGTACTAGCCCAATGAAGTCTGTCCAGGGTAGCCAGACTAATTATTTTCAAAGCCCAAAATGAACCAAGGCTGCTATTTTTCAAAAAGTGCAATAGGGGACAGTGTAAATGGATTGTAAGCTTCTGGCTGTAAGACACAGACATGAGAACTGATCAGTTTGTTGTTTTGGGGACACTCACAATAGCTACCAGGAATTGCTCCCATACAATGTGCTTTACACATTCCCTCATGTTATCCTCACAGCAGCCCAAGGAGGGGGGGAATTATTACACTTAACAGAAGAGATAATTGAGGCTTACAGAGCTTAATGAAGTTGTGTCAATGCTAGAACCAGGATGTGATGAAGTAAGCCCTGTTGGACTCTCAAGCCCCTGCGATGTCATGGGGGCTTTCCCCTCCAGGACCAACACAGGAAACTTTTTCTGAAGTCAGGACCAGCACCAGATATATTTCTCATTTCTTGCTGGTATATTTTATCTTTAGGACACTCAGGGAACTGCTTATTTTGTTCCCTTCTTCACAATGGCTAATGGAAAGCTTCGAGTCAAAACTGTGGTCCTCCATACAGAGTGTAAAGGAATTTGTGGCATGGATTTTGTGTGCTAACTTCACTCCTAGTCTCCTTTTTACTCGCTTACCCTTATTTTCTCCTTTTAGCATCACCTCACCCCACCTTAGCTTGTTGTATCCTGACATGTTGTGTGTATCTTCATGAGCCACCTTAAATCCTTTCTGATTCAAAGCTGCGCATAAACAAATAAATAATTCCTAATAGGTACTTATTACATCATGATGACGATTATGATCTCAACAGCTTCCACGTGTAGTTCTCTGAGCAACCCATTTCCGTGCCACACCCTGAGTCATACCTTCCAATGGAACTGCCCCTCCACCCCAGCCTTGAACTCTAATATCTTATTTTCTAGCTCTCCCTTCCTCTCTGACTCCTTTATCCTACCTACCCTTCAACCTCCTTGACTTGGCCCATTAGACCCCTTTTGGTTTCCCTTTCCTAACCAAACCTCACCTCATGAGCCACCATTCTTCCCTTCCTTGGTCTTCCTGAGTCCCCTGCTCTGGAGATTCCCAACCCTGGATCAGATCACCTACATGCCTTCCTTGGGCAACCTACAGTGGCTGAGAAAAACACAGACAGGAGCATCAGCCAACCTTCCAGCCTCTGTGCTTCCCTGGCCTGTTCAGAGAGCCTTCCCTGGGTCCCTGGTCAGCTATCTCTCCCATTACTCATATGGCCTATATTGAACGGCCTCCATTTCTCTCGAGTTCCCCTGCAGTGGGCATTTTTCCATTGGCATATCTTATCCCTTTGGCCACAATGATGGGTTCAAGAATGAGCATGGGCCCAGCTTGGTCCAGTGAGAGAGCTTGGCTCCTGAACCAGACTCTCTTCCTAGACAGCTCGTATGAGGTCCAGCTGCTGCAGCTGTGGAGGTTTGGCTGGCTGTGTGTATGTGGGGCGTGGCAGGGGTCATCACCATGAGGGGCCTGAGGATGAACGAAGCCAGCATTGTAGAAGGCAGAGTGGAGAGATGGAGACAAAAGGCACTTTGAACCACTGAGCAGTCCTTGCTTCTTGGTTACTAGGCCAATTCATCCTCTTTTTGTAAATTGGGTTTTCTGCCATTGCAATTGTACAACTCCTAACTGAGGAATCACTCTCCAGTCGATGCCCTTGTGTCCTGTTTCATAGAGTAGGAACTGCTCAAGTTAACTCTTTGCTTCTAGCCTAAAGAAAAAAATTGGTACTGTTCTATTCTGCCCAAGAATAATCTTTGTATCTATACTGGTAGAACCTGCCCAATCCCTCCTCCATTCAGTTCAATGAACTCTACAAGTCTATCGGTAGAATGTGAGCCTGTTTTGTTCTTTGCTAATGCCAATGCCTAAACAGTACCTGACACAGAGTAGGAGTTCTATACATATTTGTTGAATGAGTGAGTAACTGCATTAGTTTCTTATTTGGCAGTGTAAAACAACACAGATTTATTATGTTAAAGTTCTGGAGATCAGCAGTCCAAAAAGGATCTTGCTGGGTTAAAAGCAAGGTGTTGGCAGGGCTGCATTCTTTTCTGGAAGCTCTAGGAAAGAATCTGTTTTCTCTCCTTTTGCACTTCCAAAGGCTGCCAGCATTCTTGGCTTGTGGCCCACTTCCATCTTTAAAGCGAGCAATACTAATAGAGTTTTTCTCATGTCGCCATCTCTCTGGTTCTGCCTCTTCTGCCTCTCCCTTCCACATTTAAATGACCCTTGTAATTACTTCGGGCCCACCTGGATAAGATTATCCACTAGGATAATCTTATTTTAAGGACAGCTGATTAGCAACCTTAATTCCAGCTGCACACTTAATTCCCCTTTCCTGTGTAACATAACATAGTTACATGGGGATTAGGACATGATATCTTTGGTGGGGGGCCATTATTCTGCCTACCACAGTGACTGTTTTTGTTGCTGACAAGGCCAAGTGCTGAGCTCAGCACTGGGAAATTAAGCATGAATAATATGTGCTCCCTAATCTCCATTCATTCATGGGAGGAGCACTTCACCTAAGTTTGGGGAATCAGGGTGGGCTTCCAGGAGGAGGTGATGTCAAAGCTGACAAGTGTCAGATGAGCCGAAGCTAGCCCAGTTGAGACTAGGGATTTAAGGAGAATGTTCCAAGCAGAGGGGATAACACACTCCAGAGGCTCCCTGAAGAGAGAGCTTGGGGCATTTAGGGGAAGAAGAGATTCCATAGGGCTAGACAGGAGATAAAATGGAGAGGGGAAAACAGTGATGCTACTTTGTGAGGTAGGACAGAGCAAGGACTGTTATCCAGAAGGCAAGGAGAAGCTATTTAAACGGGGCAGTGACATGATCAGATTCATGGAGTGGAGACATCACTCAGGCTGCTGTGCAGAGAAGGCACCGATGGGAGAGACAGCTCGGTGGAAGTGCTGGGGACCCAAAGCAGCTGAGAGGCAGTGGAGAAGGAGAGGATGAGTGAGTGTAGGAGATCCTGAGGAGACAGAACCATGAGGGTTAGTGAATGCAGTTGAAGGTAATGCCTGGGCAACAGGTGCTTCTGTGTGTGCTTTTCACAGACACAGAAATGCAGAAACAGGGTCATGTTTAGGAGAGAGTTGTAATAAGAGACTTTTTGGACATGTTAAATTTGAAACACTGTGGTCATTCTAGTGTGGATTCTAGCAGACTGATAAATATGCAAGTTTAGAGGCTCAGAAGAGTATAAGATGGAGATGCGTGTTTTGGTGTGATCATCAAATTAATGAAAGCCATGTGAGGGGATGACCTCACCCAGGGAGAGGGTGTGGAGTGAAAA
Organism: Ceratotherium simum simum; assembly: GCF_057802395.1. Classification (NCBI taxonomy): domain Eukaryota; kingdom Metazoa; phylum Chordata; class Mammalia; order Perissodactyla; family Rhinocerotidae; genus Ceratotherium; species Ceratotherium simum. The sequence continues at coordinate 26,262,831 of NC_141925.1, forward strand.
GAAGTCATAGGGTAAGGAGCACAAACACCGGAGGGGCTGGAAAGGCAGGGGAGGCCTCCTGTAGCTGGGAAGCCTTCTTTGCTTCTTCCTTTTCCACTTCCTTGCTTCCTTCCGCTTCCTCCTTTCCTTTCTTCCATACGAATTCAGTCCCAAATTAGACTTGACAAGCCCAAATGAGGTGGGAATGGTGGCTTATGTGAGGACAGCACAGGAGTGGGGTGGCAGGAGCAGCGATTGGCCACTTACAAGGGATTGAGCAGATAGAGACATATATATATATGTCCAAAAGATCCTTGAGAAATGATTAATTTCAGACAAGGCTTGGGCAGAGAATGTATAAAATGGACCCGGAAAATTTTGTTGTGAAGAAAATATTCAAATAATGATGGGAACATGTCAAAAGACACAGAAGGACAGGGCCGGGCCGGTGGCGCAAGCTCCGCTGTGACAGCCCGGAGTTCGCCAGTTCGGATCCCGGGGGCCCGCCAACGCATCGCTTGTTAAGCCATGCTGTGGCAGTGTCCCATATAAAGTAGAGGAAGATGGGCACGGATGTTAGCCCAGGGCCAGTCTTCCTCAGCATAAAAGGGGAGGACTGGCATCGGATGTTAGCTCAGTGCCGGTCTTCCTCACAAAAAAAATAAATAAATAAAAGACACAGAAGGTAAGTTGAAGGAGCTTCCACTTGCCAAATCTGTGACAGTTTGACCATCAGATTAAATCATGGTAATAATTGGTTAAAATCAATTGAAAAATATAGGAATTCATGAGTCCACACAGATCTAAATAATGAGCAAAAATGGGGAGAAGAGAAACTCTTCTTTATATAATAGAATGTAAATTAACAAATGCAAAAATAACCAAGAGGGGCTGGAGATAGGAGGGAGTTGAGGAAGTAGAGTGGAAACCAAAAAAAAGAAATGTGTGGGGAGGGTGTGGTCAACAATGTTGACTGGTATTGACGGGACAAGCAAGGTAAATTCTAGAAAGGGTCTGATGGATTCAAGCCCTTGGAGGTCATTGGTGAGAATCAGACTGAGCAGGTTGAGGAGGGAACGGGAAGTGAGAAGGTGAAAACAGGGAGCACAGACAACTCACTGAAGAAATCTGGCTATGAAGGGGTGGAAAGAAAGGGGTAGCCGCAGGGGAACACATTGAGTTTAGGGAGGGCTTTTTAAAATGGAAGAAATGTGAGTAGTTTAAATGCTAATGGGAAGGAACTAAAAAAAGGAAGGACAGGTTCAAGATACAGGAAAGTGGGAAGAAAGTTGATAAGTGAGGTTCCAGAGGAGGCTGGAGGAGAGGCATGCCCCAGGTGGGGGATTAGCACTTTCTTTATAACCTGAGGGAAAGAGGAAAAGTGGACTACAGGATGGTGTGTAGAGCAGGGACAAAACATTGAGGGAGTTTCTGTAATGGTTTCTGAGTTTTTGTGAAATAGGAGATGGGGTTATTGTCCGCAAGTGAGGGGCAGATGCCTGGGGTTAGGGACGTGAAGAGCACAGAGAAGCATCCCGGGAACATAGGAGATAAAAAGCTGGCTCAAGACACGCAGACAACTCCTTGGAAGCAGCAAGGGTTCAGTGGAGGGTGGCAGTCATGAAGTTACAGTTGACCCTAACCTGTGGTCACAGGGCCCTTTCTCCTGTCCCTCTCAGACTGGGTCTGCAAACCTGGAGGGGCCAGCTTCCTTTTCTTTCTTTCCACTCTCCCTTTCTTCTTTCTTCCCTTCTTTCCTTGGCAGGTGGAAATGATGTATCATGTACCAGTTATCAATTGATTGCCTCTGAGCTCCAAATCCACCCTTCATGGCCTGCTCTGCAAACGTGGAGATGGGTCCTTTAAATGTTTCCTTTGCCAAGCTGGCACAATATGAAACATTGTCAGTAGAGGGCACTGGAGAGACATTGCAAGAGGAAGGGGCTTTTCTTGCTGGTTCTGGTGTATTCATCTCCACAGGCACATAGCTTCTCAGCACCAGGCTCCTGCAGTGCGTGATGGTTAGCAGCACCTAGTGGCCAGCAGCTTTCCCCATAGCCTCTCCTGGGTGGTTTTGTAGTAGAGTGCCTCCAGTGAGTCATCTCTTCATTAACAGCTTAATCTAGGACCTTGAAAGGTAGACTTCCAGCAAGTTCCGGAGGGGAGATTTCTAGCATGTTCCACCTGTGCTGCACCACAACGATTTCTCTGCCTTTCAATTTCTCCTGACTGTGCCCCCTCCAAGGAGGTCTGGATCTCAGCCCTGGAGAGGGTGAGGAGTCCCTTCCTTGGGCACTCTATCTCAACCTAGGGATACCCTTTATATCTGCTAATCTTATATTCTTTTGAGTTCTCTCTACTTTTCAGTCTCCTGTTACTCAGATCCTCCCCTATAATAATTCTTTATATTAAACTTTACCTGTTCAACTTCTGTGTGGTTTATATCTCCTGATTGGACCCTGACAGATACAGAATTGGTACCAGGAGATAGACCCACAAAGGTGGGATTTGGGGATGGGTTTGGTCATGCTTTTGGCCTTGAGTGCAGTGCTGAGCTCCTTGTCAATGGAAAATGGGATGCTGGTAATTTATGACATGAAGTCACATCACAATTAATCAAACTACCACTTGTTTATTGTGATGAAATGCCAACTGAAGCATGTGCCTTGGAGACTAAGTGGCTACTGCACTTGACAGTTACGACAGTAATGATGACTATGAAGACTGTGGTGTGGGATGGATTCTTCTGAGTGCACTTGAGCACTTACAGAGGGGAAAACAACAAGCTCAGTTCTTTAACTCTCAGCTTAAGTCATGGTTGAAGAACCCGCGAGTTGCTGTGATAGGCCTAAAAGAAGCTCTTACTTCTTATATCCATAGGGCTGACGTTGTTGAAAATCAAACACAAATTTGACTATGTGGTTTGCTGAATTACAACAAGAGTGGAATTCACAGTCTCACCAGTTTCTCATGTGAAAGTTAGGGCATTAATTGGTAAAGAATGGGATCCTAAAACTTGGAATGGGAACATATATTAGAGCCCGGGTGAAACTGACAATTTCTCATGGAAGGTGAGAGGCCAAAGGGGTGGATTATGCCAGTTATTAGTTAATTATTTCTCAGCTCCAAATCCATCCTTCATTGCCTGCTCTGCAAAAATAAAGATGGGTCCTTTAAATATGTTTTCTTTGCCAGCTAGTATGACGTCCAGCTTTGCCAGTAGAGGGTAACTGGGGGGACATTGCAGGAGGAAGAAGTTTTCCTTCCTGCTTCTGATGTGCTTCTGTCAGCAGACTCCTATGACACGGGCAGCTTCTCCAGTACCCAGCTCTTGCTTCGTGGGTAGCTTCCTTTTCCTGGATGTTGGATCTACTCAGTCACATAGGCTAGAAACCTGCCTATGTGAGTCATACGAAACTTCTCTGTTTCCCCTGATCTCCTATATGTTGATCACCAGGTCAAGTCAATTCTGTCTGCTGAATATTTCTCATCCTCCCTTCCTGCTGCCCCCCACCCCTACCCCACTCTCCATTCCCACCCCACTGCTTCAGTTAAAAGCCTTGGTTAGAGGGTTCAGATAGCTCCTAGCCTACAGCCTCTGCCTGTATTTTCACCTCAAATTAATTCATTCTCCACACTTCAGACAAGGTGATTTTTTTTTTTTAAAGATTTTATTTATTTATTTTTTTCCCCCCAAAGCCCCAGTAGATAGTTGTATGTCATAGCTGCACATCCTTCTAGTTGCTGTATGTGGGACTCAGCCTCAGGATGGACGGAGAAGTGGTGCCTCGGTGCGCGCCCGGGATCCGAACCCGGGCCACCAGCATCGGAGCGCGCGCACTTAACCACCAAGCCACGGGGCCGGCCCTCAGACAAGGTGATTTTACTGAAATAAAATCTGATCTTGTTCCCCAGCTTAAATTCTTCAAATGGGTTCCCATTGTTTCTAACAGAGGTCTCCAAAATTTGTTCCTACACCCCCATCAGTAAAACACTTTTGAGTGTGCAACCACAATACATGTGCATTAAGTTATATACATGTTCTACTCTACTCAAAATTATGAATATAATAAAATATATACAAAAAGAGGAATGAAAATGAGCAAGGTAAAAATAAATAGAAATTCAAGTATTTTCTTTCCACATCCCAAGAGTTATTTTTGGAATCTCCTGGGGAGTATTTGCCCACTTTGGATACAACTAATTCATTGGACAAAAGAACTGCTTATCTTGGCAATACAAAGCCCTCACGATGACTTTTATTTGATATTGACACTTGGCTTAAAAACTACCTTGCCTGTGCCACCTTCTCTTACTTTTCCAGTTGAAGTTGGAGATTTCCGTCTAAGAATCCCATAATCCTTTTTTCATATTTTTATCATAGGAGTTTTCCTTAGGGGCAGCTCCAGAATCTCCACCTAGAAGACTTAGAGGCAAAAATTTGGTTGGAGTAATTGGGTTTGGAGGGGGTTGCAGCTACCTGACTTGTCTTACTGCCAAACACACCCTATTTATTTATTTATATTATTTTTTTTTTTTTGTGAGGAAGATCAGCCCTGAGCTAACATCCGTGCTAATCCTCCTCTTTTTTTTGCTGAGGAAGACCAGCTCTGAGCTAACATCTATTGCCAATCCTCCTCCTTTTTTTCCCCCCAAGCCCCAGTAGATAGTTGTATGTCGTAGTTGCACATCCTTCTAGTTGCTGTATGTGGGACGTGGCCTCAGCATGGCCGGAGAAGCGGTGCGTCCGTGCACGCCCGGGATTCGAACCCGGGCCGCCAGCAGCGGAGTGCGCGCACTTAACCGCTAAGCCACAGGGCGGCCCAACACACTCTTTTTATTTAGATTGTAGGGACTTATTTGGTGTGACTTTAGTAGGGGTGTTGATGGGGATATTGAAGCCTCCTGGCACCCACCCTGTGGCACGTCTGGGGGATTGGTGTGGGGCCTGTCAGGATCTGTTTATAGGGGACTCATCGGGAGGAAAGAGCACCAAGGCACACATGTCTGGCTCAAGAGTGACGGGTCAGGGTCAAGGGAAAAGTGGATCTGAGAGGCCCGCTCAGCCTGTTCCTCTCATCAACCTCCAGCCCACAGCCATGTTAGAGAGGCCAACGGCGTCAGACCCTACATGGGCCATGGTGAGCCATTTAGGATGTGTGGTGGCATGCCGCTGTGGGGTTTGGAGCCGGGGAATTATATAGTATGGTTCACCTTTTACATACACCACTCTGGCTGTCTTGTGGAAACTAGATTGTAAAGAGACAAGTGGAAGTAGGGTCAGCTTTGTGTGGGTTCTGTGGTAACAATGGGGCCTCAGGTGGGCCATGGCTCTGGCAGTCATTGCTACACTGGGCCCCAGCAATGCCAGGAGACATGATTAAGAGCATGCCACATTAGAGGAAGATCAAACGGGGTAGCCAAGAGCACAAGTGACGTACACCCTAGGCAGCTCAGGAATTTACAGGAGACGGAGTTCCCACAGAGCAAGTAGGGTAGGAGCAAAGCCAATGACATTCTTCCACGACTATGATGGTGGCCTACTTTTTCATCTCCAGGCTGGCATTAGCATGACCTGGGAAACATGGATTATACCTTTTTTGCCATTTGCTTTTTATCTATCATTAAGAATTTACTTTTTGATTCATAAAGTGTGAATATATATAAACATTCATTGTGAAAGAGATATTTGAATACCTAAAAATTGATAAGCTTCCTCGGGCTTTTGAAACCACCCTTAGAACAAACACTAGAGAAGTACAAAGTATCATTATTAGTGAAAGTGAACGGAGATGACCACAAGTCAAAAGTACTTTGCACTTCAACCACCTTCCAGCAGAGCATCTCAAAGGGCTGGATATAACTGAACATCAGACTCTTCCACATACATCAGGAGGCTCTGTAATTATTTCTTCTCTTAAGCCCTAAGTATGACCCTTGTCAGGGTGAAATCAGTAGCTATTTCCCAAATCATAGAGATATTGGATAACAGCTTTGGTCATGAGGTGGGTATTTCATTTATCTTAACAAGTTCCTGGACTGGGCAGATAGAGTATTGCGGAAATGTGTGTGCGCGAACACTCACGTGCACACAAGTAGGAGTGGTGGTGGGGGGTTGAACTTGATAAAACCAGCAGGACGCAAGCTGGTAGGAGGGACATTGGCTTTGGCATCAGGCAAAGTTCTGACCCTGCCCTTACTAGCTGTGTGACTCTAGAAAATTAACAAATACCCATTAGCCTCAGTTTCCCCTTCTGGAAAATGAAGATTATAATTCCTACCTTGATGAGTTATATGTGGATTAGATGATCCAATATGTGCAAAATATCTAGCACATAATAGGTGCTGAATAACTATTATTTCCAGTAGCTCATTCTTAAGGACTGTTTAATTTAAAAAATTTTAGAATGACTATTGCTTTTGTAAAAATAATTTGTAATTATGTAAAATTCAAATCATAGACAAAAATACAAAGAAGAAAGTAACAAATCATGAAATTTCCTACCACCAAGAAATAACTATTTTAACATTAGGTGATAATCATTTCATACCTCTTTCTGTGCAAATAGGTAGTTTAATAGGTAGTTGGATAAATGAATGGATTAAAAATAACTTTATACATTTTGTATGTATTTTAGTATAAATACATATTTTAACTTTAATTTTGCTTGATATAACAAAGTAAGATGAAAGATTTTCTTTTTTTTTTTAATAATTTTATTTATTTATTTTTCCCCCAAAGCCCCAGTAGATAGTTGTATGTCATAGCCGCACATCCTTCTAGTTGCTGTATGTGGGACACGGCCTCAGCATGGCCGGAGAAGCGGTGCGTCGGTGCGCGCCCGGGATCAGAACCCGGGCCGCCAGCAGCGGAGCGCGCGCACTTAACTGCTAAGCCACCAGGCCGGCCCTAAGATGAAAGATTTTCTGAACTTCAGATAAATGCTTATGTACAAGCAATATTTGTTTCTTCAAGATTCACTGAGATTATGAAAAAAGATCATAAAAATATAATGCTTCTTTTTAATCTGAAGTTTCCATTTTAAAGATTTTATTTATTTATTTTCCCCCCAAAGCCCCAGTAGATAGTTGTGTGTCATAGCTGCACATCCTTCTAGTTGCTGTATGTGGGACGCGGCCTCAGCATGGCCGGAGAAGCAGCGCGTCGGTGTGAGCCCAGGATCCGAACCCGGGTCGCCAGCAGTGGAGCGCGCTCACTTAACCACTAAGCCACGGGGCCGGCCCGAAGTTTCCATTTTAACTCATATGTGCTTTATCTCCTGCAGTGGTGCATGTTTGAGAGTTTCTGCATAATGCGTTTATACTTGGATGACATCTTTCTGGGTGGAATATTCTTGATTCACTTTCCTTTTCTTTAGCCCTTCCTTTGAGCTATGACTCTGGCATCGCCAGGTGCTAGCTGTGGCTATGGAAAGTTCTGAGGCTAGCTGAAGGTTCTTCTCACGTGTAAGTCGTGTTTTCCTGCCCAAAGGCCTGTGGAATGCTTTCTTTATCCTTGCAGTTCAATAGCTTAGCCAGGATTGGCTCTGGACCAGTCATTCTATATTAATTTTTCCAGGTAGTTGGCGTGCCCTTTGACTACTGATTACATTCTTCTATATCTCTGCATACTTTTCCTGGTCCATTTTTAGGTTCTCTGCCTCAAGGTCACCAATTGACAACCTGGTATTGGATTGTCTCTTTCTAATGCCCATAATTATTAATTCTTTTCAGATGCTTTAATCTAATTATTTTAATCTAATTATTTTATTTTTATCCTTTGGATTCACTATGATTATCTCAAGCATTTCCTCTGTTGATAATTTAAATTTTTGATCATGTCTGTTCTCTTCCTTGTTTCTAATTGATTAGATTTTAATGGTGGTGTTTTGGTCCTCTCTTTGCTTCCTTAGTTCTATCATCTCCCTTTTCATCTCATTCTGTGTGCCATTTTCTTATCCTTGTGCTCTTACTTCCTGATTCATCTATAGCGCAAAGCGCTTGTAGGGGCATTTTCTTCTAATTTGGAGCTGCATTTTCTTCCAAACAGGCTTCTAAATGTTGTAGCATCTCTAGGACTGGTCCTCTTCTCTTCTTTGTCTACATCCTCTGGCTAGGTGATCTCTTCTATCCTACGACTAAATGCCATGTATATGCTAACAACTGGCAAATTTATGTCTTTAGCCTACACCTCTCTCTTAAACTCAAGTTAAATTTCAATTGATTTCTTGACATTTCCACTTGTATATCTAATATGCATCTCAAAATCCAAATGTCCTATCTGAAACTCTTGGTTTTCATCTCCTGCCTCTCAGTCACCTGTTCCTCCTTTATTTTTCTCCATCAGAGTAAATTGCATCAATACTACACTGTTCCTCAAGCCAAATGCCTCAGAGTCATCCTTCTCCCCACATCCAATCCACTATCAAGACCTGTTATTTCTACCTTCCAAGTGTGTCCTAGCATTCTGCGCATCTTTCATCTCCATTCCATTGTCATTTCTTGCCTGGATACTGCACTGACTTCTAGTTGGCCTCCCTTCTTTGACTGTTGCCCCCCAACAATTTATTTGCCCCTCAGGAACGAGGATGTGGTAGTTTAAAACATGTCTGCAAATTCTTTGACACTTCTGTCATCAAGAGAGGGAATCTAGTTCCCCTTCTCCTGAATATGGACTTAGTTACATACTTCTAAAAATAGGATGCCCATGACTTCCAAGGCTAGGTCATAAAAGATGATACAGCTTCCACCTGCCTCTGTCTCCTGGGATGGTTGCTCTTGGAACCCATTTGCCATTCCTTAAGAGAGCCAGGCCACGTGAAGAGGTTACATGTAGGTGTCCCACTGGACAGCCTCAGCTGAGGTCCTAGCCAACAGCCCACATTAACCACCAGATATTTAAGTGAGGAAACCTTGAGATGACTCCAGGCCCAGCCATTGTTTAAAGGCAGCCACATAAGAGACTTTGAGCAAGAACCACCTAGTTGAGTACAGTCAGCCTCCAGAACTGTGAGAATAATAATGAGTGTTGTTGTTATTTTACACCACTAAGCTTGAGGTAGTTTGTTGCACAGTGATAGATAACTAATACACAGACTGATTTTCAAACATAAATGATATTATGTTATTCTCCCACTTGACAGCATTTAATATTTTAGATTTGAGTTGAAAATAAAATCAAGACCAAATCCTAGCATGATCCGGCCCTGCCTGCCATCTTCTATCTCTTCCCTTTTGCTCATTGTGCTCCAGCCACATGGGCTTCCTTTTCTTTGCTCCTGTAAACACCAAGTGTTTTCTCTCCTCAGGACCTTTGCACGTGCTCTTCCCCTACATGAAATGGACTTCACATGTCTCTTGCCATGGGTGGATCTTTCTCATCTCTCAGGCCTCAGCTCAAGCATCACCTCTGTGGAAGATTTCTCTCCCGTCCTGTCTAAAGAAGGAACTCATCCTCCGCTCCATCACATCACTCTGCTTAGTTCCCTCAGAGCAGACATCACACTCAAAAATTAGCTTGTTATTTGTTATTTTTTAAAGTTGTATGTCCTTCTTCCCAAATTAGAACATAAGCTGCATATGGCAGGAGTCTCATCTTGTTCATTCTCAGAACCTAGTTAGCACTTGGCACATAGTGTGCACACAATAAATGTCTTTAGAATGAATGAGTATCAAGGGAGGGAGATTTTGTGATTTGCCACTCTCATATGGAAATCCTACCTAACATTGAAATGTTCCATCTGATGGCATTTCCTATTATTGATTCCGAACTAATTAAAAAAGAATAACCTTTTGTTGGTTGTCGTCACTCTTTTTTTCATTCGTTCATCAAGTACAAGATTCCTTCTCCCAGAAGGTGGGGGTAAACAAACACTAAGCATTAAAGATATAATGTAATGTGAGGATGTGATAAATCTATAAAGAAAAATAAAGCAGGACAAAGGGTTAGAGAGTGATGGGGGACTGTTTTAGATGGAATGGTCAGGAAAGGCCTCTTCAAGGAGGTGACTTGAGCAAAGACCTGAACGAAGTGAGATACGGAGCCACGTGAAGATTCAAGATCTGAGAGTCTTCCAGCAGAGAGATCAGCAAGTGCAAAGTCCCTGAAAAAGGAGTAGCCTGGTGTGTTTGAGGAACAGCAGGGAGGCCACTGTGGCAAGAGCAGGGAAAAGAGGCAGAAGATGAGGTCAGAGGGGTCACGGGGGCCAGTCAGGAAGGGTTTCAAGGGACAATAATGAGGAGCTACCACTTCAGCTTCCTTTAATCACTCCAGGCCAAGTTTTGAGCAGGGCCTCTGAGAAAATATGGCCCAGCTCCAGAGCCCTTCATCCTCACATTCAGCGTCTGTGGAGGGCCAGAGGGGTCACACTGAGGAGGCTTCTTGGGAAATTGTTGGCTCCTCAAAATCAACATCTTGATCCATTCCTTCGATACTGGAGACAATGGCCTATCTCTCCTCATACATTGGCTCCATCCAATTGGAACCAGAGTGGAGTGTGTCTTAGTTCAGGAGTGTGTGTTGTTAAAGAGTTCACACAAACAGAAATCCTTGTCACAGGCTCCCAGTCAATGTGTCTTAGTTATGACTCAAACCAGCCCTTCGGCAACAGTGGGCTTCTAAATGATGAAAGTTCCCTGAATATCTCTTTTCCCAGGTTTGAAAATGAAACCCACGCTTTGAGAGGGAGAAAGAAATGGGGAAGAAAAAAGGCCGAGAAACCAACCAAGATTGCCTGTATAAACACAAAGCCCGTTAAAAATGGTGTTACTTCCACTAATACCTCTGATTGACCTTTTTTTTCAGTTTCTTTGAATTACCTATGTTTTTAAATGTTTCCAAATGGTATTTAAACTGTTTTCCTTCTCAGTAAATTCGAATGTTGAGTGTCTATCTGTCATTGAATGAAGCAAATATTTTATACTTGGGAAACCATTTTTAAAATGATTGGATTATAGAAAGGAACGGACAAGACTGGCAGCAAGGCAGAGGAGGGTGTCACCGTGGCTGCGTCCCTCTGCTCCTCACCACCTCCTCAGTCCCCTGCCCCCCCACACGCAACCCAGGACCGCTCTCTCAGCATGCTTAAGTGGCATAGTGTGCAGAAGGAGGGATTACCAACTGGAATGTCCAAAAGTCATAATTCTTGGCTTCATGGAGTTAACTTTAATTTATTTACTCATAAAATTCATTAAATGAGCACATTATCTGAGGGCTTCTGAATATCAACACCAACTGTGATCTATACCAATAATGTTATTGGATTCTTAAAACAAGCTTCATTTTGTAATGGTGAAGATAGGCAGCCAGGGTGGGTGAATTGTCCACAATCTGGCAGCAAGCCAGAGACCCTGTGGCCCTCTGCAGGCACTTGGGGTCAGAGTATGTTGTCTGGCTGCATGGTGGCGTGCATTCCTCCTCCTCTATCCTCAGTGACTGGCACTGCCATGTGTCATACCCGGCCATCTAACCTGGGGACCTGGGAACCTTCTTTGGTTCCTCTTTATCCTTGCCACTAGATCTACCTGCTGTCCAAGTCTTACGTGGTTGTACCTCTGGACCATCTCTCCTGTCTGCCTCCCCTGCCCTTCATCCCCACCGTTGTCATTTCAGTCTAGCTATAATCATTTCTGGCCTAGAGCTCTGCAGTAGCTCCTAGTTAGAGTCTTTCAATCAAAGATAGAGCTCTTACAAAATAGCTAAACTTAAACACTTACCAGTATTATCACGCACTGCCTTTTAAATGATCCAGGTAGCATTTCTGTATTTCTAAAATGTTTAAGCATTCTAATTACCAGATGATCCTAAAAAGGACACAATTTGACCCCCGAACTCATCGAGTTGTATGCATTAAATACGTACAGCTTTTTATGTGTTAATCATACCTCAATAAAGTGTGGGGAGGGGGAGAGACAACTTTAAAGAAACCAAGTGTAGGTACATTTTTCATTAACTTTAATCATTATTAACTTACTTCAAGTAATCTCATTAGGCCATAACGAAAATGATCTTTGTAACTCATTGGATTTTCTGAGACCCCAAAGTTATTGCTAATGTATTTTCCTATTACTAGAAGTGGAAAATCATTTTCCATTTCCACTTTGCTTAAGTATTTAGTTAAGCTTTATTCTGGTTCACCAGAACAAAGGCATCCCTGGCTGCCCTGGAGTGAATGCTTGCATTGTCTGACTTTATTGTGTCCTATTTCCATGGGGAAAATTCCAGAGGTGGTGGGGAGCCGATTGTACTAGCTCACGGCTTTCTTGCCTAACTAAATGCTTGAAGAACAGGCATGGACTTGGGACTATGAGAGATAAGCCAAAGTAGGGCTTGGAATACTTTCTTGTGCTAAATATAGAATTGGAGGGGAGAAGCAGTGAAGCAAGAGCTTGAACCCGCCCCCAACTTTCTTGGGGATTTCCCTAGTTCTCGCTCAAGTCCTCCTTCTTTTTCTCCCTCCTCCTCTATCTTTCTCTCCTCTCCTTTTTTTCTGGTATTCTGGAAACCATAGGGAATAAATAAATACTAATCTCGTTTCCATGGGCAATATTTTAATGGAGGACAGTCCAATAAACACTATTTCTGATAAAAATACCTGCTTAACTCTCAAAATGTTGTTCTTTTCACCCTTCATTTTCTCCTTTCCTTACCTCTTAGCATCCAATTTCATTGAATGCCTCTGGATACAACTTTCCTCCTTTGACTCTTTGGTCTTTTCGATGTGCTGTCTTGCATTTCTATGTTTTTTATCTGGAACTAAAACTTAAATTTTATTTGGGCCAAGGGAAAACATACAGAAAAGCAGACAAACTTTTCAGTCTCCATTAGCGTTAACATCAAATATCTTTTTGGGTTTATCCTCTTTCCCATCTGGTCCCTGCCAATTGGCCAGTTGTAAAGTCTTATACAGAGTAGTAACAGTCAATGCTGCCCTCAGGTTTGAATGCTTTCCTTTTACTTCAAGAGGAAAGTAACTTTTACCCCTGTTTGATAAGCCTGGTTTCTACTCACCTAACTAGGAAAAATAAATGTGTTTTTTCTGTCACCTCAGGCATCTGGGAAGGAGTTTGAAGCAGGGCCAAACCTTCCCGGCCTTTGCCCTCAATTGCAAACAGAGTGGAATGTCTTTTAGTTCAAGAGTTTGCGCTGCTCAAGGGTTTTCACAAACACAAAGTTGAGAAATACTGCTTGCTGGATGGGGTGCAAAAGGCGAAGGGCGAACTGGTTGTCCCCTGAGGTGAAGACGTTGCTGTGTTGGCTTTAGCTGTTCCATACTGGACCCCTTGTGGGAATGGCTGACCTAAGTGTCACTCTTCTCTGTCTACTTGGTGAGTTACTCAGCCTCTTTGGAACCCAATTTCCTCAACTTTAGGGGTGAGACTAGAAGTTCCCTAAGATCCTTTCATCTTGGCCATTCTCTGAGTTAATTAATGAGATTTGTTTTTCAATAAGCATACTCCCAAAACAGTGCTGTGGTCCTCAAGGTAGGCCTTACATGTATTCCTATAATCTTGTAATAACCCAAAATGAGTGGGGAGTATTTGAGGGAAGGGACCTTTCTTCCCTCCTCCCCACTCTCCCTCCCTCCTTCCTTCCTTCTTCCCTTCCTTCTTGGCTTCATTGCTTTATATGTATATATATTTTGTTGTTGTTGTTGAGGAAGATTTGTCTGAGCTAACATTCATACCAATCTTCCTCTATTTTTTAGTATGTGGGTTGCCAGCACAGCGTGGCTGCTAACAGAGTGGTGTAGGTCTGTGCCCAGGAACTGAACCCGGGCCGCCAAAGCAGACCGACCTGAACTTAACCACTAGGCCACTGGGGCCAGCCCCTTCATTGCTTTGTTGTTGTTGTTTGTTTTTTTTTTAGTGAGAAAGATTAGCCCTGAGCTAACATCTGTTGCCAATCCTCCTCTTTTTTTGCTGAGGAAGATTGGCCCTGGGCTAACATCTGTGCCCATCTTCCTCTACTTTATATGTGGGACGCCTGCCACAGCATGGCTTGATAAGCGGTGCATATGTCCACGCCCAGGATACGAACCTGTGAACCCCAGGCCACCAAAGTGGAGTGTGTGAACTTAAACACTACGCCACCAGGCCGGCCCCTCTTCATTACTTTTTTATAGTCTTATTTACCTTCTACAGTCTTTTGTCTTTTGAGGCTAGAGTTGAGATTTATAAACAGCCATTTGAGCCAGATCTTGTGAATAAGTGAGTGGTTAAGCATGATGCCACATCTCTGGCTACAACAGTTTCCCAGAGAGCCTGCTGTGAACTCTGAAATGCTGTCTGCCAGTCACTGGGCCACAGTTCACACTTGCCAAATTCAGTATTGCATATGAAAAATATCCTTAATGTGAAAGGAGTAAAGCACTAGGGCCTTCCCTTTCTTTTGATCTGTTTATTTTCTTGGTTCAGAATTTTTAACTGCTGATTTTGATGTCTGGTTTTGGTTGTACTAGACACTTCCACTACTTTTTTCTTTAAAACTCGCTGATTTGTCCAGTTCCTTAGAGAGATTTTTGGTGTTTTACATGTCAAAATATGTGAACTAATAATTGCAGAAACATTCTACATGTTCCAGGTCACTTTAAAAATTAGACCAAGTCTTTATTTACCATTTACTTTTCAGCTTTCATCAAAGCAGTTAACCATCATTTAAAGAGAATAGAATCTTCTGACCTTTCCACCATTTTCACAGGTTATAGGGTGCCTGCATGGGCATTGGTGAATGTTACAGGCAGATGGTTTCTAGCCCAGTATAACTAGGATACCATTTCTAACCATGTCATTGTGCAGATGTAGAATGAAAAGCTACTTGGCAGGGGGCTATATCAGGAATTCAGGCATCATGTGGGTGACTGGATTTACAAGGCCTTTTCTTTTCAACCAGAAAATTCTACATTTCTGTCATTCTGACCCCTTCCCTACCTTCCATACACCATCTGTGGTAGGCAGCTTCTGACATGGCTCCCAATAATCCTGCCTCCTGGTATTCACTTCCTTCTATAATACTTTCCTCTTAAGTGTGGGTTGGACCTGGTGACTTGCTTCTAAGGAATAGAATACACAAAGGTGATGGGATGTCACTTCCATGATTAGGTTTCAAAAAATTGGGACTTCCATCTTACTAGCACTCTCTCTTGCTGGCACTCTTTCTTGCTCTCTCTGCTTGCTCACTCTGATGAAGCAAGCTGCCATATGGAGAGGCTCAGATGACAAGGAACTGAGAGTGGCCTCTGGGCAAGAGTCATCAGGAAACTGAGGGCCCCCAGCCCAACAACTAGTGAGGAAGTGAATCCTGCCACAACCACGTGAGGGAGCTTTGAAGCAGATTCTTTCTGCAGTCGAACCTTCAAATAAGACTGCAGCCTTGGCTGACACCTTGATGCAGCCTTGTGAGAAATCCAGAGACAGAGGACCCAACTAGGCTGAGGATTCCTGGGAGCCTGGCTTCCTGACTGAGAGAAACTGTGAGATAATAAATTGCTGTTTTAAGCTACTAAAGGTTTTAGGGTATGGGGATAATTTGTTATGTAGCAATAAATAACCAATACATCATCCAAGATTGTCAAGAACTCTTACTCTCTTAACATTGTTCTATCTACCAGAACTCCTTTTAACGTGTCAAGTATTTTGTTTACAGATTTAATTTTATCGAAATTTGCTAGCAAAGGGGTTCAACTTGCTCATCTTGAAACTTCCCTTTAGCTGTAAATTTCAGAGTCAAATTCTTTGCTCCAAAAAACAATCATTCATTTTTTCATCTTCATGAAATAAGAAGGCTTAATTAGCTTGCTGTGCAGAGGGCTGCTGGTGTGAGTGGATTCAGGGGCAGGGTGTGCTGCCACGACCCCGACAAGCTCCTCTGCACCTCCACCCTCTGGAGAAGCTCAGGGTCCTCACTGCCAGCCACCTGTCTCCCACTATGGGTGGGCTCTGACTCAAACAATTACAGTTTCTTCTTATTGTGGTTTCTGTCACATAGCATTATTAAAGATACTTCTGGGATTCCTTTTTTGTTTCTTTTTCAAGAACATTTGAATTTATAGTAAAAAAGTGCCAGAGTCTCTTCTCTTCTATTTTTCCTTCAAGGGTGTTGAGGCAAAGACAGGTTAAGTGGCCCACCCCTGGGCAGACCCTGGACTCCTTCCTCCATGTGGTGGGGCGTCCCTAACCTTGAAGTACTTTCATTGAGAAATGAACTTTAGGTCCCCTTTAGAATGGTGACAATGCTACCAGCACATCCTGAATCTCCTGCCTTGGACATTTCATGCTACTGCCTAAATTCTCTAGAGTTGTATGAAAGTGCCACTGTCAGCTTTAAACTATTTTCCCTCTTTCCTTTTCTTTCTATTTTCCCTATTTTCTGCCCCTTTCTCTCTCTCTTCATACCACCTTCCTATATCACCTGCTATAGGTAAAGACATTAAAAGAGGTTTTTTTTTTTTAAAAAAACAACAGATTGATATACTTCAATTAAAAATTGAAACAAATAACAAATTCCAGAATTCTTTCCCTCTCAGCCCAGACATTCTAACAAGCCTCGACGGCCTCCATTTTGAGACTACAGTCTGTGGCCAGGGCCTGACCAACAGGTTCTCTGGTGTACAGTGGAGGTTGTTGTGGAGTAACAGGTTTCCTGGGGCTGCATCCATCTGAGTAAATGGAAGGTCACGTCAACAGCCATGAATATTCCAAATGTCTCTGGGTTTTACCCTCACTGCTATTGTAGGGTCTTCCTCCTGCCCTTGAAGGGAGTTTTCTAGGATATCTTACCGATGCACCTGAGAACTGGCAGGTTTGCTACCCCAGGACATCCGCCATGTTTTTCTCCCCTGCTCTGGCCTCCTTGGTTGATGCCCACAGCCCCTTGGCAGGCCTTCCCCCTGCTGGGCCAGTGGCATCCTTGTAGACACTGGTGTCCCTGCTGAGGACACTGTGCTCTGAAGCTTCTGGAGTTAAATAATGCTTAAAGTGCCAGTATTGATGAAGGCCCTATGGGCAAGCATCACAATCAACTCTGGCTAATTTAAAAAGAAAAGGAATTTATTAAAAGAATATTGGATAGTTTACAAAATCCCTGGATGGTCAGGGAAACATAATGAGAAGCACTATAGACAGCAAGAAAGGCTGAGATTCCTTCTGGGAGCCGCTCTGGTGAAGACATTTCTCCCTGATGTCTTGGCTGGACACCTGGCATGCTCCCACCCACTGGCACAAGAACCCTGTCACTGTCACCTCCAGAAACTAGATGTAAATGCTGTCACTACATCTACCCTCCCTGACACAAGGCCCATGGGTCTCTCCACACCCTACCACCAGCAGAACTTGGAAAAGTGAGCGTCTGGTGTTTCCAGCTCTTTCAGTGGGGAGGGGGGCTCTGCCTCCTTAGGTGGGAGATTGCCCAAATGTAGGAGAGGTTTAGATCCTGGTACCTAGGAGAGACCAGATGTCTACTGTAGTGGGGCTAGATCCCTTGATGCCCTTGATACTTGGAGTCTCCCAGACCTCTCTGAGCCACACTGACATTTGTGCACCAAAGTGCATGGTGTGGGCCCCAGTGGCCATGGGATCACATGTGAGAACTACTCCTTCAGCCTCCAGCTGTGGCCCCTCCTTCCCCACAGTCAAGTCTGACTCCTGGTGATCTCTTCATGCCCCTCCTTGCCTCCTCCAAAACACCTATGAAATCTGTTCTTGGTGGGGCCATCTCACCTGTCCAGGGTGATAGTTCTCCCACTACAGCAGAAGTCAGAAATCATGAAAACTCTCTCCCAAATACATGACCACCTCCTGAATAGGGAAGTGGTTGAGGGGGTCCTGGTAGGTGTGACAGGGTATTCTGGTAGGCAGGAGCTGAGACTTACATGTGTTCAGTGTCTGGGCCTAAATGGCTCCCTTCCTCCCAAGTTTCCATATGCATCTACTGACTTATACAAGGGACCCTGGG
Source organism: Ceratotherium simum simum (assembly GCF_057802395.1). Classification (NCBI taxonomy): domain Eukaryota; kingdom Metazoa; phylum Chordata; class Mammalia; order Perissodactyla; family Rhinocerotidae; genus Ceratotherium; species Ceratotherium simum. The sequence continues at coordinate 26,280,760 of NC_141925.1, forward strand.
GGAAAACTGACTTCAATCCTGTCCACAATTTAGAACTATATGAGTTTGTCAGAGGGACTTGTTGAGACCAGTGGAAGCAGACTATGGAGTGTACCATATTCCTAATGGCACCTGGTAGGATAGCCAGATGTTTAAACCAGGCCAGGGTGAAGAGGGAGGAGCAGGTTTACAGAGGGAACGGCACCAAGTCTGAGGTCAGAACCCATCCTGGGAGTGTCTTTGCTCCAGGGAGAAGAACAACCTTGTGTGTCAGTTGAGAAAATGGTTTTACCCCAATCCATCAGTTTGGGGTCCAGATAATAGTCTCCCAGCCTCCACAACTGAGCATAGTACTGAGGGAGGGAGTTGTTTATTTGTTTTACTTGCTTTTTATGGACATTCGTGGCTGGGGAATCAGCACGCTTCTGCCCTTCAGTAGTGGGGTGACAGCAGGATATGGCGGCAGGTCAGCTCAGAGGTGGTTCCTCTGGGGAAATGTTGGGCTGCCTGCCTGAGTTTCGGATTGGTGGCAATAATTAGGCTGAGGCAGTGGCAGCAGCGGGTTGCAGCCAGTCGGTGTGGGGTCCACTCACTGGCATCTTTGAGAAGCTGTGGGGACCAGCAGCTGCAGGGTCTTGGCTCAGTCAGCAGGGACACTAGCAATGGTGGAAGATTTACAGGCAGTGACGATGAAGCAGGGAAATAGAGGACAGAGGCAGTGTTGTACTTGGGCTCAGAGAGGCACTTCTAAGGACCTGTGCAGGCCATGACTGCACAGTCCTGGTTCAGTGAGTAATGAAAAGATTGATGATGGTAATGGTGATAAAAATAGCTAGTATTCAGGCTGGCCCAGTGGCGTAGTGGTTGGGTTCGCGTGCTCTGCTTCCGCGGCCCAGGCTTCACACATTCGGATCCCAGACGCGGACCTACGCACTGCTTATCAAGCCACGCTATGGCAGGTGTCCCACATATATGGTGGAGGAAGATAGGCATGGTTGTTAGCCCAGGGCCAATCTTCCTCAGCAAAAAGAGGAGGATTGGTAACAGATGTTAGCTCAGGGCCAATCCACCTCACCAAAAAAAAAAAAAAAAAGCAAACTAGTATTTATGTAGCATGTCATGTACTATTCTAAGTGCTTTCCAGGTATTTATTCGCTTAGTCCTCAAACAACCCTATTAGGTAGATATTATTATTATCCTCCTTTTACAGATGAGAATCTTAGGCTTGAGAGGTTCTTACGGGGCAGATTGCATTTTCCAAAGATGGCTGCCACAATATCTCCTAACCCATATGTGGTTAGGGTTAGGTCCAATGTGACCTTGATCCTCCTATCATTGAGAGATGGGATCTATTCCCCGCCACTTGAATCCCAGCAGGCTTCTGACTCTTGTCACCTATAGAATGCAGTGGAAATGAGGAATGTGACTTCCAAAGCTAGGTCCAAAAAGGAGATGAGCTTTTCACCTTGTTTACTGGAATACTTACCCTGGATCCCTGAGCTGCCATAGAAGCAGACTGACTGCCCCGAGACCACCATGCCATGAGGAAGCTCAAACTAACCCACGTGGAGTGACCACATAGAGAGGTCCTGAAACTACATGAAAAGGGAGAGAGAGACTCAGCCAGCCCCAGCTGCTCCACCTGCCTGCTATTCGTTCCAACCTCTGTCTGATTTCAGCCACATGAGAAACACTGAGCCAGCCAAGCCCTTCCTGAACTCCCACCCCACAGAAACAATGAGAAATAATAAAATGATGGTTGCTGTTTTAGCCCACTAAGTTTTAGGATAATTTGTAATGCAGCAAGGAGATACGTGACAAGTAACTTACCCGCAGCTTGTAAGTGGTCGAGCTGAGATTTGAACCAGCAATCTGGTGAACAAAAAAGACAGTACATGCACACATGAAGACATTTTTTTTTAATAATTTTATTTACTTATTTATTTATTTTCCCCCAAAGCCCCAGTAGATAGTTGTATGTCATAGTTGTACATCCTTCTAGTTGCTGTATGTGGGACGCGGCCTCAGCATGGCCGGAGAAGCGGTGCGTCGGTGCGCGCCCGGGATCCGAACCCGGGCCACCAGCAGCGGAGCGCGCACACTTAACCACTAAGCCACCGGGCCGGCCCGAAGACATTTTTTTGAGACCTCCAGATATACCTGGGAAGGGGAACTTATTCTTGCATAATCATCTGGTGTTCAAAATTCATAAGATTCAGTTATAATTTTAAAGTGACCTTGTTTGTACCGACAAGTTGATGAGGTCTGGGATACTCAAATTACACAGCAAAGTCAGACTTTTTCTTTTAAAAAATATGTCTGGCTTCTTTCTCGCATGTGAATGACAAGAGTCAAAAGTGCTTCTCAAAGACTCACCCTGGAGGGGAGACGCTGGTTAAAAAACAGATTCCTGGGCCGGCCTGTGGAGTAGCGGTTAAGTGCGTGTGCTCTGCTGCTGGCGGCACACGGTCGCATCACGTGTGTGGCCGTGCTGTCGCGGCATCCCACATAAAGTGGAGGAAGATCGGCTGGATGTTAGCACAGGGCCAGTCTTCCTCAGCAAAAGAGGAGGATTGGCAGATGTTAGCTCAGGGCCGATCTTCCTCACAAAAAAAAAAAAACAGATTCCTGAGTGCCACCTAGATCTCTGAATCTGAATCTCTTCGAGGTAGGACTAGGAATCTGAATTTTTAACTCTCCAGCTGATTCTTAAGGACATTAGAATTTGAAAACAGCTGCTCTATAGCCAACATCATTTAACCTGGAGAATATTCGAGGTAGGGTTTACTGATAACCCTCCCCAGGAAAATCATACATTCACCAACCCTTCAATTAATGTTACCACCTGAACTTCCCTGATCATACGGATCACTTAGAGGGCTTGACAAAATACACATTCCTAGGCCTCTCCTCTGGTGGGAATCAGATATGAAGCAAAGCCCAGGAATCTGCATTTTAAATTCGTTAGTAAGTGTTCTTCTAAGTAACTACACAAATCGAGGTGTTTCATGGAGTTATTGGAATATAGATCAGTTAAATTTTGGATAGCATTTACCCAATATGATAATTTTAGTTTTCAAATAGCAGTTTATTTTAAGCCATTGCTTCTGGAAGAATTTAATTTCACCAAATGCTGCATTTTTCTTTTACCCAGAGAGACAAGGATTAAGATAACAAGAGTTAGCATTTATTGAGCACTTACTACGTACCAGGCACCATGCATTTAATCCTCCTCAAACCCTCTGAGGTAGGTACTGTTTCCATCCCCATTTTGTGGATGAAGATACTGAGGCAGAGGGAAGTTAAGCACCTTTCTAGACACATACAGCTAGTCAAGAGGCAGGGCTGTGATTCCAACCCATGCTCTTAACCAACGCAATATTGCCTCTTGGCCCTTATTCCAGACCAATTCCTCCGATGCTCAAAATGTGCCTTCATACAACATGCTTTCATAAAATATATTTTTTATATAAAAGAGAAGGTTTACCTTGTGCTGTATGTGACTCGTGGCCAAAAGGTTGCTAGAAGAGGTCTTGTTCCCAACACAAAGAGGCCTCTTCTAAAAAATGTTTTCTATACCAGTGAGAAAAGATCACCAACCAAATTATGAAAGAAGGTAAAGCCTTTTGTGAATAATTTATTCTTGGCCTTCCTGTGAATTGTTGAAAAGTTGCGTAAAGTATCCTGGGAAGTCTCATTAGGAAGTTTTAAAATAAACAAAATGATAAACATTTATAGGAGTTATATTTGAAGACAACTGTTTAACACACAGACGCACTAGGAATTCAGCCTCTTGGCAAGGGTTTATTTATTGTGTTTTACTTTAAACAGAAAGCATGCACTCTGATTAGCTCAAAAGTGTTTTTGCTCTCATACAGTTAAGAAAATGTATGCAAGAAAAGAAAGTGTGGTGTGCAGGGAGAGGCAGGTACAGCTGATATTTGGTTTCACTGATGGCTGGAGTGTGGACCACGGGCAAATTAACTCATCTCTTTATGGGTGGCATATGAGTCTCCTTGGAGAATCTCAGAAATCCTTAGGGCGGGCCG